>NC_138771.1:480263313-480863313 GCF_965119305.1 Pelophylax lessonae | reverse complement strand
GAAGGAACATGTTGGACATTGTTTTTTGATCAGTTTCTGTTGCAAATCAGCTGCAGCCACAGCTGTCACAATACAATGTCCCGGCTGGGCTTTTCCTCCAGCCAACTTGTTTACCTGGATGAAGGAATCTTCAGTTTTTTTTTTTTTTCATTAAACTTACCAAAGAAAAACCTAACAGTGTATGGCCAGATTTAGAGAACAGAGGTGTCTAGGTTTTCTTATTTTTTTTGAGGATTAGGAGGAAGGCATGATGTTCAGTGTGGTTCAGTTAGAGCTTTGCATCACTGTAGAGTAAAGCAAGCAACTTGATGTCTATAACTTAGTTATTAGGACTGCGTAAATTTGCCTGGATTTGATTCACAAATTGTTTCACGAGTCTTGCTTAAAGTTTGTTAACATATATAGGGCTAATAAGCAAGCTATTGTCAAACAAAAGGCAGTACATTCTACTACTCCTCCTGAGTATGGTGATACCACATGTGTGAGACTTTTACACAGCCTGGCCACAAAAAGAGACTCCACATCCAAGTAGCACCTTCAGGCATTCTAGGAGCATAAATACACATAAAACTTTCTTACTACCTATCGCACTTTTGAAGGCCCTAGTGCACCAATACAATGGAAAAGTCCACAAAATTACCCCATTTTGGAAAGCAAACACTCCAACGTATATTCTATGAGGAATTATGGGTCGTTTGAACATGTCATTTTTTTCTACAAGTTTTTGGACAATGTGGGAAAAAAATAAAAACTTTTTTTTTTACACAAAGTTGCCAATTTATAGGATATTCCTAACAAATTGCATGTACACAGCAAAATTGACACCCCAAAATACATTCTGCCACTCCTCCTGAGTATGGCAATACCACATGTGTGAAACTTTTTCACAGCCTAGCCATATAGAGGGGCCCAACATCCAAGGAGCACCATCATGCATCCTAGCCACTTGCCTAAGCCTATTTTTGACATTCGGTGTTTACAAGTTAAAATCAGTTGTTTTTGCTAGAAAACTACTTAGAACCCCCCAAACATTATATATTTTTTTAGCAGAGACCCTAGAGAATAAAATGGAGATTATTGCAATATTTTTTATCACACCGTATTTGCGCAGCGGTCTTCCAAACGCAATTTTTTTTGGAAAAAAATTCACTTTTTTTAATTAAAAAATAAGAAACCAGTAAAGTTAGCCCAATTTTTTTCCATAATGTGAAAGTTAATGTTATGCCGAGTAAATAGATACCCAACATGTCATGCTTCAAAATTGCGCACGCTCATGAAATGGCGACAAACTTTGGTACTTAGAAATCCCCATAGGCAACATTTTAAAAATTTCTAAAGGTTGCCATCTTAGAGTTACAGAGGAGGTCTAGGGCTCAAATTATTGCTCTTGCTCTAACGATCGCGGCGATACCTCACATGTGTGGTTTGAACACCATTTACATATGTGGGCGGGGTTTCGTAAAAATTCCTTGTAATAGAAAAAGGCACGACAGGACCTCTTTTTTGTGAGATCTGGGGTCAAAAAGTCCTCAGATCTCCCAAGTACACTAAAAGATAGAAAAAAAATAAATAAAATAAAATAAAATGAAAAAAAAAAGGGACCTTTAAACCGGTTGCTAGGCAACGACATTTGCCGTAGCTCCGGTCCTCCAAGACCATAGAGTCGAGTGAGGGCAAGCTTGCCCTCACTCGACATCCTGTCTGTGAGGATCCGGGACCGGATCATTTTCCCCGCTGCCGGCGGGTCCGGTAAGCGGGGAGAAGGACCGGAACGCGTCGGGAGGGGCACCTCCTCCGCCATCCCGGAAGGGTGATCCCGCGGCGAATCCGCCGCTTGGACCACCCTTATCGGAAATCCAACCGTCCACCTTTTAAAAAATACCAGGGTTATGGCAGCTATCTGCTGCCATAACACCGGTATTTAGGTTTAAACGGAGGACGTATATAAATCTTTTTGGACTTGGACATGGTGGCTGTATGAAGGGTGACAGGTACTCGGGTACTTTGCTGGGCAGGTGACAGGTACTTGAGTACTCCGATAGGCAGGTGACAGGTAATCGGGTACTCTGATGGGCAGGGGACAGGCAGGTGATGGGTACTGATGAGTAGTACTGATACTGATAGGTGATACTGATACTGTACTGATGGGTATGGATGATCAGTACTGATACTGATTGGTGATAGGTACTGATGGGTACTGATGAGTACTGATGAGTAGTGATGGGTACTAATGAGCAGATGGCAAGTACTCAGGTACTTCAGGTGTCAGGTACTCTGATAGGTAGGTGACAGGTACTCGGGTACTCCGATGACGGGTACTCGGGTACTCCGGTGACAGGTACTCAAAGTACCCGATTACCTGTCATCAGAGTACCCGAGTACCTGTCATCAGAGTACCCGAGTACCCTTCATCAGCGTACCCGAGTACCCGTCATCAGAGTACCCGAATACCCGTCATCAGAGTACCCGAATACCCGTCATCAGAGTATCCGAGTACCCGTCATCAGAGTACACGAATACCTGTCACCAGCCCATCAGAGTACCCGAGTACCTCTCTGTATCCCATCAGAGTACCCGAGTACCTGTCACCTACCCATCAGAGTACCCGAGTACCTGTCACCATCCCATCAGATTACCCGAGTACCTGTCACCAGCCCATCAGAGTACCCAAGTACCTGTCACCAGCCCATCAGAGTACCCGAGTACCTGTCACCAGCCCATCAGAGTACCCGAGTACCTGTCATCAGAGTACCTGATGGGCTGGTGACAGGTACTCGGGTACTTTGATGGGCTAGTGACAGGTACTCAGGTACTTTGATGGGCTAGTGACAGGTACTTTGATGGGCTAGTGACAGGTACTTTGATGGGCTAGTGACAGGTGCTCTTTATTGGGGGGGGGGGGCAATCATTGTGTTTGGGGTGCACTGTATTTGGTAACTAGCTGTTACTACAATCTCCTCCTCACACAGGATCAGTGTGTGAGGAGGAGAACATGGTGACAGCTTGGTGACATGGTTTAACAGGGCAGGTTCCACTCAGAACAGGCCTCACCATGGTCGACCAAAGAAGTTGAGTGCATGTGCTCAGTGTGCATCATAGCCAGAGGTTGTCTTTTGGGAAATAGACATATGTGTGCTGCCAGCATTGCTGCCTAGGTTGAAGGGGTGGGTGGGTGGGTCAGCTTGTCAGTGCTCAGACCATACGCTGCACACTTTATCAAATTGGTCTGCATGGCTGTCGCCCTAGAAAGAAGCCTTTTCTAAAGATAATGCACAAGAAACAAGATTACTGGAACCATGTCCTGTGGTCTAATGAGACCAAGATAAACTGATGGTGTCAAGCGTGTGTCGTGGCAACCAGACAAGGAGTACAAAGACAAGTGTGTCTTGCCTATAGTCAAGCATGGTGGAGGGAGTGTCATTGTCTGGGGCTGCATGAGTGCTGCCGGCACTGGGGAGCTACAGTTCATTGAGGGAACCAGGAATGCCTTCATGTACTGTGACATACTGAAGCAGAGCATGATTCCCCTCTCTTCAGAGACTGGGTTTGCAGGGCAGTATTCCAAACATGATAACGACCCCAAACACACCTCCAAGATGACCACTGCCTCGCTAAAGAAGCTGAGGGTAAAGGTGCTGGACTGGCCAAGCATGCCTCCAGACCTAAACCCTATTAAGCCTCTGTGGGGCATCCTAAAACAAAAGGTGGGGGAGCGCAAGGTCTCTAACATCCACCCGCTCCGTGATGTCATCATGGTGAAGTGGAAGAGGACTCCAGTGGCAACCTGTGAAGCTTTGGTGAACTCAGTGCCCAAGAGGGTAAAGGGAATGCTGGAAAATAATGGTGGCCACACAAAATATTGACACTTTGGGCCCAATTTGAACATTCACTTAGGGGGTGTACTCACTTTTGTTGCCAGCGGTTTAGATATTAATGGCTGTGTCTTGAGTTATTTTGAGGGGACAGCAACTTTACAAGCTGTACACTCACTACTTTACATCATAGCAAAGTGTAATTTCTTCAGTGTTGTCACATGAAAAGATATAATAAAATATTTACATAAATGTGAGGGGTGTACTCACTTTTGTGAGATATTGTATATGCAATATATATATATATATATATATATATATATATATATACAGGTGCATCTCAAAAACTTAGAATATCATCAAAAGTCAATTTATTTCAATAATTTAATTCAAAAGGTGAAACTCATATATTTTATATAAATGTGTTACACACAGAGTGATATATTTCAAGCATTTCTTTTTTTTAATTTTGATGATTATGGTGTACAGCTAGTAAAAACCCAACATTTTGTATCTCAAAAACTGGAATATTATATGACCAATAAAAAAAAAAATGTTTTTTTAAAACAGAAATGTTGGCTTACTGAAAAGTAAGAAAAAAAAGTTATAAAATTAAACCATATTGAACCATACTGAACATTGTTCCTCCCTCCTAATCCTCTAGGCCACGCTTTAGTACGTTCTCTTCTCCTACACTATTGCATAAAGCTCAACTTTAACAACTTTCCACCTCTGACTACAAAAGTCTCCCATAACAGCATCTGATGAAGAATATATTCCCGCAATTGAATGTTTTCTTTTCCCTTACTTGTCTTCTCACTGCTTTTTCATCTATTCAGAGCAGTTTTCTGTACAGAGTCATTTGGATGGCATTAACAAGTTTGGTGCATGATGACAAAATAGTATTTCACCTGTGTATTTTGATGCTTGCCTGGAGTTTAGCTTTAAGCATCAGATTTTTTGCACTCTTGGGCTTTGTGTGATGCTGAGATGTCAATGACTGTGGCTATGACATCCCAAAGTGAAGATTCAGCAGGCTAACATCTACAGGAACTTTCTGGGGAATAGTTGGAAAGGCAGCCCTTAGCATTCCCCCAGAGAAGCAGTCGCTCCATAAGTGCAGAGTGGAATATCAGTGAAATAGAACCTTGACAACAGGAGTCCCCAGAAAGGAAGTCTAGAAGGACACAGCCGTTCTTTCTTTTGGTAGACGCATGTTATGAGTTTATAACTAACTCCTGCACATTTTATATGGAAGCCTGAACTTGCTAAAAAAGCACTCTACACCTACTCTGTCTCCCATGCTAAAGGACACAACAAACATCACTAAATCTCACCTCAAATTTTATGAGACTAGCAGTCAGGGCAGCAGATATTCAGTTACAAGACTCAAGAAATAGAAGTTCTAGTCCACATTTATGGAATTAAACTGCTCCCACAAATAACCTAAATCAGTTAAAAATTCTCAAAACAATCCCTATTTTTAAAGTAAAAATCAAATAAATAAATACCCTAAATGTATGAGTGCTTATAAATAATAATAAATGGACAACAATTATTATTTATATGCACTCATTCATTTATGGTATTTATTTGATTTTTACGTAGCACTTTACAACTAGGGATTGTTTGTGAGGATGTTCACAGATTTAGGTTATTTCTGGGAGTACGGGTGGTCATTATATTTTGTTTATTTCGACACGCAGCTCTGGTTATAGTCAAATATATTTCATTTGCACAGGGGATTATAATTTATTATTATATTATTATATTAAATATTTTATATATTTGTTTCAAGATGCCAAAAAGACAAATTCCAACCATTATTTTTTTTTTTGTAACCAGAAAAGCAGCAAACCATGAATAGGGAGATTTGCCTTACAAATCCTTAACAAAGTGCAGGAGGTGTAGGATATAAATCCTTGTTATATTTGTCTACTTTGCGGCCAAAGGCACTTTGGAAATCTCCAAAACATCCCTAAAGGAATATGTTTTAATGGGATGCTTTAAATTTTGGAGTTTAAAGGTTATGATAGCCAACATTCCTAGCAGAAAAGACAGGAGAAAACATATCAGTCATCCTGGCTGCTGGAATTTTTGATATCCTCAGGTAAGACCTTTACATTTAACAAATAATATAATAGATAACAGATTGTTGTACAATTGAGCTTTAAAACAAGTGAAAGGATGAGAACGTGGAGTACAGCTTTCATTTTAACATAACCCTGCACAAGGATCATAAATGAAAATGTACATGGGAATTGTAAATGAAAATTGAAAATAATTGGAAATACCTTTTTGGATTGAAGCACCTTGGTTCAATAACATTGAGAGGTTTTTGTCAACCAAATACTGTCGTAATACCAGAAGTTCCAGTAGTCAACTGGTTGCCTAATCCTGAGGATGGGGGATAGAGGAGCCTAGATTTCACCCCTGAATCGAGCTTGCAGGAGTACCCCCCTAGCAGGTAGGTTGCTGGAGGGGGTTACTCGGCAGGCAGGAGGAGACAGGAGCAGCAGCAGGGACCTCAGAATAGGAGAATTGGAGCTTCTTTGTGCAAAACCATTGCACAGAGCAAGTAAGCATAACATGGTTGCCATTAAAAAAAAAAAAGCCTTTAGAATGACTTTAATTATAACTACTACAGTGACAGCAGGTCAGGTATAAAATTCCTTACAGCATTTAGTTGATTGATGGCGATGATTAATATGACTGTTTCAAAGCGAGCTGACAATGTGCTCAGCATCCAGCTCTGATGAGTAATGGATCATTTGGTGGTTGTACAGTTTATTCAAGCAGCTCAATCAGACAAGAAATGAAATCACTTGAGGAAGGATCCTTTTATCTCCGAAGTAGTTTAAGCAATTTTAGCCAATTTGTATTCTGATAGCGCTCACTACACAGGCTCCCTATGGATCACTGAGCTGTGAGGAGTTGGCAGAAGTCAAAAATTAAACTTTATGTAGCCAGGAATAATATACAGATATTTGAATGTGAGAGGAGTAAAACTTTATTTTGGTATAGGATATCTTTCTTTTCTTCTGTATTTAAAACTGCTACTGAGCTGGACCGAGAAAATAAAGCTTTAGATGAAGACATCCTGGAGTTATATGACACAAATTTGGCAGTGTTACAGTAAACCTAGGGAATATATAATTATTGTAAAACGTTTCTTCATTATTTTCAGAAGAAAGTAGAATGAAAAAAGAAAATAAAATGTTAAAAAGTATTTTTTACATTATTTTACATTGTGAAAACATGCAGTGTTGCATATGAAGATATATTTATGATTTCTAGCAATTTGGTGACGTTTTCCATGCTATTTTCCATTACTCTGTCTGTTGTGTATCACTATTAATACCTGACAGTTAAATTACATACACAGTTGAATGAGTCAGCAGTTTGACTCCCCCCCCCCCTTCCTCCCCATTCCATATAGCTGCATAATGAGTTTCACTAAAGAGCGACAGTCTGAAGGCAAACAACTTCTACTGTGCTCTCTCTTTAGAAAACCTATACTGCACTATGACTCTGGTTGGACTTTTAAGAGAAATATGGCATGATTGACACTTGGGAAAAAATAATGGACTCTAAAGGGGCATAACTAAAATTAATCTAATTCAAGTGGTTGTAATCCCCCTTGTGTGTTTGTACCTATAGGTAAGCCTATAATAAGGCTTACCTACAGGTACTGTAAATATCTCCTTAACTTGCACAGTTTAGGAGATATTAACTGTATATTGCGGCGATGATGTCATCATCTGCGCTCTGAAGGAACATCCGCCCGTGCTGTTTCTTCAGAGCCCTGTGATGTGACTGTGTGCGCATGCCTTTAGCACAGCCAGAGTCCACAGACCCGGAAAGAAGATGGGTGAAGATGGATGAGGCCTTCACCTGGGAAGATGAGGGCTTAGTTTGGAGGTAAGTGTCACATAAAGTGCTAATATGCGATGCATACTAGCACATTATGCCTTTACTTTTCAGGTAACAAAAAAAAATGACTCTACTTCCTCTTTAATTTAAATCTAATAAAATTAATCTAAGATTAATTTTAGTTATGTGTCTTTAACTCCATTATTTTTTCCCAAGTTTCAATCATGCAAGAATGGTAGGATGTGGCACAGGTGAATTTTATGGTGCTCATGAGCCACCAAATGAGCACCAAACCCGTTCATTCCATTTAATAGAAATATACCAGAAAGTAGGAGAAAATCTCTCCAAAGTAAAATGCAGTGGACGATTTTCCCTTACCTTCTGTTCTGGTGACAACTGTAAAAACTGTCTGACAGATGTTTAAACCATAAAACAAAATGAGGTTGAAGGATTGTAAGAGGTGCATGAAAGTCAGCCAGCCCCCAGTCTGATGTACTCACCCTCCAGTCTGTCACCAACCAAATAAAACCTGTCTCTTGGTACAAAGAACAGGGGTTTAGTTGACACACATTTGCAAACGCACGTGAAAGCTGCAGAGCCACTTCACGGCACCCTGTTAAATCTGCAGTCCTACACTCTTAATTTAGTGTCCTCACACTGGAGGCACATGGCCGCTAATGGATGGATGGGGGAACAGGTGAGAGGGAGACAGCCCAACCTCCCGCAACCCGCCCCCATCCACGACTGGCTGTTGTCTCAAAGACTCAAATAATTAGGTTATAACCATGGTGCAAACTGGAAAAGACCAGCTGAAAAGCATTACACCTCCATCCCCTTGGTGGATGCAGTGTATAGATAGGAAGGGATTTTATGTATGGGGCATGGCCTGTAAAGCACACTGCCTTTGAAATCCCTAATTTCCTCTTTGGGACTTTATGTGAGACAAGCAGGTCATGCTATTGGTCTCCATCCCTGTATACGGAAAACACTAAGGTCAAATCAAAACTGCATCCACCAAAAACGCACGAAAATCACACGGTGGGACTTTATATGAGGCACCAAGCTGTAAGCAAGGCATCTCCATCCCTGGTTGCTTAAACATATTAGACTAGGTGGGACTTTAAATGAGACCCAAGCTGGTGTTGCCCAGCGTCTCCATCCCTATAACAAAAAAACAAAATGAGGTTGAAGGATTGTAAGAGGTGCATGAAAGTCAGCCAGCCCCCAGTCTGATGTACTCACCCTCCAGTCTGTCACCAACCAAATAAAACCTGTCTCTTGGTACAAAGAACAGGGCTTTAGCTGACACACATTTGCAAACGCATGTGAAAGCTGCAGAGCCACTTCACGGCACCCTGTTAAATCTGCAGTCCTACACTCTTAATTTAGTGTCCTCACACTGGAGGAACATGGCCGCTAATGGATGGATGGGGGTGAGAGGGAGACAGCCCAACCTCCCCCAACCCACCCCCATCCCCGACTGGCTGTTGTCTCAAAGACTCAAATAATTAGGTTATAACCATGGTGCAAACTGGAAAAGACCAGCTGAAAAGCATTACACCTCCATCCCCTTGGTGGATGCAGGTAAATTGTATGGTGCTCATGAGCCACCAAATGAGCACCAAACCCGTTCATTCCATTTAATAAAAATATACCAGAAAGTAGGAGAAAATCTCTCCAAAGTAAAATGCAGTGGACGATTTCCCCTTACCTTCTGTTCTGGTGACAACTGTAAAAACTGTCTGACAGATGTTTAAACCATTCCTTTCTTAATCCAGAACAAAAATAAAAAACGTGGGCTTCAGCTTCCGAGATAGCTTGCTGTATATATGTTTCGGCGTTAGTGACAGTCCGTAGCCAGAAATGCTGGTTGAGATTTTTACCAATTAAGTACCTGGGATATATAAGAAACCAGTAAGCAATTTGACCCACCAACATCTACCCATAAGTGAAACTCCAGTCCTATTAGACTTTAATTATTTGAGATCTCATCCTAGTTTGAGTATGACCCCCACAGCCCTTTGCTCTTATCATATGTCACTTTTCTTGTAATCCACCTGTATCTCTTCAGTACCGTACAATCAGGCCTATGTCACCAAATGCTATGTTCTTTATCAGTCAAAATATGATAATCTACAAATGTGTGAAGGGTAAACATTGGGCTTTATTATAACATAAAGCAGCTTAGTCAATACCTGCAGGCAGGTTTTGGAACACAATCAAAGCTTCAAAGAGTTTTTGAAAATTGAGAAGCGGGAACAATATTTGAGCTATCTGATCTGGGTCTGTCACCAGGATTAATGCTTTTGTACGAGAAGACAGGGTAGTTCAATGTTCCATTTATATACACTTATGATATGAATTGCATTTATCATGTTGATGTGATAATGGTGCATTAATTGTAAAGAAATATGATTGATTTGTGCTTAGGATGTCCATAGGTAGCAAATAACTGCAGCTGCAAAAGTAAAGAAACAAGTTACTGATGATTCAATTTCAGTATGACTTCTGTATTACATTTGAATTTTGTTTTCTTGTTTACTTAAATTCAGAGTATATGGAGATACGGGAACTAACCAGAATATCTAACTTTGTGCAAGGAGCATGCTATGGTTAGATAAAAATGTTAAACAGTGATCTTTCCATGCTGTTGACCAATAATGACAATTTAGAGCTACCACCAGGAATTATGGTTACATATTGGTCTTTTCTGGTTCCATTTAATAACTTGGGTGTCCTTACATACAGGTGCATACTGTGCTCAGGATAAATGAGTACAGCTCAACATATAAACTTTTTTTAAGGGACACTATATTACAAAATACTCCCACAAATGTGGGCCATTTATTGCAACCAAGATTTGTTAATTTGCACACACAAAAAAGTATTTTTCCTAACAAATCCATTCAAGACCATGTTGCAAAAATGAATACACCCCCAATGATAGTCTTAGGCCCCTTTCACACAACGTCAGTTGTCATCCGTTTTTCGTCAGTTGTCATCCGTTTTTCGTCAGTTGTTATCCGTTTTTCGTCAGTTGTTATCCGTCTTTCATCCGTTGTCATCCGTTTTTACATAGAGATGCATTGATGTCCGTTTTTCATCCGTCAACGGATGGATGAAAAACGGACAAACGGACAGCGTGTGTGAAAGGGGCCTTAGGAGCAAAGCTAAATTTAAGACAACAAAATCCTGATTAACAAGAATTCAACTACAGGTGAGTCTAATTATTCATTAAACAGGTGTCCTGCAGACAGTTGGTTATAAAAGGGTGTTACTTAACAAGGAAAATCCCTCCCATTTCCCTCCCATTTCATGCTGTCAGAAAAAGGCACCACGTGGAAGAGAAATGTCACAAGGCCTGAGAAAGAAAATAATTTCTTTACACAAGAGAGGTGAAGGCTACAAGAAGATTAGCAAAGCTTTACTTATCAGTCAGAATACTGTAGCAAAAGTGATACAAAAATTTACCAAAGATGGAACTGCAACCATCTCACAGAGACGTCCACACCATCCTCAACAGGAGCGTCTTCTGATAAGAGAGGTTGAAGAAAATCGCCATGCAAGTTCACAGCAATTAGCTAAAAAAAGTAGAAAGCCAAACTGGGGGGATTGTTTTGGGTGACACAATATGGCGTACACTGCAGAGGAATGGCATGGGTGTCACCCACGAAGGAAGCCTCTCTTAAAGCGCATGCACAAAAAAGCCCACCTAGAATTTGCCAGGGCCCATGCTGAAAAAGAAGAAGACTGCTGGGACTCTGTACTCTGGAGTGATGAGACCAAGATAAATGTTTTTGGAACTGATGGCTTTAAAACTATATAGTGTAGCAAAGATGAGGAGTACAAAGAAAAATGCATGGTGCCAACAGTGAAACATGGTGGTGGCAATGTCCTTTTGTGGGGCTGCGTGAGTGATGCTGGTGTTAGGGAGCTGCATTTCATTGATGGTATCATGAATTCACAGATGTGCTGCTCTATAAGGAAAGAGAAGATGCTACCATTACTCCATGCCCTTAGTTGTCATGCACTTTTCCAACATGACAATGATCCAAAACACACATGTAAGGCTACTGTTGCATTTCTGAGGAAGAACAGGGATTCAGTGCCTCCTGATCTGAACCCAATCGAACACCCATGGGAAAGTCTGAAGAGGCAAGTTAAGCATTACTCTCCATCCAGAATTCAGGCTCTAATAGAGGTCGTTCTTGAAGAGTAAAAAAAGATAGATGTTACAGTATGTCCCCAACTTGTTCATTCCATGCCTAGAAGACTTGGTGCTGTCCTTACTGTGGGGTGCATTCATTTTTGCATCAACTAATTTGAGTAAAACTGAAGATTTTGTAATCTAAGTTATATTATTAACCCTACTTTCATGCAATGAGCTAAACAAATGTTCTTTAAAACTCAGTTTTGGCAGAACTTTGGAAAAATTGGTATTGTGTTCATTGAGATATTGATTAAAATCTTACTTTTCAAAAGGGGTGTACTCATTTATTCTGAGCACTGCACACTAATAGTTTCAGGCTCAATTTTTTTTCTTATTTTACTTAGACTAAATAAAGACATTTTAATTGTATTTGTATCACAAAATATACTGTGTATATATATATATATATATATATATATATATATATATATATATATATATATGTTTTTTTGTTTTTTTAATAATATAAAACAATGTGCTTACTTGTTTTTTATTCTTCAACTTGCATGGGTCCTTGAAAATGTCATACTACATAAGGTGCAAAACAGTAATCTTTTCTTTACTTTTCTAATTAGATTAAGGTTTAACAAAATTCTAAAAATGTAACATATTGCACTTGCTAGACCTTGTAAATGGTAGCTGCATTCGTTTTCTTTTTTTCAAGCTGTTTTACCTTTATTTTCACCTGGTGGATCCTGCCAGTCACGCTTCCTGTCCTAGGATGACAACACTCATTTACTGCACTGCAATGTATGTTACTCTAAAATAGAAAGTGTGTTAAGACTAAAGAACACCTACCCTTCTCCTCTTCTCCATAACATGCGGGGGTGCTCTGTAGTTACACTAGAAGTAAAACTGGATAGGGCTGACAGCTAATAAGACTGATAAATGAAGCCTATGTAGAATGTTAAGAGCTCGCTGCAATTCTCTGGGTATTAAAAAAAAAAATAATACCCCTCCCACTTTATGCACCCCTAGCTGATCATTAATTTTTTTTGAAAAAAATATAAACTAAATAAACTAAAAATGTACTTGAACCAACAATCACATGACATGTGCTTCAGATTCTTCTTTTTTCTTACTCTGTGGGAGGGTCTAGTTGGTAAAGTTGGCATGGTCAATTGTCTGCCCACACCTGACTCCACAGAGGGTCTTTAGTCATAATGACATTGTGGGGGGTTTAGTAACACGACTGGTCAGGAAAATAGCATCATTGATTCCCACTACAGGAGGACTGCTACAAAGAGTCATGTGACCAGTGCCGGGACAAGGTCCTCCAGCGCCCAGGGCAAAGATGCCAAACTGCGCCCCCCCTTCCCTAAGGATCAAGGCGCCCCCATCCCTGCAATAAACCATTGCACCCAGGGCAGCCGCCCCTCCTGACCACCCCTTTTCCCAGCCCTGCATGTGACCATGGATTTGGGTAAGTAAGTACTGGGTTAAGAAGTATTTTTTGTTTAAACATTAAAATTAGCTTGTTGGAATGGGACCAGAGTTGACCAGAACTGACCAGAGCTGGGCTTTAGGAAGGAAATACTGCTTTATGTTACTGAACATTTGTTCATAAAATACCTTTATATTTACTATAAAATGAACAAATTAAGAAAATATGATTCAAAGCTTCTTGGTGTTTTTTTTCCTATGCATAAAATGTCTAAGCTATATTAAGTTTTAACAGGAATATTGTAAAAAAAATTGAAACAAACTATGTCTAAATTTAACTTAAAAAGAAAATTATTCCTGGGTTTTAGAGGTTCATTCGTGGCTACCATTTGTTCCCTAAATAACAATATCCCCCTTTCTTTACCATGGATGGAACATCTGCTAACGTTTACATCAACTGAACCTCAACTGTGAAAAAACAAACAATGCCAGTAAAAATGGCCAAATACGAATTAAAACCGAAAATTTCCAATGAATCAAAGTGCTTACATGTGCATGGTAATAAACAAGGAATGTTTGCAAGGCTGAAATAAAATATAAAGATGTTAGTTAGAAGAAAGGCAGAATCTTATACACATGCCGTGTAGATTCCAGGGCCAAAAGACATTTCTGGGGTTGAATTCTGTAGGATTTTCCATATGACGCCAACATTTTTAGTTTTGTCTCAGTACATCAACCTGCAAACAAACCCCAGCAGCAAACACACCTGCCAGTAATGTTGCCCAATAAAAGCATAGGGTGCTTGTCTCACCACCTATTACAGAGGTGCAAGTAGGAACCCTGACACCCACCCATATTTTTTCAGGCTTTTTTACCTTGGCCTTAAGCCTCGTACACACGCATCGAAAATCGGCAGGGAATTTTCGTCCGACGACCGATCTGCCGATTCTTGGCTTGTTAGTATGATGCTTCCGACAACCAGCTCTGACTTTTCGGCTGAAAAAAATCTGGTGTGCAGGCTATAAAATTTTTGTCCGCCGTCAAAACACGGCCAATTTTCGTGCAGTCAGTACAGATTTTGACAGGGAAAAATCTTATGAGCAAGACTGGGCATGCTCAGAGAAGAAAGAACACAAAAAAGCAAACCAACAAATGACAAAATCTTCTGAAGTAGAATTTTGTTGGGCGAGAAAATTCGTGTGCAGTCTAGACACATTCCAACCAACAAAACACCACTCTGGACAAAAGACGGACGATCGGTCGGCCGATAATCGTTGCGTGTGTACTAGGCTTTAGACTCTTGCTGTTTCTATACCATTTTGTTGGTCAGTTTTTCTCACAAATAAACTGTATCTATAGCCAAAACTTTTTTTTTTTTTAGTTTTGAATACTAAAGGGCCAAACCCCCTACCAGGCTATTTTCTTGTTGTCTATGTACCATTTTAGACATTTTCTTTTACTTCTTGCCCCAGACCTGCAACGGGACATTAGAGACATTTTCCTCAAACAGTTGTCCAAGGAAAAGGTGTCTTCACTAAAAGATTTCGCCTTATCTTGTTTCATGACAACTCTAACATTTTGGATTTCCCCTCTATTTTTTTTTTAGCAGTGACAATAGTCCCCAAAAAAAAAGAAGGTGAATATCCCTAAAAAGGTAACAGCCTGCCATAAAAACTTGATGAACCACCTAAGCCTTCCCTATTCTTGCCAAAATTAGACAAAAGGTGCCTCTCCTGGTTTTTCCTAGCCCTTGGCAAATAGCAAGGAAGGTTTGGTACCCCTGTGAGGGCACCTGCGAGTTGTTGTAAAAGTCCAAAATAAATGTCCATCAAAATATATAACAGCAACGTGAAGATAAATGATAAATGTTTCTCATGTGATGATAAAGAGGTGCTGGAAATACAACTCAAACAGTGTGACATCCACGTGAAGAGATCCCCACCACCAGCGGGCTGTTCTTCTTACCAGATATATAAATATAAATATTGTAAGTATTCCACAATAGCCAATATGTGCAAGTTATCATGCACATTCACCCTGCATGTCAACACACTCGTGAGCCTCTTACCAGATGTAAGATGAATTGGACATTGGGAATAGACTCTCCACAGGCCAGAACGCAACTGGTGGCTGAATATGAATGTCTAATCTCCACGGACAAAATGATGTTCTATATGTAATGGATGACGCGAATGATGGCGCGACACGCCTCCTTCCTGACGCGTTTCCTCTGACGAGACTTCCACTGAGATAGGAGGGTGAATGTGCATGATATCTTGCACATATTGGCTATTGTGGAATACTTACGATATTTATATTTATATATCTGGTAAGAAGAACAGCCTGCTGGTGGTGGGGATCTCTTCATGTGGATGTCACACTGTTTGAGTTGTATTTCCAGCACCTCTTTATCATCACAGAAGTTTCATGAGAAACATTTATCATTTATCATTTAGCACGCCCAGACGAAGTCTTTTGATGACGAAACGTTGGCAACTCCAGACGCAAAGTCCACACGCCCCCTTACGGAGGCGGCAGGTTTACATTGCTTGATGCTGCTTTGGACAATTGCGGGACGCCGCACTGTTCTATGTACCTGTTTTTTACCTTCTCATTGTGAGAAGTATTCTTTTAATAAATTGGATTTTATATGTTACGGAATTACGCTATGGGCTTTTATTCTTTTTATACTCATGCATATATGATGGAGTGATTATGAAGCATTGGAGCTTGACAACCGCTGGTGACATTGGTATAACATCTTGCTGGGAGAGGCTGTCTCATTAAATTGAGTAGCCAAGGAGTTCTGGTAAGCTGCTTGTGATACTTGTGCACAGAGCTGTCCCCATCCTTCACTTTTCCCTGGGTGTCACTGAAAAGGATTGTTCTCCTCAACACCTTGCATGCGGATTCATTTTCATTTGCATTTCTGTTTTGGGACTTTATTCAGTATTTTGGACACTATTTTGCTTATATTGTATATGTTTTTTTTTGTGGTTCTCCACTTGCCACATTATTATTCAAATTACTTTAGCGCTGCACTTTTTGTAAAGATAATAGCCAATATGTGCAAGATATCATGCACATTCACCCTGCACGTCAACACACTCGTGAGCCTCTTACCAGATGTAAGATGAATTGGACATTGGGAATAGACTCTCCACAGGCCAGAACGCAACTGGTGGCTGAATATGAATGTCTAATCTCCACGGACAAAATGATGTTCTATATGTAATGGATGACGCGAATGACAGCGCGACACGCCTCCTCCCTGACGCGTTTCCTCTAACGAGACTTCCACTGAGATAGGAGGGTGAATGTGCATGATATCTTGCACATATTGGCTATTGCGGAATACTTACGATATTTATATTTAAATATCTGGTAAGAAGAACAGCCTGCTGGTGGTGGGGATCTCTTCACGTGGATGTCACACTGTTTGAGTTGTATTTCCAGCACCTCTTTATCATCACAGAAGTTTCATGAGAAACATTTATCATTTATCTTCACTTTGCTGTTATATATTTTGATGGACATTTATTTTGGACTTTTACAACACAGATGATTTGTTGGTTTACTTTGTTTGCACCTTGTCTTATTGAGTATAGCAAGGTTGATTGATTTAAGATACACTATTACATTTAGCGCACCAATTATTTTTAATTCATTTACACTCAGGCACAGTATCTTGGTAGCAGCTTTACTTCAATTTATTTTATCAGCGCACCCTTTACTTTTAAATACGTTCTATTGATTGACTGGTGTACAACGGGTTGGTTGGGTTTTTCCTGAATGATCAGTACCATTGGATAAAGACCGCAACACTGATCATTGTGCTCTGGGAAAGGCTCTCCGCTGACAGAAAACAATAGCTTAGTGAGAGTGATTAATTGATTGATTGATTGTAGATGGGGAATCGTTTAATTGTAGTTTTCATTAAACCCGCTGGTTGAACAAAAAAAAAACATAATAATCATGTATGACCTGCTTTAGTAATGTTTATCCCTAGACCGAGTTATTGTGGTGAATCAAAGTCTATATAAAATTATACCCTGAAGCTCTAGTTCACCGCTATTTTTTCCTAATTACTACAAATATAAGCATTCATGCAGACAAACTATTCCTAAGCTCCAAGCACTATGTTCTATAATTTATTGAGATAAGCGTACACAGCAAATAATTCTGCAACAAGAGGCTACGATATCACTTGGAAGAACCCTAAAGAGTCTGCTATTTCTTAGCATCAATGAGCTAAATAAAGCCCCTCACAATATAGGTAATTAAAGTAGATTTTCTATTTAGCACATTGAAAATGATTCCTGGACAGAATTAGCAATTCAGAAACTGACTTTACTTGCCTGGGGTCACTTTTTACCATTCAACTTTGATGAGTAGTACAAAGATGTTCTACTGGTGCCCGACGTCAACGTATTTATTGTTATAATGACTAGTGCGGATATCTGTGGATCAAAGTCAATGTAGCATGCCACAATCTCTTTCCGATTCAATTATGTACTTTGAAGAATGAGCTGTTTGAATGGTGGGGTCAAACGGTCCAGCATATTGACATTGTCAGCAGAATTCATCTGTCAGATGCATCCCTCAAGATATGCATTTGCAGAGTCTGTTCACGATAAACAGAGAACGCGCATCTGACAGTTCTGCAGAACTTGAGCTTTGCAGCCATGCACCCACATCTTCAGTTTATAGGACAGGCTTCTCATTAATCATGTATGTTGACAAATTATGGATCATATTTACAAGAGCATCATAAATGATGAATTGCAGAGGAGACCCTAAAAGCTGCTACTCACTAAAGACATACAGCTGTTCAGGGGTCTTCTTTGTCTACAGATTTGCAATATATCCCCTAGATGACTTTAGAGAAAATAATTTCCAGACTTGTATTTTTTGATCAGATCAGATTTTGGCCTTGTCTACATTGCTGACAAGACTACTGCAGAAGCAGAAGATGGGCTGACTGGGCTGAATAGGGTCAGGGATACAACAATATCTGAGCTTAAACAGAGTAGGATATTTGAACCTCCTGAGATTGGGTACAATTTTATAATCGTGTCTTGTCAGAATAAAACAGGAGTGCCAGACCAAATGTTGAGTCACCATGAAGAACTTGTTTTGATCATTGAATCTCAAGAGTGCCAATGTGTTTTGATTGTTTTAAAGTCGTTGTTGGGGCCTGCTCCTAATGCTGAGATTTTAATGTTTATAATTCTTTACATATTAATGCCTTTCAGATTCATATGAGCAATTTAAGCCATTTTTTGTTTTATGAAGAAATAAACTCCTCATGGCCCTTCAGCATTTGGTCTGGCACCCCTCTTTTATAGTGGTACCTCATGGACTGCACCCAAAGCAGTCACCTAGAGGTCTCTTTGCGCCCATGAGCTGTCAACCGGAGTCCTTGAACTTTGCATTTTAGTTTACATATTGACTGTGGGCCAATCCTCGTTTCTTACTTCAATTTCCTATATTGGCAATCAGGTGGGGAGCCAGCATACCTTAGGTAAGTTAGCACAGAAGAGCAATCAAAGTGGAATTAAATTAAAATCAGTTAAATACCTCATGTCTCTTCTGAAATATAGAGCTGCCCATTCGCAGTATTCTATTAATTAAATATAGCTCAGCTTTAACCACTTCAAGGTTTTGCCCCCTTAACCTCTTTACGACCGCCCGTAGATGTACTGCGGCGGGTAGCCGCTCCTGCGCAAATCGCCGTACATGTACGGCGGTCGCGAGCAGGCGGCTAGGGGGTGAGCGCGCCAGCGGCGGCACGCCCCGCCCCCACCCCTGCTCGTCAGCGGGGAAGCCTATGCGGCGGGCAGGCGGCTCTGATTGCCGCCTGACACCCATGATCATTCCCCGCTGAGAGAGAAGGACGGGCAGCCCCTGTGATCCTTCTATATAGGATTACAGGCCTCTATGGTCATTCCACAAGCCACGCCCCCCACAGTTAGAATCCCTCCCCTAGGCTCACATTTAACCCCTTGATCACCCACAATGTTAACCCCTTCCCTGCCAATGTCATTATTACAGTAACAGTGCATATTTGTAGCACTGATTACTGTAGTAATGTCACTGGTCCCCCTAAAAGTGTCAAAAATGTCAGTTAGGGGTCCGATCTGTCCGCTGCAATGTCACAGTCCCGCAAAAAATTGCCGCCATTACTAGTAAAAGAAAAAAAAATGACATAAATCTTTCCCGTAGTTAGTAGACGCAATCACTTTTGCGCAAACCAATCAAAATACGCTTATTGCAATTTTTTTTTACCAAAAATATGCAGCAGAAAACAAATTGGCCTAAAATGTTTAAAAATATTGATTTTTAATTTTTTTATTTTTTTTGGGGGAATGTTATATAGCAGAATGTGATTTTTTTGATTTGATTTTTTTTCAGAATTGTCGCTCTTTTTTTGTGTAAAGCCCAAAAAATAAAAATCACACAGGTGATCAAATACCACTAAAAGAAAGCTCTATTTGTAGGGAAAAAAGGACGTAAATTTAGTTTGGGTATAGCATTGCACGACCGCGCAATTGTCATTTAAATTCACGCAGTGCCAAGTTGAAAAAAGTGGCCTGGTCATTAAGGGGGCAAATCCTTCCGGTCTTAAAGTGGTTAATGACCAGGCCATTTTTTGTGATTCGGCCTTGCGTTGCTTTAACTGACAATTGAGCAGTCGTGCGACGCTGTACCCAAATACAAATGTCCTTTTTTTCCCCACAAATAGAGCTTTCTTTTGGTGGTATTTGATCACCACTGTGTTTTTTTGATTTTGCGCTATAAACAAAAAAAGCAATAATTTTGGAAAAAAACACAATATTTTTTACTTTCTGCTATAAAACATTCCCAATAAAAACATATGCTACATATTTTTCGTAAAAAAAAATCAGAAAAAGCGTATATTAATTGGTTTGTGCAAAAGTTATAGCGTTTACAAACTATGGGATAGATTTTTGGACTATTTTTTTTGTTGTTTTTATTAGTAATGGCAGCGATCAGCAATTTTTAGCAGGACTGTGACATTGCAGCGGACGAATCTGTCATAAGTGACACTTTTTGGGAACCAGTGACACCAATACAGTGATCAGTGCTAAATAATATGCACTGTTACTGTCTAAATGACACTGGCAGGGAAAGGGGTTATTAGGGGGGGGATGTTCAAGGGGTTCCGTGTGAACCTAACTGTGCTTACTAACTGGTGGGCTCTGTGAAAGACACACAGAGATCGGTGTACCATCTTAGCTGAAACACAGGATCTCACTGTGCCTGTGTGACAGGAGAGCTGCTTGATTTGTTTACATAGGCAGACGGCTCTTCTGTCAGTTTCCCCGAAAATTACGGGAGGCCGGCGGTGATCTCTTGCTAATCACAGCGGGAGTGCGGCTCAGGCGGCGCACGCCGCAGAGACCGCCTGCACATAATTGCGTAGATCTACGTGATTATTCGCAGCCGAGCTGCCCTGCCGCAGTAAATCTGTGTGGGGCGGTTGGCAAGTGGTTAAAGTGGTATTAAACCCAAAAGCAACTGATTGGTACTATAGAAGTTACACTTGGTCGATCACATTACTGTACTTTGTCACACCTACTTGTGGACTGTTTATGGGTTCATAGCGAAAACCTTACCATCTTTTATCTACTATTGTCACCAATTTTTTTATTTTATTATACACGGTTTATGTTTTACAGTTTTATTTTTGTAGTACTTTGTGCTACCCAACAATGTCCTTTCTTGTTACTCAAAACTTTAACCACTTGCCGACCGCCGCACGACTATCTACGTCGGCGGTCAGCCCCTCACAGGCAAACTAACGTAGGGCTACGTTGCTTGCTTGTGAGGGTCTAGGGAGCGAGCGCGTGGTCACGGACCCCCCCGCGCGTGTGACCAGCGGACCCGATGTCCGCCGGCCACTCTGCGATCGGCGGGGGAGAGGGAGAATGTCAGGCAGCTTGTGTAAACAAGCTGCCTGTCATTCTCCTCGCTGTAAAGACACTGATCACATGGATCTACTATGTAGATCCATTGATCAGTGTCCTTACAGCTCAAGCCACAGCCAATCACAGTAGAAAGCACGCCCCTAGGGACACACACAGCCCCTCCCTCCCAAATAAAGTTAACCCCTTCACTACCAGTTTATTTTTACAGTAACAGTGCATATATATAGCACTGATTACTGTAGAAATGTCACTGGTAACCCCAAAAGTGTCAAAAATGTCAGTCAAGGGTCCGATCTGTCTGCTGCAATGTCGCAGTACCGCAAAAAAAATCACAGATCGCCGCCATTACGTGTTAAAAAAAAACAACAAAAATGACAAAAATCTTTCCCTTTGTTAGTAAACGCGATAACTTTTGCGCAAACCAATCAAAATACGCTTTTTGCGATTTTTTTTACCAAACATAGGTAGCATAAAACAAATTGGCTGAAAATGTTAAAAAATTTTGATTTTTACATTTTTTTGGGGGGAATTTCATATAAAAAAATGTGAAAAATATTGCTATTTTTGCAAAATTGACGCTCTTTTTTTGTTTATAGCGCGTGATCAAAAAATCGCACAGGTGATCAAATACCACCAAAAGAAAGCTCTGTTTGTGGGAAAAAAAGGACGCCAAATTCGTTTAGGTACAGCTTCGCACGACCGCGCAATTGTCCGTTAAAGTCACGCAGTGCCGAATCGCAAAATACCCCCTGGTCGGAATGGGGGTAAAATCTTCCGGGGCTTAAGTGGTTAATAAAAAGATTAACACAGAAACCCAAAAGCAAACATTTATAATATTGTATTGTGTTTTTGGCAAGATTATCAGGTGAAAACAAAGGGTACAAAAAAAAAAGAAACAATAAGCAGTCACCACATCTAATGATTGGTAAGCTGCAATAAATTACATTTTTGCTTTTGGGTTTAATACCGCTTTAGGTTAGTTGAGGGTGGATTTGAGAAGTTATATAAAGGTACAGCTTTAAAAAAAACCTACAATCGCCACAAGAAAGTAAATATAAATATGTCCCGGTGGAACACAAATTTTTAAACTCACATAAATATTTGACACATTTTTTTTGATAAATATATATCTCTCCAGAACTCACAGATCAGGTAGTCACAATCCTCAATTTCATCAAAGAAAAATCTCTTCCTCTGGCAAATTTTTTTTGATGTGCCAAACCATTTGTCAAGTACAGGCATACCCCACTTTTAAGTACGCAATGGGACCGGAGCATGTATGTAAAACGAAAATGTACTTAAAGTGAAGCAATACCTTTTTTCACTTCTCAATGCATGTACTACATTCCAATAGTCATTTAGAGGCATAACTGATATAAATAATGCATTGATAACTAAAATAAACATAATACAGAACAGTATTAAAAAAAAAAATTGTAAGCTTGCCTTGCCCTTGCTTGTGACAGGGACCCACAGTGCACACCTTGGCCTGCACTCCCATCCCAGAGCAAAGTAGGCTTAGGTGTTATCAAACTATACCTATTTAAGCCCCTTCCAGTTTGGCCACACCCAACTGTTGGCGTGGTGCACTTCACATGCTGCCATTAAAGAAGCCCCTCTGCTCAAACCTACCCCACCTCCCCCCAAAAAAAACTGGGTGCAGTCAGTAGGGTCTCCCTGAATTTGATTTTCAAAAAGTGGTCACCTTATCATAGCACAGCCTAGAACATAGAGCCACAAATACACACAGCTGTTTCCAACTTCTTAACATTGGCACAAGTAATGGAGGTAAAGGCTTCTATGGGCTCGGCTTATGTAACCTGGCAGGCAACTCACGGATGGCTGGTGGTCAACTCCAAGCTGTCTGTGGGCATATCTCGCAACACCAGGGTATACTGCGGCTGCGCGGCGAGCTGTCTGTGGGCGTATTCTGGGCAGGAACCTGGCCTCTCGCACCTCCAGGGTATACTGCGGCTGCGCGGCGCGGGAATGTCGGAACGTCCGTACTTGCGAGGCACTTTACGTACACTCTCGGGGCATGTCCGTACTCGCGAGTGTACGTAAAGTGAGTGTACGTAAAACGGGGTATGCCTGTAGTAGATTCTGTCTAAACATGGAAATGTTTTAATGCCTACTTCTCAATTCCATGGACATGTTCCATAAACATCTGTGCACCAAATTCATGTGGTTACAATCTGTTTCTTTGTACACCCAAAAATAAAAGAAAAGCTGTGAATAGTCATAGCTAAATTTATTAGTATTATCATTGTGTCTCATAAGTCTGGAATAAAATATTCTTTACCGACTAATAATCTAATCTTTCATTTTTTTTTTACATTTTGATAGGTGAAGAAACTTCGTCTGTAGACTTTCATATTTCCTCTTGAATCCCCCCCTCCCCTCTTTCTCGAACATTTTCCTATCCCCACATAAACTTTCCTCAAAAGTAGGTTTCTGTCACGGGTGAGGCAAGGAAGCTGCAACAAATTTGAGAGACATACCCCTTTTACCAGGACCTTGAACCGCTGCAAGGGAGCAAAGACAGCACAGAGTGCACAGTCTTGTACATTCTTGATTTGATCCCTCACAGCAATCAATGTTGGGCAGGGATGTATATTTTAATTCCAATGCCAAAGCAGTGGTTGGTCCAAGATAACAGAAATGTAAGTTCTTCAATGGTGGGTTATAATGGATTATTTCTGTCTTGCTATACTGTATTGCAAGAAGACCTTAAAGTAAGGTGACCAGATTTTTAAAATTAAACCTGGGGACATATTATGCAGTCCTGGCAAATGGCACAGGACTGCATAATACACAGAGCGCCGGGCACAGGACTGCATAATACACAGAGCGCCGGGCACAGGACTGCATAATACACAGAGCGCCGGGCACAGGACTGCATAATACACAGAGCGCTGGGCACAGGACTGCATAATACACAGAGCGCTGGGCACGGGACTGCATAATACACAGGGCGCTGGGCACAGGACTGCATAATACACAGAGCGCTGGGCACAGGACTGCATAATACACAGAGCGCCGGGCACAGGACTGCATAATACACAGAGCGCTGGGCACAGGACTGCATAATACACAGAGCGCTGGGCACAGGACTGCATAATACACAGAGCGCTGGGCACGGGACTGCATAATACACAGAGCGCAGGGCACAGGACTACATAATACACAGAGTGCTGGGCACAGGACTACATAATACACAGAGTGCTGGGTACAGAACTGCATAATACACAGAGTGCTGGGTACAGAACTGCATAATTCACAGAGCACTAGGTACAGAACTGCATAATACACAGAGTGCTGGGTACAGGACTGCATAATACATAGAGCGCTGGGCACAGGACTGCATAATACACAGAGCGCTGGGCACAGGACTGCATAATACACAGAGCGCTGGGCACGGGACTGCATAATACACAGAGCGCAGGGCACAGGACTACATAATACACAGAGTGCTGGGTACAGAACTGCATAATACACAGAGTGCTGGGTACAGAACTGCATAATTCACAGAGCACTAGGTACAGAACTGCATAATACACAGAGTGCTGGGTACAGGACTGCATAATACATAGAGCACTGGGTACAGAACTGCATAATAACTGCATGTGCAGAGTGTCCCCAAGGCTCTGATCTATCAGCAGGTGGATTGGGGACTGTTGAAGAAGGGGAGGATCAGAGAAGACAGGATCAAACAGCCTTTTTACACAATGCGCGGGATTAACCCCTTTGGTTTCACGGTGAGTATAGCAAGCATGCTTTACTGCATATAAAGACTGATTTTACTGTTTAGTAACACTTTAAGTTAGACAATAAAAAGGGTATATTGCTTAATTTCCAAACTTTGTTCATTAAACAATGGCTAACACAGCAAAATACTACTGTTTTTGGGGTTAGATATGCTTAAAAATGTAAACAATTACAAAACTGAATTAAAAAAAAACTAAATTTGTGCATGGATGGAGAGGCCCTTGAAAATTTTGGTTATAAAGGTTGTGTTAGCAGTGTTGGATTTTTTTAAAAAAAACTTTATCGCAGCTTAACATTAAAAAGTTGACAATTGTTTGTAATACTTATCCTAGAACTTTTAAGTTCAGATTACATAGAAAAGTATGTGAATAACACCTTTGACTATGAAATGACTTCCTAGAAAGCATCCATCACAGAAATGGGGTGAGATCAGGGCATGTAGCACATTTACTGCATGCCAGAGATCACAAGCAATGATAAATAGCTTCATTTTCTCAGGAGGCATTCCACAACATCCAGATAACTAACACAGTGTTGGATTGTCCTCTGCTAGTGTGCATTTTTCAGGTAAGCGACAACGTTTGTGTGTAATATAAACATTACTGGGCTGAATCGAACGCAAAGTGCAGTGACGATGCAGAGAGCGCGATAAACCAAGGGAGTTCTTTATGGGTAAAAACTGCAGATCAACATCGCATTGCAGAATGAATATTGAATATTTAGAAAATATCACACAAATTGGAGGTAGTTGGTTACTCATACATAAAACTGAGATCAGGCCTATCAATGTTTATATTAGTCTCTAGCTTGCACTGGATCATTTTAATTGTTAAAGACAATCTTTAAGTAGGGATAATGGAGTTGGAGGTTTTCAATAAAACCAAATATTTGTTCTGAAACTCATTGTCACCTCCACAAAAAGTGATGGGAAGCCCAAAATGTTACATCTGCCGCTGAAACAGGAAGTGTGGTGAAATCCTTCAAGTGGGGCACCTGGAACTGGACTTGTTCCATTGACAACTGTCTAAGAGGGAGACTTTCCTTTACTTTGGGGGGGATTTATTGTCATTGGCTGCCATCTCCAAGACATGAAAATGCCAGCAACATCCCCTTGAAAACCAACAAAGACAACAAAATACACAAAACATCAATTTGGCCACAGATTTTTTTATTTTTTTTTATTGCTTAACGTAATATACAAAATGCTTAGAATCTCATAAATTAACAGTGAGCTGCCTTAAAAAATGCTTGCTTAGGAAAGCTAAAGCGTACACCTGCAAAAACTTACATTAGATATTAGAAACAGTCCCCCTCCTAAGAGGTAACAAACCAAATAAACAAGTGCCACAACAAAGCATGCAGGACTCCTCTGGAAAACAGCTGACAAGTGTAATAGAACAACTATGGCAGATGTCCTAAATAGGCTACGTAAGCCTGACAGCTTGTAGACTGAGCTTCTGCCTAGACATGTGCGGTTCTTATCATTTTGAATAAATATTCGGACAAACTTTTCATTATTCAGGTATATATCTGAATACCCGGATTACAGATTACAGTATAAATAAAGTTTACCGAATGCTATGAATAACTAAACAAAATTTGTCTGACTTTTTGATATTCAAATTGAAATTTGAATCAAATTTTACATTGAATTCCAGTCGAATTTGAACTCAAAGATTGTGTGTTATTAGAGTACCATTTTGAAATAATGCTGTTTTTGTTAAGCCAAAGGTGATTTAAAGAGTCATTGTAATCATTTGATCAAGATTTTTCTTTTGTTTGTTCACCTTGTCACATTCCAATCGAAATAAAAAAAAAAAAAAAGGTTTTCAATTCGACCGATTTAAAATTTATTGATTTAAATCAAAAAAATCGGTAAATTCAAAGAAGACACAATATGAATTCTGAATACGTTTCCCTAATATGAATTAAACAAATCAACTGAATTTAACAAAACTAAATAACTAGATTAACAAATCTAAACGACATGAAACAAAACAAATTTTTTTGTCATGCACATGTCTAGTTCTGCACACCAAAACAGGTAAGTCTGTTTGAAAATAGAATCCTCCAATCACCTATAAAGAGAAGACAAAAAAGGTTGGAGGGGGGACCTCCAGGAGCACCACTGCATCTCCACAAGGGAATCTTTTTAGAGCCTTATATCCCCCTCTCGGGCTGGGTTCATACTATTGCGAATTGGATGTGGAGTGCTGTGCGTCTTCTGGTCCATTTCAGGTTCGAATTTAGCCAAAACTTTAGACTGAAACGGGACCTGAAATGGTAAACAGGGATGCACCGGACCCCTTCTGTGAGTTGCTCTGTGCGGCAGTATGAACCCAGCCTCAAAGTATAAAAAATACACAAAACACCAATTTGGCATTAAAATAACAGCAGGTTAACATAATGAACAAAAAAACACATTTAATGTATTAAATTAACAGTAAACAGTCACAAAAAATTCAAAGAGTCCATAAATAACGAATGTCTAGAAAAGCCTCAACATACTGCTGAAAAACATGTTATTTGATTTTATAAACAGCTCCCACAAGCCAGGCTTGCCTTAAACAAACTTGATATCCACCAATACTGCAGCCTTTTCTATGCAGTTTTGTTTGTGAACCCACTCAAAGATCTCCAGACCCACATCCTAAAGATGTAAAGCATCGTGCCTATAAAGGCTTTAAAATCTACCTTTTAAATCAACATGATGATCAGAAAACCCACCAACTGAAGGCATGAATTTTTCTATAGACATATGCATTTCAATATTTTTTTCCAGAGGTCGCAATAGCCTTTGGTACAATCTGAGAAAAAAACAATAGTAGTTTTTGGAGAATTATTTTTAAAATGAGTTAAGCCCCGTACACACGATCAGATTATCGAACGATCTGTAATTTTTTGCGGCATGCTAGTCTGATGTGGAAAGTGAAGAGGTTATTTTCATACGAATTTTCCCATACGACAGAATTCTACTTCAGAAGTGATGTCATGTGTTGGATTGCTTTGTATGTGTTCTTTCGTCTCTGAGCATGCCTAGTCTTGCTCTTAAAAAATTTTTCCGGCGAAAACTGTACTAATGAGACGAAATCGGACGTTGTGTTGACAGACGATAAACATTTTATAGCCTGCACATCAGGATTTTTTCGGCCGAAAAGTCTGAGTCGGCTGTCGAAATTACCATACTAACAATCCGAAAATCGGCAGATCAGTCGTCGGACGAAATTTCCCTTCTGATTTTCTAATCGTGTTTACGGGCCTTTAGGTGTCTTTTCATTCTAAACAATAATTCAACAGTGTTGCACTTAGTAAGGAAGATAGAGATCTACCAAGAAGGTCACACAGGGGACACTACGGTTGATGAAACACTGCTAATTTTATTCAACACACATTACAAAAATTATTAGAATGCTAATCAGTACATTTAATTTCACCACACCTAGTAAAAAGTTAAAACTAGCTTCCTCAGAGCCTACTCCAATACCTAATGTGATCAATGATTTGGCCTGTGGTCCACCCATGCATGGTTATATACCTGTTCCAAGAATTACTCTTGCATGACTGTGTGTATAGATGCATGTCCTTGCATAACTGTGTGTATGGATGTATGCATGTGCAACTGCCACCCCCTAGTTGTAGAGAACTTTGTTTTTTTTTACTTTTTACTAGGCGTGGTGAAGGTAAATGTACTGAATAGCATTCTAATAATTTTTTTAATGTGTGTTGAATAAAATTAGCAGTGTTTCATCAACCATAGTGTCCCTTGTGTGACCTTCTTGGTAGATTTCTATCTTCCTTACTATATGGCTGTTTTTGTTCATGTGGACTGCACCATATTATTTATTTAAATAATAGGTGAATGGTTGACACAGCTGCAACATTTGTACCTGCGGTAGATCCGAGATCACATTTTGGTTTTACTAACAGTGTTGCATTTGCCTATGTTTTCCCACCTAAATGCATAATGATAATGTCAAGGCCCATACATTCTAATCAAGCTAGTAGCTAAATCAGCCCACCTCATCCCATTTTAACCTGCCAAAGATACATGAAAATTCTTGGGTGCTTAGACAAGTTCCCTGTATATGTTCTTCTTGTGGTGCGCTCCTCTATGCAGAAGTCGTAACTGTGGTCAGTGATATAAGCAAACGTCTTATTTCCTAAAATTTTTAATAGACAAGTTAGGCCTAATATAAAATTTGAAACTTTCAACGTCCATCTTCCTAGACTTTCTAAATAAAGTAAAGTGCACTTATCCTATTTCCTCCTTCAAACTGACCCAACCGATCCAACCCTCCCTTCCTGGGATGCATACTAAAACTGACCATACTTTATGCAGTTTTCTTGTTAAATTTTCTTACAGAATTACCTTTAGCTATTATTATTATTATTATACAGGATTTATATAGCGCCAACAGTTTGAGCAGCGCTTTACAATGTGAGGGAAGACAATACAGTTACAATACAATTCAAAACAGGAGGAACTAGAGGGCCCTGCTCGTTAGAGCTTACAATCTATGCAGTGCAATTGCCTGCCTGAATTGCATACAAATGGAAAGTGTTAAGGTTTGACATCAACTTATATGCTTTTTTTAAATCTAAAGGAAAATTTTACAAGAAAATTGCATAATGTATGGCCAGCCTTAGTGAGCTCCAACATTCATGGCCCCTTGGTATTATTTACAAGTGCCTTGTCTCCTGGCCACTTTTATGCTGAGATGGCAAAATATGTCTTTGGGGCTCTACTGTCTTAGTGCAGCCTGCCAAGGGAGACTTCCACCTCAGGGTGTAAAAACACCTAAGAGGCCATGCCTATCGGATCTTGGTAAGTGTCTATGAAAGGGGAAGGTGTGATCTGTTAGGTCAGCCTAAAGGGGAAAATATATTTATGTTAATACATTACCCTGTACCTTCTTGGTCTGTATTTAATTTTCTGATAAGAACCTGGACAGAATTTTCAAGGGTTTTACATCAGAAAATCCTAACCATGAAATATGACTTTTTCTTTAAACCGTCAATTCAGAAATGCACAGAGCAGCAAAAAAAATGCTACAACAAACGAGGATTTGAAAAGCGCTTCCTCAGAACTATAATAACAAACAATGCCTGCAGCTTAGATTTAATAGTACATCCTTGTATGGGGCCTTCTACAATCAGGTTTGACAGTAACCTGATTTGTAGCCTTTCAACATCTGTGTTGTCAGAAAAGTAACTGTTACTGTCACGCTTATCCCTAACGCAGGTGGTCAGACACCATAGCTAGCTTCTGTGTTCTTCACCTATAGCAGTCCCCTTTCCCATTAAGCAAGTAAGCCTACCGGTACTCGTTTGCCCCAAGGACACAATGCTATAGTGCCTGGCTACCACAGCAGGGCATGCGTGAACTGAGTAAAGAAAACTCTTAGTTGGCAGACAGGCAAATTGATTCAATGACAGTCCATGTACAAGGCAGACAAGGTTCTGAATAGTCAGGGTCAATCCATAGGCAGAAGGCAAGCAGAGTTCAGAAAGTAGTCGATATCCGATCTGAGGTCATCAGCGAGGCAATTCAAACAGGGCAGACAAACAGGGAGCTTGGCATGTCTTACAAACACAATATCACAAGCATGAGACTGCAGGATGGGGCCATGTATTGTAAAATCTTAAATGAGAACCTTCTTCCCTCAGCCAGGACACTGAAGATGGGTCGTGGATGGGTCTTCCAGCACAACAATGACCCAAAATATACTGCCAAGGCAACAATGGAGTGGCTCAAGAAGAGGCAGATTGGGGTCATGGAGTGGCCTGGCCGGTCTCCAGACCTTGATTCTGGGTGATTTGTGGGGAAGCTGGGGCTTCGAGTTGTGAGGCGATAGCCATGAGGCATTGGGGATTTGGAGGGGGTCTGTAAAGGGGAGTGGATCAGGGTCTCTCCCGCCGGGATGTGTGTGGGCCTGGTGGCCAGCTGTGGGGGGGGAGTCTTGCCTCTGTGTGCTTGCTGGCGGGGGATTTTCTTCTGGGTGCATGTTTTACTTGGAGATCAAGTACTTGTTTTGCTTGCTGAATTACGACTTGTTTTGTAACATTTGTGTCGTGTGTCTTTTCTGGATTTTTGGTTGATGTTCGTCTCTATCATTTAGAATGCATCTATGATCAAAAAAAGTTATAGCATTACATGTGAGGATTACCTACTAGTATTGTACATCAACAGGCACTATTTTTCCTTTAGGTGTCACATCACATACATGCTACTATACCCTGGATATTCATGTGCAATGTTTTAGTGACCTGCATTACAAGTCTTATCTTGACTCAAGCTGGTCAAAGTATTTAAAACAGATCAAGGCAAAATAAAAAAAAGAATACAAGTGAATGTGATCTAAATTATTTTTTTATATTGCCTGTCATAAACAAATAACTTACTCTGGGTAATAAAATATGAGTATTAAAGAACCTTTTGTCTAATCCCCAACTGTTTTCCTATTCCAATTTCAACTTTATTATGATTACCACTGTCAAATTCACTAAAGTCGCTAAGTCCACCCATTACAACTTGTTAAAAAACGTGGAACGCCTAATAATTCCCCAGCAACCATATGTCACTGTGGTCCCCACTTCCCTTCATAAAAAATAGCTACATGTTTCTTCCTAGACAAGGAAGTGAACCCACCTTTTGATGGTGGGCAACTAATAATTTTCATACAATACACAAACTAAAGACACTTTTGTTCAACCCGAATTGGCTGGCCTTTCAGGAATAATGTCAAATTCCCCTAGGTAATTGCTATAGATATATGCAAATGTTTTGCCCAACAGATAGAAGACCCTTCTTGTATACCTTCCTTTAAATAAATATGCTTCAATACAAAAAAAAAAAAAAAAAAAAGATAAACTTATTTGTTACACAAGTTTACCCTCTTACCTATCAATTAAGGCAGAGGCTATCATCTACTGTATCCCAACAATCACCCCACTGTAGGAGGTACAGTTTGCCCAATTGTAGGCAAACTAAACCGGAACATTTCCCCTGCAGTGCCCCCTAGTAGGGATGATCGAACTTTTGAAAAGTTCGGTTCGACCAGAACACCCGAACTTCACGAAAGTTCGGCCCGGATTTCAGAACCCCATTGAAATCAATGGGACCCGAACTTCTGTAATCAAAAAACACCATTTTTAAGCCCTAAAACCCAATAAATGCCCCTAAAAAGTGCCTAGGGTTCTGGGTCATGCCCCATTAACTATTAATCACACAAAAAAAAGTTCTTAAAAATTGTCATTTTTGATAAAAAAGCCAATTATTGAAAAATTAAAAAAAAAAAAAAAAAAGAGATTTTTTTGATTTTTACTTTGGATTTAGTATCTGGGGGGTCTAAAAGGTGTGCATGTGAAGTTTCAGCTCTGTAGAATGTCCAGAACCATGAAAAAAAAAAAGATAATTTTTCAGTAGAACAGGGATGTGGTTCGGGAGCCTCCTTTAACTTTAACACCTATATGATCTTTTTTTCTGGTTCTGGACATGCTACAGAGCTGAAACTTCACAGGTACACCTTTTAGACCCCCCAGACACAAAATCACACAAAAAAAAGTTCTTAAAAATTGTCATTTTTGATAAAAAAAGCCAATTATTGAAAAATTAAAAAAAAAAAAAGAGATTTTTTGATTTTTACTTTGGATTTAGTATCTGGGGGGTCTAAAAAGTGTACGTGTGAAGTTTCAGGTCTGTAGCATGTCCAGAACCAGAAAAAAAAAGATCGCTTGTATTAGAAAACTTTAAGCACAGGAATATGGCTTCTCTGCTGTAACACCTTGCCGGTTTAATAGCAGGCATTTTTTTGGGTTCTTTGCAGTCAGGAAAAACATCTGAACTTGTGTATAGTGGTACTGTGCACAAGTTCTGATGTTTTGCCTGCCTCCAAAACCCCCCAAAAAATGCCAGCAAAAACACACCTGGGCATTTTTTTTTGGACGCTAGCGTTTTTTTGGCATTTTTTGGGGTTCTTTTGAGGCAGGCAAAACATCTGAACTTGTGTATAGTGGTACTGTGCACAAGTTCTGATGTTTTGCCTGCCTCCAAAACCCCCCAAAAAATGCCAGCAAAAACACACCTGGGCATCTTTTTTTTTTGACGCTAGCGTTTTTTTGGCATTTTTTTGGGGTTCTTTTGAGGCAGGCAAAACATCTGAACATGTGTATAGGGGGTATATATAGGCATATATGTCTGAATATATACCCCTAGACATATATAGGTGTGATAGTAGCAGAAATATATTACTGTAAATGATTTCATTAGCGCAAGCATTTATTTCTGCTACTATCACACCTATATATGTCTAGGGGTATATATTCAGACATATATGTCTATATATTCCCCCTATACACATATTCAGATGTCATGTCTGACATCAAACATGTCCTCAAAAAAGCACTGGCAGTGGCAGCCCCTGCAGCATTAAAAAATGCTTGCTGGTGAGAAGCCACATGCCTGTGCCGAAGCAACACAGAGAAATGATCAGTTCTCTATAGCGGTCACCCTGCTATGGAAGGGTTTTGTCACCCTGCCATAGCAGTCACTGTCAGTTAACCCTACACTACACTACGGTCCCCTGACACTTAACACTTTCCCTACAGAAACTAAATTTTTGAAGCTAACTTAAGTGTAAAGGAGCACTCTAACTACACTAGATATCCCTTTCCTCACACTAAAAATAGCTAAATGACACTTTTAAAGTAAAATTAACAGAACTGCTTCCACTCTCTTCCATGTCCAGTATAACAATGCTGGGAATATGGCGGGGGCGATCTTATATACTGGGGGGCGTATTCACTAATGATTGGTCTAGGGACCCCCTAGTCACTCCAATCACATTCCTAGCATTCTCCTGCCCCCTCAATTGGCTTTTGCTAATGGTTCTGGTCCAATCACGGGCTTTTAAAGCCCATTTCCTGAAGCATTGCATTTTGGGCGGTTCTGGTTGCCGAATTCCGAACTTTTTGGGCAAAAAGTTCTAAATTCGGCCGAACCTCGAACACCCAATGTTTGGGCCGAACCGATGGTGGACCCGAACCGTTCGATCATCCCTACCCCCTAGTAGCAGAAATGCATACAGTATTTCTCTTGTTTGAAAATTGCATTGAGAAGTACAGTGTTACTTGAACTGTATTCCAGGATTTGTTTGTCTTCAGCTGAGAGAACTTGCAATAATTTAGGACTTTACATAAAGTCTCAGAAATCATTCATTAAGGTCTTTGTGTTATATAGTTTGAATACCATGTCAAAAATTGGAAATTAACTGGAACTTTTACAATATTCAAAGGAGGCTGGGGGCTTAGCAGCTCTAAATCTGAGAATTTATTTTCATGCAGCCCAATTGCAGCATTTCGCACGGTGAGACTCTGAGGTTTCAGCCACTGCCTCATATCATTAGCCTCTTTTGTATTTCAGGGAAGCCAACCGTTGCTTGCCCTGGGGGGGCTGTCGGGCTGTTCTGCTTTTTCTAGCATGCCCACTTTCCTACTGTTGTTTAAGGTGTAGGACTCTGTCAAGAAGCTGATGGGGGTTTCGCATTACTTAATAAGACGCAAGCACGCGAAACATGTTGTCATAGTGACGGGACCATGATCAAACAGCTTGCTTGCCACACACCCTCCTTCCCAGTGGCACTTGCTTGGTGATCTTGGCACGTCGATAGACGTCATCGCCGGTCGCCACTTCTACTGCTCAGACACAGACTGTCTGGCCTTCCACTACGGTCCTCCCAGGCTGCATTCCTTTCTTTGCATGGCATTGGCAGTTTTCTACCAGCTCCATGTGCAGCTCATCCCACCCTATCATGCAGCAGAAGCCTGCTCTAGCTGAGGACCTACCCCGGACATCTTCTTCTGTAAGCTGCTTTAGCCGCTGATGATTTCACTACAATTAACCGGATTCCTTGCTTGCAAAGCTGTTTCAAAACTTTTTATTTTTTTACTTGCAACTTATATATTTATATTGTCAATAAAAACTTTCACCACATACGTCCACATACGTCCTCCCGGAAACACGCTCCCCGCGCGCCCCCGTGGGCACGCATCGGGGAAAATCTGTGTTGCTCATGTCCCTTGGACACAGCCAATCACAGATCGTGGTAAATGGCCTATCACAGCGGCCATTTACCACGTGATTGGCGTGTCCAAGGAGAGATGTTCTCAAATGTAAACATATGAGATCATCTCTCATTGACAGCTCTCTTTCCTTACATAGAGACCGCGTTTTGTGAGGAGGGAGAGCGATCTGTGCAGCAGAGTAAGTTATTATAGACTTTACCTAATAAATATAGTACCCAAACAGTGCCCATCAGTGTCACAGTGTCCATCAATTCTGGCTGTGAAGTGGAGGGACAGAAGGGAGGTCTACATGCTGTCTTCAATCCACAATAACACCTATGTGGGATTCCCCAGAAGGAATGGCCCCATCCAAAAGCCAACATGTGTCCACAAATCCAATTTGTTCATGGGTGAGTGGACTTCAATGACCAAATGCTCGAGCCCTATCTTGCCACAGGACGAAAATACCATTGGTATAGTCTTAAGTTATTTTTTAAATTTGGTCATATACAACTTATATATAATCTCCCACAACCCTTCCTTGGCTACCAGGAGGAAATTACCACCCCCTATATTCCAGAACGGCCCACCAGAAAACATTCAATCAGATCATGATAAGCTGACTCTCCGAACACCATTTTACAGATAAAATCCCTCCCAGACCAACAGGCCAAAAACGTCAGAAAAAATGTGGGGTGTGTACCAGAGGAGGAGAGACAACTCTTATTATTGTGCCCAGTATCCTTCCCAACCAAACTTCTGCATAAGTGACTTTTTCCCCCGTTACCATACATTATTAGTGAAGTATGGTAAATGTAATCCTCAATTCCTGCCATTTACCTTCACACCCCTTATGCCACTGCATGCTCCTGAACTGGCCCTGGCCTGTTATTTGACCACGCCTCTGACTGCTCCGGGAACTAACCCTGGCTTGTATATTGACCACGCCTTTGCTTGCCACTTTTGTACATACCTTTGCTTGTTTCTGAACTGACCTTGGCCTGTTATTTAACCACGCCTTTGCCTGCTGCTTTCGTACATACCTCTGCCTACTCTGAAACTGGCTCCAGACTGTTTGACTATGTTTTTTGTCTTCCTCTTGGACTGAATTGTACCCTGCTACTGGAGTAGTGGGATTCATAACACAGGGGTCTCACATATGTGAGGGGCTCCAGAATTGTTTTTCTGGATGAAGAAAACGAATTATTTTGTTTTCTCATTCCCAAAAATGTGGGGTGTGTACCAGAGGAGGAGAGGCAACTCTTATTATTGTGCCCAGTGTCCTTCCCAACCAAACTTCTGCATAAGTGACTGTTTCCCCCGTTACCATACATTATTAGTGAAGTATGGTAAATGTAAACCTCAATTCCTGCCATTTACCTTCACACCCCTTATGCCACTGCATGCTCCTGAACTGGCCCTGGCCTGTTATTTGACCATGCCTCTGACTGCTCCGGAACTAACCCTGGCTTCTTTATTGACCACGCCTTTGCCTGCCACTTTTGTACATACCTTTGCTTGTTTTGGAATTGACCTTGGCCTGTTATTCGACCACGCATTTGTCTGCTGCTTTTGTACATACCTCTGCCTGCTCCGGAACGGACCCTGATCTGTTATTCGACCACGCTTCTGCCTACTTCTCCAGGACTAACCCTGGCTTGTTTATTGACCACGCCTTTGCCTGTCACTTTTGTACATACCTTTGCCTGTTTTGGACCTACTTGGCCTGTTATTTGACCACGCCTTTCCCTGCTGCTTTCGTACATACCCCTGCCTACTCTGAAACTGACTCTGGACTGTTTGACTATGTTTTTTGTCTGCCTCTTGGACTGAATTGTACCCTGCTATTGGAGTAGTGGTATTCATAACACAGAGGTCTCACATATGTGAGGGGCTCCAGAATTGTTTTTTTCTGGATAAAGAAAACTAATTATTTTGTTTTCTCATTCCCAAATTAGGGTCTGGAGACTGGAGGCTTCAAAGAGATTTGGGTGGGAGAAGCTTCTACCCTTGTCATTATTCTGTTCTGACTGAAGCCCTACTTCTGCCTGCGGCCTGTAGGACTTACTGCCATCATGCCTCTGTCTGCCGCATAAACTGACCACACCTCTGTCTGCCAGCTGTACTAAAGACCATGTTCCTGCCTACTACCAGGCAGGGCAGTCATCAGAAATTGTGGGGCCCCTTACACAGCTTTATGCCTGGGTCCCCCCAGGCCTGACCACCAACATTCAGCAGGGCTTGCCCATGGGCCATCCCACCAAATCCACCCACTAGCCATAACAGTGAGTCCTTCAGTGTACACTTTTATTTTAACACTTACAACGTAATATATGAAAATGAAAATTCTATTCCATCAGTGCTATCAAGATTTAACAGTAAGGAATTGTATTTTGTCCAAAAAGATCCAAATTCAGCAGCTGTACACACTCAGCCCCCCTCACATGTGTACGCACTCAGCCCCCCTCACACTTGTACGCACTCAGCCCCCCCTCACACGTGTACGCACTCAGCCCTCCCCTCACATGTGTACGCACTCAGCCCCCCTCACACGTGTACGCACTCAGCCCCCCCTCACAAGTGTACGTACTCAGCCCCCCCTCACATGTGTATGCACTCAGCCCCCCCTTACACGTGTACGCACTCAGCCCCCCTCACACATGTACGCACTCAGCCCCCCTCACACGTGTATGCACTCAGCACCCCTCACACCTGTACGCACTCAGCCCCCTCACACGTGTATGCACTCAGCCCTCCTCACACGTGTACACACTCAGCCCCCCCTCACGCGTGTACGCACTCAGCCCCCCTCACACATGTACGCACTCAGCCCCCCTCACACGTGTACGTACTCAGCCTCCCCCTCACACGTGTACGAACTCAGCCCCCCTCACACATGTATATATTTCACACACACATGTACAGACACACACAGCCATGTACAGACACACACAGACATGTACACACACACAATCACATGTACACACACACACACATGTACACTCACAGATATATACACACATAGGCATGTACACACACATACATGTACACACACACACAGTCACGTGTACACACACATGTACACTCACAGATATATACACACACAAACTTGTACGTACACACAGTCACGTGTACACACACATGTACACTCACAGACATGTACACACACACACACACACAGACCTGTACACACACACACATGTACGCACACAGTCACGTGTACACACACATGTACACTCACAGATATATACACACACGGACATGTACACACACACGTGCACACAGACATGTACACTCACAGACATGTACGCACACACACACACACACACACACAAATGTACACTCACAGACATGCAAACACACGTACTCACAGACACCCACCCCCATGTACACACACAGACATGTACACACACACAGATATGTGTACACACACACACACAGGTACATACATACACACACACACATGTACATACAGAGACACACAGACACACATGTATACAACCACCCCCCCTTCAGTTGTACAACAGCCCTTACTTGTAAGGTGGTCTTCCCACCCCCCGCTCTTGTTTCCCCCATGTGGCTGTGACACAGAGAGGAGCTGCAGTCTGGGATACAGTACAGGCAGCACAGACGAGAAATGCAAATGCAGGAAGTAGCCAGAGGTGGCAGCAAAGAGCCCTATGTGAGCTCAATGACACAGAGACGCAGCAGCTCCCGACTCACACTCAGAAAGCCAGGGCAGTTATGGAGCACCTCTGCACCCGACCCGCCTTCTCCCATCCTCACCGGGCCCGTCCAGATGCTCGGGCCCCTTACAAGTGTATGGGCTGTACCCCCCTGATGGCGGCCCTGCTACCAGGACCAATATTTTGGCACTGCTGACAATATCTGTGCCTGCACTAACCCTGGACTGTATATGGACAGTATCCCTGCCTGCTGCCTGTACTGTCTATGGACAGTATTCCTGCCTGTTGCCTGGACAATTGCGTTCGCTGTTGCTGACCAAGTCCCTGCCTGCTGTCTGGACCAGTGCTCTACTCCTGTGGACAACTACTCTACTAAAACAACAGGTAATCTTTTGTTTACCCATTGCTCAGCAGAATGTATTTTTGGGTGCAATTCTTGGTATGTGCATGTTATGTGTCCCTAGAACACCTGACGGTGTTCCTTGCATTTTGGGCTTCTGTATGTGAACAGGCTGTGTAAAAGTCTCACACATGTGGTATCACCATACTCGGGAGGAGTAGCAGAATGTTTTTTTGGGGGTGTGAATTTTTTCTATGTACATGTTATGTGTTAGAAATATCTTATAAATGGACAATATTGTGTAAAAAAAAATGCGTTTTCATTTTTTTTCCACATATTCCAAAAACTTGTGGAAAAAAATGACATGTTCAAAAGACTCATTATGCCTCATAGATTATATGTTGGGTGTTTGATTTCCAAAATAGGGTCATTTTGTGGGCATTTCCATTGTCCTGGAGGTGCTTTCAAAAGTGTAATAGGTAGTTGAGAAATGAAATGTACAATTTATGCACCTAGAACGCCTGAAGGTGCTAATTCAATGTTGGGCTTCTGTATGTGGCCAGGCTGTGTTAAAGTCTCACACATGTGGTATTGTCATACTCAGAAGCAGTAGCAGAATGTATTTTGGGTAGTCATTTTTTCTATGTACATGCTATGTGTTGGAAATATCTTATAAATGGATAACTTTGTGTAAAAAGTTTTAATTTTTTTTCCACATTTTCCAAAAACTTCTGGAAAAAAATGACATGTTCAAAAGACTCATTATGCCTCATAGATTATACTTTTGGGTGTTTGTTTCCAAAAATGGGGTCATTTTGTGGGAGTTTCCCTTGTCCTGGTGCTCCAAGGCCTTCAAAAGTATAATAGGTAGTAAACAACAAGTCTGCCTGTCAGTTTTTCAGGCAGACCTGATCGGATGCTCCATGCACCCCTATAGAATAGCGGATGTCCGCTTACACTTGCTGCTATCTGATCCAATCCTGTCTGTGAAATCCAGATGGATGGAATCTCTATTTTCCATCCGTCTGGAGGATCCAGATCAAATAGGATCGGATAAAAATGGACAGGCAGTCCATTTTAATCCAATCTCCCATAGAGGAAAGCGGGGATCTGACAGGTCCATCTCAGCACAGTGAGCAGAGATGGACCTGTCATCTGCCTGCTCAGTGTGGATCGGCAGATTTATCCCTGTTGAGCAAAATGGAGCCTGCCGGGCAGAAAGCCAGCGTGAAAGGACCCTATGATATGTAATTTATGCACCTAGAACACCTGATGGTTCTCCCTGCATGTTGGGCCTCTCTATGTGGCTAGGCTGTGAAAAAGTCATACACATTTGGAATCGCCATACTCGGGAGAAGTAGTAGAATGTGTTTTTGGGTGTAGTTGCAAGTATGCATATGCCATGTGATAGAAATACCCTGTTGTTAATGACAATTTTTGGGGGGAAAAAAAATCTTAATTTTTCACAAAGAATTGTGGGAAAAAATAACAACTTAAAAAACTCACCATGCCTCTTACTAAATACCTTGGAATGTCTACTTTCAAAAAAGGGGTCATTTTCCTGGCTTGTTAGTGTCTCAGGAAATGAGATGAGCTGTCAGTACATCAGGTGTGATCAATTTTTAATGATTAGCACCATAGCTTGTAGACTCTCTAACTTTCACACAGACCAAAAAATAGACACTTATTTGGGTTATATTTACCAAAGATATGTAGCAGTATAAATTTTAGCCAAACTATATGAAGAAAAATTACTAACTTGCAAATTTTTACAACAGAAACTAAGAAAAATTTGTTTTTTTTCAAAATTTTCAGTCTTTTTTCATTTATAGCGCAAAAAATAAAACACCCAGTCGTGATTAAATACCACCAAAAGAAAGCTCTATTTGTATGAAAAAAGGACAAAAAATTCATAATTCAGTGTTGCATGACTAAGTAATTGTCATTCAAAGTGTGAGAGCACTGAAAGCTGAAAATTGGTCTGGGCAGGAGGGGGGTTAAAGTGCCCAGTAGGCAAGTGGTTAAATCAAGTCCACTCACTGTTTCCTGATCCTAAGCGCTTTATACTTCTGTTGCTATTTTGATGATGGTTTCTCCCCTCACTAAATATACCCCATATTTGGGTTAATGACAGGCTCCCTAAGTTTTGACTCTACAGGGAATGGGTAGGGGTTGCTGCTCTGTCCCAGCTATATGAGAAGGGTTTACCTAAATCTTTTGAGCATCTATTAAGGGAATTTCCTCTGAACCAGAGGCGATTTTTTAAATTTTTGCAGCTGTGCCATGCTTAATTTACTCCTTCACTGGTTTCCTTCAGTGCCAGCATTGGAGAGAGTTGTTCAAGCAACCTCTACTAAAGGCCTTATCTCCATTACCTACTAATCTCTATTAGAGAGCACTTTTTATGAATTCCATTTGTCCTCTAGAGTGTTAGTGAACCTTGGCACCCCAAATGTTTTGGAACTACATTTCCCATAATGCTCATGCACTCTGCAGTGTAGTTGAGCATCATGGGAAATTAAGTTCCAAAACATCTGGGGTGCCAACACCCCCACTAGATGATCTCCCTGCAAGTGAGAGAGATGGAGACACCTACAGTTTGCGGGGAGGTACAAGAGTCGTCTGGGTGCTTCAGTCTAATGCAAGAAAAGTAAGGTGGAAGATGGTGGAGCTTTTAAGGAGGGGGGGGGGGAATATAGGGCAGTGTAGGGGGCTTGCATGTAGATGTCAGAGCTGAAGAGGGGTGAAAGTAAGATGTGGTTAGCGAATACAGAAGCAAGCAGCTGTGGAAGAAGGTTGAACTCCACATTCTGTATGTAGCAAACCCCTTAACTCTGCACTCTGTGTGTAGCTCACCCCTGAACTCTGCATTCTGTATGCAGCAAACCCCTGAACTCTGTACATAATGCATCCCCGAACTCTGCACGTAGCGCACCCCTGAACTCTGTACTCTGTATGTAAGGCATTCCTGATATTTAATTCCCTTTTAGGACCACAGCCACTATTTGATGCAGCTTTAAAGATGTATGTGTGGGGAGAGGGGGTTTTGGGGGGCCATGGTTTAGTTCCTGCTCCTATTTTCTGAAAAAAAAAAGCGCTGATTAAAATGAACTCAATTCAATTGTTTAATCCCGTGATAAAGTGCTCGTGCTCTGCTATAAGGACAATTTTCAGTGCTTGACTCTCTATCTGATATCTCTAGTGTGGTCAGTTGCGCTTGAAGAGGAATAATCCCCTTGATGGTGTCAATTCATATGAGACCTTGCAGTAAAAATTCCTCAAAAGGTGGTACACAGAGAGGAAGGACTCATAACGTAAAACCATCAATAGAAAGCCTTTTTTCCAAAAAAGTTAAAAAGGTTTACACTCACATTTTATGGTGGTCATTAACCTGGCACCCGGTGTGTACAGCTCAATCATGCACAGGTTCCTGGCCAGGCTTTTAGTGCTTGGTAATGTCCATTACTGACATTATTGACATTAATGATTAATGACATTACCAAGCACTGAATGCCTATATTTTTTTTTTTTTTATATTTGCTAACTGGAAGAAACAAAGACCTATAAATCACTTCACTGAATGCAGACCTTTTTCCCTGCCTAATGATGCTAGAGAGGTTAGCAAAACCTTTGGATGTATAATATATTAAACATCTACATCCACCTATGGGAACTTAGATATACTCACAGATGTGTGAACATTACAAGATGTGTTTGTTTTATACTCAACTGACCTAAACTTAACATATAAAATATATGAACATAATGCTGACACAGATATTACTTTAACTAATAATGACCTCTCTCATTGTAGATTTTTTTTTTACATTTTATGGTGGCCCAAACCAACAAAACTCTTTTTTGAGACAGCAAAGCTCTTTATCCAATCTTGTAGCTAATACTAATTAATATAAATATACAGTACTCAGATTGAGAACCATTTAAAAGCAAGCTGGGCTGCTGAATTCAGAATACCAGAAAAAGGAATCAATCAACAGCAAGGTAATCATCATTACTATTGCTAACAACATTATATTGACTGTTATTATTAATATACAGTATCTCACAAAAGTGAGTACACCCCTCACATTTTTGTAAATATTGTATTATATCTTTTCATGTTGACAACACTGAAATAATGACACTTTGCTACAATATAAAGTAGTGAGTGTACAGCTTGTATAACAGTATAAAATAGTTGTCTCCTCAAAAAAACTCAACACACAGCCATTAATGTCTAAACCGCTGGCAACAAATTGGGCCCAGGGTGTCAAAGGGTGTCAAAGCCCTTTTTGCAAGTGTTTTACCAGTTGCAAATGCGCAAGTGCACGTTAACGCTCAAGTGGCACGTGTTTGATCTGAGTGCCTTATTTAAGCAAACTGTGTTGGCTGGTATATGGCTATCACTTCTCAGCCCATCTAGGCTGATGATCCACTGTCAGTCATTTTGTTCCCTTTCACTTGGTAAGCATCCATTTAATTGTATGGGGTTCTTTTCTGTGGTTTTAAGCACATTAACAGTATGTTAATGTATGTTTTTTTCCTAAGAGTGAGTACTGGCATGCCAACTCCTCCAAAAGATCAGTAAATGCAGAGAAGGTGGAATATGATGACATTTACTCTATTCAGCTGTTTCAGATCAGACCACAGACCACCCAGATCATCCAGAAGTGGTCAGGAAGACTCTGAGAAATCCAAACATTCGACAGAAAGACAAACCTCTAGCCTTAACTACAGATCTACCACGCAGATCTATCCTCATCGCTCACCTGAAATATATCACTACAGGCAGCCTCTCCTAGTGGTTTTTGGGTCTGTCCTAAAATGGCTTTGCCAGGTGTAGTACTGTCCCCGTAGGGCTTGCTGTACATGCACATGGTCATTTAGGGAACAGTTCACACATCCCTCCTTACTCCTGATTGCTCGTCACATAATAAACAGTCCAGGGGTTTTGGTTTTTAGTGTTTATTTTAGCACTTGGATGGGAAAAGGGAATAGTGGGATTCTCCAACTGTAACTATTCTCAATGCATAAGGACAACTCTCACTTGGCCTCACCAGATTGCTTGTGAAGGCAACTGCACTGCTTAATCCATACTGCCACGTGTATGGAAAGGGTTAAGTCTCCTTGCTCTTTTCTCTCCAGCAATAGACACGGTGAATCAACATTATCTTCGGGACACTCACTAGCATCCCCTTTACTGACATTGTCAACTGACTCGTCTAGCTGCAGAGGTGGCCCCCCTCAGGTCAGGCCCCTTGAGACAGATCTGTACTCACTGTACTACAGAGACAGATCCTCCAGTGTCTCCCCTTTCAGTCAGCTTCACTAGACCTCTGGGTTCAGTTCCTCACTAGCACTCTCCAGGCCCTCAGGTCAACTACCTGAGGCTGCATGGCACCTTTACAGAGGAGGCGGCAGCCGCCTCCTCCCTCCGGGACTCCGCTATCCAGCCAAAAGACCCCGGGCACATGTGCTCCTGGCTTTTTTATAGTATCCCAGCATGCACTGAGGCACTTTTCCTCTGCCAAATTGCCAGGGCTGTATCAAACGCCTGTGCACTCATTTGTCAGGTTTCCTCCCACTGTCCAATATGCCTCCCCATTGGACCAGTGTAAAACATTCTGCAAACAGAACGAGTTGCATCGGAGCACAATGAGCAGACCTCACTAACAGATCCTGCTCTCTCGTAGGCAGAGAACAATATAGATTTACCTGCAGTCCTTCTGGTAAGCAGACAGGACTCAAAATTATACTTTCTCTCTACCACCTACCTGGGAGGGTGCTACACAGGGAAGACGGTCTGTGAGAGCTGCTTTGCAGTAGCAACAAGAGATAAAGACGTAGATCACCAACACCTGATTAGTGATGTCGCGAACCTAAAATTCGCCGTTCGCGAACGGCGAACGCGACCATCGGCAAATGTTCGCGAACCGGGCGAACCGCCATAGAGTTCAATAGGCAGGCGAATTTTAAAACACACAGGGACTCTTTCTGGCCACAATAGTGATGGAAAAGTTGTTTCAAGGGGACTAACACCTGGACTGTGGCATGCCGGAGGGGGATCCATGGCAAAACTCCCATGGAAAATTACGTAGTTGACGCAGAGTCGGGTTTTGATCCATAAAGGGCATAAATCACCTAACATTCCTAAATTGTTTGGAATAACGTGCTTTAAAACATCCAGTGTGTGAATACGATCAGGTATGATGTTTTATCGGTCAAGTAGTGTAAGGGTTACGCCCGCTTCACAGTGACAGACCAAACTCTGACAGACCAAACTCCCCATTTAACAACAGTCAGTCAGTCCATTTGCACAACCGCAAACTCCCCATTTGCACAAGGTTGGATACCAAGCTAGCCATGTCCTGTTCCTTGTCCTCACTGACATCATTGAAGGTCTCTTCCTCCACCCAGCCACGTACAACACCAAGGGTCCCCGAAAGGTGAGAACAAGCCCCCTGGGACGCCTGCTGTGGCTGGTATTCCACCTCCTCAAAGCCACCTTCCTCCTCTGACTTCTCTTCTTCAGACTCCTCTCTCTGCGTTGCCACAGGTCCAGCAATTGACAACGACAAGGCTGCTTCTGGTGGTGATGGGGACCACAACTCTTCCTCTTCATGCTCATCTACAGCCTGATCCAGTACTCTTCGCAGGGCACGCTCCAGAAAAAACGCATATGGGATGAGGTCGATGATGTTGCCTTGGGTTCGACTGACCACCAGGGTTGTCACCTCCGCAAAAGGATGCATGAGCCTACAGCCATTGTTCATGAGCATTCAGTAACGCGGCCAAAAAATACCCAGCTCCGCAGAAAGAATGAAAGAAAATGAATGTTTTTTCTATGAAAAATCATCCTGCGGATCGCTTTTGGTCTGTTCACAATGAAGCAACGACCTTATCATCTGGGGTGTGCCAACACACTCCTAGAGGTGATCGCTTCATTGTGATACGCAAGCCCCTTCACCACGACAAGGTAACGATCACGAAGGGGAATTGACACATGTATGTGCCTTTTTTTTTGTTTTTTTGCAGCCACAGAGGCCAGAAAAATTAGGCATGTACACATGCATGAAAAAGCAGGTATTGTTGCAGCCGCTGCTGTAGCAGCGGCCTGAAAAATTGAAGTTTTCAAGGCAGAAAGTGCACTAAAACATTGCGGCTTGAACCGTAGTTGGTGGCGGAGACGTCACGTAAGTCATCCGGCATGCAGAGAATGATTAAAGACAGCAGCGTGTGGACCATTTTTAGGCCAAGGCATCTCAGTCATCACCAGGCCTTTTTTAGTCAAATGCATCCCCCACTGTCAGTCCCTTCAGGATCCATGCCTCATTCATCTTAATAAACGTGAGGTAATCAAGACTTTTTTGACCTAGGCGACTTCTCTTCTCAGTGACAATACCTCCTGCTGCGCTGAAGGTCCTTTCTGACAGCACACTTGAAGCGGGGCAGGCCAGAAGTTCAATGGCAAATTGGGATAGCTCAGGCCACAGGTCAAGCCTGCACACCCAGTAGTCAAGGGGTTCATCGCTCCTCAGAGTGTCAATATCTGCAGTTAAGGCAAGGTAGTCTGCTACCTGTCGGTCGAGTCGTTCTCTGAGGGTGGACCCCGAAGGGCTGTGGCGATGCATAGGACTAAAAAAGCTCCGCATGTCCTCCATCAACAAGACGTCTGTAAAGCGTCCTGTCCTACCGGCGTGGTTGTGGTGGTAGGAGGAGGATTACTTTCACCTCTTCCCCTGTTGGATTCCCGTTGTGCTGTGACATCACCCTTATATGCTGTGTAAAGCATACTTTTCAACTTATTTTGTAGCTGCTGCATCCTTTGCGACTGCCGGTAATTGGGTAACATATCAGAGACTTTCTGCTTATACCGGGGGTCTAGTAGCGTGGCCACCCAGTACAGGTCGTTCTCCTTCAGCCATTTTATACGAGGGTCCCTCAACAGGCATGACAGCATGAAAGACCCCATTTGCACAAGGTTGGATGCCGAGCTACTCATGTCCAATTCCTCGTCCTCACTGATGTCATTGAAGGTGTGTTCTTCCCCCCAGCCACGTACAACACCACGGGTACCAGATAGGTGACAACGAGCACCCTGGGATGCCTGCTGTGGTTGGTGTTCCTCCTCCTCAAAGCCACATTCCTCCTCTGACTCCTCTTCCTCACACTCCTCTTCCAGTGTTGCCGCAGGTCCAGCAAGCGATGGTAAGGCTGTTTCTGGTGGTGGTGATGGTGACCACAACTCTTCCTCTTCCTCTTCACGCTCATCTACGGCCTGATCCAGCACTCTTCGCAGGGCACGCTCCAGGAAAAAAACATATGGGATGATGTCGCTGATGGTGCCTTTGGTGCGACTCACTAGGTTTGTCACCTCCTCAAAAGGACGCATGAGCCTACAGGCATTGCGCATGAGCGTCCAGTAACGTGGCAAAAAAATACCCAGCTCCGCAGAGGCTGTCCTAGCACCCCGGTCATACAAATACTCGTTGACCGCTTTTTCTTGTTGGAGCAGGCGGTCGAACATTAGCAGTGTTGAATTCCAACGTGTCGGGCTGTCGCAAATCAAGCGCCTCACTGGCATGTTGTTCCGCCGCTGAATATCTGCAAAGTGCGCCATGGCTGTGTAGGAACGCCTGAAATGGCCACACACCTTCCTGGCCTGCTTGAGGACGTCCTGTAAGCCTGGGTACTTCTGCACAAAACGTTGCACAATCAGATTCAACACATGTGCCATGCACGGCACATGTGTCAACTTGCCCAAATTCAATGCCGCCAACAAATTGCTGCTGTTGTCACACACCACTTTGCCGATCTCCAGTTGGTGCGGGGTCAGCCACTGATCCACCTGTGCGTTCAGGGCGGACAGTAGTGCTGGTCCGGTGTGACTCTCTGCTTTCAGGCAAGTCAACCCCAAGACAGCGTGACACTGTCGTATCCGGCATGTGGAATAGCCCCTGGGGAGCTGGGGGGGTGCAGTTGGTGTGGAGCAAGACGCAACAGCAGAAGAGGACTCAGCCGAGGAGGTTAGCAAAGAGGATGGAGTAGGAGGAGTAGAGGAGGTGGCAGCAGGCCTGCCTGCAAGTCGTGGCGGTGTCACCAACTCCTCTGCAGCAGAGCCACGCATTCCATGCTTGGCAGCCGCCAGCAGGTTTACCCAATGCGCAGTGTAAGTTATATACCTGCCCTGACCGTGCTTTGCAGACCAGCTATCAGTGGTCAGATGGACCCTTGCCCCAACACTGTGTGCCAGACGTGACATGATTTCCTTTTCCACAATAGAGTACAGGTTGGGGATTGCCTTTTGTGAAAAATAATTTCGGCCGGGTACCTTCCACTGCGGTGTCCCAATAGCGACACATTTTTGAAGGCCTCAGACTCCACCAGCTTGTATGGTAAAAGCTGGCGGGCTAAGAGTTCCGACAAGCCAGCTGTCAGACGCCGGGCAAGGGGGTGACACTGTGAGATTGGCTTCTTACGCTCAAACATTTCCTTGACAGACACCTGACTGTGGGCAGGTGAGCAGGAACTGCTGAAGGTGAGAGGCGGAGGGGCGGGTTGTTGATAGGGGGCATGGAGGACAGCAGTGGTTGACGTGGCTGAAGATGCTGGACCAGGAGGAGGATGGTGGCTTTTAGTTTGTGTGCTGCTTTTACTCATGTGTTGATCCCATAGGCGTTTGTGATGTGAGATCATGTGCCTTCGCAAAGCAGTTGTACCTAGGTGGGTGTTGGACTTCCCACGACTCAGTTTCTTTTGGCACAGGTTACAAATGGCATCGCTGATATCAGAGGCAGACACACAAAAAAAATGCCACACTGCTGAGCTTTGCAAGGACAGCATTCTGGTGGTGGCAACAGCTTGCTTTGATTGGCGTGCTGTCTGGCTGACCCCGGGTGCCGAATCTACATGCTGTCTGACTGCGCCACTAGCTCCTTGCGATGACCTCCTCCCCCTGCTTCCAACTCGTCTCCTCCTCCTCTCTGTCTCCCCATCTGAACTTTCCCCCTCTTCTTCTGCTCTTCGAGCAGGCACCCAGGTGACATCCACGGACACATCGTCATCATCAGCCGCTTCACTTGACAACTCAGCAAAGGCAGCAGCAGCAGGTACAACATCATCATCATCATCATCACAATGTACGTCCATGTGTATAATGCTGCCTGACTGAGACATATCCCCGTTATCTACATCCTCTGGCACTAATAGTTGCGCATCACTTATTTCTTCCAACTGATGTGAAAATAACTCCTCTGACGGATCAAGTGAAGCGGCTGTGGTGCTAGTGTTGGTGGTGGTGCCGGCGGGTGGTAAATTGAGAGGTGCCCGAAGCTGAGCTGGAGGAGGATGGTGCATTAAGGTTCCGAGCGGAAGCTGTAGACGATTGGGTGTCCTGTGTAAGCCAGTCAACTATGGCCTCAGAATTTTTTGAGTTCAGGGTCTGTGGTGGCCTCTGAACACTGGGCATTATTCTAGGGCCTAAGGAAATCACAGCACCACGACCACGACGGCCCTTGCGGGGTGGCCTGCCTCTGCCTGTCATTTTTTTTTTTTAATGTGTTGTGTACTATGAGTGCAAGGTGCTGTGCCACCCTATAGGAGTGTTGGGCAGTGGGTACAGTACACTCTGTGGACCTGACAGTCACTGGCATCCAGGCAACTGCAATTAAAAAATATATATATTTTTTTTTTACTTTGCAAGCTGCTGTGCCACCTTATATATCAGTGGTGGGTGGGCAGTGGCACAGTACACTCTCTGTGGACCTGACAGCAGTCACTGGCACCCAGGCAACTGCAATTAAAAAATATATATATATTTTTTTACTTTGCAAGCTGCTGTGCCACCTTATATATCAGTGGTGGGTGGGCAGTGGCACAGTAAACTCTCTGTGGACCTGACACTGACAGCAGTCACTGGCACCCGGGCAACTGCAATAAAAAAAAAATATATATTTTTTTACTTTGCAAGCTGCTGTGCCACCTTATATATCAGTGGTGGGTGGGCAGTGGCACAGTACACTCTCTGTGGACCTGACAGCAGTCACTGGCACCCAGGCAACTGCAATTAAAAAAAATATATATTTTTTTTTACTTTGCAAGCTGCTGTGCCACCTTATATATCAGTGGTGGGTGGGCAGTGGCACAGTACACTCTCTGTGGACCTGACAGCAGTCACCGGCACCCAGGCAACTGCAATTAAAAAATATATATATTTTTTTTTACTTTGCAAGCTGCTGTGCCACCTTATATATCAGTGGTGGGTGGGCACACAGTGGCACTGCAGTGGGCACAGTACACTCTGTGGACCTGACAGTCACTGGCAGCCCAGGCAACTGCAATAATAAAAAATATTTTTTTTTTTCAATTTGCAACAAGATGCTGTGCCACCGTATATATATCAGTGGTGGGCAGTGCACTGCAGTGGGTACAGTGCACTCTGTGGACCTGACACAGCACTCACTGCAATTATGACAGATGAAAAAAAAAATATTTTTTAAAATGCAAGGTACTGTGCCTGTGCCACCCGAAATGAGTGTGGTGTGCACACAGTACAGTCTGTGGTAGGTCTGTGGCCTCTCACACACAGCGGGCAGGCAACTGCAGTGTACAATAGATATATATATATATATATATATATATATATATATATATAAAGAAAAAACTCTTATTACCTTACCAGCCCTTAACCACTTGCCGACCGCCGCACGACTATCTACGTCGGCGGTCAGCCCCTCACAGGCAAACTAACGTAGGGCTACGTTGCTTGCTTGTGAGGGTCTAGGGAGAGAGCGCGCACCGCCGGAGGCGCGCTCCCGCGTGGTCACGGACCCCCCCCGCGCGTGTGACCAGCGGACCCAATGTCCGCCGGCCACTCGGCGATCGGCGGGGGAGAGGGAGAATGTCAGGCAGCTTGTGTAAACAAGCGACCTGTCATTCTCCTCGCTGTAAAGACACTGATCAAACGGATCTAGTATGTAGATCCGTTGATCAGTGTCCTTACAGCTCAAGCCACAGCCAATCACAGTAGAAAGCACGCCCCTAGGGACACACACAGCCCCTCCCTCCCAAATAAAGTTAACCCCTTCACTACCAGTGTATTTTTACAGTAACAGTGCATAGATATAGCACTGATTACTGTAGAAATGTCACTGGTAACCCCAAAAGTGTCACAAATGTCAGTCAAGGGTCCGATCTGTCCGCCGCAATGTCGCAGTACCGCAAAAGAAATCGCAGATCGCCGCCATTACGCGTTAAAAAAAAAAACAACAAAAATTACAAAAATCTTTCCCTTTGTTAGTAAACGCGATAACTTTTGCGCAAACCAATCAAAATACGCTTTTTGTGATTTTTTTTACCAAACATAGGTAGCATAAAACAAATTGGTTGAAAATTTTAAAAAATTTTGATTTTTACATTTTTTTTGGGGGGAATTTCATATAAAAAAATGTGAAAAATATTGCTATTTTTGCAAAATTGACGCTCTTTTTATGTTTATAGCGCGTGATCAAAAAATCGCACAGGTGATCAAATACCACCAAAAGAAAGCTCTGTTTGTGGGAAAAAAAGGACGCCAAATTAGTTTAGGTACAGCGTCGCACGACCGCGCAATTGTCCGTTAAAGTCACGCAGTGCCGAATCGCAAAATACCCCCTGGTCGGAATGGGGGTAAAATCTTCCGGGGCTTAAGTGGTTAAAAGGGCTTTTGGGGACACTAGATATATATATATATATATGTATATATATAAATAAAAAAAAATCCTCAATTACCAGCCCTTAAAAGGGCTTTTGGGGACACTAGATAGATATATATATATATATATATATATATATATAAGAAATATAAGAAGAAAAACTCAATTACCAGCCCTTAAAAGGGCTTTTGGGGACGCTAGATATATATATATATATATATATATATATATATATATATATATATATATAAAAATTACACAAATACCAGCCCTTAGAAGGGCTTTTTGGGGTGCTGTCCTTACAGCAGTAGTGAACCAAGAACACTGCAAGACCAGGAACACTGACTAACTGTCCCTAGCTTAACAGCAGCAGCAGCAGCAGCTCTCCCTACTCTCACTACACACACTGCTTCAGAATGATCTAAGATGGATGCTGCCCTTGCTTATTTATAGGAGGTGGGAGGGTGTGGGAGGGAGGTATGCTGATTGGCTGGAAATGTGCCTGCTGACTGTAAAGTTCAGGGTCAAAGTTTGCCTCAATGATGTATTATGGGGGGCGGACCGAACATCGCATATGTTCGCCCGCAGCGGCGAATGCGAACATGCTAAGTTCGCCGGGAACTGTCCGCCGGCGAACAGTTCTATACATCTCTACACCTGATGTCACTAATCAAGCTGATATTCCAGAACACCTTAAAGTTGTTTGCCTCCAAAAGTGGATGTTAAAGAGTTAGTAGGACTTGTTTTCTCACTGGCACAGCCTTTTGTAAATTCGGTCAGACATGCGCTGCTGTGGGAAGATGCTGTGGAAGAACTTCAGAAAAACAGAAAGTATTTCAAGAATATAAAAAAGGAAGTGTCTACCTTCCCATCCCTTGAGGAGATATCTTCTTACGGGGGTGGAGAAAAATATACAAGAAGCTGAATTTCCAGAATCATTTTTCAAAACTACCTCTTCAAGGAAGCTGATGTTAAAGATCTAGACAGCCTCCCTATCATTGATGCAGTCTTAATGAGGCTGGGGAGACATGTGACATTGCTCTTCAAAGATGTGGTATCATTCAAGGATACCCTAGACCAGCCGTCATTAAATGGCGGCCCGCGGTCCAAGAACGGACCGCACGATGCTTCCACCTGGACCGTCAGGCCGCCACCTACGAGCAGTCATTGGTTTACTGGGACCGCGGGTGTCCCAGCAACCAGTGACATCCTGTGTGTGTGCCGCGCTGCTTCTTACTGCAGCTCTCGGTGTACGGCTCTCACTCCAAACCGAGCTGCGAGTTGGGGGCGTGAGGTCATGTCTGCGCCCGCCCCCCTGCTCCTCACTGTGGCTCCTGGCTCTCACTCCCGGCCGGGCCGCAAATTGGGTGTGACATCACGCGCGACCCGCCCCCCCTGCTGCTCGCGGCTCCTGGCTTGGTATATCTCGTATTTATCTCCTGACTCCTGCCCCAAAGGTATGTTGGGCACATTTTAAAAAGGATTGCTGATGAGAATAATTGTTGGGCATATTATGTTAAGGGGCACACTGATGGGAAAATTTTGTTGTGCCCATCAGAGTGCCCCATAAAATAAAATGTGCCCATCACAGTGCCCCATAAAATAAAATGTGCCCATCAGCAAGCTACTTATTTTATGTTAAGGGGTCACGCTGATGGGCACATTTTATGTTAAGAGCAACACTAATGGGCACAATTTGTTGTTCCTATCAGCGTAACTCTTAACATAAAATGTGCCCTTTAGAGTGCCCCCTAACATAAAATGTGCCCATCCACGTGCCCCTTATTTTATGTTAAGAATCCCGCTGATGGGCATATTTTATGTTAACGGGCACTCTAATTGGCATATTTTATGTTAAGAGCCACCCTGATGGGCATATTTTGTTCTGCCCATCAGAGTGCCCCTAACATAAAATGTGCCCATCAGCGTGCCCCTTAGCATAACATTTGCCCATCAGCGGGATTCTTAACATAAAATAAGGGGCACGCTGATGGGAAAATTTTATGCTAAGGGGCACGCTGATGGGCATATTTTATGATAAGGGGCGCGCAGATGGGCATATTTATCCTGTGGGACACACTGATGGGCATATTCTATGTTAAGGAGCATGCTGATGGGCATATTTATGCTGTGGGACACACTGATGGGCATATTTTATGTTAAGGGGCACACTGATGGGGACAACCGATGTAAAGGGGCACTCTGACGGGAATGCCTGATGTAAGGTGGCACATTTAGGCTATTGGGCACACTGATGTGCATTTTTTATGTTAAGGGGAACTAATGTAAGGGGGCACTCTGACGGCAATGCCTGATGTAAGGTGGCACTGTGATGGGGACACCTGATGTAAAGAAGCACTGTGATGGGGACACCTGATGTAAGGGGGAACTCTGACGGGAATGCCTGACGTAAGGTGACACTGTGATGGGGACAACTGATGTAAAGGAGCACTGTGATGGGGACACCTGATGTAAGGGGACACTCTGACGGGAATGCCTGATGTAAGGTGGCACTGTGATGGGGACACCCGATGTATCGGAGCACTGTCATGGGGATACCTGATGTAAAGGAGCACTGTGATGGGGGACACCTGATGTAAAGGAGCACTGTGATGGGGACACCTGATGTAAGGGGGCCCTGTGATGGGGACACCTGATGTAGGGGGCACTCTGACGGGAATGCCTGATGTAAGGGGGCACTGTCATGGGGACACCTGATGTGAAGGAGTACTGTGATGGGCACAGACTTAAGATTCAGATCTCGGCCCAAAGAAAAGTTTAGCGACCGGACCCCCTTGAATTTAAATTCATTACCCCTGCCCTAGACAGATGTATGAAACTTGATTTCAAAGTGACCGGTCCTGTGTTTGTATTGGACGGATTTTTGGGGATGTTTTTCCTTATCTCCATAGTTGACAATTCAAGATTCTTTATGGATTGCTGATCTCCCGGATTATATGATCTTTGACATGTTGGTCAAGTTTTTTGTGATATTTGACTGGAGACCTTAATGTTTGATGATTGATAGTGGAACCTGTGCCTCTATGTGTATTCTCTTCCTGTGATGGAGCTCTAAGATTGAATGATGATTCCAATGGTAGAATACTTATCAGTATATGTTTGAAAACAAGTACTCAAGGGTTGCTGCTGATTTGATTAACGTGAAGTCCTGGAGAAATGTTTTCGAAACGCGTTGAGTTTGCATGTGGAGATTCTTTATATATCTTCATCCAATGTGAATCACAAATAGACATATTTTATATCTGCAGTGTTTTTTGTTTGTGTCATTTTTAATCGGTATTTTAAAAAATCTTTGTGATTTTAGTATCAGTGTTGTATAATTCTCTACACACCATCCACGGCTATGTTTGGTTTCTCTTATACAATAGAATGTATGTGGATGTAGACATACAGTATAGCACACCCAGTATAGCACACCCTTTCCCTCTGGGATTAAGATTAAAAGACAGTCCTATGGGGTAGAAGGGGAGGAGATTAACCATGTGTATGCTGCCGTGGAGCTCATCAGGAAAGGAAAAGTACAGTAAATATGAAAACTATTTTCTGATTATGTTCCTGGTAGAAAGCAATTCAAATATATTTACAAATGAAATAAAGACTTTTTAGATTTGTGAATTTATATTTAATTCAACACTAAAAAAATAAAAAGTAGCACTGTCCCTGTAGGGCTTGCTGTGAGATGACTTCTTGGGTCTCCCTCTGATTACCTGCAGACAGTCACTAAGGGACATTTCACACATCCATCCTTACTCCAATTTGCTCGTTACTCAAAAAACAGTTCAGGGGATTTGATTTTATTATTATTGTGGAACTTGGATGGGAGAAGGGAATAGTGGGATACTCCAAATTTAACTATTTAAAGTAGATGTGCACAACTGCCACTTGGCCTCACTAGATTTTATGCGGAAACAGACACGCTGCTTTAACCAAACTGCCACTTGTACGGAAGAATTAGGTCATTCTTCTCTCTATAGCAGTAGACTTGATGTAATTACATTATCCTCAGGATACCCTCTAGCATCCCCTTGACTGACATTCGTCCACTGACTCTTCTGGCAGAAGGGGTGGCTCTCTCAGGACAGGCCCCATGACACAGATCTGTACTCACTGTATGCAGAATCATATCCTCTTCAATGTCTCTGTTCCAGCCAGTTCTTTAGGACCTCTGGGTTTCAGTGTTTCTCCGATTTTCAGGCCCTCAGGTCGACCCCCTGAGGCCACATGGCAGCTTTTACAGAGGAGAGGCAGCCGCCCCCTCCCCTCCGGGACCCCGCTCTCCAGCTGGAAGACCCTGAGCACATGTGCCCTTGGCATGTATACAGTTACCTAGCATGCACGAGGCACTTTCCTCTGCCAATCATGAGGGCTGTAAAAAATGCCTGTGCACTCACTTGTCAGATTTCTTCCCACTGTCCAATATGCCTCCCCATTGGACCAGTGTGAAACATTGCAGATTGCTGAGCTGCACCTGAGCACCATGAGCAGACCTTATTAATGGATCCTGCTCCCTGGTCGGCAGAGAGCAATATCAATTTACCTGGCAATCTCTTTGGTAAGCAAAAAGACCCAAAAACTATACTCTCTCTCTAGCACCTACCTAGGAGATGCTACATTACATTTTTTTTTTTTTTTTTAAGCATGTAAGGTTTGCAGATCAAAGCTTACTCATTTGATCTGCAAATTAACAAAACAGAGTAAGTACAAGGTAAGTAACAATAATGCTTCATTGCATCTCTGAATGACACTACAAAACAGTGTTTACAGACACTGACCAGAAAGTCTGTTTTTAACAGCAGTGGCTAAAGTCAGCTGCTGAATTTTCACAGAAACCCTAGCTGCCATCTTGACCGCCATGTATTGCCAGTAAAATTGGTGAGGGAAGCAGCAGCAAGGGGAGGGACAAAGTGTGCTATGTATGCCCTGTATACTTTGGTGAAGATTTTTTTTTTATGCATCCATAGCTCCCATACAAACTATTTGGGAAGCTCCCACAATTACTTGGATTTTCATCCTAAATAAAGATACACACTACCCAGTTCCCAAGGCTTCAAGTCTCCAGAGAAGAATACAGACATCACCAAGCAAGGAAACAAAATGGATTTGGACAATAATCAAACAACCATTTGCACAAATTTGCCAGTTATCCTTTAATTCAGTTGTTTTCAACTAGAACTAGGGTTCTGTGGAATCCCAGGTTTCCTTCAGTGGTTGCTAGGGACTCCATGAGGTGAGGCTGACTGACCTCCCAGCTGATGGTGGTTACATAATCTTGGCATGACACAAATAATCTTTTTTTTGTTATTTGTAAAGGTGGCATTCTGGCCACCACTGTAAGGGCAATCTTGGTAATGACCTCTGGTTATCTAATTTTAACAGGGGTTCCTGACAAATGAAAATTATTTCAAGGATTCCCATTGGATAAAAAGATTGATAAATGCAGTTTATCATTCATTTAACATCACTTTCTTTATTTGTCAAATAAATAAGGACAGACATGCAAAAATGAATTACCTCATCTACACCCTGCCCTTTACAACTAGGACATCTAAAACCAACCTTGTCTAGACCATGGCACAGAACACATGGAGGAATGAAACATAAAATCCTCTGTTTCTCCACCCAATTGCAAGGAATCATGAAAAAAAAAAATGAAAAGCAAAAGATACCTACCACATTACAACCACTCTTTGTAATGTCAGGAATTAGACAGCTCTCATAGTTGATCACAATGAACAGGGCTGCTGTTAGGAATCATAGGGCCCCATACAGCCTACCTGGCAGGGCCCCCCAGAATATGTCAAGACAATATTTTCACAAAAAATACACTAAAATCATTATTAGCGGACACAAACATAACAGAGAACCTGTGTGAATTAGCCCTTTTTAATTGTTTTTAGTGCCTGCAGCACTGAGGTAGGAAGGGAGGGGGGATGGCACACTGAAATGGGGGCACACGGGGGGGGGGAGGTGGACCAGAAGCAGGCAGAACAGGGAAAGGGGTCGGTGTCGGAGAAGCAATTACAGGAATGATGCCCTGCGTATGTGTCTTTCCCTGCAGCACGTGAAAGCTGGCAGAAGGGGGAAAAACTGGCTTTCAGCTTCTGCAGGGCAGGGCCACTGATGGTGGGGGGGGGGGGCACCAGTCCTCCTGTAGGAGGCTCGGCACACAGAGGGGCCCCACTAGCATGGGGAATCGCTGCGGTCGGGCAGAGGAGCAATTGCAAAAGAAAACCCTGTGCGGACCTCTGCAGCAGCTGAAAGCTGGTAGAAGGGGGAATAACTGGCTTTCAGCTGCTGCAGAGAGTCACACAGGGCTTCCTTCTGTAATTGCCCCTCTGCCCGACCGAACCGGTTCCCCATGCTAGTGGGGCCCCTCTGTGTGCCTGGGCCCCCTACAGGAGGACTTGGTCCCCCCCTATCAGCGGCCCTGCCAATGAATCCTGTGACTTGACATGCATCATAGGAAGATGACAATGAAAATGTAGGGCCCGTCCTAAAAGCAGAAGTACCAAAAACTACTGTATATAGTATTTCATGTCCCAAGACAAGACTGCAGGGGAAGAGGGGTTGCAATCTTCTTTCAATCCAAACTGAACCTTAGACCCTTCTACATTGGCTTAACTATTTAAGTTGTATGTGTAGGCGTGCAGCTCTCTAGGGAAATGAGCTTTTGCCCTGGTTCAAAGCAGTGCGGCTTTAAAATTGCACTACTTCAACGCAATTTTAAAGCCACAGATTAGTACGATTTGCTCCCCTGATTTCATTGTGGCTTGCTAATTCATTTAACAGAAGTCTATGTTGCAAAGAAATCCCAAAAAAGCAGTGCAAGAACCTTTATCATAGTCGCTGCGACTTGAGTTGCAACGATTTGAACAGTTCCGTTGCCGACAATAGGGTGAGACTTGTCACATGTCATGACTGTCATCACATGTCCACAATCAATTACAATTACACATGTCCACAGTCAAGTTAAAATTGTTTGGATCTTGTGCATTTTGTATTGCAAAATGCAACATGGAACTCACTGCTATCCATGAGAGAACAGAGAGAATGTAATCAGGTATAAAAAAGGGAAATAAAAGGTATTGTTGCCTTATGAGTTTAGGCGTAATCTCCCTTACCGTGTTGTGATGAGGAGGAGTTATGTATAAATCTCCGTCAGTAATTGTAATATTAATGTAAATATATATACGAGATATTGAGTTTTCATTTTACATTTAGTTCATATATGATTATCAATTATATGAAGTTGGGTGACTTCCGCCTACAGGCAATAGTGACTTGATTAACAAGTCCATTTAAAATGCATGCCTGGGCTACCTGGGAGGGGTCTGCTATTTACACTGATAAACAAACTGTAGTACAGCCCCGTAATTATGTTCCTTTTCCCCAGACATTACGGGGCCAGAAAAAAATGGATAATCTCCCATGACAGGTCATTCCTTTATCTCGCCCTCTACTTCAAAGACTGTCCCTTAAGATATGCAATGAAGATTGACTATTGGTTGAAGGGTTGGACAATGGGCCCGGGAGATGAACAGGTTCTCCCCTCAACAGAGAACCTAGGGGAGGGGGAATTTGTCCTATCCTGAACGAGATATGCCCACAGGGAGGAACAGGGCATGATAGCTGAACCAATCAGAATAGCCCTATACAAGGCAATGCAATATGGTTCTATATTAACAAAGGTGTAGATAGAGTGACTTCCTGTTTGGCATGGGAGAGCAGGAGGAAACACTAAGGGTAACTATGAAGGAGTAAGGTTTACATTGTTTGTTCTCTTTGTGTCGGTCGTAGTGTGTTTGTATAAACTCTATACTTGTTCAGTTAAACTAGGAATATTTTACATTTTGTAGTATGTACAATAGTTATATTGTTGTAAATTAATTTAGGCTTTTCAAACTATATACCAATAAATAATTGCTGTTCTAAAGCTTTCATTCATAGTCAAAGAACTCTCATTGTTAACCCAAATATTGTCCGAGGTAAATTAAATCTCATATCTTAAGGGTAACAGCATTTATAATGTTTTTATATCTGTACAAAAATGTTTTGCCTTTCATTCCTTTTTTAAAGTGAATGGGTTGTTTTACAAGATGATCATTTGCAATCACGTTAACTCTTGAATCTTTGTACCTATGCACAGGATGGGGAACCTCTGTGGCGTGAATCCACTCCTGTTGCTCTAGGAGACAGGCCGCTGATGGAGGAAGTGCTAACAACATCTCCTTCGCTACTATCGACGGGCTCCTGTAAAACTTCTGTTACCCCAGGTAATCACTTGTGCCTTCAAACTACTCCACTCCACATAGGTTTCTTCATACCTCAATGTGTGTAAGACTTGGTGAACTATGTGTGCCAATTACTTGCATTACACCCCTTTCAGTAACTTCAGACCAGACAGGGACAACCTTTCAAATGCTTTACTTTAGAAAGGTGCAAAGGCAATTACAGGGTCAAACATTCAAAGGAATAATTCTTTCTTAATTCCCTCTACTTTAACTACAGGTTGTGTGCTGCCCCAGCATACCTGCAAAGGTAGTGATCGTGTAACACAAGGTCCAATGGAGGCATTCTTCTAGAGCTGGTGTCTTCAGGGCAAACCCCAGGTTCTGGTGACTTTACATCCAGGCAGTGATAAGTGTCATCCTTATGCTCCTAGCGGCTATTGTTCTCTGTCTCATTCCCTTACATGTCTCTACTGAACCTACTGTGGACCTCTTCATTGGATCTTTCTTGGGGATGAACCTCAGACCCTGGAACTCTCTCTATGGAGCACTGCTCTGGGCCACTGTTTTTTTGCACAGGATCATTGGGTTGGACCCAGAGAAAACCTGCAAAAAGACCAAAGAACAGGGAAAGGCATTAATTCCTACCCTCCTGACCTTTTTGTTTCTCAAGAGAAATTAGCTCATCTATACTTTCACTGTCCAACCACAGGCTGGTGAAGGGAGAAGACCTGTAAATGTTACCGAATTCAGCATACAAAAATCAGGTTGTTTGCCCTGCCAGACAGGGTTGTGCTGTGTGGCAGAGTTGCATAAATCTCAGCGATGGATGGAAAAATTGTCACATCTTTTGGCAGGTAAAACAGCTACATACTGTATGTACTCGATCTGCATATTTATCTGTTTAGTTAATGTTCAGCTTTATAACAAATCTACTAGAAGCTTATGCAATCTGAGAATGACCTGCATAATTATGGCCAATGGGTGCCAGTAGGCAGGTCTTAGTGTCCCATTGTAGTTGCTGGGGGTTAATATTGGGATACCTGTCGTCAACACCCCACCCGCCCCCACCCCTCACCATAAAACTGGTGCCGTACATCCAGCTGCTCTTTGCTGGGTTTGTTCTTTTCCTTTGAAACATGATCATGGTCAATGAAACACTAAGAGGGGGTCCTCAAGGATTATGCTAAAATCACTGACAGCATTCCACTTTGTAACAAAGTAAGCTTGTCAAATGACAGGAACACAGAACATAGTATTAGAGCAAAGGATGATATTTATAGTCTTTGCTGTAAACTTAGCACGCCATGGTCTTCTCTGCAGATGCTGAGCTTGGAGAGATCTGCATCTTGGCACACAGGAGCAAAAATATGTGTGGTTTCATCCATTCATGACAACTTTCTGCCAACTATGAAGGAATTGTAAATATGAATATTAATTGAAATAGTAGTACAGTGAGCAAAGCATTGTTATCCTAGAACAGAAATGTGTGTCACTGGCAGGATCACTAGGTAAAAATAAAGCAATTAATAAACAAGAAAAAAATTGGGGGAGCATACCCTGAACATGTACTTCTAAAGCTGGTGCAGCTATGGACCAAGCGATGTGCATATTAAAAAAGAATAGCGCACACATACAAAAGAAATGACTATCAAATATGAAGACAATCCATAAATAAAAATGGGGATTTGGTCCCACCATATGGCCATATTGTGCTCAAGCCCACCACTACGTCAAAGTACCCCATTGTCAGTGGGTCCTACACTATCCATAAAAAAAGGATGAATCCAGCCTCTCTAACCCTTGGAGACAACACTCCTTGCTGGGAGAGATGTGCTAATGCACTACAAGGGACTCCTCCTATATCTACTTGATAGTGGACACTGATAGAGTACAGGTGTGTGTGGGGGGTGGGGTGCTCAACCATAGAAGTCTGGTCAGACCGAATACATAATAAACAAGAAAAAAATTGGGGGAGCATACCCTGAACATGTATTTCTAAAGCTGGTGCAGCTATGGACCAAGTGACATGCATATTAAAAAAGAATAGCGCACACATGCAAAAGAAATGACTATCAAATATGAAGACAATCCATAAATAAAAATGGGGATTTGGTCCCACCATATGGCCATATCGTGCTCAAGCCCACCACCCACAAAGCAATTACTGTCATTTAGCTTCTTCAAGTTTAGAAGACATTCTTCAGCATACACCAATAAAGGTGACACATGTGCCAATGCCTTTTATTGCTACAGACTGCCATCATTCAAATGCTATCACAGTCACTGCCTGCAGGTTACTGAACCAAATTATCCCCTCTGCTCTCTGCTAGGCAAAACACTGTAACTGCATCCATTTTTGTTCAAGCCATTTAAGGAAAGAATTTTGCCACTTAAGTTAAACGTCATTCTTTAAAGATACATACGCCTGTAAATGCCCCCCCAATTTCCTAAAGTGACTTGTTCCTGCAATCCATCATCTTAAAGTGAACCTCCTTATCAACTTCACATATTAAGTAGAACTGTGCCAACCAATCTAACTCTTTAAGAGAATCATCCTATAGTCACAATACCTAAAAGGGACTTTTTCACTGCGCGCCAACATAAGGGCCCCAACCAAGCTGGCTGAAGAAGCAACCTTCTAGGTTGATTTTGCTCAGAGACTTTCTTAGAAGTACTGGAGATTTGACAGATTTTCTAGCACTTCAACCTAGACTCTCCTGACTGGATCCTACGAGTGAGCTAGCCCTAACTCTTAACTCATTTTACACATTTTACTTAGGGAGTAATCTCCCAGTCAGAGAGCTATTGTTTATATCCTCAGTCTTTCAGGACAGGTAGTCATGCTTTAGAGGGTATTTGACTGTAATGTATTGCTCTTGTGCTGATTCACCTTGCTTACTGTTTAACTATTTTCTTAAAACAGTGTATGTGTGTTTCTTCTGTGTGGCTGCATGGAGACACCCCTCCCAGCCAAGGTAATTTGGTGGTGTCAGTAGAAATAGGGCTCTGTATTGGGCCAACAGAGGAACAGAGGGCCCAAATATACCAGCGACTCCTTCGGGTGTGGTGCTAAATAAACAGAGCGCAACATTCTATTGTAGTGGTTCTTAACCTATGCACTTTTAAATGTTTTATTTGTCATGGCAGAATGAGAATGGAAATGCTTGTCCCATGGGCAGAGTTTAGTACACTTATGAATCCAATCAGAATTCAACCTTCATAGCTTTGACTTCAGAGAACCCAAATCTAATTGGTTGCTTAGAATTTCTTCACTCTGTCCTAATATGTAGCCTGATTGAGACTCCTTCAAATGTTGTTACACAAATGATCTTGGTTTATTTTTGTACCACACTGAATGCACTATAGTAAATTTTCACCATCTGTTCCCCAATATTCATTCAGCCCTTTTCATTTAACACAAGGATGACTGTAGATATCCTACTGCTGTGTGCCACTCAACTGCTTGCTGGTGGCCCAGGTGTCAAGCTCACTTTCAAGGCGAGATAGGACTACATACATTAACATATTCCCATCAGAAACATATTTAAAACATGTTGACGTAGGTAAATTCTTGTCGGCTTCAGTCAATTCTCTAGTGATGCAGTCAATTCTCCAGTGGTGCTTTTTATAGATGAAGAATTTGCATCTTAAGCTATCCCCAGTGTAATATCAACACATCAAGTCGGAACTACAAAGCCTTTGCCTAAGCAGGGTGATGTCTTTTAAATACTCAGGACAAAAATAAGAATGGGATAGGAATGTTGATGAATCCAGCCTACAACACTGCCAGATAAGTCTCTTTCCTTTCTGTATTTGATCCCCCTCCTCTTCAACAAGAGCTCTGTATTATTCAGAAGTACAATAACAAAAGAAAGACTTTTAGGATCCCCTATCCTTCATAGGCCGCAACCAGTTTTATAGTTTTTGTTTATTTTAAAACTATGCTGACTGACAGCTTGGGGGATACAAAAGAAAGCACAAAGGGAAAATTTTAAAGCTGTACAAACAAGCCCGGTCCATGCGTTGTAAGTAAAATGCATGTCTCCAGAGTTCTGTTCATGTTAACTCAGCAAAGTGTATCTTGGAAATGTTGGAGGTGAGGTTGGCCATAAGCTATATGTGGAGATGTATAATCTGTCCAAGCACTGCTAATATTATTCAGGGGGAGAACCCATGCCATCCCAACCTAGGACACCTCCAGGGCCAGATCTGTACTTCTTGCTTCTCTAGGCCAACTGTCCTGTGACACTGTCCTTCTGTCCCAGTGGACTTGTTGATTTGCTTGCCATAATTCATATACAGTAGCTGAGGTTGGAGGTTGGTAGGTCAAATGAGACTGACTACTCTGTCTGAACAATATCCTTTCATTCTTTCACCAATTTGGATCTACGTGTACAGAGCCAGCATGATGCACTTTTGTACTGTAGTTATGAGGAACAGCAACAAAAAATACATAAATGCCATGAATCATGACACTAAGAGTAGTAGTAGTGATGGAACATGTCCACCTCCTCCCTGCTTCTACTGTACAACCCAATTGGCCCATCTCTATGTTGGCCAGGTTCACTTGCCAATACAATTGTGTGGAAGGATGGAGGGGGTTGGCAAGCTATGTCACTAATAGACATTGGTTTATTTAAAGAGGTTGGAAGTTGAGGGGGCACTAGCCACTGCTCTGTAGAAGGAGACCAGCTTTCTGAAACGCGTAAGCTAGCATTGTCATCCGCATGTTCATGAGGTCAGAGATCGGACTTCTGGATTCTGTGCTTTATATGCTATCAGTCTACTCGGCTTCTGAGTGTATTATGTTTTCTGTTACCCTGAAAAAAATCGCTAAGGAGAATGCACTAGGCATTTGCACCCTCTTTCTTTCCTATTGTTGTGCAGTGTTTGACTCCCTCAACCCAAGCAGGGCTGCATCACAAGTTCCTTCAAGTCTAGATTGCTTAGTGGTTCTGTTACAGTTGGTCTCTATAGCAGGCGGCTCCATGATTTCTCAGTACTGAAGTGTCAAGTTTTCTTTCCCCTATATTCGGGGAGATTTACTAAAACTGGTGCACACAGAATCTGGTGCAGCTGTGCATAGTAACCAATCAGCTTCTATGTTTTATTGTCAAGCTGAGAAGTTAGAAGCTAATTGGTTACTATGCACATTTTCACCAGATTTTGTGTGCACCAGTTTTAGTATATCTTTCCCATTGTGTCAATGCGTTCCCTAAGCAGATTGTCCTGCATTTAGGTGTGAAGGGGCAAAAAAAAGTTGCTGAAGGTATACAGTATGTGGAAACCTCAAGGTGTCTGCACTTAAAGAAGAGATAAACTGAGGAAGCTGTGCTTTATAAAACGCAGCAGAAGGCAAATGGCGAGTCATAAGCATTGCCTAAGATCTCCCAACAACTGATCTTTCCCCCATTTCTAACTTACCATGCATTGTTCTGCTCTGTATTTATGTATGGAGGTTGCGGTCTTTGTAGTGGCAGGACTTTTCATCCTCTTTTCAGGGCTGTCCCCTAATGACAGGTATTTAAGAGCAGCAGGAGAGGAAACACAGATACAAAAAATTATTGAAGCAAATTGGGGAAGATCCTTCTACTGCAGGTCCTCAGGTACAGCTTTCACTCCAGAGGGAAGAACAGTTAGCAGCACAGTAATGACACCCCCAAATATCAGTTCAAATCTTGTGTGATTAGTGTACAGAGGCTTATATAATCTCACACTGCAGATATACAACTATGAGGCTTAAGCTAGCCATAGATGGATCTAAATTCAGCCAGTTTAGCAGGGACTGGCCCGGATTTAGATCCATCCTTCGTCGCTCTAATAATTGACTAATAACTGAATAATTAATAATTGATCAACAATTGACTTCTGTCGAAAGGGAATGTTGAAAATGTTTCTTTCAGTCAGCAGCTGCAGTGCTGATCAGTGTATTCTGACATCAGAGAAGCCACCGCTGTCAAAATATAATAGCACAGTGGGGAGGATTCCTCCACACTCACATAGCAAAGTTGCTTAAGGCTGCACCCAATGCGCCTGCATCTTTTTAAACTGTGTAACTGTAGCACCCTACAGGTAGGTGCTAGGTAAATGTATAGTGGGCCTGTTAGGAACACTCCATGTGTACACTGAAGTGCTGTCATGAATCTGCCAGTTAAGAGTTAACTTAGTGCAGACTAATTGCACTAATTGGCAAAAGGCTGGCCTATTTAAACACCACAGCAGCACTGAGCCATTGCTGTCTTGTCTGCAGCTTTACCTGTACTTCCTGATCCTGAACCTGCTGTTTCCTGTTGACTTCCTGATCGACCTCCCGGCTTGTCCACTACTTCGTCTGCTTGCTGCCCGCCCTGACCTTGGCTCGTTCCTGTGACCACTCTCCTGCCTTATCCTTGTCGGCTTATCTGTTTCCGATTCTGGACGTGCTCACCTCCTGGTGGGGCAACCCTGGGGACCGCGACCTGGTGTTAGCTTGCAGCGCAGTCTATCCCCACCACCAGGGGCTCTAGTGAAAACCAGCTAGCACTTAAACTCCACACCTCAGACTAGCCCGTGTCTACCACCAGTGTGACCCGTCCGTGTTCCTGTTGTACCAGATCCCACGAGGCTACCTATGCACATCAGGCTCAGCCACCAGCACCATTACAATACAAGACAGCCATGTCGGAGCCTGCAAGAGGGGCCTCTCCTCTGGACGAGATCTGCCAACACTTGGCAGCATTGTCGCAAACAGTCAAGTCGCTCCAGGACAGCTATGTGCACTTGGAGGAACGGTTGCACTCTGTGACTAACCCGGGGATCCCTCCTGTTTCTTTGGTACCCCCAACTTCCACGACACCAACAGGTTCGGTCTCAGGACCCACAGTGGTGGTGCTACCACCTGAACCCAGGGTTCCTACACCAGAGCGATTTTCAGGAGATCGGGACAAATTTAGGGCATTCCGTAATGCATGCGAACTTTATTTCTCACTGCAGCCCCGGACTTTCTCCTTGGAAGCCACCAAGGTTGGATTTGTCATCTCCCTACTCTTGGATGAACCCCAGTCCTGGGCACACCGACTTCTTGAAGAGTGCAGCCCACACCTAGACTCCTTGTCTTCCTTTTTTGGTGCCATGGCTCAATTATACGATGATCCACAGCGCACTTCCACAGCGGAAGCTGCTCTTCATGCACTCCAGCAAGGCCGCAGAGCAGTAGAGGAGTACGTCGCGGATTTTAGACGGTGGAGTACTGACACCGAGTGGAACGACGCAGCGCTACCTCACCAGTTCCGCTCAGGCCTATCTGAGGGTCTGAAGGACGAGCTAGCCCGAGTTGGCGTTCCAGACTCCCTAGAGGCATTGATTTCATTGGCTATCCAGATAGATCGCCGGCTTCGTGAGCGCCGTGCGGAAAGGTCTGCCCAGCACCCACGCCCGTTCTGGATGATGCCGCGGTTCGCAACTCCGGCTCATGTCACCTCCACCAGGCCCATTCCGGCCAACCTGGCTCCTGCTAACTTCACACCAGATGCCCCAGAACCCATGCAGCTTGGCGTTATGCGGTCTACCCTAACCGCTGAAGAACGACACCGCCGGCAAAAGAATAACCTCTGCCTATACTGTGGTGAAGCCGGCCATTACGTACGTTCTTGCCCAGCAAAGTTACGTAAGTTTCTCTCCATCTCTCCTTCAAGTTATCCAGCTTTCGCTACCAGTGCTACTCACTTAGCGCTCCCTGTTTCGTTTCAACTCCCGGGAGGTACAATACCAGTCACCGCAATTATTGATTCTGGAGCGTGCAGCTGTTTCATTGATCTCACGTTCGCCATCCAACAACACATCCCTCTTCAAACCAAGACTCAAGGACTTTCCATTTTTCTTGCAGATGGGTCTCATATTAAGTCTGGACCTGTGACTCAGGAGACCCCTCCACTTCCTATGGTCACTTCTTCAGGTCACAAAGAGCTACTCAGCCTGGATGCTATTGCTTCCCCTTTATTTCCGGTTATCCTGGGATTGCCGTGGCTGCAGGCCCACAACCCGCAAATCGATTGGATGACAAGAACGATCAAATTTCAGTCTGATTACTGCATAAACTCCTGTTTACCGGTCTCTCTCAGCCCTGCCAGTAACCTGCTCTGTTTGGACTCTGACACAGATCTGCTTTCTGCTGTGCCTAAGCCTTATCATGGCTACCTGGACGTTTTTAGTAAACGGGGGGCCGAGACCCTTCCTCCTCATCGCACATACGACTGCCCGATCGAGTTACTTCCTGGGGCCGGGATTCCATTCGGTCGTATCTTCCCTTTGTCAGAACGGGAATTGGAGGCTCTGAAAGAATACGTGGATGAAAATCTAAAGAAGGGGTTCATTCGTCCATCGACATCCCCAGCAGGGGCAGGAATCTTCTTCGTGGAAAAAAAGGACCACTCTCTCCGACCCTGTGTGGACTCCCAGGAACTAAATAAGATCACGGTCAAGAACCGTTACCCTCTTCCCCTGGTACCAGAACTTTTCCAAAGACTGAGGTCAGCCTCCATTTTCACTAAGTTAGACTTACGTGGGGCCTATAATTTGGTCCGTATTCGTGAGGGGGATGAGTGGAAAACAGCGTTTCGCACCAGGTTTGGGCATTTTGAATATCTGGTGATGCCCTTCGGCCTGTGCAACGCCCCAGCAACCTTTCAACATTTTGTAAATGATATTTTCAGAGACTGGTTAGATATCTTTGTTATTGTCTACCTGGACGATATCTTGATTTTCTCTGCATCCCTGGATCAACATAGGGACATGTCAAAAATGTCCTCGGCAGACTCCGCAAACACGGATTATATGCCAAGCCTGAGAAGTGTGAATTTGAACGCCAGAGTATTCAGTTCCTAGGTCTCATAATTTCCACTGAAGGAATTAAGATGGATCCCCAAAAGGTCTCAGCCATCTTGGACTGGCCACCCCCGTCAGACAAGAAGGGGGTCCAGCGCTTCGTAGGTTTTTGCCAACTTTTACAGGAGATTTATTAAGGGATTCTCTGACATCATTTCCCCCATTACACAGCTCACGAAGCAGAATACCCGGTTCAATTGGCCTCCTGAAGCCCAGACTGCCTTTCTAACCTTGAAAAGGCTCTTTACAACTGCTCCCATCCTGAGTCACCCGAATCCTGCCCTTCCTTACCTTCTCGAAGTAGATGCATCAGAAGTGGCCGTGGGGGCAGTTATTTCGCAAAGGCAGGGTACTAAAGATCTCATACATCCTATAGCCTTCTTCTCTCGTAAACTTTCCCCAGCAGAAAGGAACTATGACGTTGGCGATCGAGAACTTCTGGCCATTAAGGCTGCCCTTGAGGAGTGGAGGTACTTGTTGGAAGGGGCAATGCATCCTATCCTCATCTTCACAGATCACAAGAATCTTGAGTATTTAAGAGCTGCTAAACGGCTGAGGCCACGTCAGGCACGTTGGGCATTGTTTTTCTCAAGATTTCCCTTCCATATTACCTACCGGCCGGGATCTAAAAATGTCAAGCCAGATGCGCTCTCCCGCATGTTTGATGATCCAAAGGAAGTGCCAGTACCCGACAGCATCCTGTCCGCAGGTAATTTTTTGTTATTACAGACCAACCTGATGGCCCAAATAAAGCAAGCTTCTGCAAAGAATCTCTGTCTCCTTGAGGTGTCCCTGGTACCCAGAGATGGGTTATTATGGCTTGAAGACAAGATCTTTGTCCCTGAAAAGGTCCGAGTGACGGTTTTAGGGTTATGCCATGACCACCCTCTGGCGGGCCATTTTGGTACTCATAAGACCCTGGATCTATTACAACGAACATTTTGGTGGCCAGATCTGGAACAGAGTTGCAGGGAATACGTGAAGTCTTGTACCGTCTGTACCCGGAGCAAGTCTGTAAGAAACAAGGCGTGGGGCCTGCTCAGGCCACTACCAGTCCCTGACAGGCCTTGGAAGATGGTTGCCATGGACTTCATAGTGGAGCTTCCCCCCTCAGAGGGCTGTTCCACCATTTTTGTGGTCGTTGATCGTCTATCTAAGATGGCCCATTTCTTGCCACTCAGGAATACGCCCACGGCCAAGGAGACCGCAGAAGTTTTTATTAAAGAGATCGTTAGGCTTCATGGGGTTCCTGCAAATATTGTTTCAGATAGAGGGGTCCAGTTTACCTCCCGCTTCTGGAAAGCCTTGTGTGACGTGTTGAAGATTGAGCTGTCCTTGTCTTCCGCCTACCATCCTCAGACTAATGGGCAAACCGAAAGGACAAACCAGACGTTGGAACAGTATATCCGTTGTTTCCCCACATTTGTCCAGGATGACTGGGTGGCCCTACTACCATTGGCAGAGTTTGCATACAACAATGCTAAACATTCTGCTACAGGGCAAGCTCCATTCTTCGCAAACTACGGTTTCCATCCGTCCTTCTTACCGGACGTTCCCGCTGAACCCACAGTTCCAGCAGTACAGGATATCGTTAGTTTCCTCAACCGCAATTGTAAACTGCTGCAGGATGCTATAATAAGGGCACAAGCAGCCTCTAAAAAGATTTTTGACAGGAAGAGGAGAGGGGAACTAATCCTTCAACCAGGTGACCAGGTATGGCTATCTACATGCAACCTCCGCCTAGCTTGTCCCTCAAAGAAATTGGCACCCAAGTTTATTGGACCCTTCCCGGTCAAGAGGAAACTCAACGAGGTCTCATATGAATTACACTTACCTGATTCTCTTAGAATTCATCCGGTGTTTCATGTCTCCTTGTTAAAACCTGCAGTCCCTAACTCCTTCCCAGGCAGAAGCTCGGAACCACCCGAACCTGTGATTGTCGATGGGGAGGAAGAATATGAGGTGGAAGCTATTTTGGAGGAGGAGAGGTCAATTACAGTTTCTCATAAAGTGGAAAGGTTACGGCCTGGAAGAAAATTCCTGGGAACCAGAACGCAATATCCATGCTAAAGAACTGATCTATGCTTTCTTTCGCAGTCACCCACAAAATAAAGACCTATTGGGCACCCGGAGGTTGCCCTTAAGGGGGGGGGGGGCAATGTTAGGAACACTCCCTGTGTACACTGAAGTGCTGTCATGAATCTGCCAGTTAAGAGTTAACTTAGTGCAGACTAATTGCACTAATTGGCAAAAGGCTGGCCTATTTAAACACCACAGCAGCACTGAGCCATTGCTGTCTTGTCTGCAGCTTTACCTGTACTTCCTGATCCTGAGCCTGCTGTTTCCTGTTGACTTCCTGATCGACCTCCTGGCTTGTCCACTACTTCGTCTGCTTGCTGCCCGCCCTGACCTTGGCTCGTTCCTGTGACCACTCTCCTGCCTTATCCTTGTCGGCTTATCTGTTTCCGATTCTGGATGTGCTCACCTCCTGGTGGGGCAACCCTGGGGACCGCGACCTGGTGTTAGCTTGCAGTGCAGTCTATCCCCACCACCAGGGGCTCTAGTGAAAACCAGCTAGCACTTAGACTCCGCACCTCAGACTAGCCCGTGTCTACCACCAGTGTGACCCGTCCGTGTTCCTGTTGTACCAGATCCCACAAGGCTACCTATGCACGTCAGGCTCAGCCACCAGCACCATTACAGGGCCTTGTCTGCCTAACAGCAGGGCCATGATTCTTTGGTTAGGGTGTCATGGTTTCCAGGTGTGCCTGGTGAAGGGGAAGTCTCCCCACTGACTCCTGTGAGAGGCTTCTTATAGGGTAATGGAGGAAGCCTAATCAGGGGACACATTCAAGCTTGTAACTACCCCAGAAGGCAGATTATGCTGCAAAAGGATTCTGGGAGTGGGTATAAGTTTGGGGGAAGCGCGCGACCCGGAGACTTTGAAAGGGAGCAGAGTTCCAGGAGAGAGAGAACGGCTGTCTCTCCTCCTGTCTGAAGAAGAGGATGTCTCGGCGTGTCGCCCGAGGATCCAGAGAGTGCTGAGTTGAGCTGAGGGGATCTGGTGTGCCGAGAACCAGTGGAGAGCGAGAGGGGTTCAGTCCCAGGAAAGCCTACACAGGTCGTGAGTACTGAGGATTGCCTCTGGGGGTCTGCCTGGAGAGTTAGAGGAGACCACTCCGGAGGAGGTTCTGGGTACCAGTGTCAGCTAGCTGTAAAGGGGGTACCTAGGTTGAGGACCCTGAAGTAGCAAAGGGGGTACATAGTCAGTGGACCCTGAAGAGCTAAAAGTGTAAAGGGGGCCCCTGCGGTTTGGGCCCTGAATTGTGCAGAGTACCAGTTGAGAGTTGCAGCCATACAGTAATTCACAGCAAACTACCTCAAGCCAGTGCCAGGCTGGAGAGGGTGGTCAGTGACTTTGCAGTGCAGCAGTGTCAGTAGTTCTATGCTCCACAGTCCTGAGTCTTCTGGACCTAGATTCGAGGATTCAGCACTTCTGTCAAGATATAGTGTGTTCTAAGCGTCAGTGAGCGCTGGCTAGCGTCGGCTAGCGTCAAGGCAGCGTTAACAGACATTTTCTGAATAAAGTCCAGAATTGTATTTACTTAAGCCTAAAGGAATATCCCACTCATTCCCTTCTCCCATCCCCTTTATCTACAATAAAACCACAAAACCAAGATGCCGGAGTTGTCAATGTCTCAGTAATGTCTCGATAACAATGGCAGACCCACATCAGGCCCCATGCCTGGAAAACCTGATAAATAACCTTGCATAGATGTAGCTGGGTGTAAACGGCACAGTACTCTCCTGTCTCCGCTTGCCTCCCCCCAGCACTGATCAGCTACCCAGGACTTCAGTGTGTGTATTCTCCTGCCCACCCACCCTCTCCTGCTGCAGTGACAAGAGTGGGCTCAGTGTGAAGAGCGGCTGTGCTGTAGGTATCTTTACCCTGCCATCCCCCACTGGGCTGCTGTGTACATAGGGAAGAACGCATTTGGGGTTTCTCAACAGAACGAGAGACAGGAGCAGATCTGTGTGGGAGTCCTGCTCGCTGAAAAAAAAAGCCAAAGGGGACACCAGAGAGAACTTGTTCTTCAGGCACCATGGCTCATGGGAGTATTAGTTCTTAAAGGGGCACTGCACCATTCTTGAGAATAGAAGCTAATGGTTACCAGACTTCAATTCCCACAAGCCACTACACCATAGGGCAGGTAGCTTTTCCTGGGCAGACTAATAGAGATTGGGTCCAGTCTATCCAGGAGAGAGGAGAGTGCATATAGTCAGAATTTGTGCTCTCAGCCTCCGCTTCCTGGGACCAGAGCCATCAAGAGAGGAGCTAGAGGACCTGTTGCAGGGCCTGCTCACAGACCTACATGTGAGTCTTGCAGAGCTGCCTTCAGAGACTGAGCTTGAGGGAGTGAGTCACTTCATCTCCAGAGCTGGAGTTAAGAGACTACCCCCTGTGTGAACATCCAGCCTGAGAGACTGAGCCACTGGGCCCTGACTTCCGAAACCTTCTGATTGCCAAGGCATTAGGACCAGACCAGTTGGCTGGAGGGATGAGCTGAACTACACATCTTAACTTGTCACCAGACACAGTTAACACACTAGAGACTGCTTTTACTCAGCTGCTCAATTATGTTCTCTGCCAGCACTCTTAAAGGGACAATTTATGTGTACCACCAAAATAAGGGCCCCACCAAAAGCCAGACAATTTTAACTATTAGGCATACTCTCCCCTGCTGCTGGGTTTATTTCCATGGTGTGCACACACAGATCCTACTGTTCTTCTGGTTTAGGTGATGCAGACTCTAGTTGCACCTGTATTCATTTTATTTACCTTTGCATTAGTCTTTTTAGGGCAAGTTAGTTGGTTAATGATCGTTCACATGATATAGAGCCCTTAAAGTGTTACTAAATCCAGAACAGTAAAATCAGTCTGTATATGTGCAGTAAAGCATGCTTGTTATACTCACTGTGGAACCTAATGGGTTAATCCTTCACATTGTGTAAAAAGGCTGTTTGATCCTGTCTTCTCTGAATCTCCCCTTCTTCCACTGTCCCCAACCAATCTCCTGATAAGACAGAGCCTTTGGAGTCACTGTGCACATGCTCAGTTTGGTGTGTATTGCTGGAGAGTTTGTTTCTTTTCTTGGGAGGGTGCATGTGATCAGCACAGGACCAATCAGCACTTTTTAGACAGAGGGTCAAGGGTCACGCAGCCTCATAGGACAGTCAGGGGAGAATGAAAACACCTCCTACAAGCTTTAACCAGACACTGATAGAAGTCAAGAGACTGCTGTATACAACTAAAAAGAAAAGTTATTTAGCAGTTTATATTTACTAAAATAATTGCATTTCCATGTCCTGTGTACTCTGGGAGACCAGATATAGTAAATGCAGGGTCCTGGGTTTAGTAACACTTTAAATTTGGGTGATTACTGTATTTGTTCATTGATACATACCTTGTTTATTTGCAATTGCCTTAATATATTTAATTCATTTACCTACTTGTTACCTACTTCCTTCCTGTGTGTTATGTTAGGGGCTAATAAACTGCTTTCAGTTTACAACCAACTGTGTCAGAAGGATCGAGCAGTTGAGAGATTTGGGGCAGAACAGAGAACCTGTCATCACCAGTGGCTCCTTTGGGGGTAACCACTACATAGACTTACATAAATGCTGGATTTATGCTTAGCTGTTGACTGTTGGAACATAGTTTGAAAAATCCCTTTTGAGATTTTCGCACAGATGTGATGATTCCTGCATAGCATTAGCAGTACACTGATTGTTATAAGTTGTCTGGCTTGCATTTTATATATTGCCTGTTTGTGTTTTATATTCTTTCATCAGCTCTCCTTCATAGTTCCAAGATCTTCTCCTTGGCTAAATATTTAATCATTCTCCGCGTTCCCACAATTTAAAATAAAATTTTTACAGAAAAAAAAAATGTAATATCTTCAAAATGTGACTTAAACGGGCACTTCTGCTAAGTTATATTACCAACTTTGATAAGACACACCCAAAACCTAAAAACCCATTGTGTCCAAATGTGGCATAGCTCTGTTTGATCCAGGAAGTAATGATTGTCAGTGATATACGGCTTTGTGTCTGCTCAGTGTGTAATGTTTCATCCTCCTTTGTCGTGCACCAAGTATATTGGCAGGCAGATCACTTTTCACACTCATCATTGCATGTTTTGTAATGCCATATTGAAGTAGATTCTTCAAAGGCAATTAATGACGAAAGGCAACCACGACTAAACTGAAAGCAGTCCTCACATAGTATATCATCTGCGTCTGTATTGCTCTGTTTAGGTTCTGGCAGCAGATGTTTACAGCTCAGATCCACAGGCCTCTCATTTTAGTTCAGATCATACATAAAACATATTTAAAGGGAGGAGGATCATTTATTTACAAGTTATGGTAATTTAAAGCAGGTTCATTAAGGAAAACATCAATTGGCCTATTTAGAGCCAAGTGACAGGTTCTCCCAACAGGCCAAGGCTACCTGCAGTTTTTTAGTAGATTGGGGTGGTTGTCACTTTTTTGTACAGTTGGTTGAATTGGGTGTGGGGATGCACTGGATGCCTTCACTGCCATTGTGCTCTTGCTGGGCATCACATGCGCCCCTGTGCCTTTAAGTAGGAGTGGGCTCCCTCCAGGCACGTGTGTGGTTATGAGTAAGCGATCTACATCGTGAAACGCGTCAACCCGACACGTCTGTTCGTGCATTGTACTGTCTGTCTGCTTCATCTATGAAGAATAAAGGAGTTCGATTGTTTTCATCTTAAACACCTTGAGTGCGGTCTTTATCTTTTGGAAGTTTCCCTCCAGGCATATCTACCTTAATCTATCCACTTCTATATGTGCTCCTACTTAGGAGACTCTGAAAATATAGAGTTAGGATCCTTGCTGTGGGCACTGCAGCTTATGCATACATTTGTAAATGCGTGCAAACAAAACTCTCTGCTTTTACATAAATTGTTAGACAGGGTCAATTTGGTTGTTTTGCAGGCTGGCTGGTAAGTGTGTTGGGAAATCTTTTGTTTGTTTGTGATGTGTGTTTGTAGCTGGGGTGTAGCATGGTGCGGAGTCAATGATTCACACAGGCAGGTGCAATAAACTTGTATTGAAGAAATGCAGCAACAGTTCACAACAAACTTGGTGGGAAAGCCACCCAGCCAGGCACACTCACAGTTTAGTAGAATGACAAGAGTAGATTCCAGCCAGAATGACAGCGTTTGCTGCGAGGGGACTGATTGGGGCCTGGCCATCTGGTCCCCAATTGGGAGAATGTCCAGAAGATATGAAGCCCTACTCTTACCCTCCTCATCAGGAACCTTTCTCTAGCATTAATACTGTCCCTTACAGATGGGGTACTTGTTCATGTTCACTCGCCAAAGCGTACCAAAACCTGGGAACCAGAACCTTAAAAAGGCTTTGCCTAACTCAAGATGGCTGATTCAGCTATGTGGGGTGGTAGCATCAAATAGGATAGCTTCCCAGAAAACCATAGAGGAACCTTGTTCCTCTTGACTTCCTCTCCAACAACAGCGACATTGCAGGAAAGCACCATTGGAGAAAGCAGACTGCCCCTGCCGACATGTTGCCCTTCCATGTGCACCTTACTTCAAAGGCTAGGGGTGGTTGCCACTTCTTTGTACCTGTTCCTAGCACTTAGATTAATTCCTATTTATGTTCTGAGTCTGTCTGTGCAGAAGCTTAAACAGGGTTAAAGTGTTTATATAGCCAAAATCTTTTTGTTTAGCGTTGAAAAAAATAGAGAAGTGTTAAAACCCATCAGTTTATTTTTGGCACGATGAAGAGATTTCATTTAACCTATCCATGAGGCACAGCAGGAATTGAGAGGGAGTTTCTACAAAGTGAGGTAAAATCCCCTTTTAGACAGCTGTCACCAGAACAGGTGTCTCCATTAGGGATGATCGAACTTTTGAAAAGTTCGGTTTGACCAGAGCACCCGAACTTCCCGAAAGTTCGGCCCGGATTTCAGAACCCCATTGAAATCAATGGGACCCGAACTTTGGTAATCAAAAAACACCATTTTGAAGCCCTAAAACCCAATAAATGCCCATAAAAATGCTTTTTTGTGGACGTGTTTGGAGGCAGGCATGACATCTGAACTTCTGTGTAGGGGTATATATACACACACACACATGTATGTATATATACACATACACATATATAGGTGTGAAAGTAGCAGAACCCTATGCCTGCGCTAATGAAATTATTAGCAGGCATAGGGCTACGCTCCTATCACACTTATATGTGTGTATGTGTATAAATACATATAAGTGTGTGTGTATATATACCCCTATACAGAAGTTCAGATGTTATGCCTGCCTCCAAAGACGCCCAAAAAATGCCCAAAAAAAAAGCCTGCAACAACACACCTTTTGGTGTCGAACCGATGGTCGACCCGAACCGTTCGATCATCCCTAGTCTCCATTAGAACCCTCTGTTCTGTCCTGGAGACAACTCTAAAGTGTTGAATTTCTTATTACTTTCTGTCTTGGTAACAAAGGTCACCAACATGAATAGACAGGGTGGAGACACAGACAGCAATCAAAACCAACAACAGGGGTTCTAATCCTTTAACATTGTATCCAAGCATTACTCCTCTTCCAAGCTAAATGATGATCAGTGTCATTTAACCTAGTTCTTACAAGCCCAAGGTGTCAATTGCCCCTTCCCCAGCCTCAGAGAAAAATGCTGCAGAGAGCTGCAGCACATTATTATGTAATAATGCTCTCTGCATCATTTGGGATCCACCAACTGCCGAAAGAAGAAGGCGATGAAGAGGACCTGTAATGTCAAGGGTGTGGACTGAGGAAAAAAAGGTATGTATAAAAGTTTTATTTTATGGGTCACTGGGTGCTCCAGTCCAGTGGTTGGAAGGGCAAATGGGAAGAGGTTCCTGAGCCTGCAGTTGGACTTTAAGTTACAATTGATTTTATAATACATTTACAAAAAAAAGCAGAAAAGAAAGGTAACCACAATAGTGAGGAACTTTACTAATCAGGTTATTATTATTTTTATTATTATACAGGATTTATATAGCGATAACAGTTTGCGCAGCGCTTTACAATTTCAGGAAAGACAATACAGTTACAATACAATTCAATACAGGAGGAATTAGAGGGCCCTGCTCGTTAGAGCTTACAATCTAGAAGGGAGGATCAAGTGAAACAAAAGGCAATAACTGTGGGGGATGGGCTGATGGAGAAAATTGAAGTACAGTTGTTAGGTGTGGGTAGGATAGGCTTTTCTGAAGAGGAGGGTTTTCAGGGATCGTCTAAAAGCTAAAAGAGTAGGAGATAATCGGACAGATTGGGGTAAGGAGTTTCATAGGATTGGTCGTGGAGGGGAGCATGGGAGGAGGTGATGAGGGAGCTAGAGAGCAGGAGGTTTTGAGAGGAACAAAGAGAGCGATTAGGTTGGTATTTTGAGACAAGGCTAGTTATATAGCTGGGGGCTAAATTGTGGATGGCTTTGTAAGATGTTGTCAGTATTTTGAATTTAATGTGTTGGGTGAGCAGAAGCCAGTGGAGGGCTAGACAGAGAGGAGTAGCAGACACTGAGCGATTGGTAAGGTGGATGAGTCTGGCAGCAGCATTCATGATGATTGAAGGGGGGATAGCCTATGTAGATGTAATCCAATGAGAAGGGAATTGCAGTAGTCGAGGCGTGAGATAACCAGGGAGTGAACTAGGAGCTTTATTGTGTGATTGGTTAGAAAGGGGCGTATTTTGGAGATGTTGCAGAGGTTGAGGCGGCAAGATTTGGGCAGTTATTGAATGTGGAGCTTAAAGGAGAGTTCAGAGTCCAGGACCAGACCTAGGACCTTGGCATGTGGGGACAGGCCGATAGTTATGCCATCAATTTTGACAGAGAGATCAGGGGAAGGTACACGCGGTGGAGGAAAAATTATAAGTTCCGTTTTGGATAGATTGAGTTTGAGGAAGTGGTGTGACATCCAGACTGATATATCTGCTAGTAAATTAGTTATACATGAGGAGACTGGGGGAGTGAGCTGAGGGGTGGATAAATGAAATTTGGGTAGCGTAGAGGTTGCATATAATATCCTCTAAGAAAACAAAGAATCTCACTGGTCTCTCTATCTGATAAGAACGTTCTACACAGTTGAGGTTTTGATCTTTCTTTGGTTTTAGTTGTAACCAAATGGGTTAAATCACTGTCCCCCAGTGCCTTCGGGCATCAATGCTTTCTGCCACGTTGCTGCGGCAAAATAAAAAGAGCGAATAAATGGACGAGTGGAGATGGGGCCCGAATGTTTCCCCCCTTTGGATAGCAAATCAGAAGAGAATTTCTTCAGATCAATACTGTATAAAGTAAAACATCTGGGAAGCATACAGCACAGCTCGTGAGATCAGAGCTGGCACGTGCAATGTTTAGTTTCCATAGTTGCTGCTATACTTCGATATAAGGTCTGCGCATCAGGCTTGTAACCAATACACCAACAGGCTGTTACAGCCAAGTTTACCTTTTTTCCACATTTTCAACCTGCTGTAACACATTTACTTTGTGAACATTTTCTTGAATTACTTTTCACCTTCTTCATGCCTTTTCTGAGCCTGCCCACTCCTGTAGATTTTTCTGGGTTGGCCATGGCCATACCCACAGGAGATTCTAGCTGTATAGAGTTGGCACTGGTACTCTCATGTCGGCTCATTACTGCATGTTTTGGAGAGTGCTGATCACAAAGGAATGTCTAAACTGCATTAATACTGTATGTTAAGCCTTGCCCACGCAGCACCAGAGTCAAAATGAAAATGGGCATACAAAGTCAATTAAATGTTAGGGCAAGTTTAAAAGACCGCTATTGCTAACCTGTTTCTGAAAATATTACTTGCTTGGGTTCCTTTGGCTTAAAGGAGAAGTATAGGCAAAGCTTTTTTGGCCACATTTCTCCTATGGCACACAGGGGTGCAGTTCGTTCTGCTCAGAAGCTGAAAGCCTGAGCCAGCCCCTGCCGCCCCTCCACAGCCCAGTGCTCCAGTGAGCACTGGAGGAGAACAGAGAGCTGTTGAGTGACAGTCATGGCTCTCTGCTCAGAGTGGAGGGGAAGAACGATGCAATCAGCGGTGGCAGATCGCTTATTTCTCACTGCAGACCCACCGGGGGACAGATGCAGCAGGTTAGTATACATGATTATTTTTTTTAAATCCCAAACTTCATTTTAGGTATTATCTTTGTGAGCTGGATCAAAAATGAATTCCAGGAAAGACAGAGAATAGTAAGAACACCTGATTGGCAAACTTGACCTTCTTAACCACTTCAATACAGGACCCTTTGCCCCCTTCCTGCTCAGGACAATTTTCAGATTCAGCGCTGTCACACTTTGAATGACAATTACTCACTCATGCAACACTGCACCCAAATGAAACAGATAGAGCTTTCTTTTAGTGATATTTAATCACCATTGAGTTTTTTTTTTTTTTTTTTTTTGCTAAATGAACAAAAAAAGATCAAATATTTAATTAATTAATTCATTTATTTATTTATCTAACATTTTGTAGATAAGTAATCTTTCCTCATATATTTAGGCAAAAAAATTTCTGCTGCATTTCTTTGGTAAAAATAACTTAGATCATTGTATATTATTTAGCCTGTAGCAAAGTTATAGTCTGTAATATAAATATGTATGAATGTGAGTTAGGGACCTTAGATTTACGCTCCTTGAGGGCAGGGACTGATGTGAATGTGTAATGTATATGTAAAGCGATGCGTAAATTGACAGCGCTATATAAGTACCTGAAATAATAATAATAATAATATTTGAAAATCGACCAATCCTGACATACTGACTGCCTTTCTCATAGTACAAATACCCCTCAAATGACCTATTTTTGGAAAGTAGACAGTCTGAGGTATTTAGTAAGAGGCATGGTCAGTTTTTTGTAGTTGTAATTTTTTGACACAATTTTTTGGAAAATTAAGAAATTAAATAAAATGTATTTTTTCACAGTTATTATTCTACATACTGTTTTACACTGTAATTGCTTATGACAATGATTACCACTGTTATAAGCAATCATTTTTATGAATGACATTCCATTCATTGTGTACTATTATGAAAGCTGTGATTTGCTCTGTCTATATCATGTGATCACTGTGACCAATCACAGAAATGGGCACAAAATTACACGATGAATGGCCATGAATGAAAGCTATTCATTGTGTATAACTGTCATGTGATCGCTGTGATTGATCCCAGTGATTACATGGTACCAGGACCAGCCCAGTATAGTGATCTGTCCAGTAGACACAGCAGGTGAGATGGCGCCGCAGTGTGGCACCTAGGGCGTGAGCGAGTTTCATGACTAGGAGGACATCATATCATGTCCACCCAGGATGGGAAAGCTCCCACTCGGCCGTTGTTTGACTATAGGCTTGTTAAGTAAGCAGTTAAGTAACTTAAAATAAATTGAAGCTGTTAGTTCATGATAGCAACTAGTATTTTTAGCAGAACCCAGGTTAAAAGTTCATGGCTCATTATAGGGGTTAGAGTAAAGTTACTTTAATCAAAATCACTAAAATCTTCAGAAGTGAGGCAACTGCCTCAGGCAGCACTTCAAGTAGGGTGACCCTGTGGCTGGAGTATCCATACTCTCTGTCTTTACTGCAGCTCAGTATTGTTGACAGGGCAGCATTACTAAGCTGGTTGTTGGACACTAACAGATGGGTTGCACGTATCATTGGCTGGTATAGTAAGTTGTACGTAAAGCTGAAGTACAACCCAGCCAGCTGCATCCTAGCAACCAGTAACACACAACATCTAATTTGCTAGTTTGGTGGCGGCCAGGCCACAGTGTCATTGGTTGCTGTGTCAGTGTTCTAGCAACCAAAGCAGGAAATTGAGTGGTATGAGGGAGAGGGGTTAATGGTGCAAACTGAGATTGTGAGCAGAAAAATGGCAGCCTAAGGTGGCAATTACCATAGGCAAGCTCCTAAAAATCTCATAAAAGTTTTAACAAGTAAAAGTCATTTCAAAAGCAATTTTCAGTCTTTTTAAATCCTGAGCTTTAAAACCTGGTGATACTGCCATGAAGGCCCTTGCACAGGTATGTCATGTTAGCCCATCCCCCTGAGGATGTCATCTGTGATGAACCTTGTAGGGTGGGACCCACAGAAGTGACGTCATCATGCATGCGGACATGATAGACAGCTGGGTCCGAACCATCAGTCCATAGGAACGCCAAGTTACTGTACCATATACGCTCTAATGCCTGGAAGCTTGTTTATGATGTGAGTGTGCATTTTTTTTTCTATGAAAGCAACCTTTATAGTTTAACACTATGGGATTGCGTCTTATCCTTTATCCTTGAGAGTTGCTTTGCTTGCCCATCCTGCATTAATTTTGTAGAGGAGACACATTTTCTAGTGGAAGATTTTAATCTCTTATGCCCCATACACACGTGCAGATTATCTGCAGACTTTTGTCTGCAGACTTACCTTTTCTATGTAGTGCAAGGGCCTGCCTTGCATACAAATTGAAAGTGTTTAGGTTTGACCTCATATTATATGGTTTTGGTAAGTCTGCAGACAAAAGTCTGCAGGTAATCTGCACGTGTGTATGGGGCATTAGTTGCTGATTAACCATTTTTGAATATGATGGTCATTGGCAACTGGTAAGCAGCTGATGTGTGTCTTTCTTGGCCAAGGAGCACAGATTCACTTCAACTATTAGGGTGTTTTTTTATTTGGAGTCATTTGAAGATTTTGGCTTATCACCATTTACTTTATATGGCCTTTATTAGATCTCTATATGGGAAATATGTGGACACTAATTGAATAACTTTAATATTCGGATTTTTGAAAGTTATTTCACATTGTTTTGAATAATTCATGTCTTTAGTTTGCGCAGTATTTGCTCTTTATACACGTCCTGTTATTGGATGACAATGCTCTGCCCCTGTCCCCCAACTGTTTTCCTGCATTGTCACTCTGTCACATGCCCTTCCAATGGAGACTACAAGCAACTGTGCTGCTTGTAGTCTCCATTAGAATAAAGGCATGGTCCTTTGTTGTTACCATCAGAAAACCTACCCTAGGTAAACTCTGTTCTACCACTTGTACCTACAGGCAAGTCTATAGTAAGGCTTATTTGTAGGTACTGTGAATATCTCCTAAACCTGCACAGCGCATGTAGCCGGTGATATTACTGGGGCATGCACACTGAAGGTCTGGCATACAGTGCTGGACCTCTAGAGCCCACGCCACTGATGCGCAGGAGTGATGTCATTGCGCTCCCAGCCACTCATGTAGCCGGAGGATGCGAACCTGGTAGGAAAACCGGGGGAAGATGTCATCCCTCTCAGCGGTGACAGCGCGGCACTGGAGGGCTTCATCCTAAGGTAAGTCTCTCAAAATGCAGGGGATTTTTTCCATCAATGGCAGTTTACTACCGCTTTAAGTGCAACAGTTGTTGGAGTGCATTGGGGCTCATGCTGTAAACAGGAAGAGGGGTGCTTGCAAACTTCAAACGGAACTCCTAACAAACAGCTAAATGAACACATGAGGTACATGAATGGGAGTTATTTTTCTTAACAAATGTAGCAGTTTGGGTCTGCCATCAGTACCAGTAACACTCCCAACTCATTTAAGTTGTGAACCCAGGTGTGAGAACTGAGACAATGACCACTCCGGCATCTTTGGTTTGTTTTATTGTATTTAGGGGATGGGAGAAGGGAATGAGTGGGATACTCCTCTGGCTCAACTAGGTACACTTTGGGACACTTGAAGGAAAATGCCTGTTGGCGCTGTCTTAACGCCAGCTGAATGCTGACCAGCGCTTTCTGACTCCTATAGATACTGTAGTACTGAAACTGTGCTGGAACCTCGACTTTAACTCAGAAGAGCCAGGACTTTAGATAACTTGACTCCTGACACTACTTTAGCTCAAAAGTCACTGAACAGCTCCCTCCAGCCCTGCACTGGCTGAGGTTGCTATGTGTAGATACTTGTGCTGCTGCAACTCTTAACTTGTACACTTCCCACTGTACACTGACTCTTCAGGGACCAAATTACAGGCGCCCTCTTTCACACTTTAGGGTCCTCTACCTACGTATCCCCTCTAATACTTCAGGGTCCTCTGACTAGGCACCCCCTTTAACCGCTAGCTGACTCCTGGATCCCTAGAACCTTCTCCAGAGTGGTCCCCTCTGACACTAGGCAGACCCCCAGGGGCAGTCCACAGTACTAACAACCTTTGTAGGCTTTCCTGGAACTGGACCCCTCTCTCTCTCCGCTGGTTCTGGGCACACCGGATCCACTCTACAGCTCAGCTTCACACTCTCTGGATTCCCAGGCCACCACCTGGGACACCCGCTTCCTCTGACAAGAGGAGAGACAGCCGTACTCTCTCTCCTGGGAGTCTGCTTCCCACCAAAGACGCTGCGTCATGCATTCCCTTCAAACGTATACCCACTCCCAGAATCCTCTGAGGCAGAATCTGCTTTCTGGGGTAGATACAAGCCTGACTGAGCCACTGATTGGGTTTCCTCCACTGCCCTATGAAAATCCTCTCACAGAGCCAGTGGGGAGACTCCCCTCTCAGTAACCTCACCTGGGAGACATGACAGTCCAGCTGAAATCATGGCCCTGCTGTTAAGTAGCCAAGGCCCACTATACTTTACCTAGCACCGACCTGCAGGGTGCTACACAAAGAATTTGTATTTCTGTCCATCCAATCCTGAGATATACACACCTCTGTCACAAAACACAGCCCTGTTTAGCTACATAGCAGGGTAGGAAACCCGATCTTTCTCTGCTGATGTTTATAGGTCTACCCACCCTGTGACTTGACATCAAAAGGAGAGGCAGCACACTTATGAGTTTATCTATCTGTCCCTCTACTCGCTCCACCTATCATCATGCCTCTTGTGTTTCAATTGTAAGGTAAACCAAATTCCCAGCACCAGAAAACTAGTGAGAGCGTATGCTTATATTTGTGCGCATGTGCATTGCTCACGTACTAATACTTCTAAGCAAAGATGTACTATTCCACTTCTTTGTGCTCACATTCATGTGTACACTACATACACGCATCCACACACATTCACACGCACGTGCTCGCATTCTTGCGTGCATTCACACACGTTTACGCGCGCATGCCTAAAGGAGTTAGCGTGCATACTTGGCGCCCAGTTGCCTATTTCAACGACAAGAAAGGGAAAGGACAACACCGCTCCAGGTGAAAGTAATCCTCTCTTTGATGGCCGGATGCTGGTCCAGGTTATGACTAAGCGGAGCAATTCATGAAACCATGCCTTCCTCTGTCTGTGTCATAATGTTATTGTGAACATATTTTTTGATATTGGATGCAGTCACAAGGAGACTGGCAGACCAACAGGTCAGGAACAGTAGCTATGTTCAGTAGTTTAGCCCAAGTTAAAGGGGCACTCTTCTTGCACTGCAGGTTCACTCAGGAACACTCAGTGGTGCACAGAGCTTGTACAGCAGAAAGCCAGGCAGGCACTAAAGCAAGAGAGGAAGCCAGGGTCGGAGACAGAAGCGTGGTTGCAGGAATAGCCAGGGTTATCTACAGGCAGGCAGAGATGTACAAAATCATGAGCAGAGCCAAAGTCAGAAACGGAGCTGGGTCAGGAACTGGCGATAAGTCAGTAGCAGAATCCAAGATCGGGTCAGGAGCAAGCTGGGTCAACAACAATGAAATTATACAAGATAAACTCAGGACCCAGGAAACAGCTGAAGATAAGTCAGCATAGAACATGGGCATGAGCATCCTTTAAATAGCCCATGTTGCGCCAATGGGAATTATGCATGTGCGTGCGTCTGGTCACCATTCTGTCAGAGATATCATGCACATGCGCATATCTGCGCACCAGATGTCTCACAGGGATTCCCTGACAGGTAGTGATATTACCGAATAACACTGATATCCCCAAAAGTCCTTAAAGATATCCAGCTGCCAGTGGAGAACCATTCTGAGAAGCTGACAAAGAGAAAACCTACCCTTTCCTTAACCAACAAAGCCTCTGTCCCAATCTTACTCCCACACTAGGGGCACCCTGAATGACGCAAAATTCCACTATTCATGGAATCCTGAGTCAAGATGGCTGTTTAAATCTCGTAGGATTCCAGTAACCAACAGGATTGCCTTTCTCCCCAAGATGGTGGCCTGGAGCCCATAGCAAGAAACATTTAATCCTCAATGGGCTACTGCCAGCCTAAAGAAATCACACAGTGCCACCTTTAGGTTAGGGGATATACAACAGCCTGCACCTGCCTATACACTTACAGTGCTTGTATTTTAAAAGTGTGTCTAGGTCAGCCTAGCATCTCCACCGTGCTGGCCCCGTCCATCACAGATTCCAATGACCAAAAAGAATTCTGGTTGGCCGCATGTCCAGTAAAATCAACTTTATTTTAGCAAGTGCATTTTAAAACATTAACATTAATAATGTATTATTGATTACAGAGCAGCGTCTTTTATATCTACAACCTTCATTTTTAGAAAAGTATTGTTACCCTTTAGGCATCCTTCAACTTTTTGAAGAGAAGGAAAGGTAAATTCTGAGCCATTCCTCCAACCCAGCCATATTTCTGCCCCAATGTTCCCCAGATGGTAAACAATACTCTTTAGGCATTTATCATTGCATGCGGTTGCCATTATATTATGATTCTTTGCTCCTTCTGTTTCACAAACAATGGTCATAAACTCCAGAATAAACTCCTTTTGTTGGTCATGATGTTTGCAGAGTTTAATGTACATTTGTTGTCATAAACATAGAGTGCTACTTTGTTTCTCTTTTGCGAAGATGAGAGACATACAGCAAAGACGTCCTGAAAGCGAATACATATGGAATGATCATAAACGATTGTTTATCTTATGAAAGGAGCACCCGGCTTTTGATGAACACAATAAAGGAAAGTAAACATTAACCGAGAGCTTCTTTTTTTTTGTCCGCTATGCAACTGATGACAAGAGAGAAGGCTGCTGTGTAAATATGCCTGCAATTCTTCCTTTGTATCTGCCACTGGCTTTTGTTCAATGGTTCTGTCTTTCCTCTTAGAACATATTTTGAAAGTACAACCAGCCAGGTTATATAGTGAGAGCACCCAAAGAAACTAAGAAAGCTCTCTTTTGATATGTTTTAAAGTACACTATTGCCAATTTAAAGGGTCAGGCCACTTTAGAGTGAAAGCTCAGCTGTAGATGGTGTCTTATTGGTGGAATCAGTCCCAAGGTTCTTATATTTCTTGGATCCTGCTACAGTGAGATCTCCTCTTCCATAATCCCCAACGTAACTGTTTCTGTCTGAATGGGGTTCTTGGGTGGTACAGCTCACCTTTGTGTGTTTTGGCTCCTCCTGTTACAGCCTGCATCAATACCAATGGAACAAACCCATCAGGAATGACGCAAACCCCTCATAATGGGTATTTCAGGTGTGCAGTTGCAGGAACTCGGTGCAGGGATCTCACTAATGCCTCGTTTCCACTGAGCGGATCGGTTCGGGTCGGTTCGGTACGGTACGCTAATTTGAGTGTTTCCATTATGAAAGTGGCCCATACAACCGAACCAAACCGCACCATTCCTGGTCCTGCTTCAGATGTAAGGCCATAGGAAATGGTACGGTACGGTTAGGGCGGAGCTACTGGCGTCACACGATAGATTCCACTGATTGGCGGACAGGAAAACTTCAATGCTCACATCAAATGAAAGAGCAAAACAAACACCTCATTTGGTGTAAACCCCGCATGGTCCCTGGTGGCCCGACTTGCAGTGGAAACGCTCACCTGAATAGACCGGACCATTCTAACCCTTCCAAACTGTACCGACCCGAACCGTTCCGCTCAGTGGAAACGAGGCATAATGGCATAATGGATCCCATAAAGAGATAGAAAGGTCAGGTGGTCTACCTTCCTAGATTCTATTAAAAACCGGGGTGGACTGACCCTTGAAAGCCCAACTCTAGACAATTTTATTTTCCTGTTGTTTTCATTTTTGCATAGTGCTGTGGATGGGTTAGATCCTGTCATATTCTGTAAATCCTGGATTCTTTACTAGGTGTACATAATATAACTGGGTACTAATATTTATAGGTAAAATTGATCCAGGAAATATCCGATTGCCTCTCGGGGGATCAGGAAGGAGTTTTTTCCACTGCTGTAACAAATTGGATCATGCTTTGCTGGGGGTTTTTTTTTGCCTTCCTCTGGATCAACTGCTAGTATAGTATTGTGTACTGTATATGGGATTGTATGGTTGGGTTTTCTCTACTGTTTTTTGTTTTTTATTGGTTGAGCTAGATGGACTTGTGTCTTTTTTCAACCTGACTAACTATGTAACTATGTAAAGTATGTGTCCCATTTAGAGAGGTTTCAGCCTGTCCCATTAACCTGCTCTCATACTCTGAAACACAGGGTGTTACCAGAGTAGGAAGTGAGGGTTAGAGACAGAGAGCAATAATACAAAAACCGTGTCTGTCTTCATTTCAGACAAAATGTGTTTATTTAAAAAAAGGGGGGGGGGCATTATTGTCTCTACCCACTATATATAAATAAAATAATTACAAAATGCCCCATGAAATTCCTGTCCTGTTCATGTGTGTTCAGGCTTTTTTCCCCATAATTTTCATCTGTTGACTCCGCCAGTCCTGTGAGGACAATGCTCACTCATCCCTCTGAATCAGGATGACAGAAACAGGATAAGAATACATGACTCTGCCCCAGCTATAGGTAACCAGAAAACCAGCCAGCACAGACACAGAGCACAGGAAATTATTAAGATCTCTGAAAGGATCAATAGGTCCCCACATTCTCAAAAGTGTCAAGTTTCTTTGATGGCTTTGGAGGAGCGAGGAACTGTGAGAGAGAGCAGGTATAGTAAGTAGAGCGATCTTTCCATAAACATTTAGAACCACAGAGAATGGCGCATACATACAAAAAAAAGTTATTTTCAAGCCTTACAAGGCTACTTAAAAACACCTGCTCTTATAAAGTAAATATGGGGTTTTGGTCACACCATATGGCCATACTGTGATTAAGCCCACCACTCTGTCAAAGTACCCCATTTTCAGTGGGTCCTACACTATTCATAAAATGAAAGACAAACCCCACTTCTCTTAACCATGGGGAATACTTACTCCTTACATTGGAGAAGTGTGCTAGCTGCTGGATGTGTGCACTATTCTCTGTGGGTCCACCGGACCCGCTGATTGGTTCCCCCTCTGGCCAATCAGTGCGTGCATGCCCCCTACTGGCTATTGCATGAAACGACATACAGGTTCGTCATTTCACGCAATAGAGCCGACCTGCCACTGTAGAAGTGTGGTGGCTAGTCGCCAAGTGGTTAAGCACGGTATGGCCATATGGCGTAACTAAATCCCCATATTTACTTATTAAGGTCAGGTGTTTTAAAGTAGCCTTGTAAGAGTAAAAGGAAATTTTTTTGTATGTGTGAGCTTTTTTCTGTGGTTCTATGTGTTTATTGGTCTTCATGGCAGCGCTAGCTTTAGAAATGCATGTTTAGGGTGTGCCCCCCAACCCTTTGTTTGTTTGTTTCCATTGACATTGTCACGTTGCTCTGCATAGTAATTATAATGAAAACCGAACCTTCCTTAATTTGGGAAAGGGCACAGTAAGGCCTACGTCAAATATGAGAAACTTAAGAATCTGCAATTCAATTTGCTTAAAACCTTCCCAAGCTTATATAATACACCTGGAGCAATTCTTTTTTTTTTTTTTTTTTCTTCACCAAAAGCTGAGTTATACTTTAAGGATAGTGGGTAGGGATGTGCAGATCATTACATTATGTCCCTGTTGTCACCTATGCATACCAGAACAGATACATTCTAGGATACACAGACATTTCTCTAACATGCTAACAGCTGCTTCCAGCTTGTTAGCCCTTAGCAATGTAAGATATAGACACCATGGAGGTTATTTACTAAAACTGGAGAGTGCAACTCTGCATAGAAACCAATCAGCTTCCAGGTTTTATTGCCAAAGCTTAATAGAACAAGCTGAAGTTAGAAGCTGATTGGCTACCGTGTACAGCTTCCCCAGGTTCTGAGTGCACTAGTATTAGTAAATCTACCCCCATTTACAGATTAGGGCTTGGGGAGCAATGAAATAGTACAACTCATTTAGGTTATTGTTAAGGAGAGTAAATAAACCAAAGAACTCTTCAATGTTCTCAATGCTGTATATTATAGAAATCCTCTATTAATAGAAGTTTTCTATATGTCATCACTTCCATTACAAATTCAAAAAGTGTTTTGTTTTCAAAAGGGGTTTGTTTTTTATGTAACAATAAGTGCTTAGGGCCCTGTGGTCAGCTATGAACCTTTGGCCCACCTCATCCTATCCTATATGTCATGCTGCCTCCCTACTTTCCAGCATATACTCCATGGTGATCTTTATTAATCACGTGACCTCCATAAGATTTACCCCTCTTCATGACCAGGCCATTTTATGCAATGCAGCACCGTGATTTTGTAGCTGGCAATAACCCAGTCATGCGACACTGTACCCAAACAAAACTGATGTCCTTTATTCACCACAAATAAAGAAATATCTCTTTCTTTTGGTGGTATTTTATCACCACTTCATTTTTTATTTTTTGCGCTATAAACAAAAAAATACTGACCATTTTGAAAAAAAAAAAAATGTTTTCTTTCTGCTAAAAAAAAACACAAAAATGTAAAAAATCTAATTTCTTAAAAAATTTCGGCCAATATGTACTCCACTACAAGTTTTTGGTTAAAAAAAAACAAATAACTGTACATTGATTGGTTTGCAAAAAAGTTAAATTGTCTACAAACTATGGGATATATACTGGAATTTTTATTTATTTATTTGCGAGGATCAGCAACTTATATCTTATATCAGTGGACTGTGATATTGCAGCAGATATATTGCTGGACTGCAATATTGCGGCAAATATTCAGACACTAACTGACACCTTTGAAACTTTTTGGGAACCGGTGACACTAATACCGTGATCAGTGCTAAAAATATGCACTGTCACTGTATTAATGACACTGTCTGGGAAGGGGTTATACATCTTGGAAAATCAAAGGGTTAAATGTGTGCCTAGCCAGTGTTTTGATGCTGTGCTGTGTTAGGTGCTTTTACTAGGGGAAGTAATAGATTTTTTTCCCCTACTTTGCGGGGAAATAAAATCTATTACTTCCCCGTTGACAGGACAGGGCTTGTATACATAAGCAGGGCTCTGTTCTGTGTAAAATAATTACAATTGCCAATGATCAACATCTGCATGGCTCGGTCGTCCCCTACCTGGAAGTGTCAGACCACGTACTTGGTTTGTGATCTGGTGCAGCCGAGCCACCTTGCTATATATATATATATATATATATATATATATATATATATATATATATATATACAGTGGGTACGGAAAGTATTCAGACCCCCTTAAATTTTTCACTCTTTGTTATATTGCAGCCATTTGCTAAAATCATTTAAGTTCATTCTTCTTCCTCATGAATGTACACATAGCACCCCATACTGACAGAAAAACACAGAATTGTTGACATTGTTGCAGATTTATTAAAAAAGAAAAACTGAAATATCACATGGTCCTAAGTATTCAGACCCTTTGCTGTGACACTCATATATTTAACTCAGGTGCTTTCCATTTCTTCTGATCATCCTTGAGATGGTTCTACACCTTCATTTGAGTCCAGCTGTGTTTGATTATACTGATTGGACTTGATTAGGAAAGCCACACACCTGTCTATATAAGACCTTCCAGATCAAATGCATGTCAGAGCAAATGAGAATCATGAGGTCAAAGGAACTGCCTGAAGAGCTCAGAGACAGAATTGTGGCAAGGCACAGATCTGGCCAAGGTTACAAAAAGATTTCTGCCGCACTTAAGGTTCCTAAGAGCACAGTGGCCTCTGTAATCCTCAAATGGAAGACGTTTGGGACGACCAGAACCCTTCCTAGAGCTGGCCATCCGGCCAAACTGAGCTATCGGGGGAGAAGAGCCTTGGTGAGAGAGGTAAAGAAGAACACAAAGATCACTGTGGCTGAGCTCCAGAGATGCAGTCAGGAGATGGGAGAAAGTTGTAGAAAGTCAACCATCACTGCAGCCCTCCACCAGTCGGGGATTTATGGCAGAATGGCCCGACGGAAGCCTCTCCTCAGTGTAAGACACATGAAAGCCCACATGGAGTTTGCTAAAAAACACCTGAAGGACTCCAAGATGGTGAGAAATAAGATTCTCTGGTCTGATGAGACCAAAATAGAACTTTTTGGCCTTAATTCTAAGCAGTATGTGTGGAGAAAACCAGGCACTGCTCATCACCTGTCCAATACAGTCCCAACAGTGAAGCATGGTGGTGGCAGCATCATGCTGTGGGGGTGTTTTTCAGCTGCAGGGACAGGACGACTGGTTGCAATGAGGGAAAGATGAATGCGGCCAAGTAGAGGGATATCCTGGACAAAAACCTTCTCCAGAGTGCTCTGGACCTCAGACTGGGCCGAAGGTTTACCTTCCAACAAGACAATGACCCTAAGCACACAGCTAAAATAACGAAGGAGTGGCTTCACAACAACTCCGTGACTGTTCTTGAATGGCCCAGCCAGAGCCCTGACTTAAACCCAATTGAGCATCTCTGGAGAGACCTAAAAATGGCTGTCCACCAACGTTTACCATCCAACCTGACAGAACTGGAGATGATCTGCAAATTCTGTAGATATTTCTATGGAGAATTTTCCTGCTAGCATCCCTGTGACAGAATCAAATGTAAAAACACAACTGGAAAAAACATAAAATAAATGGACTATATTGGTTCAGTTATGGAGACAATTACTTCTTCTGAAATCTTCTGTAAATTCTCTAGTCCCTGCTGTGCAGGTAGATGAGTTGCCCACAGTGCCTATAAACAGACTTCAGACAAAGCCCCTGGATTGTGCTGTATGTTGGATGTGAATGAATTTCATCGCTGGCCCAGAACTAAGTGGAAGATGTGGGGACTAACTATCCCAATATTCTCACTTACAATGGTCCAAGCCGCGTTCATACTTTCCCAGTCTATCACCAAATTATCTCACAAAAGTATCAAATGTAACTAAATATAGAAACAGGGCAGACTAGAATGTAATTTTGTAGTTATATAGCAGTTTTACAGAGAAGAATAAGAAACAATACCATTAGAAAACTGTGAAAATATCTGTAAGCTGTACAGTACTGTTGGACCACCAGTGCTGAATAATCAGAGAGTGCATAAGACTTTTTTTTATTGGACCTGCAATTATTATTTTTTTTTTTTTTTAAAGGAGAGCATTAAAAAAAGTAGGGAATGAACAATTTGAAAGATATTTCTACTTTTTCTCCACTGAAAAGAGGGAGTACATTTATCTAAAAGCTGAACTTCAAGCAGATATAAACAACACAAATGAATACAGCTCTATAATCAATATTGCACTGATAAATGTATTTTTAGTTTTCAGACAGTGCAAGTACCAGGGATGAGCTCAGGCAGGTTTAGATCCTAGTCCAAACCCACCTAAGCTATACTGCCATGAAGCTGTTACTGCACAGTGCCAATCAAAAGCAGCTGAGTCTCCTTCTATATGTACGGCTGAGGAGCGGGCAATGATTCAGCTGCTTAAGATTGGCGGTGTGCAGAAATGCTTCCTTTCGGGATAGCTCAGGTGGGTTCAGACTAGGATCCAAACATGTCTGATCTCATCCTTAATAAATACCTGAATTGACCTGGTATCAGTCTACTTCTGGTGTCACCAAGCAGGGTTTTTCAACCAGTTCCACAGGATATTATACAGGATTTATATAGCTTCAATAGTTTGCACAGTGCTTTACAACGTTGGGGCAAACAGGACAGTTACAATACAATTCAATACAGGAGGGTCAAGGGATACAAAAGGTAATAACTGTGGGAGATGAGCTGATGAAAATAAAAGTACAGTTGTTAGGTGGAGACAGGATCGGCTTCTCTAAAGTAAAACATTTTCCGGGATCGCCTAAAAGTGGCTAGAGTAGGAGATAGTCAAACAGATTGGAGTAGGGAATTCTAAAGGATAAGAGAAGCTTGGGAGAAGTCCTGGAGGCAAGCAAGAGAGATAGATTTGGGTGTTGTCAGCGTAGAAATTATATTGAAAGCCATGGGAGGCTATCAACTGACCCAGGGAGGAGGTGTAGTTCGAGAATAGGAGAGGTCCAAGGACAAAACTTTGGGGGACCCCAACAGAAAAAGGGAAAGAAAAGGAGAGGAGGAGGTTGAGTTGTAAGTGTTACTGAAGATGCAGTGAGATAGATAGGATGAGAGCCAACAAAGAGCACAGTCACAGAGACCAAAGAAGTAAAGTTTTCTGAGGATGAGGTGGTCAACCATATCAAAGACAGCGAAAAGGTCCAGAAGTAGGAGTACAGAATAGTGTCTATTGGTATTTTGCTGTTAGTAAGTTGTTTTTGAGTTCTACAATCATCTCAGGTCACTGTCCAGTCTAGCTCAGGATGATGCCAAGAGTCACACAAAAATTATAGTTTTAAAAGGCCTCACTCTGACAGGGTATAGACTAGATGTAAGAGGTCTAGATTACCAGATGCGTGACACCAAGGGAACAATTTACTTTAACACCAGACAGACCCCCCCCCCCCAACCCATCAAAAAAACACTCACTCCTGATTCAAACCAGATATCTTCTTCCACATTTTCTAGGTGTTGGTTGCCCCATGTCATCTTAGAAAGATTAATAACACTGCACTCATTGCCATTGTGCTAATATTCTTTATTATTACACATACTAAGGAGGCACAGTTAGTTTAACTTTAGATTTAATTGTATAATGTAATATATCAACAATATATATATATATATATATATATATATATATATATATATATATATGTACTGTATATAACAGTTGATTGTTCCAAAATCTAGTTTCAAAGATAGGGTACATTTCCAAAATGTGAAGAGAGTTCTGAATGGCTTTTTAGGTTAAATAAAGTTTTACGATTGTTGGGTGCTACCTGAGGAGTGCTACCCTTCCCGCTGAACTGTAGAAAACTCAGCTGCCTTTATTTCCTGTAGCCCTCCAACCATAAGCAGAAGTGTCTCTTTAAATTTAGTCAGGACTGCTGTAGTCAATCAATGCCAGTATATGTTCGTTCTCCCCTAGTCTAGCCTGTCTGTCAGTTCTCCTTTCTGTCAGTAGATGGCACTCCCATCTCTGGCATTAGAGTAAAGTTATAAATAGTCATATCCTTTTCCAGCCAACCAATTGGAGTGTCTTTGCCAGTGGAGCATTATGGGAAAGGGTATAAATATTTGGGGAGATCTGAAGCAAAGTCTTCTTCCCCACTGGGCTGTAACCTGGGGAGGGTGCATGTAATTGAAGCTGCTCTTTAGGCCTACTTGCCTGCCTGAAGAGGCATTTATGTGACTGTGTTTGGCACTGTCCCTGTCTGGACACAGGATGGAGTCCCAGAAGGGTTGGTTGACTCTTCTGGAGAAGACTGGACACAACATGAAGTCCCAGAGGAGCAGGTTAACTCTCCTGCAGAACAATTGTAACTGCCCACACTGTCTGCTGGTGGTTGCTAGAAAACAGGAGTGTCTGTTTTGACCTAAAGGCCCTTTCCCCATGCAGCAGCATGTGGAGTACCAGAGTTCTTTTTAAGTTTGAAGCATCTGTGATCCTTTCCCTTTCTCCTGTGATATGTGAGTAAAAAATATTCTCTTTATTTCAAGAAAGTGACTGCTCTCCAATTATTTTCCGACCCCCCATAATACTCACTGTGGATTCATCTTCTTCCCTCCCTGTCTCTGGGGTTACTGCACCTGGGTCAGGGGTCACTAGACGCCAATTTCCTCTTCTACTCAGGGTCCACCACCTTACACTTTTCCCCTGAAGTGAAAAACAGACATGCACTTCAAAATTACAACATGGTGCATGTCCTGGCTGTACTTTGACATCTCCCATTTGCTTCAGCTCCACCTGCCCTTATAATAATGGGCACCACCCTTCATTGATGCCAGGAGCCTATAATTATCAGGGACATCCAAACTATAGGCCTCCACCCCTCCTAATCTACATTCTCTACAGCAGAGCTCAGAGAGTGGAGTAAGAAGTTGCACAAGGAGCCAATCAGATGTGCTACAGTGCAAGAAGCATGTTAATTAAAGGAAAGAGCAGAGTGACAAAAAGATGAGCTCATCAGTGCGCTGCTTCTCCTTTCACTTTCTTCTCACATGGTGGGCATGGAGAGAAGACTTGTAAAACAGCAGCAGGGAAAGATCAGGTCTCCTCTCCTGCCAGGCAGAACTCTGTAGAGCTGCAAAGCTGTGTAAATCCCGTGGATGTATTACAATTACTTTTCTCAGAAACCCTAATATTTTTAGAATAAAGGAATGTCCACACACAAATGTTGAATACTAGTTGAATCTTCGACGCAGAATGCCACTTGTGAGGTCAGACACTCTGTAGCAATCATTTCAATGCAGAACAAAAGCACACATCTTTAAGCACCCCCTATCATAGTCTGAAATACAAATTTTTATTTAATAACCAAAATCCGTTAAAAGTCACATAAAATCATCAAATTCACACTTGTCCCCTTGGGGGTTGATTTACATAAACTAGAGAGTGCAAAACGTGGTGCAGCTGTGCACGGTAGCCAATCAGCTTCTAACTTCAGCTTGTTCAATTAAACTTTGACAAAAAAATCCTGGAAACTGATTGGTTTCTCTGCAGAGCTGCACCAGATGTTGCACTCTCCAGTTTTAATAAATCAACCCCATCATGTGTCCAGGGATGAAGGCATTAATATATGTGGCAAAGCTTGCTGTTGTATATAGAATGTTTGTAAGGGGGCTTACAATTGGCAGAGGTTTGCCCCAAGGTGTACAGCCCCAGCCCCACTTCTTCTTGTACAGGACAGCCACCCACCTGTTGCTGAGATAACTCTCTCCTCCATCCTGTATCATACTTCCGGCCATTGGCCCACTCATGACATCCTCGACCAGAAACCTTAATATTTTAAAATAAAGAAATGTCTACACACAAATGTATTTTCAGCACTTTACTGCTACTTTACATCTTTATGCATCTTTCTGTGATGTATCATATTTGACATACTAGTAGACTCTTCAGTATGGAACATCACATGTGAGGTCAGATATTCTGCAGCAGTCATTTCAGTGCAGAGCACAAGCACACATTTTTAAGCTAAGCCATCTTCTCTCTCCTCAAATCCTCTCCTTGGGAGCACCATAGAGTTAGAACCACCTCCCTATGTATACTAAGGTCACAGCATTAAAATGTTTGTTAACCCAAAAAAAGGAAAAAAAAACCCAAAACATCCTGTTCCCCTAAAGCATGGTATACAACACAGTGCTTGTGCTGTGTAATTTGGCCCACCGTATCACCTAAAAAACCTGGCTGATCCTGACAGTTTCTACCCTCCCCTCTGTAAACTGACCATGGTGTATCATGGCTGCTGTGCCCTGACACTATGGTCAGGTTACACGCCTCCGTCAGCCGTAGCTCTCCTGTCCTCTTCTGTACTCCTCTCCCCCTCCCTCCTTGCCTGTCTGCTTGTGTCAGACCCCCCCCCCCCTTCTCCTCCTGCTACTAAAATAACTTTTCTTGTCCTATATAATTCTCTCTGTTCCCTTATGACAAGTGCTCCTGTCTCTGTGTTTTGTAAAAAAAAATGACTTATTTACCGTATTCCAGAGCGGCGATCATGTGACTGGCCGGCTCTCTCTCCCCTCTCCTCCTCTCGCCCCGCCTGACATCAGCGGGGGAATCTCGGCTCCACCCGCTGCATCTGTCAGACGGGGAGAGGAGCCATTCTGAGGAGCCGCCGGGAGCCTCTCTAAAATACAGTAAAGAAGGTATTTTTTTTTATAAAACACAGAGACAGGAGCACTTGTAATCAAGGAAAAGAGAGGATTATGTGAAGTTGTCAAAGTGGGTTAACAACCACTTTAAGTCTCAATAACCAAGTCACAGAACCCACATCTGAGGGTCAGGGGGATTAGGGACCTTTCCATAGTATACAAGTTTTCTCCCTTCTATACCCCTGCCCAGCCAGGTACACTCCCAGATGACATGCACCTTGCCAGGCTTACATCACTAATACACCATTTGGTCTGGCACTCCTTCATCACATTCTGGGTGCCCATCACATGGGAGCCTTGCTTTAAGTTGGCAGCTTCAGCAGACCCAGTTAGCTCATTGAATATATGTTTCCTCTGCTTTATTGCGCCTCTTGGATTTGTCTTTTTTGGAGAAAAAATAAACTGACGATGTTTTACCGCTAGCATCCAACACCAAATAAAAAAAAAACACTGGCTACTTATACACATTGATAGTTAATCAGTGAATAAACATAGAAACACTAAATGTAGGGGGGATAAAGGGGGGAGGTGGAGAGTGGTGCGGAGGCAATAATTTGCACAGTCAGGTGCAATATAAGACTTGTATTGAAGTAATGCAGTAACAGTTCACAGTGACCCAGCCGGGCACACTCACAGTTTCCAATGCTGTGAAGGAGGTTCCATCCGAACCGACAGCGTCTGTTCAGAGGGGACAGAAAGGGGCTTGGCCGTCTTGTGTCCAATCAGGAAGGTATCCTGAGAGATGCGACCCTAAGCTTTCCCTCTTCATCAGGAACTTTTTCCTGTCACTAGTACTGTCCCTAACAGATGGGTTTCTTTTCCCTACACTGCCCACTCGTATTAAAATGCGCCAAACCCAGGGACCAGGGCCTTAATTAGACTCTGCCACACCAAAGAGGGCCACCAGAGTCACATGGGCGGCCAGCATCCAATCCGAGCGCTGCACCAGTGACTCAGTAAACCATAGAGGAACCATGGCACCTGCCTACATGCAACTAGCAATGGTAATATTTCAAGTGAGGGAAAACATGGCAGCCAATCAGAAATCATCTTTTTGCCTGAGCTGACTACATAAAGTAAAAGTTGATTGGCTGTTATGCACATCATCTTTACATCATCAAACTTTGCACATGACATCACTACTCTTTGCACAACCTTTGAAATGACCCCAATGACCGATATTGCAATTTCTTTAACTACCATGGAGTTCTTCTTTAACCTTTTGCAAAAGTTATCAGTCCTTGAATGGAAAACACATGAAGGATCCTGGAATTTCTGATATCCAATGTGCAATTAACTAGGAGCTGCCAGTTAAGAAATGAAGAAAAATATATTAAGGCAAAAAAAGAGGAAAGGTTTGGGAACTGAAATCATATGCCAACATAAGCAAGCTGGAAGCTTAAAGCTTTAAGCTAATGATGGATAGCGGACTTTTAAATAGACATTCAAGTGGTGTGGTTGTGTGGGATAGTTAATCTCCATCTTGAATTAACATTTTGGAGGTATTTCAAAGATAAAAGATTAAGATTTTCCCTTGCCAACAAAATTATGGCTAAAGCGCATATAAATGCTGCAGGAGATTTTTAGATATTTTGGCCACATGGAATATTTAACAGTGCTGGAAGAGCAGAGATAAACAAGGAGGTTAAAGGGAATGCTATCTCATTGTTAGCCTCTGGGAGAAGCCCTTTAAATGGATGAACACGTTTAATTACATTTTAATAAAAGGACAATTGTCAAATTTTATTGTAGGCCAGTTTAACAATTTACAAGAATTATATGAAGCATGCTCTGTCGTTAGAGCATCGGTCACCTGGCAAGCCCCATCTACCCTTGCCAAACCCCACTCACCTTGAAAACATACCATGTGTTTCATACCTTATGTTTTATCTGCAAAATCCACCCAGGTACCTCTCTTTTTGATCCAGAGCAATGTTTCTCAAGTTATTATGTCACAAGTGGCAACTTTCTGTCATAAAGAATGCAAAGTGTATCTGTAGCCAAACTTGTTAGTTTTGGATCAGTAAAGTTTTATTAGGAGGTGAAGTTCAGTGTATGGCCTCCATTTTCTTGAAAGTAGAGATATAGGTTCAATGTTAAGGGCAACTCCAGGTTCTCTCCAACCTACCGTCCTCCTTTCTTGAAGCCACTATCCATATTATATATATATATATATATATATATTGTGATCTTGGGCAGTTAACTTAAAGAGGTTTTAAACCCACCTGTAATGTTTGTACCTATAGGTAAGCCTATAACAAGGCTTACCTATAGGTACTGTAATTATCATAGAATCTATCTGCCCTTAGCGCAGGCATGCAGACAATAGGGTGTACTTGGTTTATTCAAAATAGACAGTGTTGATTGAGAGAGTGAAGTTCCACTTCAAGGTATTGTGACAGTGCTAGGTCCTGCCACTGTATAAGTAAAGGTAAAAAGCATGCAAGGTTCTCATGGATCCAGATCGAGGGCTGTGTTTTGTGGAAATAGGTTGTTTTACAGCTTTCTCCCGGTTTTGACATTTCTGGATTGGGTTCCACAGTTCAAAGGTTTCAAACAGCTTTGAGAGGGAGGAAGCCTTTCATTCAGTGTCCATGTCTTGCTGGCGATCGGTAGGCTGTGTGTTCAGGTGTGCTTAGCCTTTATAATCATAGGCCTAGGCATAGTTCAGGTCATCATCTAGGAGACAGACGTACTCCATGCAGGAGTCAGGAGTTTTCCTGCCCAGAGGCCAGTGTGTGGGCCAGTGCAGCAGAAAGCTGTGCGATTTGAGAAAGCCAGGAGCAGTATCATTGTTTTGCTTGAGCCTGACCGAAGATGCTGTGGAAAGCAGCCGGGAGGCTTGATAACATTTTCTTTCATGTTTGGAATAATGGTGGAAACTCATGTGTAGACAACTGTTTTGTTTGTACTTTTCTTCTGTTTTAAATAAAAGTAGGCCATTAAGCACTGAAAATGCACTTTCTGGTTGGCGTGAGCTCACTGAAACATTCTGCACCATTAAAGAGGAAGTAGTCTGTCTTTTCTTTTTCTTTTTCCTTACCTGAAAAGTAAAGGCATAATGTGCTGGTACAGTATACCTCCAAACAAAGCCCTCGTCGTCCTCGCTGGAGGCCAGATCCGTCTTCGCCCATCTTCCTTCCTGGTCTGCGGACTCCGGCTGTGCTACTGGCCGGAGTCGTGTGACGTCACTCCCATGTATGCGTGCGAGAGTGGGCAGACACAGCACAGGGCTCTAAAGGAACGGCACGAGCACCCGTTTTTCAGAGCGCATGCACCAATTACATCATTGGTGCAGTATACAGTAAATATCTCCTACGGTGCAAGTTTAGGAGATATTTACAGTACCTATAGGTAAGTCTTTTTTAGGCTTATCTATAGGTACAAACACACAAGGGACTTTACAACCACTTTAAATTTGTCAATGTTTCACTTTCACATAGAGATCTCCTTCTCACCCCTAGCCTCTGACTGGACAGTAAAAGGAGAAGCAGCAGAATAATGGGCTAATCTTCCTATCAATCACTCTGCTCTTCTTTTTTACTTTCTGCTTTAAAACATTCAACTTAAACATTTTTTAAAAATCAAATTTTTTCATCAGTGTGGGCCAATGCTTTCTAACTATGTGGGGGATTTACTTACTGGATGAACACAGAGAACTGTCTTCCTAAATAGGAGGCACACAGGAGCCCTGTGTTCATCACTGACAGAACAGTGGTCTGCCGCGTTTAATTCGGCAGACCGCCGTTCTGTCTCCATGGGGAGCAGTCGTGGGTGCCCGGCGGCAATCGCTGATTGGTTCCCACTCTAGCTAATCAGCGTGTGCACGTGCCCCCACTAACTGCTCCATAAAACGATATACAGGCAGTTGGTCGGCAAGTGGTTAAAAATAATACATTTAGGGATGTATTAATGATTATCGAGCTGCATTCATCTGTGCCTTGTATATTTTCTTGTATAGTTTCGCTTTAATTTGCTCTTTGAATCATCTTCCAGCCAGCTACAGAAACTCCACTGCATCCTATAATTATCAAACAAAAGTGAAAGCAAATCATACATATCAATGAACGTACCTTCTCTTCCTTATTTCCATAATGATAGTGTAGTGCTGGAATGAAATATTTTCCCCGTGTCGGTTTTTGCCCATTGAGATCCTATCCAGGTGTTCTCGGTATACACCTGTCTCACCTTGCCTCTGTCTCCTGGATACACAGGACTCTTGCATCAGAAAGACAGAAATACAATGGAAAACAATTACTGCCCATTAAAGAAAAAAAAAGAAAAAAGTGCCAAAGGAAATAAATAGAATTAAGACGTAGGTTGTTGCCATGACGAAAAAAAAACTTTGGGATTTCCCTCCCTTGGCCATTGTGCCATTGACATTTCAAGGTTATCAGTCTGCAGGAAGATGAGCCAGAAAGTTTTCACACTCACTCAGAGATTCATGAATGGTACGCGGTAACCACTGAACTGATTCCTTATAAACGCCAATGCGCACTCTGATATCGGAAGGCCGGCCACAGAGGGGATGATCCCTGGATTAAAACTGATATGCAAAAGGTAATTAAGAAAAACATGGGATTCTGTTACTTGTGTATTTAATTGTGTGTGGACAATACCAGAAAGGCAATTCAATTGTATCATATTGTAGCATAAGAGGGGAATCTTTTTGGCAATCATCACCTTTGCAATGCATTGATTTCTTTGCATTGTGCTACAATTAACCACTTGAGCTCTGGAAGATTTGACCTCCTTGGTGGCCAGGGTATTTTTTGCTATTCAGCACCCCGCTGCTTTTTTAAAATCTTTTTATTGTTTTAGACAAGACAGCAACATAGCAAACACTGAGCATATAGTACAGTATTGTGAATTCAAAAAGTTACATTCTGGACACGATAACCAGGAAATTGCATCTGGTAGGTGAAAAGAGAATAACAATGATGACTTACACATTATGTCTCACTCTATTTACCACCACACCATGGACCACAGACAACTGCAATGCAAAAGCTGGCTAGGCAAAATTAACCGATTACCATGAGAGAAGCACCGCTCGAGCTGCATCAGCGAAGTGATGTACATGAAGTGTCTAGGAGCTTGTGAAAATGTTCAAAGCTGTGGAAGGCTCTGCCAACCACCCAGCCCAAACCCTATCATATTTGTGGAGGCATCTCCGGTTGGCATAAGTGTCTTTATAAGGTGGCAAGCTGCTATTAATCAATTGTTTCCAAAATGAGAGCATTGGGGGGGTTGGTTTTTTTCCAATTGAGAGCAATGGCCTTCCTAGCGTATAATAATGAAATAGTTGCCAGCAAACACTCCGCCAGTGTGGGCAGAAAAGGTTCCACCAGTCCCAGCAGACATACGGGCATCCAAGTCTGCAAGGAAGAGGAGACAAAGGAGTTCAAAAAGGTCACTACTTCCTCCCAGAATTTAGCAATGACAGGGCAAAAAAATGTGTGGGAAGTCCCCTGGGATCGCGCCACAACGCCAGCACTGGGTGGGGGGGGGTGGGGGCATGTGGAATTCCTTTTGTGAAGTCTATATGGTGTAAAATAGGCTCGATGTACCAATTTAAATTGAATTAAGTGGTCCCTCAAGGAGACCATGGATCGAAAGGGGAAATCCCACACATCGTCCCAAGCACTCCGCTGCTTTAACTGGCAATTGTACGGTCATGCAATACTGTATACCAATAGAGCTTTCTTTTGATCACCACTGGGTTTTTTTTTTGCGATATAAATGAAGAAAGACCAAAAATTTTGAAAAAAAAAAAAACAATATTTTCTACCTTCTGTTATAAAAGATATCCCATAAAATAAAATGTTGTCCTAAATTTAGACCAAAATGTATTCGGCTACGTGTCTTTGATAATTAAAATCCCAATAAGTGTATATTAATTGGTTTGTGTGAAAGTTATAGAGTCGACAAACTATGGTACATATAAATTTGAAAATCGATCAATCCTGATGTATTGATGACCTATCTAATTTCTTGAGGTTCTAGAATTCTAGGACACATTTCTCCCAAATTACCCCTTTTTTGGAAAGTAGACAGTTTGAGGTATTTAGTAACAGACATGGCACATTTTTTGAAGTTGTAATTTTTAGGCACAATTTTAATACAAACGCTTTTATTGAGAAATGAAAAGCAATACAGCGAAAACCTGCAATCAGCATACAATCCATACATAAAAATTACAATGTGGTTGGTACAGACATTTGAATACCATTTGATCCAATATACTACAATTCACACATTATGTGTAAACTCAGTCTTGGGTTATCAAAGCATTACCATGCTGTTGGCATGTAGCTTGAGTCCATCTGCTCCTGAGTATAGATAAGGTATCTATACAAATCTCAGGTATTTCTTAGGTAACAAGGTATTGCAAATGGGACAAAAAAAAGGTAAAAGAAAAGAAAAACCAAATATAAACCAGAAGGGTTTTTCTTAAAGAAAAAAAAACCTAACAACCAACTGTGAGTATCCATGAAAAATAATAAGTAGTCAGCCGGAACTGTAATATGAGTCACCAAGTAAAATATACTAAGGACAATATCTGTCTCCCAGGCAGCCACCGCAAGAGGTCCAGCTTGCCCACTTGCGATCAAGGATATGTAAGGTGTTGAAGATGGTATGATGTACACACTCCATTAGTTTTATGGTTTCCATTCTTTGGAGCACCTGGTCCCAGGGTGAGCACCAGTTAAGGGCAATGGCCCATAAAATAGCCCAAAAAAGTGTATGGGTTAATTTTTGGGTTGGTGCTGGAACCTCAGGTAATGGTGCAAAAAGTAGGCACATTGGTAAGGTCAAGGTGATAAGAGACCCCGTCATTTGAGCAACCCTAGAGGCTGCCTGCCTCCAAACCAGTTTAAGGCTTTGGCAACTCCAGAATATATGGAGAAATGTGCCTATCGTTTGGAGGTATGAGAATGAGCAAAACTGACTCATGGGAAAGGGCGTCAAGTGTGGTTAGAGAATTTGATTCCAACCAGAGAAAGTTATTAGGGAAGGTTAAGGCTGGGGCAAATCTCTTATCTCCCATGAAAGAGGACAAGGGAGGTCTAGGGGATCTTAGATTATATTTGTGATGGTATAAAGACCATAGATTTAGTGTTTGGAATACTATACTATTCGGAGAACCAACCTCTCTGGGCTTTATCGTAAGGTATAAGAGGCCTGGAAGGTAAAATGGGCGAGTCGAGATACCTTCAAACTGCAGCCAAGGGATCTGTGATGGGGAGGCATGCCATTGGGCAGTTTGGGCTAATCTAGCTGCCAGGTAATAAAGCCATATATTAGGCACCCCCAGACCGCCCTGAGATAACGGTCTATGGGTCAGTAGTTTACCAAATCTTGGTTTCTTCCCTCCTCACATTAATTTATTTATGGCTCGTTGGATTATTACATTTGTACATAGCAACCCAAAACCGAAATTGTAATATATTGCAAATCACCCATCCTTAGATGTGGTAACTGCATTCGTTTTGTTCTTTTTTTCCCTTCTGTTTTCACCTGGTCAGTAACACATCTCCTGTATTAGACTGCTTTCAATCTGGTTAAAGGAGAACAGGGGGGACATTTGGACAGCAGCATTGTCAGTCTTGGTAGAGGGAAGTGTTAGATGTACAAGCAGATTTCGATACACTAACTCCAACTTATACTGTGGTTACACGAGCAGTTACAGTAACAGGTTTTTTTTGCCTTTTGGAATAAAGATTTTATATAAATAAATAAAAACTGATCAAAGTAAGCACCCCTGTCATTCGTAAATGGTTTGCCTCAACACTCTAACAATACATTTGCAGGAGAGCTTGTTCTGTTGAAAAACAACAGGCTTACTGGCTGGATCATCAGGTGAAAAGAAAAGGATAAAAGAAAGCCTAAATAAGGACACTAATACAGCCATCACATCTAAGAATTTGAAAGCTGCAATATAATACATTTTTGATTTTGGGCTTAATACCACTTTAACTCTGTGATGTTTTATTGCTCACTGATTTACACTAATATCAATTTTGATGCATCGCTGTTCATTGAAAACATGTGCATTTAATAATCTAAGTTTGACCCCGTCATTCACAGGGAGTATGCATTTTCCTAGTAACTCCCCCCTATAGTTGAAATACATGTACTGGAACTGTTATGTCTGCCAAAATATTTTTGGTCTGCTGCGGCCAGTCCTGTGATTCAGAGAATTCTGCAAAGAACTGTGACTTCCACAGTAGTATCTTGGTCAAGAATATATCCCCAACCTGCCAACTGGGCAATGGAGGAGCAGAAGGCAAATTTTCAAGTCATAATTCTTCTTCCTCCTGTCAGCATGTTCACTTGAAACACATGTGCATGTGGCAGAGCCTAATTGGCTCATATTGCTGCCTCTCTCTGAGTGCTGCTGTACGGGGCATTGCAAGAAGCTGAAATATTGCCAAACTCCAGTACACTTGTTGCATTTAAAAGTATAATGTTTTCTTTTTTTTCTGTAAAGTAATTACTTTCAAGTGGCTGTAAATTCTTACATATGCCCAGTGACGTTGCTGGCCTCAGGTTATACACAGAGATTAAATAAATACTCGTACATAATTTGTACCCATTTATCTGCATCTTCTCTTCTCTTAAACGATTCAAAGTCCAAAATTTAGAAAAAATCTGGTCTGAGCTGTCAGAAAACAGGGGGGAGGAGGCAGCTGACAGTTAACACTGCAGAACCCAATGAGGAGAGCCCTGAGAGATGACTCCCCCCCCCCCTTCACAAAGCACACAGGAACAGGGCTGAGGCTATCAATTATAGGCTGTGTGCTGGCACACTTGTATAAAGTACTCGAAACCCATACTTGAGTAAAAGTACAAGTGCTCGATCAAAAAGTGACTTGAGTAGAAGTGGAAGTGCTCAATAAAAAAGTGACTTGAGTAGAAGTGGAAGTGCTCGATCAAAAAGTGACTTGAGTAGAAGTACTAAAAAATTCAACATTTTTTGTACTTAAGTATTGCAAGTAGTTTTTTTTTTAAATTTTGCTACTCAAGTACTGAAAGTAAAAGTACCAGTAGTTTTGAAAAAAAAATTGCTACTCAAGTACTGATCGTAAAAGTACAAGTACTGTGTTATGTAGTTATTAAAGAAAGAAGTCAAAAGTTTGAACATTATATTGTTTTTTTATTATTTCAAATGCAGCTTTTATTTATACATACAGTAGCATTTATTTTCGTATGCGCTGATAATACACATGTTTTGAGCTTCATGAAACCTGCCATTTTTAAATTTGTAACGAGTAACTATGCAGCACAAAAAAAAAAATATTGGAGTAGAAGTATTGAAATCATTGAAAAAATGTAGTGAAGTAAAAGTGGAAGTAGGAGAAAAACATTCTACTCTAGGAATGTACAGATACCGCCTTAGTACAGATATCGCCTAGTGAAGTAGTTCTACTTAGTTACTATACATCTCTGTGTGCTGGACAGCCCTCCCTTGTCACCTTTTTTCTCTTGGTGTCAGAAGAAACTTGTCAGAAGGGACTGTGACTCATGCAGATAGCAGAGAAATGAGATAGAAGACAGAAATGACACTTAGTGCTCTGGGTTGAGACAAGTACACACTATAGAGGGATATGCTTTTTTTATATTTCATGTCTGAGGTTTACAACCACTTTAAATGGTATTAAACTCAAAACCAAAGATGTGATATATTGCAGCTCCCCAATCATTAGATGTGGTGGCTGCATTAGTTTCCTTTTTTCAGCTTTTTCCCCAGGTTTTCACCTGGTGATCTGGCCAGTAACACACCTCCTGTATTAGAATGCCCCCCCACTGGAGGAAGGAGCACAAGGGGCACTTTTGAAAAGCCGCATTGTCTTAGGTGTTACATGTGGTAGCAGATTCAAATTCACTAACAAATTGAAGCTGAACTCCAGCTAACACTTTATAAGCAGTTACAGAAGACGGATTTGTTCCTTTTGGGATAAAGGGTATACATAATAACAAAAAAAAAAAAAAAATCATTGTAAGCACCCCTGCTAGGGTAGTATGGTTTGTCTGATCTTTGTAACTGATATGTTCTGCTGAAGAGCGTGTTCTTTTGAAAAACAACAGACTTACTGGCTGGATCACCAGATGAAAATAGAACAAGACATTTTTAAAAATAAAATGTATGCAGCCATCAGATCTATGAATTGGTAGGTTGAAATATAATAAATGTTTGCTTTTGGGTTTAATACGGCTTCACTGGTGATTTTATTTGCCTGGCGTTCAACATAAAATTTGGTTTTATGAGTTACTGGCTTTTGTATATTAAAATTACTTCCTATACCACTGTATTCAATATGTTGATTTGACTTACATGTTTCTTATACATACCGTACACTCACAGTTTAGCATTATGCGGCTAGAATAATAGAAAGGTTTTTGGTTAGTTAAATCTGAGGTCTGAAAATGCAATTGTTTGGAAGAGGAGTGTGAGACAGGGAGGGATTAGAAGGATACTGATCCGGAAATTAAATGTTGCATCATGTACCTACAGAGACCACAGAGCTAATCCAAGCTGTGAGTACACTGCAGTGTTGACACATAGAAAGTGTTTATGAAAGGGATACTACAAGCTACTGTTAAAAACACAAATAGAAAAGACAGAGCGCACCGGCTCCTAGTGCAACACCGTTTATTGTTTAGAATTAAAAGATAACAAAGTAGCACTAAACACTCACATTGTGTTCAGAGAACAAGTGCGTCTATGTGAAACTGTAGTGCCTCTCCCATGCTTAGGGCTCCAGGCTGGATCCAGGGTAAGCTGACAGCCAAAGTTCTCAGTGAATGCCGCCTGCACACAACAAGGATCCTCCGATCACCAGGAGACTCAATCCAGATACACATCCAAGGGATCCTCGAGCAGTGCCAGCTGGTATCTGACGCTAAGGTTGCTATGAGTCATAGCCGTAGCAACCTTAGCGTCAGATACCAGCTGGCACTGCTCAAGGCTCCAGAGCTTAGTAAATGAGCAGAAGCTTTGCTGACTTCCATCATCCAATCCTGTGTAAGCGAAAATGCTGTTTTTTTTTGTTTTTTTTAATTTCCCTGCGTGCAATTGGGTGCTCTCTGCAAAGTGAACCTCATTTACTAAGCTCTGGAGCAAGTGCTCTTGCAGAGTGCAATTGCACTTTGCAAAGTGCACAGTCTATTTGTCTTTAGCACTTCTTGCTAACAATGTGTTCCTACTACTGACACCAACCCAGGGGCATTTTTCTCCTTCCACTGACTACTGGCAATGTTTCACACTGGCCACCGACAATGGGGCATTGCTTCACACTGGCCACCAACAAATGGGTATTGCTTCACAATGACCACTGACAATGGGGTATTGCTTCACACTGGCCACCCACAAATGGGTATTGCTTCACAATGACCACCAACAATGGGGCATTGCTTCACACTGGCCACCAACAAATGGGTATTGCTTCACAATGACCACCGACAATGGGGCATTGCTTCACACTGGCCACCAACAAATGAGTATTGCTTCACAATGACCACCAACAATGAGGCATTGCTTCACACTGGCCACCAACAAATAGGTATTGCTTCACAATGACTACCGACAATGGGGCATTGCTTCACACTGGCCACCAACAAATGGGTATTGCTTCACAATGACCACCAACAATGGGGCATTGCTTCACACTGGCCACCAACAAATGGGTATTGCTTCACAATGACCACCGACAATGGGGCATTGCTTCACACTGGCCACCAACAAATGAGTATTGCTTCACAATGACCACCAACAATGAGGCATTGCTTCACACTGGCCACCAACAAATAGGTATTGCTTCACAATGACTACCGACAATGGGGCATTGCTTCACACTGGCCACCAACAATTGGGTATTGCTTCACAATGACCACCGACAATGGGGCATTGCTTCACACTGACTACTGACAATGGGGAATTCCCCAAGCACCACCCCCCCGCCCCCGCCCCCCGCCAATGTCCACCAACTCAGGGTTTTTTTTTTTTTACCTCTCAGTGACCACCAACACTGGACCAAATCTTTCTCCCACAGATAGTTGGCAATTTTTTCCTCTAACTGACCATGGACACTGTTGAACTTTTTTCACCCGACTAACTATGGGGGACTTTTTCCTCCCTCTAACCACTGACGTTGGGTTACTTTTTCCCACTAGCACTGGAGAACCTTTTTCCCCCCCACTGACTACTGGCACTGGAGAATTTCTTCCTCTCACTGATCACCAATGCCACAGCATATCATTCTCTCACAGACACTGGAGATTTTCTTCCACTAGCTGACCATGAACACTGTTACATTTTTTTCCACCAAATGACACTGGATAATTTTTTTTCTCCCAATGATCTTTGACATTGGGCAATTTTTTTACTTCTTTTAACCGCCGCTGTTGGAGCATTTTTTCCCTACTCAAAGACCATCATTGCCAGGGGTATCTTTATTCCCACTGACCAATGATTCCAGAGTATTTTTTCTACAACCTGGTTCATCATGTGCAGCAACATGGACACTTTTGGAATGACATACTTTGCATACAGCAGAATTGGGTAAGCTCCGATTGCTTTTTGGGGAGAGGTGAAATGTTTCCCTGGTTAAGGTTCCCTCCGCTGTATCATGCTGAGTAGACCAACGATAGTAGTGCAGATCTAGTATGCACATTGCAGTAACATCAGCCAGAAAATGCTTAGTTCTAACAAAGACTTGCAGTCATAGTCTATTGTACTGGATACTACAGTATTGTTTTACTGTGTGACACCTTAAATGTCGAGAGGGGGAGGAGTCACTGCATTCTCTTGCATAGTTACATAATTGGTAAGGTTGTATATAGACACCAGTCCACCCAGTTCAATCTGTGTAGGTGTGCATATGTATTATGTCTTTACCAGTTCCCATATCCCTGTATATTGTGTTTGTGAAGATGTCCATCTAAAATATTTTTCAAATTATTGACAGTCCCTGCTGACATCACTGATTGTGGAAGGGATTTCCACATCCTTACCACTCTAACCGTAAAGAACTAAGGTCTAAGGTTAACCACTTCTGGACTGGAAGGATTTGCCCCATGATCACTTTTATTGCTGTCACAAGCAATGTAAACATCCCTTGTGACACCAATATGTAGTGACAGGTACACTTTATGGAGGGATCGAGGGTCCCTAGACCCCTCCACTACACTTCCATGTATGCAAAACGCCGAAAACGGCGTTTTTGCATATAGCCGTTTTTTAAATTTGCTGCCTTTTGCAGCACAGTAACCCGGAAGTGACGTCATGGACGCCGCCTCCGGGTTACGTCATCGGAGACCCGATCAATGCCATTTCCGGCATTCATCGGGACTCCATCCAGCCGGCGGACGTGCCGGCTGGGTGCTCGGGGCTCCCGGTGGGACGGGAGCCCCGAGCAAAGCCACGGAAGGCGGCGGGAGGGGGGGGGGACGTCCCCTCCTGCTCACCCGGGTAACGATCGAGCGGCTCCCGCATGGGTCGTTACCGACGAAAAGCCGACCGTCGGCTTCAAACCACGGTACCGGGATGATGCCTCTAGCTAGAGGCATCATCCCGGTATAACCCCGCAAAGTCTGCTGACGTACGGGTACGTCAGTATGCGGTAAGTGGTTAATGACCAGGCCATATTTTGCGATTTGGCACTGCGTTATTTTAACGGACAATTGCGTGGTCGTGCGATGCTGTCCTTTTTTCCCCATAAATAGAGCTTTCTTTTGGTGGTATTTTATCACCTGTGTGATTTTTATTTTTTGCGCTATAAACAAAAAAATAGCGACAATTCTGAAAAAAAAATAATAATAATTTACATTCTGCTATATAACATTCCCAAAAAAAAATAAAATAAAAATCCAAATTTTTTTAACATTTTAGGTCAATTTGTTTTCTGCTACATATTTTTGGTAAAAAAAATCGCAATAAGTGTATTGTGATTGGTTTGTGCAAAAGTTATTGCGTCTACTAACTACGGGAAAGATTTATGTCATTTTTATTGTTTTTTTTTTTTTTCCACTAGTAATGGCAGCGATCTGCAATTTTTAGTGGGAATACGACATTGCGGCAAACAGATCAGACCCCTAATTGACATTTTTAACACTTTTGGGGGGACCAGTGACATTACATTAAAAATATGCACTGTTACTGTAATAATGACACTGGCAGGAAAGGGGGTTACCACAGTGGGTGATCAAGGGGTTAAATGTGAGCCTAGGTGCGTGTTTCTATCTGTATGGGGGTTGTGCTTTTGAAATGATCACAGAGACCTGTGATCCTATATAGAAGGATCACAGGCGTTCTGTGATCATTCCAGAGAGAAGGACGGTCAACTGTGTTTACAACAGCTGACCATTCATCTCTCTCAGCAGGGAACGATCGCGGGTACCCGGCTGAGGGGGGGCGGGAGCGCGACGCCGGCAGCGCGCGCTTGCCCCCTAGCTGCAGGCGCCCGTCCGACGTACAGCTATGTCTGTTCGCGCAGGAGGGGCTGCCTGCCGCAGTAAATCTGCGGCGGGCAGTCCTTAAGTGGTTAAACCACTTCTTATTCAGCTTCATTGAGCTGCCACGTATCTTCTTAAGCCACCTAAGACTGAATAATTTTCTCCCTATGCTAGAATCACCATGTGCAGTATTTGTATTTTGCCACCATGTCTCCTCTCAAACGTCTCTTCTCCAAGGAAAATAGGTTTAATTTGCGTAGCTGTTCCTCATAACTGCAAACCAAATGCCCCCCTATCCCCTATTAGCTTTGTTCTCCTTCTGTGGACTCTCTCCAGTTCCAGAACATCCTTCCTGAGGACTGGTGATCAGAACTGGACGGCATACTGAAGATGTGACCGAACCAGAGTTTTATAAAGCAGTAGAAATATAGTTTTATCTCTTGAGTAGATATCCTTTTTGATGCATGCTAATTGTCTGCTGGTGTAGCTCACTGCAGCTTGGCACTGCATGCTATTGTTGAGTCTGTCATCTACTAGGACCCCCATATCCTTTTCTATCCTGGATCCCTCAGCGATTCTCCCCCTAGCATGTAACTTGCATTAGCATTTTTAGCCCCAAATGCATTACTTTAAATTTTCCTATATTGAACCTCATTTGCCTTGTTGCCCATCACTCTTTTTTATCGAAATCTTCTTGTAAAGTTTTGAGGTTAGTAACCTGCTTAGCTTTGCATTGTCAGCAAAAACTGAGATTGATGTATTTATACCGACCTCTGTATGTTGTTTATGAACAAGTTAAACATAATTGGTCCCAGGACAGAGCCTTGGAGTACCCCACGTACAACTCCAAACCATTCAGAAGATACGCTATTTATCATGACCCTTTTGGATGCACTGCTGTAACCAGTTTTCTATCCAGGTATATATACTATCGTCAATGCCAAGATACCTCAATTGGTAAATTAAGCATTTATGGGATACTGTGTCAAACACTTTGGCAAAATCCAGATACACTACATCCACAGGCCTTGCTATTTCCAGATCACAGCTCACTTCTGTCAGGAGCATGTAGCGCTCCTGCTCCTTCATAGCTGCTGGTTCCAGCATCCTGGTTTTGGCTATGATGTATTCTCCATCTTTGTCAGTCCACCTGCGACGTGATTGATGCAGCTAGTCTCTGGGTGGAGACCAAACCTGATTTAAGCCAGCCAAGCTTGCAGTCTCATGGTTGTGATTCCCCTGTTTGTGACCTTGGATCGGATATCCACTATTCTCTGAACCCTGCCTGTCTCTTGATTATGGATTGGACCCTGACTACTCTAAACGGTGTCTGCCTTGTGCCTGGACTGTCATTGAACCACTCTGCCTTTCTGCAAACTGTAAGTACCTGTTTGCTTTGCTCAGTTTGCGCCTGCCCCGGGGTGGTGGCCAGGCACTATAGTATTGTGTATAAGACCTGGAGGCAACCAAATACCAGTAGGCTTGCTTGCCTTATGGGAAAGGGGGCTGCTATAGGTGAAGAAAACAGAAGCTAGCTATAGTGTCTGGCCATCTGTGTTAGGGGTAAGCATAACAACTTTATCAGAAAATGTTAACAGGTTGGTCTGGCAAGAACGGTCCTTCATAAATCCATGCTGGTTACTATTAATGATACTATTTTCATCAGCAAACTGTGTGCAAATTTCAAGTATGTCTAAAGCCAACTATTTTATTTTTATTATTTTTTTATCAAGTAGGGAATGGTTATGTAGCTCTAACCCACAAGGGCTGCTGGTAACTGGCTCCCCTATTCCCGCACAGGCAACATGAACTTCCAACTTGCAACCAGACATCAGAAATCAGTCCATGGGCTTGTTTTTGTTGTTTTATTGGGGGAAACAACTTGGATAGGTTATAGGGATTACGGGATGTCCAACTTGACTTGAAGAACAACATATGAAGACAACTTCTTTTCAATGTACAGAAAAATATCCTAGACTGCTCTTCTTGCTAGAAACACCCAGTCTCTTGGATACGTGACACTTACGGCCTAGAGGCTCTCAGCCCCCCTAGAACTAGGGAACCCCTCCTAGGCCACTGACAGCCTCCTCAGCACTCTATCTTCCACCCGACTCCCCTGTTGGCATGGCTTCACCATATTTAAAGGCTTACCCACCCACCCTGCAAGGGCTTCTGCCTAGGGATTGGCCAAGTTCCCTGAAGTATGCAGATCAGCCCTCCTGGCCCCAGCCCATTAGCTTCTAGAAGTTTCTCTAAACATTCAGATCCAAGGGAGGGGGCAGTTTAGCAGAGACCTGTCTCAGTGAGTTAACCATGAGTCTTAATATAAATTTGCCTTAACTAATCTAGTAGCACACTAGGGAATGCTACAGTTACAACCCCTGTCATATTTTATTTTGTCATCTGTATTCCATTGTGGAGAATTCCTTCACTTCCTGTCCTGCTCAAAAAAAAGGAAGTAAGAGAAAATATCTCCAAGTAGGAGAAATCACCTTTTAGACAGTTGTTTTCCACACAAACCTCCCTATTGGCGTCATTCCCCTTTATTCCTGTTCTGGTGACAACAATTTATAATTATCTGACTATACATACACAAACACACTGTGCATTCCTTTCAAAATGAATGTCCATCTATGGAAATATAGAAAGTATTATTTGAACCTTCCCTTTGTTGATGAAAACCTTCCTTTGGGACCCCCTTTATTAGAATTATTGTAAGTGATTCTCATGGGGTCTCCTGAGCCCGAATCCCTGTGTCACCTGTAAACATTATTTCTCCAGTGTCCACATGTCCAGGTACAGCATTAATGCTAGAAAAAGTGAAGTTTAACATCTGGAGAGAGAATTTAGTGCACGATGTGTAAGTAAGGGGAAAACAAAATAAATTGTAAATTATTAAAAAATGTAAGTTGCAACCATATTTCGAGTTGTAGCAATGGGCATTCATTTACGATTCTGTCTGGCCATCAGCTGCTCAGTAAACATATTTAGCTATGAAAGTCTATATCTTGGCCTTTCAAGCATACTCAGTGATTCCAAGGATCAAAAATACTCAGAAAGAAAAAGCAATGTAATTTCCTGTAAATTTTAGCAGACATGACACAGACACTAATATCTGTAAATGGTATTTCTTATCCCTTGTGTCTCTCTAAGCCACTGTTTATGATTTTATCAGATTTTCCCTGTTAGAACATTGTGTACTTTCAACCCAAGTCAAGAAATGTTTAGTTCAGGAATTAGCTCACTTTTTAGCCCTATGCATGAGATTAGGAAAAAATTTAGAGAGTGAGACTCCTGTGACCACCCTCTGTGTAATCATTAGGATATGGAAATATTACAGAGACCAACTGCAACACCACCGACTGGGGAAATCTGGCATCACTGCATAATTAGAAAAGGAAGCATTTCTCGATAGGAATCGTATTTCTAAAGTGAGATTTCATCCAGTTACGTACTTGAGACAGCATTAGGCACCTCCCCCACAGTAAGAAAACACCAGCTAGGCACACAGTTAACCCTTTGATTGCCCCTGATGTTAACCCCTTCTCAACCAGTGTCAGTAGTACAGTGACAGTGCATATTTTTTAGCACTGATCACAGTATTATTGTCACTGGTCACCAAAAAAGTGTCAGTTTTTGTCCACGATTTATCTGCCACAGAGTTCAATCACTGAGTTCTCATTACTATACAGCTTTTTGATAAAGAAATCAATAAAAGAAAAAAAACACAAGATTTTTCATGAATTGATTTTTTTCATAAATGAGCTTTATAGTAGGGATAGACTGATATGGTTTTTTTCAGGGCCGATACCGATATTTTGGTTACAATGTATCGGTTTCGGCCGATATGGGCAGATATTTTGTACATTTAAAGTTTTGAAAAATAAAGCTAATTTTTGACACAAATCTGGTACCGAACATGTTAATTTTTGTTTAATTCTTAATGGCTGTCTGTCTGACCCCCTGTGGTGAGTGGTTGGCACCCTCTGGTGGGTGGTTGGCTGTCTGGCACCCTGTGGTGGGTGGCTGGCTGTCTGGCATCCTGTGTTGAGTGGCTGGCTTGATGGCACCCTGTGGTGGGGGGCTGGCTGGCTGGCACCCTGTGGTGGGTGGGTGGCTGGCTGGTACAGGGCCTGTGGGCGGCTGGCTGGTACAGTGTCTGTGGCTGGCTGGTCCAGGGCCTGTGGGTGGCTGACTGTCTGGCACCCTGTCTGTGGGTGGCTTGCTGTCTAGCACCCTGTGGTGGGTGGCTGGCTGGCACCCTGTGGTGGGTGGCTGGCTGGCTGGCACCCTGTGGTGGGTGGCTGTTACAGAGGGTGTGGGTGGGTGGCTGGCTGGTACAGTGCCTGTGGCTGGCAGGTACATGGCCTGTGGGTGGCTGGCTGGCATAGGGCCTGTGGGTGGCTGACTGGCTTGCTGGTACCGTGCCTGTGGCTAGCTGGTACAGGGCCTGTGGATGTGGGTGGCACCGGGCTGCTGTGGGTGGGTGTATGGCTGTGATTCACTCCCGTGAGACTAGACCCAACTCCAGACGAGGCTGTCCAAGGCGAGGGAGGCAGCCTAAGATGGCAGAATGACATCACAAAAATATCGGCAATATCGGCAAAGTTTCGGTCCCCGATATATCGGCCTTTGCCGATAATCGGTCTATCCCTACTTTATAGTAAATGCTGTTCTAAAAAAAAAAAGCTGTTCGAAAAAAAAAAAAATGGAGGTCGCCATTGCTGACTTCTCATTGTGAATATGCAAGTTGACTGGCTGTCATCCTGAGTTTTAATATCCCAAATTACTAACCCAGAACAGAACTGATATGCAACTTTGCTCTGGTCTTCCCAAAGTTGTAAAGGGTAAATTTAATAGCCAGACAGCTAGGTTTTTTTTTTTAAAAAAAGGAGGTCAGCTATGCCAACTTTCATATTTCTCTTAGAAAAGGTTTACTTCAGCAAAATAAACTACTGGGTACTGTTACAAAACGTTGTTGTGTGTACTCAAGAGCTTGGAGTCAACATGTGGTCAGCCAACTCTTGGACCTCAGAAGGTCCTTCTGTTGTGCTCTAGAGTCATCCTAATGCAAAGTAATTAACGTGGAACTTCACTCTCCCAATAAACATTGATTATTTTTAATCCTCGTGCTGCTGGCATTAGTAAATACATAGGAAAGTATATTATATTTACTTGTTTTAATTTTATGTTTACATTTTCTTCAGTTACTTTCTGGTTTCCATGCCTAGGCAAATGATGTCATTCATCCCAGGAGTCTTCAGGAGGGGAGGAGAGGAGGAGGGGATTTCTCAGCTAAGCACACACACAGCTTGCATACTTGAGATAAGGGCAGATGGTTTTCAGGAAGTAAATGTTACATGAATCATTTGTCCTTAATTAAGATGGCCATGGCCAGGGTAGTTTTTCAAAGAGATTTTGCCCCAAAATAAAATATGGAGACATGGATGGATGAGGAGGCTTGCTTTGAATATTCAGATGATGTCATACATCCCAGGAGTCTTCAGGAGGGGAGAAGAGGAAGAGGGGTTTTCTCACCCAAGTACACAGAGCATGCATACTTGAGATAAGGGCAGGTGGATTCCAGGAAGTAAATGCTACAGGAATCATTCGCCCTTCCTTAAGATGGCCATCCTTATCTTAGGGGTAGTTTTCAAAGAGCTTTCTCACCAAAATAAAGCATGGGGACATGGATGGATGGTGGAGCTTGCTTTAAATATTAAAAATGAAGTAAATAGAGTTTTTGGTTTGTGGTGTTTGGATGCAGTGAAGATCTGCTTTAATGCTGTATATAGGGGCAAATATATACCTTTCCTAAGTAACTGCATAGTTATAATAATTTAGGAGTGGATGTTCAAATGCTTCCATTAGCCCATGACTAAAAGCAATACAGCAATATGTAACAGGAAGGTATGTGTGTGTCGGGGGGGGGGGGGGGAGGAGGGCTGGGGGGCGCCAGTGGTTAAACTGTGGTCCTAGCATATCTCATACAAAAACCTCTGATTGTCCTGTTTAGTCTTTGGTTTGTAATGAACTTGGATTTTAGTCCTGACATTGTAATAATCAACGAATGCTGCAACAGCACAAAACAGAGGGGAAGAAAAAAAAAACAGTTTGTTTTGCACATATTAAATTGCAAACAGCTAAATATGAATAGGTAAAGAGGGGTCAGAGTTGGTTCCCCTGACCTCACAGGTCTAGGAACATTTGTACCCTTTGCGCCCCCTAAAATGACACCCAACCTAATCAGATTTCTGTTAAAGGTCATGGGCAGCTGGCAAGCTCTATAGATATTTCTATTTTTGGCTTTTTAATGCAATAAAAATTATCATGATGAATACATTGTTTTAGAGGCCAAATGCTCCAAGCAGACGTCTGGGAATGCAAGAATAATTTTCCTCTCACGTATCACACTTTGTTCCTGGGGTCCCTTTGTTTTTAGCTCACAGGGAAAATGTATAAATATAACTGTCCTTACAAGACAGCGATCTGTTTTAACCACTTCTGGACCAGAAGATTTCCCCCCTTAATGACCAGGCCATATTTTGCGATTCAGCACTGCGTTACTTTAACGGTCAATTACGCGGTCATGCCATGCTGTACCCAAATAAAATTGATGTCCTTTTTTTCCACAAATAGAGCTTTCTTTTGGTGGTATTTGATCACCTGTGCGATTTTTATGTTTTGCGCTATAAACAAAAAAAGAGCAACAATTCTGAAAAAAAAAAAAAACCCCAATATTTTTCACATTATGCTATATACAGTAACATTCTCAAAAAAAAAAAAAAAAATGAAAAATCTAAATTTTTTAACATTTTAGGCCAATTTGTTTTCTGCTACATGTTTTTGGTAAAAAAAAAAATCTTAATTAGCGTATTTTGTTTGGATTGCGCAAAAGTTACGCATCTACTAACTATGAGAAAGATTTATGTCATTTTTATTATTTTTTTTTTTTTACTATTTGCGATTTTTAGTGGGACTGTGACATTGCGGCTGACAGATCAGACCCCTAACTGACATTTTTTGACACTTTGGGGGGACCAGCGATCAGTGCTAAAAATATGCACTATTACTGTAATAATGACACTGGCAGGGAAGGGGTTAACATTGTGGGTGATCAAGGGGTTAAATGTAAGCATAGGGGAGTGATTCTATTATGGGGGAATTACTAAAACTGGTGCACACAGGATCTGATGCAGCTGTGCATAGTAACCAATCAGCATTCAGATTTTTATGTCAAAGCTTAACCACTTGCTACCCGCCCACCATCATATGACGGCGCACCAGAACACCCTCTTTTGTACAGTGTCCCAACTTTTTTGGAATTGGGTTTGTATATGTATATATATACATATACAAACCCAATTCCAAAAAAGTTGGGACACTGTAAAAATTGTGAGTAAAAAAGTAATGGACTAATTTACAAATCTCATAAACTTATATTTTATTCACAATATAATATATATATCATATCAATGTTGAAAGTGAGACATTTTGAAATGTCATGCCAAATATTGGCTCATTTTAGATTTTATGAGAGCTACACATTCCAAAAAAAGTTGGGACAGGTAGCAATAAGAGGCCGGAAAAGTTAAATGTACATATAAGGAACAGCTGGAGGACCAATTTGCAACTTATTAGGTCAATTGGCAACATGAGAGTGGCAGTGTCTCTCAGAAGTCAAGATGGGCAGAGGATTACCAATTTCCCCAATGCTGCAGCGAAAAATAGTGGAGCAATATCAGAAAGGAGTTTCTCAGAGAAAAATTGCAAAGAGATTGAAGTTATCATCATCTACAGTACATAATATCATCCAAAGATTCAGAGAATCTGGAACAATCTCTGTGCGTAAGGGTCAAGGCTGGAAAACCAAACTGGATGTCCGTGATCTTCGGGCCCTTAGACGGCACTGCATCACATACAGGAATGCTACTGTAATGGAAATTACAACATGGGCTCAGGAATACTTCCAGAAAACATTGTCGGTGAACACAATCAACCGTGCCATTCGTCGTTGCCGGCTAAAGCTCTATAGGCCAAAAAAGAAGCCATACCTAAACATGATCCAGAAGCGCATGGGTTTTCTCTGGGCCAAGGCTCATTTAAAATGGACTGTGGCAAAGTGGAAAACTGTTCTGTGGTCAGATGAATCAAAATTTGAAGTTCATTTTGGAAAACTGGGACGCCATGTCATCCGGACTAAAGAGGACAAGGACAACCCAAGTTGTTCTCAGCGCTCAGTTCGGAAGCCTGCATCTCTGATGGTATGGGGTTGCATGAGTGCGTGTGGCATGGGCAACTTACACATCTGCAAAGGCACCATCAATGCTGAAAGTTATATCCAAGTTCTAGAACAACATATGCTCCCATCCAGATGTTGTCTCTTTCAGGGAAGACCTTGCATTTTCCAAAATGACAATGCCAGATCACATACTGCATCAATTACAACATCATGGCTGCCTAGAAGAAGGATCCAGGTACTGAAATGGCCAGCCTGCAGTTCAGATCTTTCACCCATAGAAAACATTTGGTGCATCATAAAGAGGAAGATGCGACAAAGAAGACCTAAGACAGTTGAGCAACTAGAAGCCTGTATTAGACAAGAATGGGACAACATTCCTATTCCTAAACTTGAGCAACTTGTCTCCTCAGTCCCAAGATGCCACACAGTGGTAAAAATTTCCCAACTTTTTTGAGATGTGTTGATGCCATGAAATTTAAAATCAACTTATTTTTCCCTTAAAATTATACATTTTCTCAGTTTAAACATTTGATATGTCATCTGTTGTATTCTGAATAAAATATTGAAATTTGAAACTTTCACATCATTGCATTCTGTTTTTATTCACAATTTGTACAGTGTCCCAACTTTTTTGGAATCGTATATAAATATATATTGGACATTTAATTAATTAGTATTTTTAAAAAGTTTTGGCTTTTACTTACTACATATGACATATTAAACCCACAGTAAGAACAGAGAGCCTCTTTAAAATATAGGACAAAATTTCCTTTGAGCAAAAAGCTGATTTAAGACCTTCAAGATAATTATATCAAATTTAATGCTTGATTTATCTAGTATATACACTCTATCACAAGCAATGTAGCATTAAATAAACTTTAAATAACCCAGTGATAAACCCTTTCAGATGTAGAAAATCTTCCCTGGACTTAGCGTTGGACCGCATTTCATCCTGGATGGTTTTGAGGAATTCAAAACACATTAACAGGCTGCAATCATCATCCCAATCTGTAAAACAATGTTATACAAAACACTTAGGTGAAGAATCCTCTTACTGAGCCTTTGGGGCAGAATTTTTCCAAACAAATACCACATTGAAACCTCCTTTGGGGGAGGTTTTAACCATTCCAAGTAATTATCAACTTTTGCAGGCCCTAATGTTTATTTTATGAAGTTAAGTGTCGGAATTGAAGTGCATTAAGCTTCCTCTTCTTCCGATTGTGGATCAGGAATCCAGACAGCCAGGTGGAAGAGAACAGGGTCATACATTCAGCATAATAAAGCAATTACATAAATTAAATGACTTGCACCTGTAAATGCTTAAAAGAAAAGTGGCACGTTGGACCAAGTACTTAGAGACACCTGCAGTAAAACTGAGACAATGGCCTAGCCCTCAGTGGTATGCTACTGTACCTCTACGCAGTATATGTTCCTATACCCATGAAAAAGTGGATGCATAAATAAAAGTCAATGCCCCATATGTTCAGGATCTAAGGGCTCTACAAAGGTATATTGGCACTTTTCCACTGCAAGTACCGGCTAGTACCGGCTCGGCTCTACTCAGCCCTGCTTGGCCCGGTTTGCTTTTCCACTGCGGTACCGCATGGTATAGTGTCGGAACTTCTAAAGTAGTACTAAAGTTAAGTGGGTGGGATAACAACAGGGTGGGTGTGATTCTCTGACCAATCAGTGGCTAGTAGTGACTGCATGCAAAGGATTGTGGGATATGGTACCAGTTTGGTACCTGTTGGAACCACAATCGAGTAGGTACTGTTTTTTCAGAGCCGTACCGTACCGTACCGTTCGGTTCCATGCAGTGGAAAAGCAAACCTATACCGTACCGTACCGAACCGTTCCGACCCTATACCATGCGGTACCGCAGTGGAAAAGCACAAAAGCGTGCCGAGCCGGTACGGTTCTATGCAGTGGAAAAGCGCCTTATATGCAGACTAACACAGGTACTTGTTTGTAACTTAGCCACTTTTAAGGCCAGGTCATATTCATTTTAATTACATCATTTTGAATGACAATACAGTTTACACATAGCAAACCATTACCAGTTTGCATTTCATTATGGGAGCCAATTTTTTTTTCCCGGTTCAGACTTGATCAGCTACTAATAAAAAGAGGCGTGGACCCCACACAGGATAAAAACAAAATCAAGTGTCTCATTTACGTTTTGGCAAATGTTCTGTATATACTGTATATATGTATAGTATATATGTAGCAAAGTGTACACCCCTCACATTTTTGTTAATATTTTATTACTATATCTTTTCATGTGACAACACTGAAGAAATGACACTTTGCTACAATGTAATATAGTGAGTGTACAGCTTGTATAACAGTGTACATTTGCTGTCCCCTCAAAATAACTTACTCAACACACAGCCATTAAAGACTAAACTGCTGGCAACAAAAGTGAGTACACCCTAAGTGAAAATGTCCAGATTGGGCCCAAAGTGTCAATATTTTGTGTGGCCGCCATTATTTTCCAGCACTGCCTTAACCCTCTTGGGCATGGAGTTCACCAGAGCTTCACAAGTTGCCACTGGAGTGCCCTTCCACTCCTCCGTGACGACATCATGGAGCTGGTGGACGTTAGAGACCTTGCGCTCCTCCACCTTCCTTTAAGGATGCCCCACAGATGCGTAATACGATTTAGGTCTGGAGATATGCTTGGCCAGTCCATCACCTTTACCCTCAGCTTCTTTAGCAAGGCAATGGTCATCTTGGAGGTGTGTTTGGGGTCGTTATTATGTTGGAACACTGCCCTGAGGCCCAGTCTCTGAAGGGAAGGGATCATGCTCTGCTTCAGTATATCACAGTACATATTGACATTCATGGTTCCCTCAATGAACTGTAGCTCCCCAGTGCCGGCAGCACTCATGCAGCCCCAGACCATGACACTCCCACCACCATGCTTGGCTGTAGGCAAGACACACTTGTCTTTGTATGCCTCACCTGGTTGCTGCCACACACGCTTGACACCATCTGAACCAAAGTTTATCTTGGTCTCATCAGACCACAGGACATGGCTCCAGTAATCCATGTCCTTAGTCTGCTTGACCTCAGCAAACAGTTTGCGGGCTTTCTTGTGCATCATCCTTTGAAGAGGCTTTCTTCTGGGACGACAGCCATGCAGACCAATTTGATGCAGTGTGTGTAACGTATAGTCTGAGCACTGACCGGCTGAACCCCACACCCCTTCAACCTCTGCAGCAATGCTGGCAGCACTCATACGTCTATTTCCCATAGACAACCTCTGGATTTGACACTGAGCATGTGCACTCAACCTTGGCGAGGCCTGTTCTGAGTGGAACCTGTCCTGTTGAACCGCTGTATAGTCTTGGCCATCATGCTACAGCTCAGTTTCAGGGTCTTGGCAATCTTCTTATAGCCTAGGCCATCTTTTTTTTTTTTCTAGGCCATCTTTATGTAGAGCAACAATTCTTTTTTTCAGATCCTCAGAGAGTTCTTTGCCATGAGGTGCCATGTTGAACTTCCAGTGACCAGTATGAGAGAGAGAGAGGGATAACACCAAATGTAACACACCTGCTCCCCATTCACACCTGAGATCTTGTAACACTAAAGAGTCACATGACACCGGGGAGGGAAAATGGCTAATTGGGTTCAATTTGGACATTTTCACTTAGGGGTGAACTCACTTTTGTTGCCAGTGGGTTAGATATTAATGGCTTGAGTTATTTTGAGGGGACAACAAATTTACACTGTTATACAAGCTGTACACTCTCTACTTTACATTGTAGCAAAGTGTAATTTCTTCAGTGTTGTCACATGAAAAGATATAATAAAATATTTACAAAAATGTGAGGGGTGTACTCACTTTTGTGAGATACTGTATATTGTACATTCACATCAGTCCCTGCCCTCAAGGAGCTTGCAGTCTAAGGTCCCTAACTCACATTCATACATGAACATACTAGGGCCAATTTAGACAAGAGCCAATTAACCTACCAGTATGTCTTTGGAGTGTGAGAGGAAATCTAGAGTAAACCCATGCAGGCACAGGGAGAACATGCAGACTGTAGGCAGGTAATGCCGTCATTGCGATTCAAACCAAGTACCCTAGAGCTGCTAGGCAAAAGTGCTAACCACTTAGCCACTGTGCTGCCTATATATATAAGCATAGTGTCTTAGCAATTCTGCTTTTCGGAAACAACAGTTCTTGGTTCAAATTTTCCCCATAACATGTTCTTGGTGGAGTATGCATGTTCCCCCTGTGTTTGCATGGGTTTCCTTTCACATTCCAAAGAAATGCTGGTAGGTTGATTGGCTTTTGTCTACAATGGCTCTAGTATGGGTTTACAAATTGGCTATGCACATTCTGCATTTCATTCCCAAAGTTTGAGTAACTGGGATGGTTGTGGATAGCCCTGGTGACCTACCCTGTAAAAAATTATATGGAAGAAAGGCGTATTGGTCATGTTACCAGGAAGCTGACTCATAAAATATCCAAGAGTCAGATAAAACTGTATTATGGATAAACAGTGCCTTGCGAAAGTATTCGGCCCGCTTGAACTTCAAACTTTGTTAACAAATAAAAAACTGAAAAATTGGGCGTGCAAAATTATTCAGCCCCTTTACTTTCAGTGCAGCAAACTCTCTCCAAAAGTTTAGTGAGGATCTCTGAATGATCCAATGTTGACCTAAATGACTAATGATGATAAATAGAATCCACCTGTGTGTAATCAAGTCTCCGTATAAATGCACTTGCACTGTGATAGTCTCAGAGGTCCGTTTAAAGCGCAGAGAGCATCATGAAGAACAAGGAACACACCAGGCAGGTCCGAGATACTGTTGTGGAGAAGTTTAAAGCCAGATTTGGATCCAAAATATTTCCCAAGCTTTAAACATCCCAAGGAGCACTGTGCAAGCGATAATATTGAAATGGAAGGAGTATCAGACCACTGCAAATCTACGAAGACCTGGCCGTCCCTCTAAACTTTCAGCTCATACAAGGAGAAGACTGATCAGAGATGCAGCCAAGAGGCCCATGATCACTCTGGATGAACTGCAGAGATCTACAGCTGAGGTGGGAGACTCTGTCCATAGGACAACAATCAGTCGTATACTGCACATATCTGGCCTTTATGGAACAGTGGCAAGAAGAAAGCCATTTCTTAAAGATATCCATAAAAAGTGTTGTTTAAAGTTTGCCACAAGCCACCTGGGAGACACACCAAACATGTGGAAGAAGGTGCTCTGGTCAGATGAAACCAAAATCGAACTTTTTGGCAACAATGCAAAATATTATGTTTGGCATAAAAGCAATACAGCTCATCACCCTGAACATCCCCAGATTTGTGCAGTCGTATACTGCACAAATCTGCACAAATTTATGACCCTTGCCTGTGTCTGTGGTCTGGTTTTGGCCATCTCCCCTCCCATATTCATGTGTCTCAAATCAGATCCTATATTGATCAATTGACAAATGCTTGCCTACTCAATCTCCCTATAAATTTAAAGCGTTCTATCGGGAAGCACAGACAGGGGGCAAGGCACAGACATCATGTCTCATTCTTGAGTGTCTCAGTCACGAGTGTTGCACAGTTTCACCACCGCAGTTTAACTACAGCAGGATAACTAAAGCTGCATGAAGATAGAACAAGAAATCTGGAAAGACTGCAAGCAAACCAGCACTCAACATTTAACTTATTTGAAGTCAGATTCCCACTTTCTTTCTGCAAACATGCTCCTTCTACTCTTCTTCCTCACATCGGTGTCTTCCATCCTCAAAATATCCTTACACTACCCCTCCTCTCCACCCCACAGCATACACATAGCACCCTCACTCCTACCCTCTCCCTACCACTGTACCCATCACCTCCTTCAGTTGCTGAGCTCACATGCTAACCTAAACAGCAGGGCAATTAGACATGTGCACTCATACACATCCCACTCCCATCTTACCTTTCTCACCCTCCTTCTTCTCCTAGCCTCAGGGGATATTTCCCCAAATCCTGGCCCTCCTTTTTCTAACTGCAAACCACATAACCCGCACCCCTCCTCCTCTGACAACAGCTGCAATCCACTCAGTTTAAGTTCTGTCCCCCTGCTTCCTAAAACCAGCCCCCCAATCTCATGTGCCCTTTGGAATGCTCGCTTCATCTGTAACAAGCTCACATCTGTGCACAACCTTTTTATCTCTCATAGCTTTAACATACTCGCCATAACTGAAACTTGGCTTCAAAATTTAGACACTGCTTCTCCTGCTGCCCTCTCCTATAGTGGGCTCCACTGGACTCCCTCCCCCAGACCCACCGGACAGAAAGGAGGTGGAGTTGGATTCCTTTTATCCCTGCAATGCACCTACAAAGTCCTTCCAAACCCTCCCTCTCTGTCACTCTCTTCTTTCGAGATGCATTGTATTCGTCTGTTTTCTCCAATTTCTCTAAGGATTGCAGCAATCTATCGCCCCCCTGGACTAGCATCACACTTTTTCAATGACTTTGCTGCCTGGCTACCCTACTTTCTCTCCTCTGAAATACCCACTATCATTCTTGGTGACTTCAGCATCCCTGTCAATGTTAACAGCACAGCTACAACTCAACTCCTCAACCTAACTTCCTCTTTTGACCTAACCCAATGGACACTTCCACTCCCTCCAATGGTAATACCCTCGACCTTATATTCTCCCATCTCTGCTCTGCTGGCAACCTCACCAACACCCCCTTTCCTCTCTCTGATCACAACCTCATCAGTTTCACTGTATCCTTGCCTCAAATCACCCAACCCCCAAGCAGCAAACAATTACTTGTAGGAACCTTCGTTACTTTAACCCCTCTCTCCTCTATTCTGCTACTGACCACCTACATGACACAATCTCGCCCCTGTCCTGTCCTGGCCTGGCCACCTCTGTTTACAACAGTTCACTCTCGTCATCACTTGATGCACTTGCTCCTCTAACTACACGCAGAATCAGGCCCCGACCATTGCAAAATGACTACAGTAGAAATCTCAAGAGACACTGCCGTGCTCTTGAACGATGATGGCATAAAACCAAATGCTTGCAGGACTTCACCCTATATAAATCTTCCCTCCAAACTTACAATTCATGCCTCCATGCTGCCAAACAAGCCTACTTTGTCTCTCTTATCACTACCCTGTCATCCAGTCCCCGCCAGTTCTTCTCAACTTTTAACTCTCTACTTCTTCCCCACCCCCTCTACTCACTAACTCACTCACTGCCCAAGAGATTGCCAATCACTTCAAAGACAAGGTTGATGCAATACGTGAGGACACCTCCGCTGCGTGCACATCTTCCCCACTCAACATACCTTGCATAACAGCACAGTCAACGCTCTCCTCCTTTGAACTGGCTACTACTGAAGAGGCTAAAAAACTGTTTTCAGATGCCCACCTAACCACCTGTTCCCTTGATCCTGTTCCCTCAAAACTACTACGGACACCCTCTTACTCTATCCTATGCTCCCTTACTCACATCTTCAATCTCTCCCTCTCTAGTGGCACCTTCCCCTCCCCTCTAACACATGCACAGATCAGTCCCATACTTTAAAAGCCCTCACTAGACCCCACCAACCTGAACAACTTAAGACCCATTTCACTGCTTCCATTCACTTCTAAACTTCTAGAACGCTTAGTCTACAACCGTCTCAGCTCCTACCTCAGTGAAAATAACCTTCTTGATCCCTTACAGTCTGGCTTTCGCTCACAGCACTCTACAGAAACTGCCTTACTAAAACTCACAAATGATCTACTAACTGCTAAAACCAATGGCAACTACTCCATACTTCTATTACTCAACCTTTCTGAGGCCTTTGATACTGTTGACCACCCGCTCCTTCTTAAAGCGGAGTTCCGGGCACAGAATCGTTTTTTTTTTTTCAATCTCCCCCTAACAATCACCCTTACACATCGATACATCCGCTAATCCTGGTTAGAATGGTGAAATAATGAGTTTACAAGAATAAAATCTTACTTTATATAATTTCTGATGTGCGGCGCCATCTTTGTTGTGGATTGCCGATTCCGTGGTGGGGAAATGTCTTCCCTTCTTCCTGATTCCAGTGGGCGTAGGCCTGTGAGTCAAGAAATGAGAACAGTGGTCGGCCGCCCATGTGACTGCAAAGTGCATCATGGGAGCGCCGAGGAAGAGCTCCCAGGACGCATTGCGGCACGGAAGTGACGAGGAGAGCCGAGGCACAGGAGGGAGGAAGTCCTTTGAAAGGTGAGTATACAAACCTCTGTAAACAGGTAAGTGAAAAAAAAAAAAAACTCCGCTTTAATAAACTCTGTTCCCTTGCCCTCCAAGATTCTGCTCTATCTTGGTTCTCCTCCTACCTATCACAGCGCTCCTTCAGTGTTACCCACAACTCTACCTCCTCCTCCCCATTGCCCCTTTCTGTGGGGGTTCCCCAAGGCTCTGTTCTTGGACCCCTCCTCTTCTCTATCTACAACGCCTCCCTTGGTCACTTGATAACCGCCAAAGGCTTCCAATACCATCTATACGCCGATGACACTCAAATCTATCTGTCTACTCCTCACCTCACTCCTTCAGTCTCCTCTCGCATTGCTAACTTACTTACTGACATATGAACATGGATGTCGCACCACTTCCTCAAATTAAATCTCTCTAAAACTGAGCTGGTAATATTCCCTCCCGCCCGTGCCCCCCTCCATGACTTTTCTATCAAAGTTAGTTATGCAACCATCAATCCCTCCCCTCATGCCAGGGTACTAGGTGTAATCGTGGACTCTGACCTGTCATTTCAGCCCCAAATCCAATCATTGTCAAAAGCTTGTAGACTTCACCTCAGCAACATCTCTAAAATTCGCCCCTTTTTAACAACTGAAACAACCAAGCTACTTATTCACTCCCTAGTTATATCTCGCCTCGACTTTTGCAGCTCCCTTCTCATAGGCCTACCACTTCATAGGCTGTTCCCCTCTTCAGTCTATCATGAATGCTGCTGCCAGGCTTATCCACCTTACCAACCGCTCAGCGTCTGCCTCCCCTCTCTGCCAATCCCTACACTGGCTCCCGATTGCCCAGCGAATTAAATTCAAAATACTAACCACAACATACAAAGCCATTCACAACTCTGCCCCGAGCTACATCACCAATCTTGTCTCCAAATATCACCCAAATCGTCCTCTCCGCTCCTCTCAAGACCTCCTACTCTCAAGCTCCCTTGTCTCCTCCTCTCATGCTCGTCTCCAGGATTTCTCCAGGGCCTCTCCCATCCTCTGGAACGCACTACCTCAACCTGTACGGCTATCTCCTACTCTAGCTGCTTTCCGGCGATCCCTGAAAACTCATCTCTTCAGGGAAGCCTATCACACTGCCAACTAATCTGCCATCAGCTCATTCCCTACTCTTACCTCTTGTAACACCTGCCCCACCCCATTAGATTGTAAGCTCTTCTCAGCAGGGCCCTCTAAATCCTCTTGTATTTTATTGTATTGTATATGTACTGTCTCCCTCTATTATTGTAAAGCGCTGCGTAAATTGCTGGCGCTATAGAAATCCTTAATAATAATAATAATAATAATAATCTGGCCTTTATGGAAGAGTGGCATGAAGAAAGCCATTTCTTAAAGATATCCATAAAAAGTGTTGTTTAAAGTTTGCCACAAGCCACCTGGGAGACACACCAAACATGTGGAAGAAGGTGCTCTGGTCAGATGAAACCAAAATCGAACTTTTTGGCAACAATGCAAAACTTTATATTTGGCGTAAAAGCAACACAGCTCATCACCCTGAACACACCATCCCCACTGTCAAACATGGTGGTGGCATCATCATGATTTGGTCCTGCTTTTCTTCAGCAGGGACAGGAAAGATGGTTAAAATTGATGGCAAGATGGATGGAGCCAAATACAGGACCATTCTGGAAGAAAACCTGAAGGAGTCTGCAAAAGATCTGAGACTAGGACGGAGATTTGTCTTCCAACAAGACAATGATTCAAAACATAAAGCAAAATATACAATGGAATGGTTCACAAATAAACATATCCAGGTGTTAGAATGGCCAAGTCAAAGTCCAGACCTAAATCCAATCAAGAATCTGTGGAAAGAACTGAAAACTGCTGTTCACAAATGCTCTCCATCCAACCTCACTGAGCTCGAGCTGTTTTGCAAAGAGGAATGGGCAAAAATTTCAGTCTCTCGATGTGCAAAACTGATAGAGACATACCCCAAGCGACTTACAGCTGTAATCGCAGCAAAAGGTGGCGCTACAAAGTATTAACTTAAGGGGGCTGAATAATTTTGCACGCCCAATTTTTCAGTTTTTTATTTGTTAATGATTGTGTCCCACTTGTTGTTGATTCTTCACAAAAAATTACAGTTTTATATATCTTTATGTTTGAAGCCTGAAATGTGGCAAAAGGTCGCAAAGTTCAAGGGGGCCGAATACTTTCGCAAGGCACTGTATGCTTGGATATATATACACATACACACACATATATATATATATATATATATATATATATATATATATATATATATATATATATATATATATATATATATACTGTATATATATATGCTATGGGTATAGAAAGGAACCACCCCCCTTTAAAATAATCACAGCTCACCATCCAAATAACACCATTCCTACAGTAAAGCATGGAGATTGTAATATACTGTTTTGGGGGTGTATCTCTGCAGCAGGGACTGGAGCACTTGTCAGGATAGGAAAAAAAGGATGGGGCAAAATACCATCAAATTCTTGAGGACAATTTGCTACCCTCTGCCAGAAAGTTGGCAATGGGAAGAGGGGTTTACCTTCCAACATGACAATGACCCAAAGCACACAGCAAAAATGACCACACAGTGGTTGAAGAAGAGAAGAGAAAAGAGAGAGAGAGAGAAGAGAGAGAAAAGAGAAGAGAGAGAGAAGAGAAGAGAAGAGAGAGAAGAGAAGAGAAGAGAGAGAAGAGAAGAGAGAGAGAGAGAGAAGAGAGAGAGAAGAGAGAAGAGAGAAGAGAGAGAGAGAGAGAAGAGAGAAGAGGAGATAGAAGAGAGAAGAAGAGAGAGAAGAGAGAGAGAGAGAAGAGGAGAGAGAGAAGAGAGAAGAAGATAGAGAAGAGAGAGAGAGAGAGAGGAAGAGAGAGAGAGAGAGAGAGAGAAGAGAAGAGAGAGAGGGGGAGAGAGAGAGGGGGATAGAGAGGGGGAGAGAGAGAGGGGGGGAGAGAGGGAGACAGAGAGAGAGAGAGAGAGGGGGAGAGAGAGAGGGGAGGAGAGAGAGAGGGGGGAGAGAGAGAGAGGGAGAGGGAGAGGGAGAGGGAGAGGGAGAGAGAGAGAGAGAGAGAGAGAGACGGTTAGTTGGCCCCCATTTGCACTCTGTGGTTTCTTCTGCTGGCTCCAACAGACCCACTGGAACCACAGCAGGCATTGGAACACCAGTAGGGATGAACTTCGAGTTAGAGTCGAAGTCATTCGATCGTTCGTCAAATGACGAACAAATGTGCTTCTTCGCAGAAAATTTGAGATCCCATAATGCACTGCGTGCGCGCCACGTGTGCAGCACGTTTTGTGATTGGCCAAAGCATGCACCCTGACCTCATACTTTGGCTAATCAAGTGATCTCTGCCATGATTGGACTAAAGGCAGGCTGCCCATCCTCTATTTCGGGTGCTGCCCATGCTATTCAGCCACAACATGTGGAACAGTTGGTGGAGTGGATCAATAAGACGTCCTCATCCTCCTCGTCCTCAGACACCCACATTCACAGTAGTTTGCCTTCGACAACAGCTGCCAAAGTGGCCGTTTCCCAGGCTCCTTCTGCACAGCTACTCCTTCTGTTGCCCCACCATCATGCACGGAGGAGTCACCTGAACTATTCAATTATAGTGTCAGTCACATGCTGCTGGAGGATGCGCAGCAATTTGAAAGCTGTGATGTTGGTTCCCAGATTGATGAAGGGAATAACATGAGCCTAGAGAGAGGGGGTGACAATGATGGACAAGAAACTCGCAATCATGTTGACACAGCTAAAGCATATTGCCAAGTTTGCTCCAGTGACAAGGAAGGAGGGGATGATGAGGTCACTGACTGTACTTGGGTACCTGACAGGATGGAGGAGGAGGAGGAGGGAGGGAGGAGAAGGACGCACAACTCCAACGAGGCAGGATGTGCTCCAGGGGGCCATCATAGCAGTAGCCAACCTATTGTGTCACAGCACAGAGCTCCACAGGTGCAGGGTGCTGGAAACTCCCCGCGGACTCCCAAAAGTTCATAAGTCTGGGCTTTTTTTCAGCACATGTGCAGTAGACCGCAGCGTTGCTGTTTGCAACATCTGTCTGAAGCGGATTAAGCTTTGCCAGAACACCAGCCGCTTGGGCACCACCTGCTTGACAAGGAATATGACAGCCTGCCATGCAGTCCGTTGGCAACAGCACCTGAAAGAGGCACCAGATCAAAACAAGCATACATCACTTTGCTCCTCATCTGTGATCTCTAGCCCTACTATACCTCATGCCTTCTCAAATACCAGCAGTGAGATGGATGATGGTATAGCAATGAGTGCCACAGAGACTTGCACCCAATCTGCTAGCAGTACACCACCACTTGATTTGAGTTGCTGAACCGTAGAAAGAAATACTGTCCCAGACATCCAAATGCTCAGCGTCTTAATGCTAGCTTGGCCAAATTGATAGCATTACAATTGCTGCCTTTTCATCTGGTAGAGGTAGACTCTGCTCCCTTTTACGAATTTGTGGAATGTGCTGTACCACAGTGGCAGGTCCCAAAAAGGCATTTCTTTTCGCGTAAGGCCATTCTGGCTCTCTACCGTCATGTGGAAGGTAGTGTTTTGGCCTCGTTGGACAGAGCGATCAGCAGGAAGGTGCACATTACTGCTGACTCTTGGTCCAGCAGGCATGGACAGGGATGTTACATTTCATTCACGGTGCACTGGGTGACTTTGCTGGCAGCTGGGAAGGATGCAGGACAGGGTTCAGTGTGGCAGCTTGTTTTGCCACCACGCCTCCAAAAACCTGTTGCTGTTTCAGCCACATCTGGCTACTCCACCACCTCCTCATCCTCCTTCTCTATGTCCTCTTCTGCTCAATTGTCCTCTGAAGCAGCAGGGCTCCCTAAGTGTTCAAGGGGCTACGCAAGCAGTCAGGCCAAAAGATGCCATGCCATTCTTAAGTTGGTCTGTCTAGGGGATAGGAGTCACACCGATGCAGAGATTCTGTCAGCTCTGCAGGGGCAGACTCAGAGATGGTTGACACCACAACAGCTTGAGCCAGGAATGGTTGCATGCGACAATGGCACCATCCTTCTCTCCGCTCTCTGACAGGGACACTTGACACATGTTCCATGCTTGGCACATGTTCTCAATCTTGTGGTGCAGTGTTTCTTGAGCAAATACCCGGCTTCCAAGATCTCCTGGACCAGGCCAGAAAAGTCTGTGGACATTTCCGCCGTTCGTACAATGCCAGTACTCGCTTATCTGACATTCAATGGGAATTCAACCTGCCCACCAACCGCCTCATTTGTGACATGCCCACCAGGTGGAACGTTGGCAATGCTGCAGTGGCTGCACACACAGCAGAGGGCCATCAATGAGTACCTGTGTGAGTATGGCTCAAGGACAGGGTCAGGGGAGCTTGGCTTTTTTTCACCATGCCAGTGGCTTTTCATAAAGGATGCATGCATCGTCCTGTCACCATTTGAGGAGGCCACAAGGATGGTGAGCCGGGACGATGCATGCATCAGTGACACTATCCCTCTAGTCTACCTGCTGGAGCACACGCTGCATGGAATCATGGACAGGGCACTTGAGGCAGAATAGCGGGAGGAAGAGGAGGACTTCCTTTCCTCACAAGGCCCCCTTTATGCAGATATCATTCCTGCAGGGCCACAAAACACACAGAAGCAAGAGGAGAATGATTTCAGCAGCATGGATGTAGAGGATAGCATACAGCAGTCTTCAAGGGATGGTTTTGATTCCCCAGAAGCACCAGGAGTTGTATGTGGTTGGGGAGAGGTTGCTCCTGCTTACAATGTCATTCTTAGTGACCCAGAGGACTCAGAAGCTCATGCCTCCTCCAACTTACGTTGCATGGGCTCCCTGATTCTGCAAAGCCTGCAAAAGGAACTGAGGATTTGTGCTATCAAGGAGAGGGATAATTACTGGTTGGCAACCCTTCATGATCCACGTTACAAGAGTAAAGTTACAGAGCTCATCCTGCCTTCACAGAGGGAGCAGGAAATGAAAAATCTTGAGGAGGCCTTGAAAAAAAATTTGTGTACCACCTTTCCAGACACTGGGAGGTCAACATTCTCTGGATGTGTTTCTGAGGCATCATTCAGCCAAAGGAGGAGGGGTGGAAAATGTGGCCGGCTGACCGATGCCTTTAAACAGTTCTTAAGTCCTCAGCAGCACCCTGAGCTGTTAAGTTTAAGCAACCATCGGCAGGGTCTCCATCATATGGTGCATGATTATCTAGGCGCAAGAGCAGACTTGGAGACCTTTCCAGCTGAGCATCCACTGGGTTACTGGGTCTTGAGGATGGACCACTGGCCAGAACTTGCCCAATATACAATGAAGCTACTGGCCTGTCCTGCTTCCAGTGTGCTTTCCGAACGGACGTTCAGTGGTGCTGGAGGTTTTGGGACGGACAAAAGAGTGCGTCTGTCCATACATTTTGTTGACCAGCTGACTTTTATCAAAATGAACCAGTCCTGGATCAACAAGAGCTATCAAGCCCCTGATGCTGATGTAACTGAATGAATTTGCTAGGTGCTGCCTATCCTATTCCTCTACCTTGATTCTGCCAGCTTCCAACAATGTTTTTGGTTTAGGTCACTACCAACCCCCAAGGCCTAATTTTTCTGCAATTGTATGACAGGTGCATACAATTTAAATGTCATATGTCATTTTTAACAGCAGGCCCTGTCCCTGTGCCCTGCTAACTGTGAGGGGTTACGGTGTTCATGCACCACAAATACCAAAGGCCCAATATTTTTGCACCTGTATGACAAGTACATGCAATTTCACATTTGTATGGTATTCTTACCAGCAGGTCCCGTTCCTGCACCCAGCAAGAGTAACTGCGAGGGCTTGGTTACGGTGTACAGGCACCACCAACAGCAAAGGCCCAATTTTTGGTACCTGTGTAGTACATGCAATTTTAAATTTGTATGGTATTCTTACCAGCAGGTCCCGTTCCTGCACCCAGCGAGAGTAACAGCGAGGTCTTGGTTACGGTGTTCAGGCACCACCAACAGCAAGGCCCAATTTTTTGCACCTGTATAGTACATGCAATTTCACATTTGTATGGTATTCTTACCAGCAGGTCCTGTTCTTGCACCCAGCAAGAGTAACTGAGAGGGCTTGGGTACGGTGTTCAGGCACCATCAACAGCAAAGGCCCAATGTTTGGCACCTTTAAAGTACATGCAATTTCAAATCTGTATGGAATTCTAACCAAAAGGTCCCATTCCTCCGCCCAGCAAGAGTAACTGCGAGGGCTTGGTTACGGTGTTCAGGCACCACCAACAGCAAAGGCCCAACTTTTGCCACCTGTATAGTACATGCAATTTCCAATTTGTATGGTATTCTTACCAGCAGGTCCCATCCCTGCACCCAGCAAGAGTAACTGTGAGGGCTTGGTTACGGTGTTCAGGCACAACTAACAGCAAAGGCCCAATTTTTGGCACCTGTATGAAAAGTACATGCAATTTAAAATTCGTATGGAATTCTTACCAGCAGATCCCATTCCTGTTCCCAGCAATAGTAACTGCGAGGGGTTGTGGTGTTCAGGCAACACCAACAACCAAGGCCCAATTTCAGTTTAATTTCCTGCCAATATAACCTTTCAGGTCCCCATCACTCCAGTCAGTTTGCACTTTGGCAAGGTCAGATGACAGCACAGCGCCCCCACTACATCATTGATAAGAACACATACAACACTTGATCTTTGCCAATTTTAAATTGGTATGGAGTTTTTACCAGCAGGGCCCGTTCCTGCGCCCAGCAAGAGTAACTGTGAGGAGTTGGGGGGTTCAGGCACCACCAACACCAAAGGCCCAATTTTTCTGCACCTCTGTGACAACTGACAAGTACATGCGATTTCAAGTTTGTATGGAATTCTTACCAGCAGGTCCCGTTCCTGAGCCCAGCAAGAGTAACTGTGAGGGGTTATGGTGATCAAGCACCACCAACAGCAAAGGCCCAATTTTTGGCAACTGTATAGTATATGCGATTTAAAATTTGTATGGAATTCTTACCAGCAGGTCTCATTCCTGTGCCCAGCAATAGTAACTGCGAGGGGTTCGGTGTTCAGGCACCACCAACAACCAAGGCCCAATTTCAGTTTCAGTTCCTGCCGATACTAACCTTCCAGGTCCCCATCACTCCAGCCAGTTTGCATAGCCGCCACCCAACTTTGGCAAGGTCAGATGACAGCACAGCGCCCCCACTACATCACTGATAGTAACACATACAACACTTGATCTTTGCCAATTTCAAATTGGTATGGAATTTTTACCAGCAGGGCCCGTTCCTGCGCCCAGCAAGAGTAACTGCGAGGAGTTGCGGGGTTCAGGCACCACCAACACCCAAGGCCCAATTTTTCTGCACCTCTGTGACAACTGAAAAGTACATGCGATTTCAAGTTTGTATGGAATTCTTACCAGCAGGTCCCGTTCCTAAGCCCAGCAAGAGTAACTGTGAGGGGTTATGGTGATCAAGCACCACCAACAGCAAAGGCCCAATTTTTGGCAACTGTATAGTACATGCAATTTCAAATTTGTTGGGAATTCTTACCAGCAGGTCCCATTCCTGCGTGCAGCAAGAGTGATTGTCAGGGGTTGATTACGGTGTTCAGGCACCACCAACACCAAAGGGCCAATTTTTGGCACCTGTACAGTACATGCAATTTCAAATTTGTATGGAATTCTTACCAGCAGGTAGCGTTCCTGCACCCAGCAAGAGTAACTGTGAAGGGTTACGGTGTTCAAGCACCACCAACAGCAAAGGCCCAATTTTTGGCACCTGTGTGACAAGTACATGCAATTTCAAATTTGTATAGAATTTTTACCAGCAGGGCCCGTTCCTGCACACAGCAAGAGTAACTGCGAGGGGTTACAGTGTTCAGGCACCACTAACAACCAACTTTTCTGCACCTGTGTGACAAGTACATTTGATTTGAAATTTGTATGTATATATATTTGTATATGACATTTTGTGCTTTAGAAATGTCATTATTGCTGCAGCAGGCTACATACATCGTAGAGATGCAACTACTTTACAGGCATATTCAGGGGACCCCCCAGGCACGATATTTGAAGGAATTTTTCATTTTTATAGTTTCACTTTAAGCCTCATTAAAATCAGTAAATCAATGCTCCTTTAAAAATAATCATTTTTAAAAACTTTTTTTTCATTGCTACGTATTCCCCAGGTCAGTACCCGGACTCCCATACACTTTTTTGAGGCAATAACTTGCATTTAAGCCTTCAAAATTAGGCCATTTGATTTTCGAGGTTTGAGTCCCATAGACTTCAATGGGGTTAGTTCGAACAAACTTTTCCTCTGTTCGCGGTGTTCTGGTGCGAACCAAACCGGGGGGTGTTCGGCTCATCACTAGACACCAGGCATCCAAAACACCCAGAAGTGTACCAACCAGGTGTTCAAGAGATGCAGCTCCTAAAAAGAACAGATATTAACAGGTCAGAAGAGATACGTATTAACCCTTTTGTTTACAAGCATGAGTTTGGCTTGAGATTTTAAAATATTAAAATATATACTCTTCAAAGTTATTTTAAAGAATCTTTCCTTCTTTCTTTCTTTCTTTCTTTCTTTCTTTCTTTCTTTCTTTCTTTCTTTCTTTCTTTCTTTCTTTCTTTCTTTCTTTCTTTCTTTCTTTCTTTCTTTCTTTCTTTCTTTCTTTCCTTCCATACTGTGCTCTCTTTCTGCTTGGTCCTTTATATAATCTTTCCTTCATTACTTTTTTGTTTCCAGCCACAGAGTGGCACTGTTGCAAAAGCCAAAGGATGAGCTTTACATTAATATATTTAATACTGGCAATTTTTTTCTGCAATGCATGCTACATAAATTGTGTAAACTAGAACACAAAACATACAACCATCCTTTGTTATTTTTCTAGCAAATCAATGAATTTAGGCACCCGGTTTTTACAGCACCTTCCTTCCAAAAATGGCAGTGAAATATGTAGTAAAATTTGATTACTTTAGTTCATGTTCTCTGTGTTCTATGTTTGTTGACACTGTTAGCCCTGGGTGCCTAAAAATATAACAAAGTTAATTCCCGAGGAAGGGCCAAGCTCAATCGGATCTGGATTATAACACGTCTTAGCTGTCTCTCCACAGCCTATCAGTCTTGTAGTTAATCACATGCAAAATGACATTCTAGTTTATTTGCAAAAAATAATTTTTTTTTCGCTCTTCTGGTTACCATTCCTACTGAAACTGATTGTAAATTAAAATCTGCATCTTTTCAAACCAAAAAATAAAACCCAGAATCGATTCTAAAGAGATAACATATGCTTCTTGTAAGATCAAAGATAAATAATGTTGAAAAAAACGCAATACACGTTTCGTGTTGAAATTGGTCCGCTGTTCTTAAGACTGTTCTGTTTTAGAAACATTTTTCTTGACTTTTTTTGTTCTCTGTGCATATTTGGCAAGATAAAGCTGTCAGATCTCAAATTACAAGGCGTGTTGTTTGCATGCAAATGTGTACAGTACACACGTACTTGTTCCCCTTGCTCAGACACACGGACACACTTATGCTCATGAATGATCCCCCCCCCCCACCCTCCACCTCCAAATGATCCTAATGCAATAGCATGCCTCTTCTGGTCCTTGTTTCTCCCTGGAGGAAGCTGTAATAGCTATGAGCTGTGTACACTGCTTTACTTAGCCAGATTTTCGTAATGCTTGGTGATATGAAAGAGGTTCATAGCTGTGTCTTATCTCTGCTTGATTTAACTCTTCTGGTTGCCACCAACGCATGGTGACTTTTGCTCTTTTTGCTGGGCTGCAGTCCTCTCTCACTACAAACTCTGCATTGGATGGCTTAATCTGTCACTCACAACCCAGGGAGTGGTGTATTCCAGTGGGAAAACATTATCTGAGACTTGCCAGGCACCTCTTTCACAGCAGCAAGTTTAACTTGGCTTGTCTAAACTCCCTGATCGGTTGTTAGGACTCATGTTGAGGAGTCAATCTCGCTACGCTGGAAAATCTTTGCCCTGTTCGCTATTTGTTCTTTCAACTTTTGAGGACTCAGAAAAATGCTCAGACCATTGACTTTGCAAGCTACTGAGAAGCCGTTTTCTGAACGAATTCACACCGAGGAGCTTGTGTTTGATACCTCTTCTCCATCTGACTGTGAGCCTCCAGTCGTGACAACAGGTCTACCAGCGAGGGATGATCAGACAAGGGCAATTTGTATAGAGAAGATTTTTTTCAAGCTTTTTTGTCTACTTCATCTGATTGGGAGAGCTCTTCTGATTCAAAGTGAAATTTACCCTACTGCGAAACCTAGACCCAGAAGAGGGTTTAGGATTTCCTGAAAAGAGGAAACAGGTAGGGTCAAAATGGCAAAAGATATTTGAAGATGCAAAAAAAAAAAAAAAAAGGGGGGAAACTGGAGATGGATATACAGAGGAACAAAAGGAGTTTGGGGAAAGTGGAATAGAAGGAACTGCTCCTAATTTCATTGTAACCTAATGCTTTCAGTCTCTAAAAGGTATTTGAAGGTCCACTTAACCAATGCAAGAATATACATGTCATCAATGCTATTCAACTGATACTAACACATGTATATTTTGACACGCACAGAAGTTTCTTTAGAGTACTCTGATGCTTTTAGAGATAAGGGCTTTTATGTTTGTAGAATCTAGGTAACCTGAGTATAATTTTGTTCATGCCTCATCAATGAAAAGGTGGCATAAAATAGAGGTTGCAGTTTTGTCATAATTTTTAGATATACTGCATTAGCTGGCACTTTTTGCCACACACCCAAAAGTAGATTGCCCGTATGAGGTCATAGTAAAATTTGTGTTTCTTTGTGATTTGGGTACATCACAGGTTTTAGGTAAAACGCAGTTAAACTTTTTTGCTAATAAATTTAAATATCACATATCCTTTTTAAAACATCATTAGCAATTCAGATTGGAGCAGGGTTACAGGGCTCATCTTTACCTATTTTAACTTTTTCCTATATGATATAAAAAGGAAAAAAACTCAAGTCCTACTTCGGCTTCCCCAATTCCTATTCTTTAAAACAGGTGTGTATACTGTGTAACTGATTTTTTGTGTCTGCAATCTGATTTATCGTAAACATATGTAATAGTTAAAAAAAAATACATCAGTTTGTACAATATCCCATTGATAATTTCCTTACATCATTCAGAAAAAAAACCGTAGTAAAATGCAAATATTTTATTTCTTTTTTTTATTTATTTTATTATTTGCCCCTAAGGTAAAAAACACATTTTGAAATTAAATCATATCAATATCAAATTTTACCCCTTTTTTGGTGTAAAACCGTGTGAATTTGTGATACAGTATCACACAAGCAGTCAGAAGGGAAAGGGTTACTTTGCAGAGCACCAAGCCATCTGGCTGGGCTGGTTTGGTATAATCGAGCAGATTATGTTCACAAGACTCAGAGTTTTAAGACTCCTCACCCATAGAGCAACTCAGAAATCTTCGTACAAAGCTAGCAAAAGTCAACTTCTTTTTTTCTCAACTCTGAATGAATAGACTTGCAGAAAACTACAACTTCATGTTTCTTCACAGACTGGTGCGGATGCCATGGTTAATCCAACCGCCACGGTAAGACAAAATACCTATGATCTGGAAGGCAATGTGCAGACCAGAGAACAGGCATGAACTAGGGGGTTCTGGAATTTTAAACTTCAATGCATCTATTGAATTCATACTTTAAATTAGAACTTTAAAAAAAAAAAGTTGAAATTTAAATCAATAATATAAAATGTAGATAGTCTAGATTTAAAAAAAAAAAAAACAATTTTTTCTTTCTTGCAATTGATGTCACTGCTAAGACTAAGAGGACATATTCTTGGGTTAAGGAGAAGTCGGTGAGAAAAATGAAAAATATTTTAAAGACCGGAGAAAATCATTTTTTTAGTTCAAAGGAATGTAGAACTAGCTCTAACAGACCTTTTATACCCCAGAGGCAAATTTTAGCTCTTGACAAAGCAGTCAAAATGTCTTTTCTTTCTCTGTTTTCCTGCTCAGGTAATGCACTTAAGCTTCCAGCTTAGCTACACATTTGCCACCATTGTTTCTATGGGTGTTTTTTTTTTTTTTTTTAATAACACGCAGTTCCACATGTGCTGGATACTGTAAGTGTTCTTGTGGAGTGCCGTGATAAGGTTATTTACTATTGCAGTAATCTCTAGGGTATACTAATTCTGAACATACCATTTCCACAGGCATAAACTGTTACTTAATAGAGTGTGGTATCCAAAAATAACCTCCTGTTTCTTGGGGACATGTCAAACTGTTTTATTGCAGGATTTTCGTTAAAAAAGCTTTTTACCTAAATATTATTACAGAAAAAATACTCTGAAATGTTATTCATTTTTTTTTTTTCTGTTTAATGGCAAAGAAGTAAATTTGCAAGAATAATTCACAGCTGTGCAGGACATTGTAAACTGGCATTTAAGGTTTGCCATCTGGGCAGCAGCTAAGGTTGTGCATAGATATAGTGCATTATAGTTTGGTTGCTCAAGGGCCAGATCACTGTTAGATGCTCCATGCCTGTTTAGAATCAGTTTATGCAGAATGGTTGTGTAACCAATGTCATCAGTGTTTAGCGATCAATATAACACTTTTGATTGCAAGGTAGCATGGCAAGTTTATAAAAAAAATAAAAAAATACTGGAAGTGTGAAATCTTTGGCATGCACAATTATATTTTTGAGTGATGGTACAGTTGTTGCTACATGCATGGGCATAATAGATGGTTATTATGACTAAGTGCTAAAGGGAAGCTAGGAGTGTAATAACGATGAATGATTTCAACTAATTACCTTGCTGGCTTGGAAAACCATTAAATGAAATGTAAGTGTTTTTGCAATCATTAACTTGAACGTGAGGATTCCATACGTTGACTTGGCTTGCAATTCTTTTTTTTTTTTTTTTAATTTTCTCAATGATATAATTTAAGGCTGTGGGCATACACTGTGCTGGAATCTCCTTTAGTAATTCTCCACTAATAGGATTGTACCGGATAGTGTGATGTAGTCACTAGCACTCTACAGTGTGTGGAAATTGTGTCATGTGTTTATTTATTCTTAGACTAGTGATCTGGAGTTGTGCTGTTTCCTAATTTGCTGGCTGACAGGTTGTAAGAATTAAATCTTCAAGTTTTTCATACTGCTCACCGATTTAAATCAAATTATTAAAATGAATTGTTTTTTTTTTTTTTATACTTTTTTGGAATTAGACTTTAATCATTTATACAACTTGAATTGTAATCTGCTAAAAATATGGCAAAACGTATGTCTGGTGGCAGAGGATGGGAGTAACAGGGGAGTGGCCATGTATTTGGCAGAGGAAGTCTTTTCAGAACTAACTTTATTGGATGCCCCTTTAAAATGCAATCAGGCCCTTTACAGTACATTAACTACTGGTAAATGTTAATACCGGCAGGTTTGTTAACAGGTGTTGTACTGCCAGATGGAGTGGTATGAAGCAATGGAATGAAGGTTTGGCCCTTTAATATTATTTTTGATAGGGAAGGGTTAGTACCTTTATTTTTTACTGCTATCTGAGGCCTTGTTAAATATATTTTTACTTAACCTTCTCTCTGTCCCAGTGACCATGGTTTTACCAGATTGGAAGAAGGAGAAAATCTGCAACAGGGGCAAAGAAAGCAATAAAACGCTCATGTAGTTCTACCCTTCCCCATCCTACTAAAAATAATACTTTTTTTCTGTCTGTTGATGTTTTAGATTTTCCTTCACTTCCTGTCTGGTAAAAGCTTTGTCAACAGGACAGTGGGGGAAAGCTTTCTAACAAACCATTGGATAGCAGTAAAAACCCAACAGGGGTTCCAATCTTTGTCAACAGGAAAGTGAGGGAAAGCTTCCTAACAAATGTCTGGAGATGAGTAAAAACCCAGGGGTTCAAATCGTTCCTTCTCTATCTCAAAATTAAAAATAATTTTGGTGTATATTATTTTTTACAACATCTTTAATTGAATGAATAGCCCCTATGATATTCATTAGACAATCATTGTTAAGTGATACACTCTAATTAAAACAATGAAAGTTATCCATTGCTTGTTTACCTGTTCTAAACTATTTTTGAATATTTTTGAAATGAGTACATAAAATCTACACCGCATAAAGTTGTGGTCAAACGTCAGGTTTGTTGAGACCCAAGTCTTAGTATTTTGTTAGTTGGACCCTAGTTTTGTCTTGCTAATTGTCATAAAACATGCAGTGCATTGCATAGCTGAAAACCAGAGGGTTAATAAACTGATGCTGGTTCCCCATTGGTCGTACACCTCTGCTGTATATCAAAATTACAGATGTTGAAAACTTCTGGGTGCATTTCTACTTTATTGGGGGTGTGTCCATGCAATAAGGACACACTATAAAGTGCAAGTAGACAATCATGTGACTTTGTTGCTTTCCATAATGGCTCATACACCTCCACTGCAATCACGAAGATGTCTTTGATGTCTCTGATTTGCCCTGTTGCTGCTCCATATACTGTAGTCTATATGTTGTTTGTACATTTTTATATAAATACAGTATGTGGGAAGATCAGAGTTGAACAAAAGCAAGCAGTAATTCCAGGTCTACTTGCCTTGCTTTTCTTGCCTTTGACAGTCTGCATATCCAGGGTACCTGTCATGAATCTTATAACAGAAACTCTTGACAGCAAACCACTTTTTCCTGAGAAAAAGTCTCCATTTTGATCCCCTTCACACCTATGCATGCACATCTAGCACGTTATTACATAAACACAGGAAGCCAATGTTTTAAATGGTGCTAATTCACATAGGTTTGATGCGTGGACATATGTTTTTTTATGCATCTGCACACATCATGGGGCCTATTCATAACACATGTAAAAATATGCACACAAGGGTATGATTCCAGCCTTTGATAGCCATGGTAAATTTTTAGGCTGAATTTTTGAACTGTCAGAAGGTAAAAGGCAGGAAAACTCTGTTGTGATACAGGATGGCCAAGGCCATCTCCTAGTTTTGTTAAAACCCTGGTGTAAAGTCAATATTTAAGCTTCTTTTCTTTGCTTGTAGTCAGAACACATCTCCTCTTTGATCAAACCTTAGCACTCCTTAAGTCTTACATCCATTCCTCATAGTGTTGATTTCTACCATATCAAACCATGACCTACCAAAGCTTGGTTTAGAAAATTACATACAGCTCCCATTCCATAGACTTGCATTTAGTATTTAGCAAAAGAAACCTCGTTGGGCCCTAAAGTAGGGGCACTTTCAGTGGTTCTATCCTTGTATATGGGAATCCAAAGCTGGCAGCAGGTTTTATTTATTGTGTTTATTACCTTGGTCCTAACTTGTTTAAAGTGGAATTTTACCCATAACTTCTTGATCAAAATGAATGTTCTTTAGCAAGGCACATACATTCCACATAAATATTTATGCTACCAAAATTAGTGTGTGCTGTATATTGCCTTCAGCATTACTCGTAATTCTTTTTGCCAGAGGCTGCCATTTTGCTGAAGCCCCTGAGCAGCATTAAATCTTTAGGCTGTCAGCAGATTGGCCTCTACAAATTTGGCACAGTGCCTAAAAATAGAGAGCAACTGGGCATGTGTAGGGGAGGGTGAGACAGTGTATTATGGGATTTTAAACAGTATAGGCACTTATTTGTAATGTTTTACATAGCTACACCTGCAAAAGTGGCCAGCATGAAGTGATCTAGCAGTAGCAGTTGGTTGATACTACTGGCAAAAAGTCCAATCTTTTAAGTGTTTTGCAGTAAAAGATTAACAGGTCTCCAAGATGGTTATTAATGTAACTAAACATGTTTGGAATTAACTATGACCAGGCTCTTGGTATCTACGATTGGATACTATAACTATAGATTTTTGTGGTAAGGTTGTTGTTTATCTTTGGGTGAACCAGATACATTATCAATTATCATAGTAGCTTTCAGTTTCCTTGAACCTTTCTATTTTGCCATCCTTATGATTGCAAATTACCTGACAACTTTGTACTTCTGTCTGCTACAGAAGACTGGACAAAAGAGTGAGCACAGATTTCTGGTTGGTAAAAATTATGGCACATAATAATGATAGATGTACAGCATATGTCTTAATCTTTGATATGGGATTCATTCTTAAAGCTCCACGAATCAGGAAAATAAAGGCTGAAACTGGAATATTATAAAATATTGAACTTATCAACCTCTGTCAAGGGTGATGGTGGCCATTAATAAATACAGAGAACAGACACCACTTCAGTCTTTGATGAACAAAAATCCAAACACTCTTCTTTTTTAGTTGCCCTTTAAAAAAAAAATCTTGTGCTCATCCCTGTCTAGTTCAGGCTGGAGAAAGGGGTAACTGCAACCACTGCCATTGATACCATACAATGGACCCTGCCATCCCACTAAAAACATACATAATTCCATTCTTAAGCATGCTCTAAAATTATGGGAAACAGTCAAATACTGAAGCAAACTAATTTCTCTGCATCTTCCACTAGCAACTCTAGTACATAATCCAGACTTTTCCCAATGATTTTTCGAACCCAGACAATTCCAGCACTGGATCATGTGCGGCCTGTAGTGCAAATATAACTATTTCTCCCCAGAAATGGTTTATCTGTTTACCATTTGTTTCTTACAAAAAAGCAAATATGACCCTTTTCAGAGATCTTTCATTACCTACAAATTAATAGTAACGTCACTTCTTCAGCACATAGCTCCTCAATCTCCTCAAAGACTTTAGTCTACAAGGCTCCGAAGGCATAGGCTTTCTATCAACTATACAATAGATCTGTCTTTATTGGAGGCCTAATGCCCAACTCATTTCTAGCTTTTACCCTATATAGGAATACTGAGAGAGAGACCTAAATAGACATTTAGACCCATTGTAATAGAGTCAAATCTGGGACACCATTGCTCCATAAACTCAAAGGTCATTGAGGCCAATGATAAGCTGTTATTGAGCAGGTGCATGGTGCCCCAGAGGTTGGCCAAATTTGTCTGTGGGGCCTCTCCTTATCACTTCTTGGGTTGCAAAGACATAGGCTTGCTCCTCCACATTTTGTGGGGTTGCCTAAAACAGATTTATGGGGGGCTTTGTTAAATCTAAAATTAAAGAGGTGCCCCAGCTCCTAATTTAAGCTTAAAACATTTGTCTTTATGGCTGCCAAGCAAACCTTAGCTAAAGCATTGAAATTGGCTACACCAATGTTAAAGCAAGTTAAGCAGAAGAGGTCTTAAAATCTGATTAATTAAAGACTTTCTGTGATACAGTACGTGACTCTATAATACAGTTGATTTACTCAAGAGTTTCTGGAGAAAGTCCCCCACAAAGTGCAACTTCCCTTGCAAAGTTAACAATTTTATTTGCCTTTAGTCAGTCAACCCCCTATTCCTAAATTTCAAAAAGTCTGGACACCATGGATAATGCATTGAATGTCTCCAAACTTTGACTACTCATTGCTCACTACACTATATGACAAGCTCTTGAACTTGTAATTAGTATGTGTACACCACCCCAATTCTTCCCTCTTCTTTCCCTTCCCCCCTCATTCCACTTGAACTACTTTTTTTTACTTGGTTCTCCTACCTATTATACATTTTTTTCCCTCTTCAGGACCTATATTTTTCCTACTTACTTTCTTTTCCATTAACTAGCTTTCTTTGTGTCCCTTTTGAATAGACAAAATAGTCCACGACATTCAGGTTCATATAGCCAGAGTACACAGGATCTTACCCAATTGAATGAATATTCACTCTTGGTTTAGCATGATATTTTCAACATGCAATATGATATGGTTGTATTCTATATATCTTTTTGTCTCTGTTATGCCCATTTTGGAAGCAAAAGTAACCGGTGTTCTGAAGTACCTTGTTTGATTTAAAAAAAAAAACTCAATTAAAAAACAAAAAAAAAAAAAACTTGTGCTTGTAGAAACCTGCCATTGTTGTCCCCTTTGTGAAAATGCTATTTTCTTGGCAGTATTATTTATCCTCTGAACTCAGACATTCTGAGCCAATAGGCTAGAAGAAGCATGCAGTAAATGAAGTTACAACTGATCTTCATGCTTTTTGAATGTCAGTGATCCAAAAAGATTTGAAGACACCAGCATGACAACAAAGCTATTAGCCTTTTTAGAAGAAGGCAGCAACTTTCTTTAAAGTGAACCTATATCTTATCCATTCTTTCTCTCCCATTCCACATTACTCAAGGCAAGAAAAGACAGCCCTATGTAAGTTCAAGTTTTTTTCTCCAGTCAAAGCTTACTGTTACCCCACCCCCATGTGAAAACACTGGTCCAATTGCCAAGCACATGCACTGTCACGTGGAATAAGTCACATGCTCCTCCATACCTTAAAGTACCAGATCATTTCCTTACTTCTGACAGCTGAACATAGCAGCAAGGGGGAGCTAAGGGAAGGTGTAGTTAGGTAATTAGGCTTTAAAGAGCACCTGTTGCTTTTCACTGCATAGCAAAAGTGTTTAAGTTAACTGCACTTAATTTAGCAATTTGAATAGAGGAGATATCCCTTCCTCCCAGGATATGACTGGATGTCAGATTAACAGCAAGCTAGGTGGGACCAATCAGCTGCTGCTTAAGTATCAAAATAACAAGTTGCAACATATTGCAACAACAAGTTCAATTGTAACATAAATAAAAATGTAGCAGTATGAATAACCATCCAATGTATATGTATGCTGCAGTGCTGTTGTAAATCCCCGCCACCACTGGGTCACTGATGTGTTATAAGCAAACAGACTGGACAGTCCTTTGCATTGACTCCTCGCATTTCTGGATCAGAACGCAAATGGTTCCACAGTCTTGCATGAAGCAAACACACTGACCAGGTTTATTACAGGTCAGCTACCCAAGATTATAAAGGGGAGAATATGAACCTCGAGTAATGTCACAATCATGGGGACATGGGGTCAAAAACACTTGTCCATCAATAGATGCCTGGTCAAACACGCTAAACCTGTTGCCTTAAGCTAACTTTTTGGTTTGACAACGAAAAATGAAGGCCCTGAGTAACTCAAATTTTAGGGTATCTTGAAACAGCTGCAATTTCAAATAAGCAAGAGGCCAAAGAGGAAAACAATATTTTGGTTAAAGATCTCTTTAATTGCTATTGGGGTCCACACAGGTGAGGGGGCATGTCAGACTGGCAATCTATCAATCTGCCAGCAGCAGGATTGCAATGCAGGACACAGAAGGGTAGTAGATGACTCATATGACTGCACATGTCACTTCCTTGGCAGCTGAATGATGGAGGCTTTGCTTTCTTGTGAGCTATTTACATTTTACAGTGTTTTTGTCAGCAAGGGAGCCATGCTTTGCTGACAAGGAGCGACACGTGCATTGAATGTTTCCACTGCACATTAGCTGGCCAGTGTCAAACTTGCTAGTGTGACAGGGGCCTAACAGATGTCAAACAAACAGTTACAATATTGAATTAGTTCGCTAGCGGTACCCAAGATTTAGCCATTTAGTGCACTTCTGAATGCAGTGTATGTGTAATATGTAATTCAGGCCATCTACTTACTAGTTTTACAATACTTGTCATGATGATCACAATTGTTGCTATAGTGACAATACTTGTTCTACCCTATACCCTTTAATAAGCACTGACATGATTTTTAAAGAGCATTTGGGGGAATTTACTAAAATTGGAGCAGACAGAATCTGAAACAGCTATGCATTTTAACCAATCAGCTTCAATCTTCAGCTTGTTCGCTTAAGCTTTAAAAGTGATAGATAGAAGCTGATTGGTTGACATGCGCAGCTGCTCCAGTAAATTGCCCTGATTCTATTTTTCTATTCTTTGGAGTTAGTCATAATGTTTTCCTTGTCCTTTTAAATGTTCTTTTTAACCACTGGGAGTGGTGAAATAGAATATGTCTAGTGTATCATATGGAATAGATTTTTCTTTTTGTGCTATGAATACGCAATGATTTTGTTACATTGCCCATTTCACACTTTATCCAACACAATTTGATTACATCGAGTATTTGAGTATATTGTTACCAATGTGCATTTGAAAAATGAATTGAGCACTTCAGGGTGGTATCAATAGGAATTACCCTAAGCCATGACAGGTGGATTTATGCAGTTCTACAAGCAAAGGCTCAAGACAAGGTTTGGAGAGGTACATGGTTGTATTGCCACATTATCTTTATTTCAGCTCACTCATTCTTGTGATTTACATATACCTGTCACACTCGATGGTTGAGATTGGGACACCACTCCCCAACCTATCATCAGAATATTCAATGGACCAACTGAGCTTCCACACACTGGTCAGGTTTTGTATTCCTGCCTGCCCGGTAATCTTTTTTGCCCACCCAAAGTGTCTGAAACTGATTAGTTTGACACAAAGGAAAGTCTGATTGTTTTATAGTTCTGGCATTCCTACTCCCACGTTGATTTCTTATGTCCAGGAAAAGTTAAAGTCTATCTAAAGCCAAAACAGTTTTTTTAATCTGGATAGGGTAGGAAGGAACTGCTTAAAACCATGTGAAGATTTTCATAATGTTTTTTGCTAGCTTTGTTTCATTGGGGGGATTTTCTATTCTTACCTGTCCTAGAGACAAAACAGGAAATGTGGGAAAGCTCCCTTATGCCACTGTTCTGGTGACCTTCTTAACATTTTGAATTTTGAATGGCCTTCTGTCCTGGTGGCCATTGTCCCTATGGGTAAATCCCCTTAATTGGGGCACAGATAGCAATAAAAATTGACAGTTTTGATGTTTTTACATTCTAAAAATAAGTTTTGGCTTTAGATATAAAACAGTCCTTTAGACACCCTTTACATCGGCATTAACTCACATACACTGGATTCCAATAGCAATAACCAGTTGATTATTGCCGCTGGAACAACAGGTGTAGCACCCTCTAGCTAGTGTACTAGTGTAAAAAGGTTAGTTGTTAATGTAGGCAAAATGGCTTGGCTGAGAGCCAGGCCTGGGTTGTGAATCTGAGTCAGGGTTTAGCGACTCAGGGAGGCTGAATGACTCATCCAGCAGCTCTCTCTGGCACTTACCCCGGTCTGGAAGTTGGTAGAAACTTCCAGAACTGGTGGATGGACACAAGGAGGGGCTGCTGTGATATTTTATAAGGGCCTCGGTCAATCCCCAGCAAATGGGCTGGCAGGGGGCTGGCTCGGCTCATAAATAGGCATGGGTCATGCCAGCAGGGGAGTCAGGAGTAAGATGGAGATGCTGAGGAGGCTGTGGTTGGCCCTTGAGGCCCCCCTTAGTCTGAGGGGGGGTTGACTTCAGGCCTGGGGCTCGGGTGCTGGAAGGATCCCCCAAAACACATGGAGGAATCTCTTCCTGGAGGCACAGAAGCAAAGAGAGAACAGCAGGAGCAGGTCAGCACGTCCGGGAGATCTCCTGAGAGTAGGCAGGGTGGGTTGGTGAGAGTCATTCTGGAGGACTGTGGGGAGAAGTTAGCCTGGAAAGCTAGTGAAAGGGGCAGCTGTGGCCAGGTGGGTTGGCGGTGCCAGAAAAGGTGGGGCTGGGATCAGTAACCACAGGAGGAATGTGAGCTGGGCACAACTTTTTGCTACTCAACCAAGGGACCTTGGGTTTCTGTCTATAACAGGCTATTGCTCTAATCTGACTGAATGTGTTGTCAGATCTTTACAGTGTGCCAGCTAAGTTCTGCAAGCAAGTGAGTGCTGGAGGAAGAAGTGGAGTGTATATAGAGACTGTATATAGGACTAGGAGTAGAGTTGTCCCTGAAGTTGTTCTGAAGTGGACATCCCATAATTTCCAATCCCTATCCAAGTTATTATCCCTCAAAAAAACAAAAAAAACAAAGTCAGATTGTTTTCTGACTCTGAGTGCCTGTGGAAATTTGGTGTGCTGGCTGTGCAGGTTGGGGGATCCCATTCTACTTGTGGCTTCTTTAGGGGGTACGCTACACAGGTGCATCTGAATAGTGGGGGCAGCTTTCCTGTAAAAATTATTGACAAGCTGAAAGCGGCCTTCACTGTTCACATGTAGCCACACACCACGGGGTTACCTGCTACTAGGGACACATGTCTGAGCCTGGATGCATCTGACTGGGAAAGACAATCAGCATTGACTTTTCAATAGGATTTCAGTGCAGAAAGTAAAGTTTACTGTATAATGAAAATTCATTCTTCGCACAGTCATAACTTTACCTGCAACCATTCTGATGGTTCCTGTCAACAAACTCCCAATGCAAACACAATGTCTGAATTCCTATTGGCTTTTCGAGCAGACCGCAAAGGTGAGAGAGCGAGGCATGGCATATTTTTTATTGCAATGTACTTGTCTACACTGTTTATATTCCTTGTTGAAGAACAGCTTGCTATTTTTGCCAGGTCTAAAAGCACATAAAGCATACTTTTTTATCCATTTTGTAAGCCGACTTAGAGAAGTTTAAACAAAACTTTGTTATAGTTTACAATTCACAATTCACTTGAGTTCAATTGAAATTGACCACAGTGAAATCAAACTTTAAACCTCAAGTGTCTGCGGTAACCCTTTACCATAATATCTGCGCTATTCAAATTAATTTCCCTATTGAACCCTTCAAACACATTAAAAAGCAAGAAATGTGAGCTGAGAAACTATATAAGACAAGAACCAGTTAAAACAATTGTTAAGCACTTTTAATGTTTTTTTTTTTTACTTGTAAGGCCCCTTTCACGCATGCGGACCGTTCATCAGTTCAGTCACGTCAAAATGGATAAAGTATTCATCAGTTTTTCATCCATTTTTTTCATCCGTTTTTCATCCATTTTTCATCTGTTTTTCGTACGTTTTTTGTCTGTTTTTCATCAGTTTTTCGTCCGTTTTTTCATCAGTTTTTTCATCAGTTGTTTTTACATCAATTCCCAACTCAAAAATGGGTGAAAAACGAACCGTTGGTCAGTTTACATCCGTTTTTTAACGGAAGAAAAATAGGGCTTTCATCCATTCAAAAAAACTGATAATGATGGAAGCGGATGAAAACGAATCATCCGTTTTTCCATAGGAATGCATTGATGTCCGTTTTTCATCTGTCAACGGATCAATGAAAAACAGACAAACGGTCCGTATGTGTGAAAGGAGCCTAACACTTCTTTTGGTTTGAATCTATTTTGTTTTCTTTATTTATTTATTTATTTATTTATTTATTTATTTTTTTTGTGACTGTCCCTGACGTTTTATACGTATAACCTGAAGCTTGCAAGTATCTTAGCTTGTAGTAATTTCTCTACTCAGTCCAAAGCCATGCTTAAAGTGTATGTACAGCCCTAAACAATTTTTCATTTTTGGATAGAATCAAAATGTTTAAACCTTCTTTCAGTTTATTGTTTGCTGTCTGTTTGCTGGGGAGATTTGCCTTCAAGTAGTTATAAAATTTAGACAAAGCTTATCCTCCTATAGTGTGTGCCCGTGTCATTTCTGCCTGCTGACTTGTTCCTCTGCTATTTGTATGAGTCACTTCTAACAGGTTTTCCTGACACCAAGCAGTAAAACAATGGCAGGGGAGAGAGCTCCAGCACACAGCCTGTGGCTGAGTGACTGATATCTCTGTATCTGTGTGCCATGTGAAGGGGTGTGTCCCTTCCCTCCAATCAGCTCTCCTCACTGAGCTCTGAGTGTAACATAAGCTCTCCATCCCCTGATTTCTTAAAGCTCAGACAAGATGTGTAAGTTCTGCATTTGAAGGACTGTAGAAAAGAGATTCCTGCAGAAAACAGGTACAACTTGTTGGAGGATTTTTTTTTTCATATATGTGTATCACATGAGGCCAGTCACTTCACTGGGTATATGTCAGGGTTTACAAACACTTTCACTCCCTGGCCCAGGGATGCAACACAATGTGAAAGGAAATTTCTGCAAGATGGAATGATATGATAAATGGAATATTTCCTTCTTTAGTCACTTGTCACCAGAAAAAAAGTGTTTCCTTTGAAAGATTTTCCCTCACCTTTTGCTCTGCTGCCAGCTCGAAAATGTGTTATTTCCCACAATTTTCCATCCCTGTGGCTGGTCACCAGGGCAAGTAGAGATGATCAATCTCCCCTAGCGGGGACACAGACAGCAGTAAAAATTTGACAAGGACTTTAATCTTTCCACACTGTCCAAAACAAAATGTTTTGGGGATACATCCCCTTTAACATATAGATTTCAAAACAGATCATTTTGTTTTCTCTTCTGGACAGTTGTGCATAAATTATTATGTACTATATAGTGATGCAATGCTAATCAACTTTCTGAATATTGGAGCCTCAAGCATGGCCTCTGAAATCACCAGGCGCGCTTTGCTTCCTTTTACCTCAGTCTGATGACATCATCTCAGCCTAAGAAATGTCACCCAAGGATGGATTTTTAATGATAATAGGTGGAGCTTTTCTGAAATATTTTGTTTTTGTACATTGTGACTATGCAACATAAATCCCAATAAGCGTATATTGATTGGTTTACGTGAACTTTGGAGTGTCATTTAACTATGGGATACATACTGGAATTTATATATATATATCTTTTTATACTTTTAATGGCGGTGATTAGTGACTTATAGCGGGAGTGCGATATTGCGGCAAGCAATTGGACACTAACTGACACTTATGACACTTTGTGGGAATCAGTGACACTAATACAATGGTCAGTGCTAAAAATATGCACTGTCACTGTGCTAATGACACTGGCTGGGAAGGGGTTAACATCAGGGGGATCAAAGGGTTAAATGTGTGCCTAACCAGTGTTTGTGTTTTCTATGTGTGGTGCTTTTACTAGGGGAAGAGATGGATTTAAGTCCCTGCTTTGCAGGAACACAGAATACATGTCCCTTCCCCCCGGTCAGAATGGAACTCTGCCTTGTTTACATAGGCAGAACTCCGTTCTGAGTCTCTGCCCGAGGATCGGGGGGTGCCAGTGAATAACCACAACAAGAGCGGCACGCACACGCCCCCTGCGCACAGCTGCCACCCTGTAGCAGTAAAACAGTAATAGTTTAAAGTGCCTAGACTATGGATGTTAAAGTGTTTACATTTTTTTGACAAGTAGTAAAAGGGCTTTAAAACAAGGCATCCCTGACCTCTCTAGCTGCTTGTACTGTTAAAGTAATTCATGCTTGAAAGTCCTTAAAGTGGAATTAAACTCTCCTATTTTGTATTTGATTGGCCCCCAGGAACTTTAAGTTATAATGTACCCCATATGAGCACATTATGGCAGACTTAGCTGCCAAGCGATGCCCCCCCCCCCCCCCGCTGCATTGTCAGCACTACTCACATACACTCCATTCTTCTCCTAGTCTTCCTTCCTGGCACTGTCTACCCAGTGGTGTATTTAGGTTTTGTGCTGCCCTAGGCCGGACTAAACCCGTGCACCCCCTAATTTAACTACGACCCACCCCTTCCTGTGAAGGCCACACCCCATTATGTTTCAGACCCGCCCTGTCATCTGTAAACCACACCCCTTCCTCATTAGGCTCCACCTTTTCCTTTTTTGAGCTCCATCTCTTCCTCTCTGTACCTTAAAAGTGGGTACAAAGTGCCTACTTGTATATTTTGTGGTTTTGTATGGGTACGTCATTTCGCAGGAGCGCTCCTGGGGCAAGCTTGTGCTCCTGGGGGCCCCCGCTAGGCAGCGGGGATGCCAATCCACAGGGCCGGTGGCTGCAATTGCCGCCGGGCCCCCGCGATCGATCCACACTGAGAGAGAAGAGCGGTCAGCTGTTGTACACGCGGCAGACTGTTCTCTCTGAAATGATCACAGAGCGCCTGTGATCCTCCTATTTAGGATCGCATGTCTCTGTGGTCATTTCACAAGTCCCCCCCCCCCCCATACAGTTAGAAAACACCCCCTAGGCTCACATTTAGCACCTTGATCACCCCTGGGTTAACCCCTTCCCTGCCAGTGTCATTAGTACAGGAACAGTGCATATTTTTAGCACTGATTACTGTAGTAATGTCACTGGTCCCCCCAAAAGTGTCAAAAATGTCAGTTAGAGGTCCCATCTGTCCGCTGCAGTCCCACTAAAAATCGCAATTGCCGCCATTACTAGTAAAAAAAAAAATGAATTAAATGAAAATGACATTTCTCCTAGTTTGTAGACGTGATAACTTTTGCGCAAACCAATCAAAATACACTTATTGGGATTTTTTTACCAAAAATATGTAGCAGAAACCAAATTGGCCTAAAAGGATAAAAACATTTAGATTTTTTTAATTTTAATAACAAAATTAATAAAAATTGCAGAGTTGATCAAATACCACCAAAAGAAAGCTCTATTTGTGGGGAAAAGTACATCAATTTTTTTAGTGTACAGCGTCGCACGACTGCGCAATTGTCCGTTAGTAATGCAGTCCTGAATTGCAAAAAATGGCCTGGTCATTAAGGGGGAAAATCTTCCAGTCCAGAAGTGGTTAAAGCTTGGAGCACTTTGCAGTACATGAACTTTCCCTGCCTGTGAACTGTTAAATGTGTTTGCATTAATTTCAGCGTGCATGGAGCACTTGTGTACATGCTGAAACCAATGCAAACTCATTTACCATTTCACATGCAGTGAAAGTTCATGTACTGCAAAGTGCTCCATATTTGTTAAAAATATATTTACTGCAAAAATGTAATGGAATTATTAATTTATAATTGTAGCAATAGCAGTGGGTGGTAACCTAAAATTGTGATTCCTACCTGCTGTTGGATGTCCTGACCTGGTTGGGGGTTCCCTTTTCCTCCTCTCTCTCCTCCTCCTCGACATAGATAGACCCGTCCCGGGGAGAAGTTAGTCCCTCTTACACGCCACGCGGAGGGTGGGTAGGTGGAGCATTTGGCTCCGCCCCCACCCACACATTGAGGTGCATCCCGTCTGGCCACTCACTGCCGCTCTATGGGGGCAACAGTCCCTCCCTCCCTGGCAAGTATGTACGCCCCTCAGGGCTGGGACAAGGCCATCCAGCACCCTGGGCAAAGATGGCAAACTGCGCCCCCCCCCCATGTGTATTCACAATTCACATCTCGGTGTCAGTGTGACACCCGCTGGGAGTGAAGGCAGCTTCTCTGTCGTCTTGTCTCCAGTCATGTGATATGTCACATGGTAAGACAGTCTGCCCTCACTCTATAGTGGCACTGTGCTGAGACAAAGGCATTTAACGCAGTTCCGGGGAGGTTGCAGTGTGGCCTCTTTTACTTGAACAGGTTGCCTTCAGCAGATGTTAGTGCATGCTGAAAGTGACGGGCGGTATAATTCCTGCCACTGCTGCAAATCAAAATATTGCAGCAGTGGCATCTGTAAACCTCTAGCTGCTGCCTCTGGCAGGAGTGATAGGGAGCTGTATTATGAGGCTCAGCAGCATGTTTTATTGCCTGCCAACCGCAAGTGTAAATGAGCCCATGACTAGGTTCACACTGTTACAGGTGGTTGCATGTGCGGGACAGCGTGTAAATGGCACCAATTCCCGCACCCACAACCACCTGCAGGAAAAATTCCCTGCTCTTTTACAGATGCACAAGGCTGCCATTTATTCTTATTGGCACCCCCACACATCTGAAAATGCAGCACATTTTTTGGTGCGGGACACTGCATGGTGCTTTTGCACCATGCGATTTCCCTTCGGCTGCATTTTCCTAAAGGTGTAGGGACCTGTTTCCTGCAGATACAGTAGTCCATTTAAATGAATGTGCTGCTGTGCCTGCGCAAATGTGAGTCACAGCAAACACATTAGTGTGAACCTGACATAAAGGAAAATACATACAGCAAGGTGCCTCCAACATATTTTACTTAATAGCACAAAGTCACTTTATAAAATACCTCTGCTGAGTACTCCCCTATTTATCAATCATATACTGTACACAGTGCTCAGATGAAAAGAGCAGAACATCACTGCATTGTACCTGTAATTCTCAGAGTTCTTGGGTTTAATCTGGGCATCTTCTATCTGCTTCTGTCCCCCATCTGAGTGTCAGCCTGCCCTCCACCTGCATTGCTTTAGTATCCTTAGCTCTGCCATGAGTCCCGACATTTTCTTCATCTTCTGCCAGCCTCTATCCCCGCCCACTGGCCCGCCCACCATGTATAGCACTTCCCTAGACCATTAACTACAGGTCTGATAGGAGGTGGGCGGGGACAGAAGATGCAGAAAACGTCGGGACTCAACCTGGACACACAGAGCAATTCTAAAGCAATTCTAAAGCAATGCTGGTGGTGGGCGGGCTGACGATCGGGGACAGAAGCAGAGAGAAGATGCTGACACTAAACCCGAGCCCTAAGCATGCAAAAGCCTTGCAGGTGGTGCTCACATTATCAGCACTTCACCTCCGCTGCGCCCTTCCTCCCGCCCACCCCTTGTACGAGCCCTGACGCGGCGACGCCCCTTCACTAAAAGCTGGAGAGTGGAGACTGTGTGTGTGGGAAGAGGCGGTGACAGGCAGGCAAGGACCAGGGGAGCAGACAATGAGGCGGGACTCGGCACGCAAAGTGACGGGCGCACTGCAGACGGGCCTCACAGAGCTTACGAGCTTACCGTTTTTTTTTTTTTTTTTTTATGCGAGGGCAGCGGCTTTTTTGCCGCCCCCCCACAAAGTGCCGCCCTAGGCCTAGGCCTTGTCGGCCTAGGCCAAAATACAGCAGTGTGTCTACCTGGCTGCTTGAACCTGGCCATGTGTGCACGGGTGTCACATCATCAGGGCACAGTAGGGAGCCATAAAGATATGCTGACCTGCGCATATGTGGCTCAGTGTACAGGTAAGGAGAAGCATTTATGACAGAAGGGACCAATAGGGCCTTTTCGGTCGTAAAAACCCTACCTGTTAGCCTTTTTTTTTTTCTTTAGTTCAATTCAACTTTAACTATCTCAATGAAGACTCAATTTCAGGTAAAAAAAAAATGTCATGCGTTTAGAGGGCTGGCAGGCAGCCAAGAGTCTGCAGCAAAACAAAGTAGTAGTAAAATATTTCAGTGTCTTCTTTGTGAACCTTGGAGATTAATTTCTCCACAATGCCTATAACTACAGCCGAGAATGAGGGCTTGTTTTAAAGGCGAAGTATGGCTTGAAAAAAACAAAAAACTATCGTACTCACCTATATGGCTGCAGCACCAATCCCAGCTGCAGCTGTCCCCCACCACCACTACGACTGAGAATTGAGTGATCAAAGACTTCTGATCCCTCAGTTCTTGGTCAGGCCATTTCAGAAGACCATGCAGTCCCATAGGGAGTTTGATTTGAAATTTTTCACCTGTATTAAGCCTATATTTAGGGAATTAATCAATTTTAATTGAACCCTGTACTTATGCACCCATGAGGGGCTCCCATAAGAAACCTTTTATTTCAATGGAAAAAACTGTTTAAATAGTAACCCTACCTCCAACAGAATGGGACCCCCAGGCTCACTGTACTAAAAACAGTGTTGTAAATTTAGAGGTCTGCAACTTACTATGAATGCACGGGGGCATGCCAGATTTTAGCTAATCAGCTTGTGCTGCCAGAATACCATGTTTTCCATGTGACTTGGTTAAAGTGTATGTCAGGCCAAAAAAAATATTAGGTACAATATGTTTTTTCCATATATGCACATTTCCATGTTTTGTCTCTTAAAGAAACATACCAATTGACCTTGTCAGAAATCCTAACTTCCTGTTTAGGGGACCACTCTGTTGCACTAAAGTCCCAAGCAGGAAATTGGGAGCGCACTGGATTTTTGGCACAGCAACCTTTTCAGCATTCATAGGTGTGTGCAGCCTATAGCATTAGGGTGTACACCCCAAAGCTCAAACACACATGCCTTTCTCTGCAGCCTCAGCTGCACTGGACAGTGAATGAATGGGAAGTGCTTTGTGCTGAGCAGCTCCCTGTTCATTCACAAACTTCAGTTTACTATGCTTTAGTCATGAATGAACACAATTAGTGAGTGTGTTCACTGTGTTAATTTAGAAAAGGAAGACCCATTCCACCACCCATCCTGAAACATCCCCCGTAGCAGCTGGGTGGAGAGGAGAGGAGGGAAGCCAGCAGCACTGCGGGGCGAGGGGGGCCAACACCAGGGAAGCCTGGGCAGTAGGGGGAATCAGCACGGCACGTAGTGATTAGGGTGTGCCCAGGCACACCTGGCACACTCCCTGCGCACACCTATGGCCAGCATTTTTAGCATATAAAACATGGGGAAATGTGTGTGTATTGCAGATATATACTGCATATTTTCTTTGCCCACAAATATAATTTAAGGCAGAAAGGCAGTGAGTGTTTTATTTAAAACTAAGAATATAATTGCAGCTGACCTAACCTTTTTGAGTTTAAATGGTTTTTATTGAGTTTTTATAAAAGGCATAACAGTGCAAAATGAGCCAACACTAACCTTTTTAATAACCATATGGATGCTCTTTGATTGTGATGGTGATCGACAATAGCCATGGTGGTCAATGTAAAGAGTGTGACCCATGTCTGTTATGGAATCCAGAATTCAGGCTATTATCTTTAATTAACAGTTTATAGTAGCAAGAGGAGCAATTAATAACATCTGCTTTAATTGGAGTTTTCTAAGCTTAATGGATAGACTCCGAAAGTCACTGTCAGTTACTGCCATTAGAACAAATCAACTTGGGTTTGGATCATTCCAGCAATGTTAATTAGTCCTGGGAAGCTGCTAAAAGCTTGCAGATGTGTATCTCATATATTGCAGCTGCATTAACAGGGGCAAGCTTGTTTACAAAGATATGCAAATGTGCTCCTCTTCCTACCCCAGACCAGGAGGATAGAAAGTTATCCCACAAGGGAAGGGTAAATGGCTTGAGAGTTTGTGGCTAAGAAGAAAGCGTCTTTCATTTTCATGGAGCAGCATGATAGCCAAGGTAGTACTCTTGCCATGCAAAACTTGGGTCATAGTTCATAGTTAGTCAGGTTGAAAAAGTCCATCTAGCTCAACCAACAAAAAACAAAAAAGAAGACTCAACCATACAATCCCATATACACAATCCTATACCCGCAGTTGATCCAGAGGAAGGCGAAAAACCCAGCAAAGCACGATCCAAAAAAACCTTCCTGATATCCCGGGAGGCAATCATATATTTTCTGAATCAACTTTACCTATAAATATAGGGTCATAGGCTTACATCTGAAAAGCGATCCATTGGCATTCACACATTAGAAGCCTTCTGACCCGGACATAGGAGGTTGTTTCTTCCCTGTGGTCAACAGATATTAGACCCTGGCATATGTCGGGCTATTCATGGGTTCATTTGGTTCAGGAGCATGTTGTTTAGCACTCTTGTACATACTCATTCATGCAATGGTTTTTATGAATTACATTTTTCTACTATGTTACTACAATAAATTTTGTATGTTTTTATACATCTAAGTATCCTATATAGTGGGTGCCTTTAAAGCCTTATTACTTTTGAGGGTTCTTCTCCCCCTTTTTTTCTCTCTTCAGGCTTACATCTGAACTCCAGGTAAACAGCTGAAATACATATACTGTAAAGAAGCTGATTACCTGCCAAAGAATCTGTATTTCTGTCCATTAATTCTTGAGACGGCTGAAAGTCGTTAGGTTCAGCAGGAACATATGTAAATGTATACCACTGTCTATTCAATAGAAGCCGGTGTAACCAACGGTCCACCAGCACTTGCAGCCATTGGCAGTGTATTGTGGCGGGTGGGGGAGTGCACAAGCCAGAATGAAACAGAACAGTGGAAGGGATCCCTGCATCACTCATCTTTGTGTGGATGCAGGGATCTGAAAAAAGATTGCGTGTGTGCCCAGCTTTACACAGCCAGCATGGTGACCTGATTTTTCTCTGCTGTAGTAAAGCAACTCTGCTAGGTCACCTTCCACAGCTCTCATGGACAGTGAGTGAGAAACAGCAGACTGGTGATAAGTGATGGGCTTGGGCGTGTTCGGATTAAGCCTGCCAGGAAGCCGGCACTGCACACTGCCAATCATAGGCAGTGTGTGTAAGTGCAGCTGCCGGTGTTCTGTCGAAATAGCTAACTCGTCAAAATCTCCAACCACGTCACTTCCGGTGCAACCGAGTCATGATCAGCTGGCAAGGCATCAACACTGCGCATGCGCAGATCGTCAAAGGTCGAGGAAAGTTATAGAACACTGCCATGTGGGTACACCTAAACATTTCTGATTCCCCATTGTATTGGTAAACTCGGGTAAAGAGCGACCACTCACTGGAATTTTATTATAACATGGCAGCCTGTCGGCAAACACCCTTTCATAAAACTATGGTGGAAGATCAGTTGCTCCCGAATTTATGAATCGGAGGAGAAAAAATAATTTTTTTAGGTGTACCGCCATGTTAGTACACCCAAAACATTTCTGTTTTTCCTTCCTATTCGTAAATTCGGGAGCAGCTGATTTTCCTCCATATTTCCATGAAAGTGTCTTTGCTGACAGGTTGCCATGTTATAATAAACTTCCACTGAGTGGCCGCTGTTTACCCAAGTTTACCAATAGGACAGGGAATCAGAAATGTTTTAGGTGTACCAACATGGCAGTGTTCTATAATTTCCCTGCGCAGTGTTGACCTCACGACAGCTGATTGGGACTCTGCCACACTGAAATTGATTTGGTTGGAGATTTTGATGAGTTGGCTATTTTGACAGGACACAGGTTGGGCAATGTCTCACTGCCTATGATTGGCTTCCTGGCGGGCTTAATCCGAACACGCCCGAACCCATCACTACTGGTGATTCTGTTTGCTCCTCCTTGTCAACAAATGTGCACTACAGCAAAGCCTGATTGGATCATAGTGGTACCCCTTCCTCTCTCAGTCTGAACGCTGCTGTAAAGTAAAATTAAATTGGTATAAGAGTGATACTAAACCTAAAAACTTTTTCACCTTAGAGTAGAAGTATAGGCAAAACTTTTTGATTTTGGATAGAGCAAGGGAGGGTTATAACCCCTGTCAAATTTTTTTTCGCCATCTATGTCCCATTGCTAAGATTTCCATTCACTTCCTGTCCTAAAGCCAAACAGGAAATGAGAGGAAATTACTGCAAATTAAGGGAATTCCTTGGGGATCCCTAGTGTCCCCATTGGAAGATTTCCCCTCTATTACTTTTCTGGGGACAACCCAAATTTTGGGATTTTCTGCTACTTTCACTTTCAATGATAATGGTAAACAGGACAAATAGAGAGAGTGAATCTCCCTAACAGGGGCACAGACAAAAATAAAAACTGATTCCACTCCATTCCACTCTATCCAAAACTGAAAAAAAAGTTTTACCTTAAGCCCCGTACACACGTACCGATCGTCGGCCGAACGATCGGCCGTCTTTTATCCCCGGGCTGTTGTGTCCGCTGAAAAGTGCAAAAGACTGCACACGAATTTTGTCCGCCGACTGCAGAAGTGATGTCATGTGATGGTTAACTTTCCCTGTGTTTTTTCTTTTCTGAGCATGCCCAGTCTTGCAAATCTGATGTCTGTCGTCCGAATTCTGTACTGACTGGCGAACAATCGGCCGTTCTGGTGTCGGCATACAAAAATTTTAATGCCTGCACGACAGATTCTGTTCGGCCGAAAGTGCGCTGTCGGCTGTCGGAAGCATCATACTAACAAGCCGAAAATCGGCCGATCGGTCGTCGGCCGAATCTTTTCGGCCGACAATCGGTACGTGTGTACGGGCCTTTAGGTTATACTTTTGATTTGCTTGCAATAAGGTAAAAAAAATTTTCAGTTTCCCTGTGCCCCCCCCCCCCACCTTCCCTGTGTGAAGGGGAAGATAGGGGAGAAGAGAGCAGTGCAGTCCATGGCTGCATCTATTCTCCCCTCTCTTCCTCTTCACACAGCATTCTAACAGCAGCAGGAGCCATTGGCTCTTGCTGCTGTCAATCAAATGCAGTGAAGAGGAAGTCCCGCTGTGTAAGCCTATGGAGCACGGTTCCATAGACACACAGGTTGGGAGCGTGCAAACGGCTTGTTATGGGGACACACAAAGAAGAAGAGGAGCCAAGATTGCCGTTGGGGACCTGAGAAGAGGAAGATTGGGGTTGCTCTGTGCAATACCACTGCACAGAGCAGATTAGTATAACATGTTTGTTATTTTAATTAAAAAGAAAATTCTGACTTTAGTAACACTTTAAACTCAAAAACAAAAATGTAATATATTGCAGCTTAACAATCCCGTAGTAGTTTCTCTAGTTCTTTTTTTTTTTTTTTTTTTTAGGCCTTTTTTCCTTTATTTCACCTGGTAAACCAGCCAGTAACACACTTTTTATCCTAGGGCTCGTTCACACATGTTGATTATGAAGAACAAAGCACTGCTCATGTAGGGAAAGTAATGTCGCTCTAGGTGAGTGACATGTAAACAAGCCCTTAGGTCTGTGATGGCGAGCCTTGGCACCCCAGATGTTCAGGAACTACATTTCCTATGATGCTCATGCACTCTGCAGTGTAGTTGAGCATCATGGGAAATGTAGTTCCAAAACATCTGGGGGGCCAAGGTTCACCATCACTGCCTTAGGGTGTCTGCATACTGGATGAAATAGAAAAGCACACACTTTTGGACAGCAGCATTATCAGTCTGGGGTGAAGGAAGTGTTAGCCCAGCAGACTTAAATTGATTTGACTAACACATTGAGGCTGGACTCCAGCAAAAACTTTATAAGCAGTTAGAGCAGCATTTTGTTTATCCTTTTGGGATAAAGGTTTTACATTAATCAATAAAAGCTGATCATTGTAAGCACTCTTGTTAGTGGTAAATAGTTTGTCTCAACCCTCTAACTACTACTTTGTGTGAACAGCTTGGTCTGTTAGAGACAATTGAAAAAGAACGGACTTACTGCCCGGATCACCAGGGTAAAAATAAATAAGAAAGCAAAAAAAAAAGAAAACTGATGCAGCCACCACATCTAAGAAGTGAGCTGAAATGTAATACATTTTTGTTTTTAGCTTTTGGGGTATGCCCCCTTCTTCAAGGTCAGAGCAGTACCAATTCACAAAAGTTTTAGCCGAATGTTAAAAAAAAAAGACAATCTCTGAGGGAAAGGAAAAAGAAAATCCAAAAACAAAGACACACACAAACAAATTTAGAGTTTTGGGTTTAAAACCACTTTAACCACTTGCCTGCTGGGCACTTTCACCCCCTTTCTGCCCAGGCCAATTTTCAGCTTTTAGTGCTGTCGCACTTTGAATGACAATTGCGCGGTCATACAGCACTGTACCCACTGGGGTTTTTATTTTTGCTAAACAAACGAAAAAAGACCAACAATTTTGATAAACACCCGTTTTTCTTTCTGTTATAACATTTTCTAAATAAGTCATTTTTATCCTTCACTGATGTGCACTGATGAGGCTGCACTGACTGGTGGCACTGATAGGCTGCACTGATGGGCACTAATGAGGTGGCACTGATGGGCACTGATGAGGCAGCACTGATGGGCACTGATGAGGCAGCACTGATGGCACTAATGAGGCTGAACTGATGGGCACTGATGGTCACACTGATAGGTGCCACTGATAGGCTTTGCTTTAGCACTGACAGACATCACTGATGGACACTGACAGGTAGCACTGACGAGCACTGACAGGCAGCACTGACGGGTATAGATTGACAGCACTGATGGGTACAGATTGGCAGAACTGATGGGTATAGATTGGCAGCATTTGTGGGCACTGTTTGGGCTGCACTAATGATCAGGACACTGATGATCAGTGCCCTGATGATCAGTGTTGATGTTCCCTGTGTGGATTTGCCGGTTATCAGCTCTCCTCTTCTCACGCGCTGTCAGCACAAGGAGAGAATTGCAGATAATGGGCAAATCCTGTTTACACTGTGATCAGCTGTGATTAGACACAGCTGGCCACATGGTAAATAACCGCTGTGATTGGTTCTTTACTCTGATCCGTGATCAGCTGTGTCCTAAGGACACAGCAAGAACAGATCCCTGCCAATGCACGCTGCAGGGGGCGCAAGTCACGGGACAACATCCATAGAGAGTCTTTCGGCCATAGCATGGGTGAGAAGAGGTTAAGGTGTTTACACTGGTTAGATTTACTCAATTTATTTAATGTTTTTTTAGAAAACAAAAAAATGCATTCATTAAAGTGATACTAAACATACAATGTTTAATTGCCACCATCTCTTCTATTTATATATAAAGATCATGCCACTGTATTGAATTTAATATAAACAATCATCTGAGTACCTCATTTAATCATTGCTGTTTAGAAGTCACATGATGTTTCCCAGGTCTTCCTGTCCTCTAAGAAAATTCTGAAGGAAGAGTTTAGTACTCTGCTGACGTATAAATCTGCTTCTGCACAGCGCTTACTGTTGCTGTGCCAGTTACATGATATAGAAGAAAAAAAAAAAAGCTTTCAGAATAGAGAATTAAAATAATTATTTAATAGCAAAAAATTGTTTTAAAGCTTCAGAAAAATTGGTATAGCTTTCACTTTGTTAACACTGTAAAAAAGATCTGGAAGAGGTTCTGCCAACCACAGGCTGTCAAGTCCCTCCAACCTGTGTCTATGGAGCATATGTGCTGGGACTAAGAGAGAGGTGAGGCCTCCATCAATCACCATTCTATATCCCGCCCCCATAGTGTGTAGCAATATGAGAACATGAAGGAGGAGGGAGGGAGGGGAGTGTCCTTTACCAGTGTGTAAACGCCTACATGTGTGATTCTATAGTCAAATGGGCTGCATGGAAAAGAAAAATGAGGAAATGAACAGCTTAGAAGGGAACTAAAACTGGAGCATGCTCAGTAGATGTCAACAGCTGGTCTACACAATATCAGCAGGGTCACAGACAAGGAGGGAGGGGCAGTGAATAGCAGGATCAACCAGGATTTTTGCAACCTACGGAAAACAAATGCTGTAGTGTAGAGTGAGTGTGAACACAATATAATATAGCATGTGTTGACAGCTTTTGATGATTTGGGTTGAATAACACCTAAAGTTTAGTTTTAATGTCTTTTAGGAATGTCTGCATTGAGTTAATATGGCATTTTATGTTCTCCTTGTGCCATACTTTGTAAAAAACAAAAACAGAAGCACCAGGAAGCTGTTGTCGTCTGCATTTTATATCATAAAGCTAAACTCTTTGCAAATTTAAAGTGCACCTGTATCCTGACTATACACATTAATTTATTTACATATTTATAAGGATCGGTAAAATAGTTGTCAAACAAGCTATCCCTGACCTCTCTAGCTGCATATACTATGAAATAATTCATTCTCAAAGATCACAGCAAAAGAGGCTCCATTCACACTTGTACAACTCCAAAGTCGCACTAACTTTGGTGCAACTTTAATGCAACTTTGGAAGGGTGAAATTTGGATGTGACTTGTTGTCCCTCTGCAAAGTCGGATCCACTGTTCCATGTAAAACATTCAGGTACAACTTTCATGCAACTTTTGAGGGTTAACATTGAAGTCTATGGCGCTCAAGTTGCATGAAAGCCTTTGCATGAAAGTGCATGAACTACTTTTGAAGTCGCTACCACTTTAGGTCGCACATACAGTATAAGTCGCACATACAGTATAAGAATTTTTATCATTGGAAATCATGGGGTACGACTTGTCGTGCAACTTTGATGTCCAAAGTCGCAAGACAGGTCACACAAGTGTGAATGGGGTCTTAAGTCAGATTCTTTCATGCTAGAAACATCTGCTATGCGTTTACATTAGAGGAAGGGCAGGCTGCCAAGATTCTGGAGTAATTACAAAAAGTTTAATAAATGCCTCTAATAACCTCTTCCGGAGCGCCCACCGCATATACTGCGGCAGGGCGGCCCGGCTGCGCAAAATCATGTATAGGTACGTGATTTTGTGCAGGGGTTCTCGGGAGCGCACGCACGCCACCGAGCGCCATTTCCGCTGTTTCTGTAAATCAGAAACAGCGGGAGCCAATCAGCAGGTCTGGCGGCCGCAATGGCCGCTGGCCACCCGCGATTGTGCAGGGGAATGACAGAACATCCGTTTGCCTATGTCAACAAGGCAGACTGCTGTTCTGTCACAGAGGCAGAGAGAGATCTTGTGTTTCAGCTAAGCTATAACACAGATCTCACTTTTCCTCTAGCAAATCCATCCTCCACACAGTTAGAAAGCATTCCCTAGGAGCACAATTAACCCCTTCATCACCCCCTAGCAATAACCCCTACCCTGCCAGTGTCATTTATACAGTAACAGTGCTTTTTTTTTTCCAGCACTGATCGCTGTATTGGTGTCACTGATCCCCAAAAAGTGGCACTTAGTGTCAGATTTGTCCGCCGTAATGTCGCAGTCCCGCTAAAAATCGCTGATCGACGCCATTACTAGTAAAAACAATTAAAAAAATAAAAAGTCCATAAATCTATCCCATAGTTTGAAGACACTATAACTTTTGGGCAAACCAATCAAAATACACTTTTTAGGATATTTTTTAACCAAAAATAGGTAGCAGAATACATAGTGGTTTAAATTGATGAAAAAATTAGATTTTTTTATCGGGAATGTTTTATAGCAGAAAGTAAAAAAATATTGTTTTTTTTTCAAAATTGTTGTTCTTTTTTTTGTTTAAAACCCAAGAAATAAAAACCACAGAGGTGATCAAATACCACCAAAAGAAAGTTCTATTTGTGGGAAAAATTTTTATTTGGGTACAACATTGCGCAACCACGCAATTGTCAGTTAAAGTAATGCAGTGCTGTATCGCAAAAAATGGCCTAGTCATTAGGGGGTAAAACCTTTTGGTCCAGAAGAAAAAAAAGACATCAATTTTATTTGAGTACAACGTCGCACAACTGAGCAATTGTCAGTTAAATTAACGCAGTGCCATATCGCAAAAAAATGGCCTGGTCATTAAGAGGGTAAAACCTTCCTGAGCTGAAGTGGTTAAAAATTTGAAGAATAATGGTAGGGTCAGAATTTGGCGTAAACAACATGAAAGCATGGATCTATCCTGCCTTGTATCAATGGTTCAGGCTGGTGGCAGTGTTATGGTGTGGAGGGGGGGGGGGGGGGGGTATTTTCTTGGCACACTTTGGGCCCCCTTAGTATCAATTGAGCCCCACTCGTAGACTGCTCATTGTACAGCCGCTCTGTGGCAGATCACCAGTGGCTAGTATGTGATCTGACACTTCTGGGTCTGCTGGTGGCCTGCTCCAGCTGTGATTCTACACAGTGGGAGCTGATCGGTGGGTAAGGTGGACCGGATGTCTACCAGCACCCGCCGATGCTTCGGTACACAGGCAGAACAAACAAAGAGGCAGATTCCCATTCTGTCAGTACAGAAGCCATGAATCCTGTGTTCCTGTAAAGCAGAAACACAGATCCATGCCTTCCACTAGTAAAAGCACCTCCCACACTACACTGAATAACAGACCAGGCACACAGTTAACCAAAGCAAGGTCTAAGAAAACATGGATAAGTGAGTTTGGGATGGAGAAACTTGACTGGCCTTCACAGAGTCCTGACCTCAACCCGATAGAAAACCTTTGGGATGAATTAGAGTGGAGACTGTGAGCCAGGCCTTCTAATCCAACATCAGTACCTGACCTGAAAAATGTGCTTTATTAAGAATGGTCAAACATTCCCATAGACACACTCCTAAACCTTGTGGACAGCCTTCCCAGAAGAGTGGAAGCTGTTATAGCTGAAAAGGGTGGTCCAACTTAATATCGAACCCTACAGACTAAGAGTGGGATGTCATTAAAGTTTATCTGCGTGTAAAGGTAGGCTTCCCAATACATTTGGTAATATAGTGTATATATGTATATATATATATATATATATATATTTTAAAGGAAAAGTAGAAAAAGTACATTTCAGGTGTACTTTTATGGCCTTGATCCTATTTTTAGGTCATTGTACTTTTATTTATTCCGTATCCACTACGCCCACTGTGTTACATTTCAGCTAATATTGTTCAAGATGGTCACGTTTCATAAAGACGTTTTCCCATGCTTACACAGTTTAAAAGCTTTTTTTATTTCACGTTGCGCCCTTGTTGGCCACGCCCCGTACTGACGCACACTGGGTCTAGGTGTGAGCAGAAGAATAGGCCTGTAGCAAAAACCTTTCAGCACAGCACAAAATCTGTAACCTTCCTTTTGTTGTAGTATATTGAACACAGCAGACTTCAGCTTTCCGGAAGATGGAATGACATCACTCAGTCTTCTGCTCACTTATCCAGCTAACGTAGAACGTCAGGCAATTTTAACATGTTCATGCACAAGACAAATATATTAATTAATATATAATGTATTTAGCCTGAGAAAGATCTCTGCATTATCTTCCCATAATCCCTTGCATGGCAGATATCCGACTAAGAGCAAGCGGTTCTGGACTCCAAGCCAATCATGTTCCATTGAGACTACTATCAGTTTTTTTCGGGTTCCAGGGACTGAAGGGAGAGGTGCAACTTACAGGAGATAGATGTACAAGAAACAATGTGGTAATACTAATTAATAGGGATGATCGAACGGTTCGGGTCGACCATCGGTTCGGCCCAAACATTGGCTGTTCGAGGTTCGGCTGAATTTAGAACTTTTTGCCCAAAAAGTTCGGAATTCGGCAACCAGAGCCGACCAAAATGCAATGGGACAGGAAATGGGCTTTAAAAGCCCATGATTGGACCAAAACGATTAGCAAAAGCCAATTGATGGGGCAGGAGAATGCTAGGAATGTGATTGGAGTGACTAGGGGGTCCATAGACCAATCATTAGTGAATACGCCCCCCAGTATATAAGATAGCCCCCGGCAAATTCCTAGCATTCTTATACGGGACATGGAAGAGAGTGGAATGCTGTTCTGTTACTTCTGTTACAAAGTGTTACAAAGTGTAATTTAGCAATTTTTAGTGTGAGGAAAGGGATATCTAGTGTAGTTAGGGTGCTCTTTTACACTTTAGTTAGCTTTAATTTATTCAGTTTCTGTAGGGAAAGTGTTAAGTGTAAGGGGACCGTAGTGTAGTGTAGGGTTAACTGACAGTGACTGCTATGGCAGGGTGACAAAACCCTTCCATATCAGGGTGACCGCTATAGAGAAAAGCTAGTTTCTCTTGTGTCACTTTCGCTGCAGTAATATGGCTTCGCCGCCGTCAGCATTCTTTTTGGCTGCAGGCATCCATAGGGATCTTTTGAGCACATGTTTGGAGTCAGACATGACATCTGAACATGTGTATAGGGGGTATATATACACACCCATGTATGTATATATACACCTAGACATATATAGGTGTGAAAGGAGCAGAAAAAACTACTTGCGCTAATGAAATAATTAACACCAATATAGTTACGCTCCTATCACACCTATATATGTATAAGTGTAATATACATATAAGTATGTGTGTATATATACCACTATACACTAGATGTTTTGCCTGCCTCCAAAAACCCCCAAAAAATGCCCAAGAAAACGTCTGCTACTAAACCGGCAAGGTGTGAAAAGCGAGAAGCCACTAACCTGTTCTATAACTGACCTAATACAAACAATCCTTTTTTTTTTATGGTTCTGGACATCCTACAGAGCTGAAACTTCACAGGTACACTTTTTAGACCCCCCAGACACAAAATCACACAAAAAAAAGTTCTTAAAAATTGTAATTTTTGATAGAGAGCCAATTATTGGAAAAAAAAAAAAATTCTTTGGATTTAGTATCTGGGGGGTCTAAAAAGTGTACCTGTGAAGTTTCAGCTCTGTAGCATGTCCAGAACCATAAAAAAAAGATCGTTTGTATTTTGTCACTTATAGAACAGGTTAGTGGCTTCTCGCTTTTCACACATTGCCGGTTTAGTAACAAGCGTTTTTTTGGGCATTTTTTGGGTTCTTTGGAGGCAGGAAAAACATCTGAACTTGTGTATAGTGGTATATATACCACTATACACAAGTTCAAATGTTTTGCCTGCCTCCAAAGAACCCCAAAAATGCCCAAAAAAAAGCTAGCGTCAAAAAAAAAACAAAAAACGCCCAGGTGTGTTGTTGCAGGCATTTTTTGGGGGTTTTTGGAGGCAGGCAAAACATCTGAACTTGTGTATAGTGGTATATATACACACATACTTATATGTATTTCACACTTAGACATATATAGGTGTGATAGGAGCGTAACTATATTGGTGTTAATTATTTCATTAGCGCAAGTAGTTTTTTCTGCTCCTTTCACACCTATATATGTCTAGGTGTATATATACATATAAGTATGTGTGTATATATACCACTATACACAAGTTCAGATGTTTTGCCTGCCTCCAAAGAACCCAAAAAAATGCCTGCAACAACACACCTGGGCGTTTTTTTTTTTTTTTTTTTTTTGATGCTAGCGTTTTTTTGGGCATTTTTTTGGGTTCTTTGGAGGCAGGCAAAACATCTGAACATTGACTGTTCGAAATTCGGCCGAATTCCCAACTTTTTGCAGAAAAAGTTCGGAATTCGGCAACCAGAACCCACCAAAATGCAATGGGATAGGAACTGGGCTTTAAAAGCCTGTGATTGGACCAGAAACATCAGTAAAAGCCAATTGAGGGGGCAGGAGGATGCTAGAAATGTGATTGGAGTGACTAGGGGGTCCAGAGGCCAATCAGTAGTGAATAAGCCCCCTAGTATATAACACAGCCCCGCCAAATCTCTAGCACTGTAATACAGGGGCTGTGGAAGAGAGTGGAAGCAGCCAGGGCCGGACTGGGTATGAAAACCAGCCCTGGAAAAAATGACATACCAGCCCCGGAAAAAATTACATACCAGCCCCAGAGCATTGCGTCGTCATACCAGCACAACGTTGAGTTCTTGTTCATAAAAAGGTAAAGTCATGCATTTTAAAGCACATTTAATGAGAGCATTATTTATAGATAAGACTGATATAAAAAGCACACAAAGGACTTGTATATAAAGAGCACAAAAAAGTTGTAAACGTGGCGCAATCATCAAGATTAGACCCTTTATTGTTATGGTGATTAGACTACATTTAAAACTTTGCCCCACAATAGCTCTTTATGTAGAACCCCTATTGTTCCAATTCATTGCAGAGCGCACAGCATTGCCCCCATTCATTGCAGAGCGCACAGCATTGCCCCCATTCATTGCAGAGCGCACAGCATTGCCCCCATTCATTGCAGAGCGCACAGCATTGCCCCCATTCATTGCAGAGCGCCACAGCATTGCCCCCATTCATTGCAGAGTGCCACAGCCTTTCCCCATTCATTGCAGAGCGCACAGCATTGCCCCCATTCATTGCAGAGCGCCACAGCATTGCCCCCATTCATTGCAGAGCGCACAGCATTGCCCCCATTCATTGCAGAGCGCACAGCATTGCCCCCATTCATTGCAGAGCGCCACAGCATTGCCCCCATTCATTGCAGAGCGCCACAGCATTGCCCCCATTCATTGCAGAGCGCACAGCATTGCCCCCATTCATTGCAGAGCGCCACAGCATTGCCTCCATTCATTGCAGAGCGCACAGCATTGCCCCCATTCATTGGCAGCACTTACCACCAGGCACGATGACTGGATGGGACACACACACCACACAGCACACACACTCGACAGTGTGCCAGCCAAACCGCCAAACCGGACTGGAGCTGACCTGACCTCTGACCTGCTGCGATCACATGCGGCGTGCTTGCAGTGTGGGAGACTGGGAGGAGGGGGGAGGGATCGTCGGCGCCAGACTCAAGTTGAAAAGATGCACCAGCCTCCAGCCAGAGCCAGCAGCACGCCAGCACCGCCGTCCACCGCGCAGGCGCAGCCGGCCAGCCGCCCGGCCCCGCCGTGACGTCATGCCGCTCACAGCGGGAGCGCAGAGGGGGCTGGGGCAGTGCACGCAGCCTGGCTGCATAGCGTCAGCGGCCGCCGGCCAATCGGCAGAGAGCGCGAGCAGCCAATCAGCGGCGAGCGGCCCCATCAATGGAATCCTTAAAGCGGCACTGCGGGCGGCCGGCAAACTTAAAGCGGCGCTCTGCGGGCGGCCTATCAAAGCGGCCCCGGGGCCGGCGGCCCACCGGGATATATCCCGGTATCCCGATACGCCAGTCCGGCCCTGGAAGCAGTTCTGTTACTCCTGCTGCAAAAGTGTCATTTAGCAATTTATTAGTGTGAGGAAAGGGATAAGAAAAAGATCATTTTTCTTAGAATTTTTAGTAGAGCAGTGATGGGGCTCCACTCCTTGTATGTCAGGGTGACCGAATTCATCCATGTCAGGGTGACCGCCATAAGAAAAAGATTGTTTGTCTTAGAATTTTTAGTAGAGCAGGGATGGGGCTCCGCTCCTGTCACACCTAGGCGTTTTTACATATATGTGTGTGTGTGTACCCATATACAGAAGTTCAGAATGCCCAATAAACGTCTGCAACAAAAACGCCCAGGTGTGTTGTTGCAGGCGTTTTTTTGGGCATTTTTTGGGCGTCTTTGGAGGCAGGCATAACATCTGAACTTCTGTATAGGGGTATATATACACTCACATATATGTATATACGGTGCCTTGCGAAAGTATTCGGTCCCCTTGAACTTTGCGACCTTTTGCCACATTTCAGGCTTCAAACATAAAGATATAAAACTGTCATTTTTTTTGTGAAGAATCAACAAGGGGGACACAATCATGAAGTGGAACGAAATTTATTGGATATTTCAAACTTTGTTAACAAATAAAAAACTGAAAAATTGGGCATGCAAAATTATTCAGCCCCTTTACTTTCAGTGCAGCAAACTCTCTCCAGAAGTTCAGTGAGGATCTCTGAATGATCCAATGTTGACCTAAATGACTAATGATGATAAATAGTATCCACCTGTGTGTAATCAAGTCTCCATATAAATGCACCTGCACTGTGATAGTCTCAGAGGTCCGTTTAAAGCGCAGAGAGCATCATGAAGAACAAGGAACACACCAGGCAGGTCCGAGATACTGCTGTGGAGAAGTTTAAAGCTTGATTTGGATACAAAAAGATTTCCCAAGCTTTAAACATCCCAAGGAGCACTGTGCAAGCGATAATATTGAAATGGAAGGAGTATCAGACCACTGCAAATCTACAAAGACCAGGCCGTCCCTCTAAACTTTCAGCTCACACAAGGAGAAGACTGATCAGAGATGCAGCCAAGAGGCCCCTGATCACTCTGGATGAACTGCAGAGATCTACAGCTGAGGTGGGAGACTCTGTCCATAGGACAACAATCAGTCGTATACTGCACAAATCTGGCCTTTATGGAAGAGTGGCAAGAAGAAAGCCATTTCTTAAAGATATCCATAAAAAGTGTTGTTTACAGTTTGCCACAAGCCACCTGGGAGACACACCAAACATGTGGAAGAAGGTGCTCTGGTCAGATGAAACCAAAATCTAACTTTTTGGCAACAATGCAAAATATTATGTTTGGCATAAAAGCAACACAGCTCATCACCCTGAACTTACCATCCCCACTGTCAAACATGGTGGTGGCAGCATCATGGTTTGGGCCTGCTTTTCTTCAGCAGGGACAGGGAAGATGGTTAAAATTGATGGGAAGATGGATGGAGCCAAATACTGGATCATTCTGGAAGAAAACCTGATGGAGTCTGCAAAAGACCTGAGACTGGGATGGAGATTTGTCTTCCAACAAGACAATGATCCAAAACATAAAGCAAAACCTACAATGGAATGGTTCACAAATAAACATATCCAGGTGTTAGAATGGCCAAGTCAAAGTCCAGACCTGAATCCAATCGAAAATCTGTGGAAAGAACTGAAAACTGCTGTTTACAAACGCTCTCCATCCAATCTCACTGAGCTCGAGCTGTTTTGCAAGGAGGAATGGGCAAAACTTTCAGTCTCTCGATGTGCACAACTGATAGAGACATACCCCAAGCGACTTACAGCTGTAATCACAGCAAAAGGTGGCGCTACAAAGTATTAACTTAAGGGGGATGAATAATTTTGCACGCCCAATTTTTCAGTTTTTTATTTGTTAAAAAAGTTTGAAATATCCAATAAATTTCGTTCCACTTCATGATTGTGTCCCACTTGTTGTTGATTCTTCACAAAAAATTACAGTCTTATATCTTTATGTTTGAAGCCTGAAATGTGTCAAAAGGTCGAAAAAGTTCAAGGGGGCCGAATACTTTCGCAGGGCACTGTATACACATACACACATATAGGTGTATTAGGAGTGGAGCCACATCCCTGCGCTAATAAAAATTCTAAGAAAAATTATCTTTTTTTTCTGGTTCTGGACATGCTACAGAGCTGAAACTTCACAGGTACACTTTTTAGACCCCCGGACACTAAATCCAAAGAATCAAATTTTTTTTTTTCAATAATTGGCTCTCTGGGGCATGACCCAGAACCATAGGCACTTTTTAGGGGCATTTATTTGGTTTTAGGGCTTCAAAATTGTGTTTTTTTGATTACCGAAGTTCGGGTCCCATTGATTTCAATGGGGTTCTGGAATCCGGACTTTCGGGAAGTTCGGGTGTTCTGGTCGAACCAAACTTTTCAAAAGTTCGATCATCCCTAAAGAGAACAATTTCACATTCTCTCTTCTCGGGGAGTGATCGCAGGTGCCCGGCGGCATACGCTGCCGCCGGCCCCATGGATTGGCTTCCCCTCTGGCGTGGCCCCAGGATTGCTCCTGTGAACCGCCGTACAGGTACAACGATTTGCGGGAACCTTCCGCCGTATAACTGTTATATGGTGGCTGGTCAGCAAGTGGTTATCAGAGTGGCAACAGTGTTTGTTCTGTGAAATCATAGCAGTGTTGTCACCCTGGACTTTGACACCCCTGTTTTAGAGTAATTTGACCCACCATACATATATATATACCTGCAGGGGGTTCCCTTGGGATGGCAGTGGTCCACTGCTTCACCTGTCCTCTTAGTCCAGTGATGGCGAGCCTTGGCATCAGATGTTTTGGAATTACATTTCCCATGATGCTCAACTACACTGCAGAGTGTATGAGCATCATAGGAAATGTAGTTCCAAAACATCTGGGGTGCCAAGGTTTGCCATCACTGTCCTAGTCTGTGCCAGGGGTCTATGAGCGGTAGAAGCACTGACTGACTAATCAGGCAGAGGCAGCCAATCAGTGCATATGCCTCACCCAGTTCTGTGTTGGTTGATCTCCAGAACCCAAGTACTCTTTGGAAAGTGTCTGGAAAAAGCTGAGAGCCAGTTACAGGAGCAGCGGGATGATAACTGTAAGAAATCATACCTCAGAACAATTTCCATGGGGGCAAGGAAAATAAATTTGAACTCATGTGAAGTATTTTTGTATACCACAGCTGGCTACAGATTGTAACGGAAAGGTAATCTTTAACAGCACTATTACAAATTCATCCCAAACTCTATTTGCTTTTTCAAGCCTCTCAAGCCTCTCCTTTCCATTAGCTACTAAGTGGACTTGGCGTGGGCTGCTGCTATTTACTAAGATACAGAGCTGGTTTTCTTACTTTCCTGTCTGGAATATCATGTTTTTGGCTTTCGATAGCTGTTAGGAAACATCAATGAAACTTGTAGCCGCTACCCTTTAACTAGGTGAAGATGAGAACTCAAGGAAAGGTGATGACATCTTAGAGTTGGCAGTGATCTCCAAGGCAAGCTTTATATATCAGGATAGGATTACTGTGTTGAATAAAAATGATTCTCTGAATGCAAACTCAATACTTAAGAACCCTGTTGAAGGCGAGGTGTGCTTGTTGAATGTGAGATAAGTAAATACACGAGAAATTATCATTATGTGCCTATATTCATTGAAAGTGTTTGCATTGCCCCTTTTTTTTTGGGTTGTGGATAGAGTAGAGAGGTGTTGAAATCCCTATTACGTTATTTCCCTTCACTTCCTGTCTTAGAGATGCAACAGGAAGTTAAAGGACACCCGAAAGAGGAGCTCCCGTCTTGGACATTTGTCACCAGATCATTTGTCCCACTTGGACAATTTCCACTCACTTGGCAACTCTAAGGCTTCGTTTACACTGTGCCCTCGTTTAAAACTGCCCCCTTAGGAAGAAACTGAGATTTTAGGTTCTGCTGTGGCAGCAGAATTCACTTATAAGGGACGATTCTGGGTAAACCTGTAAGTGATAATGGAAAATTGGAGAAAATGTAAGGGGCTTTTTTGTGTAACTTTCACTGGTAGTTGTGTTGCTAAGCGATTCGGAATTTGGATTGATATCTGTCTAAAGATCGTCAGTCAAAACATTAACCTCCTGCCGACTTTATAACTTAGATATACAGCGACAAAGTGACATGGCTGCGCCGGATCAAGTACCTAGTACGTGATCCAACACTGTCGGGTCTGGGGTGCACATGTGCCCATCCGGTGGCTTACTCATACACAGCAGTAGCCCAGTGGCGGGTACCACGGACTCGATGTCTGCCGCCACCAATTGATTGTTCAGTACACAGGAATAATGGAAATCATGTAATATGCAGTCCTGCTATAAGGTGTTAATCGCGGCCAGTACTAGTTAAAAAAATAAAAATAAAAAATAAAATAATTAAAAGTATCCCATAGTTTGTAGACACAATAACTTTTGCGCAAACCAAACAATATACACTTTTTGAGATTTTTTTTTTTTTTTAAATCAAAAATATGTAGCAGAATATATAGAGGCAAAAATTGATGAAGACATTTTTTTAATGGATATGTTTTATAGCAGAAAGTAAAAAATGTTTTTTTTTTAATTTTTTTTCATAAATTGGCGGTCTTTTTTTGTTTATAGAGCAAATCAATTAAAACCACACAGATGATCATATACCACCAAAATAAAGCACTATTTGTGGGAAAAAAAGAACATACATTTTATTTGTGTACAGCATCGCACGGCCGTGCAACTGTCAGTTAACCGGTTGCCATACGCCGCACGGCGATATACGTCGGCAGTCAGCCCCGGCCAGACAAAGTGACGTATATATACGTCACTAGCCTGTCACTTGCTTGGGAGTCAATAGCGGGCGAGCGCGCGCCCGCGGAGGCGCGCTCCTGCTGAGGCGCGCTCCCGCCCCGGCTCGTTCCCCAGCAAGTCCGTGCGTGTGACCGGCGGACCCGATGTCCGCCGGTCACTCGCCGATCGTCGGTGCAGAGGGAGAAAGGCAGGCGGCTGATGTAAACAAGCCGCCTGTCATTCCCCCCTGTGTAGAAACAGTGATCATACGGTTCTACTATGTAGGACCCTTGATCACTGTTCCTACACTTCAAGCCACAGCCAATCACAGTAAGAATCACGCCCCTAGGGACACACACCACCCCTCACTACCAGTGTCATTTTGCAGTAACAGTGCATATGTATAGCACTGATTACTGCAGTAATGTCACTGGTAACCCCAAAAGTGTCAAAAATGTCAGTCAAGGGTCCGATCTGTCCGCCGCAATGTCGCAGTACCGCAAAAAAAATCGCAGATCGCCGCCATTACGCGTTAAAAAAACCCACCAAAAATGACAGAAATCTTTCCCTTAGTTAGTAAACGCAATAACTTTTGCGCAAACCAAACATATGTAGCAGAAAACAAATTGGCCATAAATGTTAAAAAATTTTGATTTTTACATTTTTTTGGGGGGGAATTTCATATAAAAAAATTTGAAAAATATTGTTATTTATGCAAAATGTATGCTCTTTTTTTGTTTATAGAGCAAAAAGTAAAAATCGCACAGGTGATCAAATACCACCAAAAGAAAGCTCTGTTTGTGGGAAAAAAAGGACGTCAAATTCGTTTAGGTACAGCGTCGCACGACCGCGCAATTGTCCATTAAATTCACGCAGTAAAAAATCGCAAAAAACCCCCTGGTCAGGAAGGGGGTAAAATCTTCCGGGGCTTAAGTGGTTAAAGTAAAGCAGCTGCAGGCAGTGTGATTCTCTGCACCACAGCACATGTAAACATAAAGGCGGCATGCTGATGATGTCAGTGCCCTTGTATGAACACGTGCTCTTATTTAGTCAATGACATAGTGTGGGTTAGGGTAGTTTAAGGGATTGGGCAAAAAAAAAAACACAAATAGGAAAGATTAAAAGTTTAAGTGCACTTTAAAACAAAGTGAACTTGTGATTTAAAACTTTCCTGTTTGTGTTTCCTTTTTTTTTTTTCTTTTTTTTATTTAATAGGTACTAAAGTCACAAACCAATGTATTAAAAAAAAAATCACTTTATTGCACAATCTACAATAAACTGTTTACAGCGTAAGGTCAAAATGTAAAATCATATATTCACTTCCACATTGTATTTCAATTAATTCTAGCCTACTCCTAATAATGTGAATATTTTTGAAGTGTGTAAACTTACTTTGTGAAGATCCACATATAGTCACTATGCACTGCTGTGCCACACATTTCACAGAGCCTGCCTTCTGAACTATAGGGGTACTAAGAGGAGGAGTTTCAGGAGGCGGATGCAGTTCAAGAATCACTATTTGCAGGCAGCAAGGTACCATGGGATATGTAGTCCTTAGACATTTAGGTAAGCAGTGGAGGAGAAGCTGCAAAGCATGCAGGGAATCCAGGAAATTGTGGAAACATGAAAGGAGATTTTTCAAGTAACTTATATTAGGTTGGTAAAATATAACCATTGTTTGTATTGTTATTACAATACTGATGTTATAGAATGAAAGCGTATGATGTGGCCATTGATTTCCTTAAAAGACAGAGCGGAGACAATAACAGCAGGAAAAAATAAAGCATTTTACCTAGAGCACAAAGGATTGAAAGTGTATCTTATGCCATTTGTGTTAGTAAACATGCAAACAAGGAAAACCTGCATAATGCTACAGGTTTCTCCCTAATAGCCATATAGGTATGAGCCTGGGGCTGTACACAAGCATTGCAGCCGACCTTTCACCCTTCACTCAAAATCACATCAGCAGGCAGTGCTTCCATCCATTAGTTAAACAAAAGTTTTTTTTATTTACTCACTTTAAGATCAAGCCCTTCCTGACACTTTTTGTAAAAATCAGCTTTTTTTGCTAAAAATTACTTAGACTCTCTAGGGTCTCTGCTATATTCTTTAGCAGAGACCCTAGAGAATAAAATGGTGGATTTTGCAATTTTTTATGTCACAGTATTTGCACAGCAAATTTTTGAATGCTAATTTTTTGGAAAAAAGAAACTTTAACCACTTCTGGACCGACAGGTTTTACCCCCTAATGACTAGGCCATTTTTTGCGATGCAACACTGCATTACTTTAACTGAAAATTGCGTGGTTGTGCAATGTTGTACCCAAATAAATTTTTTTTCCCACAAATAGAGCTTTCTTTTTAGTGGCATTTGATCACCTCTGCTGTTTTTATTTTTTGCGCTGTAAACAAAAAAAGTGACAATTAAAAAAAAAAAAAAAACGTTATTTTTTTCTTTCTGCTATAAAACAGAGCCAATAACAAAATGTAAAAAATCTATTTTTTTTTTTCATCAATTTAGGTCAATATGTATTCTGTTATATATTTTTGGTAAAAAAAAATCCCAATAAGTGTATAATGATTGGTTTATTAAGCTCCTGCTGCGGTCAGTCACATAGTGTAAAGAGGGAGTGGGGGCGTGGCCGAGCCATGCTGTGTATGTCTATGGTCGCACACAGCATGGCTTGGGAGCCAGCCTGCACAGGTGGCCCCTGAGCACAAAGATTGCTGAGGTGGCACCCAATGGAAAGGAGTAGGGGACAGCATCAGCAGAGGACTCCAGAAGAGGAGGTAAAAGGCCGCTCTGTGCAATAACAATGCACAGAGTAGGTAAATATAGCATTAATTAAAAAAAAGTGCCTTTACAATCACTCTAAATTACACTTCCTGTGTTTACACTTCCTGGTTGCGTGAGGATCTGGTGATGTAACCTGGGCTTCATAGATGCATCCTAGGAAGGCTACATCACCAGTGCCTTCCCCCTCAGATGATTTGCCTGAACAAAGATTGTGCCATCTTTATGGATAGAAAAGCAGATGAAAGCATGGACAGGGGGAAAAGTGGTATCTTTGTGCAAGGTAAGGCCCGGAAGTGTTAGGCTAGGTTCACACCACATGCGGTGGGACTACTTCCGGTGGCAATTGTCAAAATGCCTTCTCTTTTATGTGCCGGTTCACACCACTGTAATGTTACTGCACTTAAAATCAGGGCTTTTTTTCTCAGAGGACAGGTGCAGGAACTACGCCCTTCTTAGTCACCCCTTTTCTCTGCCCCACCGACCTTTGGGCACCGCCCCTTGTTTCCACACCCCTCCCAGTACCGCTCATTTTAGAGAATACAGTAGCAAGTATCATTTTGTGGTGCTAAGAAATTTTTTGGGAATTTTTTATTGATAACTAGAAAGCAGTAAAATAGATCCACTGCCGCCTGCAATACTAGACCCCCCGACCAACAATAGACACAACAAGCAACAGTAGCCACACCCCCCCAGCAGCAATAGGCACCCCTCTCTGCACCATCAAAAGATCCTCTTTACAACAATAGACCCCCCCCAGCAACATTGGACCCCCTGCAACAAAATACCATCATGGCATCAATAGACCCCCAAAAGATTCCTCAGCAGCCAGCATCAGCAGACCCTCCAGCAGTCAGCATCAATAGACCCTTGAGCAGCCAGGATCATTAGATCCCTGCCAGCAAAAATTGACCCCCAGGAACATAAGACCCCTCCTTGCAACAATAGACCCTCATTTTCATCCTCCAGTAACAATAGATCCGCCAGCAGCCAGCATCAATAGACCCTCCAGAACTTCTTGCCATTACATATATTCAGTTCTAGAGGTGCTGGAACTGTGTACCCCCACAATCCCGCTGAAAAAAGCCCTGCTTAAAACTAAAATTATATTTGGTACCAGATCAGCTTTAGGGGAAAATCTGCATCTCAAACTAATCCCAAACCCCTGTGTGCCCCCGCCCTCGAACAGGCCTAAACCTGCTCCTACGCTCATGGGTTGATAGATTTCAGCAATAACACAAAACCGTTAAATACTGCTTCGCAACAGTTCCAGGATTCTGCTGATATCATCTACATTTCAGCATACATCTTCATGTTCCAGTTAGCTGTAATCGGCTTAGCTCCCTTCAGTGCCTTCGTTTATTTGAAAATTAATTTTCATGCATCTAATTAGAAACAGAGAGGAACAATTACAGGATGGTCACAAACTCACATCTTGACGGTGATTAAATCAAGATAGATCTCTTCTTCTTCCATCAAATCTCAGTGGGCCCATCCATAAAATCAAAGCAGAGAAGTTTTGTGAATGAACTGGGACTCTCATAGCTTTTCATCTAGGCCTGGATTGGCATTCTGTCAGCTCAGGGGCTTTCCTGAGGATCTGGTGTATTTATGAGAGTATTTCTCAATTGACAACTATTTTGGGCTACCCAAATATACTCCTATAAAATGGTGCATTTTTTAGTCCATGTGTATTTGGATTACAAGCTTTACAACAGGGGAGGTGAAATAGTATAGAGCGGCGCAGGCATAAATCCTGTACCACTAATCTAATCTGAGAAAACGGAGCAGAACTTCAGAGTTTCAGATTAGGCCCTGCCTCTCTGAGGCTTCCACTGAAGCCTTTTCACCATAAACTAAATCATAGGCTGCCCTGATGATAACACCCAAGGTAGGCTCTGAGGAAGTGGGTTGAATGATGCTTACTGTCATTAAAGTGTTACTAAACCCACAACTGTAAAATCAGTGTGTATATGCAGGAAAGCATGCTTGTTATACTCACTGTGGAACCTAAGGGGTTAATCCTCTGCATTGCGTATGAAGGCTGTTTGATCCTGTCTCTCTGATCCTCCCCTTCTTTCACTGTCTCCAAACGATAACCTGATATTTACAGATCCAGGGGACAGGCTGCACATGCTCATTTTGGTGTCTATTGCTAGACAGTTTTTTTTTTTTTCTTGGGATAGTGCATGTGATCAGCACAGAGCCAATCAGCACTGACCAGACATGTCCAGACAGAGGAATGTGGGAGAATGAAAACTCCTCCTACAAGCTTTACTAGGAACTGATACAAGTCACAAGCCTGCTATATACCGCTGATGAGAAAAGGTATTTATTTATTTGTTTATATTTACTAAAATAATTGCATTTCCATATTCTGTGTACTGTGGGAGACCAGATATAGTGACTGCAGGTTCTGGGTTTAGTAACACTTTAAGTTGGAAGACTGAAACATTGAGTGGCACAGAATACTTGACGGAGTCCGTTCTGCTCAGCGGGGCATCGATCCGCTGATCCCCGCTGAGCAGGTGGATGACAGCTCCCTCTCTGCGCTGTGCAGAGAGGGAGCTGTCAGATCCCCGCTGTCCTCTATGGGGAGATCGGATGAGAACGGACCACCTGTCCGTTCTCATCTGATCCTATCCGATCTGATCCTCCAGACGGATGGAAAAAAGGGATTTCCATCTGTCCGGATTTCACGGACTGGATTAGATTGGATAGCAGCGGGTGGCAGCAGACATGTCACCGCTGACACCCGCCACTCCATAGGGATGCATGGAGCGTCCGATCCGGTCCGCCTGAAAAAACTGACAGGCGGATCGGATCGGAAAGCCCATGTGAAAGGGGCCTTAATCAGCCACAGAACCTGTGTAATGTGTGTCCTGGTCTAAAGGGATGAGGGGGCAACCCTAGATGCCAGGTGCAGGGATGCTTGCTGTGGTCTTGGCAATATCATGAAGCTGGTGCTGCCAGGTAGAGTGATTTGTACCCAAAAGTAGCATTATAGTCCCAGCCCGATATCCTCAGAGACAGAGAGCGTGTGATCTGGTTAGTAAACCTTGCCACCAACCCCCAATGTAGCATACCTCCCAACTTTCCGAGATCGGAACGAGGGACACCTATTAGCAAAAGTATGTAGGCAAGGCCATGCCCCTTAAAGGAGAATTCTACAAAAAAAAAGATTGGTTAAACCTACAAATGTTTTTTTACCACTACTATTCCTTTTGTATTTGCTTTTGAAATTTACAAATGCAGCAATTTAGAAATTGGATGAAAGTTTTAGCACTGGGAAACAATTTTTGATAGATAAGTTGTGCATTTTATATACAACTATATACACTGAAGAAAATTATAAACGCAACACTTTTGTTATTTCCACCATTTTTCATGAGCTGAACTGAAAGATCTAAGACTTTTTCTATGTACACAAAAGGCCTATTTCTCTCAAATATTGTTCACAAATCTGTGTAAATCTGTGTTAGTGAGCACTTCTCCTTTGCCGAGATAATCCATCCACCTCACAGGTGTGGCATATCAAGATACTGATTAGACAGCATGATTATTGCACAGGTGTGCCTTCGGCTGATCACAATAAAAGGCCACTCTAAAATGTGCAGTTTTACTGTATTGGGAGGATCCAGGGGGATCCAAAAACCAGTCAGTATCTGGTGTGACCACCATTTGCCTCACGCAGTGCAACATATCTCCTTGGCATTGAATTGATCAGGTTGTTGATTGTGGCCTGCGGAATGTTGGTCCACTCCTCTTCAATGGCCCTGCAAAGTTGCTGGATATTGGAAGGACCTGGAACACGCTGTCACATACGCCGATCCTGCTCAATAGGTGATATGTCCGGTGAGTATGCTGGCCATGCAAGAACTGGGATGTTTTCAGCTTCCAGAATTTTTTACAGATCCTTGCAACATGGGGCCGCGCATTATCATGCTGCAACATGAGGTAATGGTCGTGGATGAATGGCACAACAATGGGCCTCAGGATCTCATCATGGTATCTCTGTGCATTCAAAATGCCATCAATAAAATGCACCTGTGTTTGTTGTCCATAACATACGCCTGCCCATACCATAAACCCACCGCCACCATGGGCCACTCGATCCACAACGTTGACATCAGCAAACCGCTCACCCACACGACGCCATACACGCTGTCTGCCATCTGCCCTGTACAGTGAAAACCGGGATTCATCCGTGAAGAGAATACTTCTCCAAAGTGCCAGACGCTATTGATTGTGAGCATTTGCCCACTCAAGTCGGTTACGGTGATGAACTGCAGTCAGGTCGAGGCCCCGATAAGGACGACGAGCATGCAGATAAGTGTCCCTGAGACAGTTTCTGACAGTTTGTGCAGAAACTCTTTGGTTATGCAAACTGATTGTTGCAGCAGCTGTCCGGGTGGCTGGTCTCAGACGATCTTGGAGGTGAAGATGCTGGATGTGGAGGTCCTGGGCTGGTGTGGTTACACCTGGTCTGCGGTTGTGAGGCCGGTTGGATGTACTGCCAAATTCTCTGAAACACCTTTGGAGACAGCTTATGGTAGAGAAATGAATATTCAATTCACAGGCAACAGCTCGGGTGGACATTCCTGCAGTCAGCATGCCAATTGGACGCTCCCTCAAAACTTGCAACATCTGTGGCATTGTGCTGTGTGATAAAACTGCACATTTTAGAGTGGCCTTTTATTGTGGCCAGCCTAAGGCACACCTGTGCAATATTCATCCTGTCTAATCAGCATCTTGATATGCCACACCTGTGAGGTGGATGGATTATCTCAGCAAAGGAGAAGTGCTCACTAAAGCCCCATACACACACGCAGATCGTCGTCATACAAACGTCGGCGGACGAAAGATCTGCCGATTGTATGCGTGTTAGTATGGTGCCTCCGACAGCTGTCTGCACACAATCCGCGGACAAGAGTCTTTCTTGCAAACATGAAAATTTTTGTCTGCGGACACCAGAACGGACAATTGTTTGCCTGTCAGTACAGAAATCAGCCGACAGACCGCAGATTTGCAAGACTGGGCATGCTCAGAAAATAAAAAACACAGGGAAAGTTAACCATTACATGACATCACTTCTGCAGTCAGCTGAAGTCTGCGGACAAAATTCTTGTGCTGTCCTTGTGCTGTCTTTGCACTTTTCAACAGACACCGACATCCCGGGGAGAAAAGACGAACATTTGTATGACGACGATCTGCGTGTGTGTATGGGGCTTTACACAGATTTAGACAAATTTGTGAACAATATTTGAGAGAAACAGGCCTTTTGTGTACATAGAAAAAGTCTTAGCTTTTTGACTTCAGTTCATGAAAAATGGGGGCAAAAACAAAAGCGTTGCGTTTATGATTTTGTTCATTGTAGATTAGACTAAAAAGAGGGACAAATGAGGAGGAAAGTGGGACAGAGGGACACTTTGAATGAGGGACAATACCTCAAAATCAGGGACAGTTGGGAGCTATGATGTAGGGTGGGGTTAACAGCATTGGTACTCATCAAAAATGAAGGTGGTGTGATGTTAACCGCACTGCTGGGGTTACTATTGCAGACACTGGCACCGATACTGGGGGTTAATATTGCAGTCAGTAGCATCAATACTGGGGGTTATTATTGCAGTCACTAGCACCAATACTGGGGGTTATTATTGCAGTCAGTAGCATCAATACTGGGGGTTATTATTGCAGTCACTAGCACCAATACTGGGGGTTATTATTGCAGTCAGTAGCACCAATACTGGGGGTTATTATTGCAGTCACTAGCACCAATACTGGGGGTTATTATTGCAGTCACTAACACCAATACTGGGGGTTATTATTGCAGTCAGTAGCATCAATACTGGGGGTTATTATTGCAGTCACTAGCACCAATACTGGGGGTTATTATTGCAGTCAGTAGCATCAATACTGGGGGTTATTATTGCAGTCACTAGCACAAATACTGGGGGTTATTATTGCAGTCAGTAGCATCAATACTGGGGGTTATTATTGCAGTCACTAGCACCAATACTAGGGGTTATTATTGCAGTCACTAGCATCAATACTGGGGGTTATTATTGCAGTCACTAGCACCAATACTGGGGGTTATTATTGCAGTCACTGATAACCAATGCTGGAGGCTATTATTGTGACCACTCGCATCAATGCTACAGGGTAATATTGTGGCAACTGACACCAATGCAAGGAGTTACTATTACTGCCACTGATAACAACAACGGTGCTTATTTTACTCCAACTTATTTTGCAGTGTATAAAACATTTAGCATGGCTGACGTTTTCAGGTATTAAGGTGTGTTACAGGCCATTCATTTTGAATAGGCTGTCTAATGCAATACAGTGTACTTCAATGTACAAATATAAGCTGCACTTGTGTGGCCCTAAAGAAAATATATCTGAATAGGCATCTTTAGAAACTCCTTTAGGAAGTCACAATGATAATGAATATATGGCCTGGAACCTTGCAATGCCTGTTGCCCTAGGAAAGAGTCGTTTTAGAACTTTTTAATTTTAGCACCGGTACACTGTAACTTGACTATAATCTTTAATGAAAACATTTCCTTTTTATATGGTATCAGAAATCACTGCCAAATTATTCGCTTATAAAAAGTATGCATTATCAATAGAAAAAACTCTACCCATACTCTACCAAAAAACCCATTATGAAAGTAAAAATATGGCAAAAAGAAGTCAGGCTGCAATACAATAATAAATACACTAATAAATAATAAATGCACTGCTCTTTTAGCTTGTGTTCTTTAGATCTAAGTGTTGCAGTGTGGGTTAAATACCGTGTGCTGGCAGCACTTTGGAGAGTTGGACCTCTGCACTTATACACGTGCACTGGCCCTGCAGTGTGACAGACCCCCATGAATACTACTCCAATCACCACTTCACCAGTGCTCTAGCTTCCTGTTGATTGGAGTAGCAGTCATGTGGGCATGCCAGATCACAAGGCAAGTGTCTACGTGTAAAGCAGCAGTCCAACTCTCCTCTGCTGCCAGCAAGGGGTGGGCATGAGGAGAGGCTGTCCTGGGCGCACTGGTTTACTATATAAATGGGGGCGCCAGTGAGCTCACTCACAAGCGGATGACTGCTGGGGGTGCAGTTTTGGCTTCTTTGCCCTGAGTGATGGTTGAACTTGTCTCGACACTGTATACTCACTGGCTACTTTTTTAAGGTACACCTTTCTAGTACCAGGTTTGATACCATTTAGCCTTCAGAACTGCCTTAATTTTTCATGCCATAGATTCAACAAAGTTTTGGTAATTTTCCTCAGAGATTTTGGTCCATATTGACGTTATAGTATCACACAGTTGCTGCAGATTTGTTGGCTACACATCCATGATGCAAATCTCCTGTTCCATCACATGCCAAATGTGCTCGATTGGATTGAGATCTGGTGACTGTGGAGGCCATTGGAGAACAGTGATCTTATTGTTCAAGAAACCAGTGGTGAGATGATTTGAGCTTTGTGACATGGAGCATTATCCTGCTGGAAGGAGCCATCAGAAGATAGGTACACTGTAGTCATAAAGGGATGGACATGGTCAGCAACAAAACTCAGGTAGGACATGGCATTTAAATGATGCTCCATTGGTACTAAGGGGCCGAAAGTGTGCCAAGAAAATATCCCCTACACCATTAAACCATCTTCACCACCAGCCTGAACAAGGCAGGATGGATCCATGCTTTAAAGTGGTTTACGACAAATTCTGATTCTTCCATCTGAATGTCGCAGCTGAAATGGAGACTCATCAGACCAGGCAACGTTTTTCCAATCTTCCATTGTCCAATTTTGCTGGGTCTGTGCGAATTGTAGCCTCAGTTTCCTGTTCTTAGCGGACAGGAGTGGCACCTGGTGTAGTCTCCTGCAGCTGTAGCCCATCTGCTTTATGTGTTGTGCGTTCAGAGGTGGTCGTCTCGGGATAATGCACTAGGTCAGTGTGCCCTCTGTGTGTTTTGTATAGTTGCAGTGTTAGACTTCCCCAAGTCTTTGAAGGCAGCAAGACCGTAGTTACCTGTTTTCAAAAGCAATGAAGATCTAAGCATATCCATCTGGAGGGGCCATTTACCTAAGTGCAGGAGGTATTATGTGTGTGACTGTTTCAAGAATGGTATTCTGCATACCTTGGTTGTTATTTGAGTTACTATTGCCTTTCTATCATCTCAAACCAGTCTGCCCATTCTCCTCTGACATCAACAAGACATTTTTGTCTACGCAACTGCTGCTCACTGGATATTTTCTTTTTTTCTGACCATTCTCTTCAAACCTATGAGATGGTTGTGAGTGAAAATCCCAGTAGATCAGCAGTTTTTGAAATACTCAGACCAGCCCGTCTGGCACCAACAACCATGCCACGTTCAAAGTCAACTAAATACCCATTCTGATGCTCGGTTTGAACTTCAGCAAGCCGTCTTCACCACTTCTGCATGCCTAAATGCATTGAGTTTCTGCCATGTGATTGGCTGATCAGCAATTTGTGTTACCAAGCTATTGAACAGGTGTACCTAATAAAGTGGCCGGTGAGTATATATATATATATATATATATATATATATATATATATGTATATAAGGGATCAACCGAGTATCGGCAAAGCCAATGTATCGAGGACCGATCTGCACTTTCCCCGATATATCGGAATCAGCCACCAAGGTGGCCAATATTACTGATATTTTGGAAAGTGCTTGTACCGGAGTGATGCCTGCAGCTAGAGGCATCACCCCGGTACCGGCATCCATAGCCGAGGGTCGGCTGTCTTGTAATGACTGTCATTACAAGGAGGGGGAGGGGACGCCCCCTCCCGCCGCCTTCCGCGGCTCGCCCGGGTCTCCCGTCCCACCGGGAGACCCGGGCAACCAGTCTGCGCGGCTGCCGAAGACCCAATCAAAGCCGCATTCGGCTTTGATTAGGTCTCCTTGCAAAAACCTGGAAGTGATATCATGACATCTCTTCTGGGTACTTTGCACCAGATTTAAAAAATGACAGCATTCAAAACAGCCAAACTTGGCATTTTGAATGCTTTTAAGTGCAGAGGAGGGGTTTGGGCTATTTTAGACTCCCAGATCCTTCCACAAGAGTACCTGTCAAGTAAAAAAATAAAAAAGAAATTTTTTTTAAAATGTTTAAAAATATCGGCCCATATCAGCCGATACCAATATGCATTGACCAAAATATCGATATCAGCAAGGAAAAAACGATATCGGTCGAACACTAATAAATATATATATATATATATATATATATATATATATATATATATATATATATATATATATATATATAATGTTCTTTTCCCTTTTGCTCTAAATCTGGCTACTGATTAATTACACATTTTGGATTTGACTTGGCTAACTTAGCTGGGCAGACGAGCTGAATCATTATTTAATCGAGGACATGAGTCCAGGTTCCCATGAGAAAGCTGAACAATCATAGTCCCTGACTCAGAAAAGGGTCAGTTATGCTCTTTATGTCAGCCGTTCTAATGGCATTCGCTGCAGACTTCCTGATCATGTTTCATACTCAAAACGTCATATTCAAGTGTCTCAGTGCCGTCTCAGTCCAGATAAATTTTGATAGAGTGGAGGCTGTTTTATAACAACGTCAAGTGCACATGAGATTGGAACAAGGGGCAACCCTGCATTCTGATTCAAAGTACATGTAAACTCTAACTGGATGACATTAAGTTTGCTAAAGCATTGTGTATCATAAAAAAATTGCCATATTTTTACTTTCATAAAATACTTTTCACTTCTTTCTTTTTTTTTTTTTCATCTTACGGCTGCTGACCTCCTCCAGACACTTCTGTCTATATGCATCGTTGCTCAGGACCAGCATGACTAGGGTATTATAGTTGAATTTCTGGCAGTCATGCCGCCTGACCATCGCTCCACCACACATCACTACCTAAATAGAACACACCAAATATTAATTGGAGTTTTAATGGCCACAGCATCCCTTTTATTAACAAATATAAATAACAAAACAGAATGACCTTCAATACAATATGAAAGGAGCCTCAAGGTCCCTGTAGGCATTTTAACTGGCTGGGACAACCTGTAAGGTAGGCCTCCAGCCACATCACACCAACTTGGAGACAATCCCCAGTAGCCTCAGGTCGTACCATGAATGTACAGAAATGAGGGAAGGCATACCCAAGACAGCTCCTTTCCAATTCACATTTAACCTGCTGCCAACCTTCAAGGACCTTGAACCCCGCCAGATGCCTGAATGTCTCAACCTAAACTAACTAAACAAAAAATTCAATTAAAGTGATTGTAAAGGAATTTTTTTTTTTTTTTTTAAATAACAAACATGTATAAACTTGCTAGCTAGAATTGAACAGAGTGGCCCCGATCCTCCTCTTCTAGGGTCCCCCACCTGCGCTTCTGGCTCCCCCTCTCTTGCCAGTGCCCCCAATAGGAAACCAATTGCCATTCCTATTCTTGAGTCCCGCTGCTATGACCATTGACACAGACAGTGGGACTCGACCCCACCCCCTCGTCTCTGGCATTGATTGACAGGAGTGGGAGCCTGCTGCTATCAATATGTCCAATGAGGAGAGAGACAGCGTGAGAGCCGCTGCTGTCATGCACGTCTCTGGATCATATTGGGCTCAGGTAAGAATGGGGGGGGGTGGGGTGGTCCTGCAGCAGAGAATGTTTTTTTTTTTTTTTACCTTAATGCATATGCATTAAGGTAAATACCCAGAGTCTTTAAAATCACTTAAAACCCCCCAAGGGTTGCTGTCCTCCAACCGAAACTTTCCCAAGACCCTCCTGCCTTCAACCCAATGAGACTTCACATGTTCCTCTCTGGTCACACCAATCAGGTGTCAAACTTCTAGCATATTTTAAAAAACACACCCCACCCATATCTCAACTCCCCTTTTAACTCAGTTAAATCTTCAGGCATGTTTTTTTAATTAACGCCGCAAATTTAAAAAGATTTAAAACAATATTTATAATCACATTTGCATCCTAAAGCTTATATGAAATTGTATTTATTATTTTTAGAGAATTTTTAGTCAAAGGGTATTTAAACCCAAGAACAAAAAGTGTAATATATTGCAGTTTACAGTCCTTAGATGTGGTGGATTCATTTGTTTTTCTTTTTTTTTTTTTTCCCAAGCTAAGAATATTTTTAACAAGTACAAGAAATACCTGTTGATCTTGCCATAAATGGGGGGGGGGGGGATTTACTAAAACTGTTGCACACAGAATCTGGTGCAGCTGTGCACAGTAACCAATCAGCTTCTAACTTCAGCTTGTTCACTAAAGCCCCGTACACACATGCAGTCCATTCATCTGTTTTTCATCCTTTTTGTGCATTGGTAGTGGATGTAAAAAAAACGGATGAAAAAACGGATGAAAAATGGATGAAAAACGTATGAAAAAGGAAGGAAAACAGATGAAAAAGGAAGCAAAATGGATGAAAAACGGATGAAAAAGGACGAAAAACTGATAAAAAACTGATACATTTTGACGTGACTGACCGGATGAACTGAATGGACTGTATGTGCGAAAGGGGCCTTAGGCTCCTTTCACACATGCGGACCATTCAGATCCGTCTGTCCGTTTTTCTGGCGGATCTGAACGGATGCCCCATGCATCTCTATAGGGCATCGGATGTCAGCGGAGACATGTTCGCTGACATTCGATCTGATCCGATCCGTCAAATCTGGACGGATGGAAACCCTATTTTCCATCCGTCCAGCGGATCAGATTGGATGGGATCGGATGAGAACGGACAGACGGTCCGTTCCCATCCGATTCCCTCATAGAGAACAGCGGGACCTGACAGCTCTGTCTACGCACACATCCCCCGCTGAGAAAAAGGGAGTCCGCCAACGGACTACCCTGTGTGAAAGAAGCATGTTATTTGCTGGATCACCAGGTGAAAATAAATTAAAAGAAGCTTGAAAAATATCATCACAACTTATAGGCCTGGTAAGCAACAATGTATTACATTTTTGGGTTTGTATTTAGATACAATTTAATCCTTTTTTTTTTTTATAATATCACTTGAATCCTGATTATGTACATAGTATGTCAGAGCTGTATACCCCAACAGTATAAAGTGAAATCCATCAGTGAAAAAGTATAAAGTCCCCTAAATGAGCCTTAGCCCCCGTTCACATTGGCAAAGTTTGACATGCAATTTGACAGGTCAAATCGCAGCCTATTGCCGGCAAAAGGCACTGTCCCAATCGGTGCAACGCCGACTTTGCTGTGCCGCACCAATTTCCAAAAGTAGTTTCTGCACTACGTTTGGCCACTTCCATAGACATCTGTGCATGAATCTGCACACACATGTCTTTCAAGTCGCCCCTGAATTCAGACTGAAATGCGGCTTTGAAATAGTGCGAGTTCAGATGAAGTTGCGTGATTTCAAAGCCACAATCAATGTGAATGCTTAATCTGAGTTTAATAAATTGCCCATGTAACACTGTCCCCCGTAGGGCTTGCTGTGTGATGACTTCTTGGGCCTCCTCTGATTACCTGCAGAGGGTCACTTAGGGAGTGTTGACTCATCCATCCTTACTCCCATTCGCTCGTTACTCAATAAACAGTCCAGGTGATTTGATTTTTTAATTATTGTGGAACTTGGATGGGAGAAGGGTATAGTGGGATACTTCAACTGGAACTATTTACAGTAGATAAGGAGAACTCTCAATTGGTCTCACCAGCTTACTTGTGGAAGCAGACACACTGCTTTTACCCTACTGCCACTTGTATGGAAGAATGAAGTCCTCTTGCTTTCTCTAGCAGCAGACTTGATGCAACTACATTATCTTCAGGACACTCTCTTAGCATCCCCTTGACTGACACCCGTCCACTGACTCTTCTAGCAGAAGGGATCGCCCTCTCAGGACAGGCCCCATGACACAGAACTATACTCAATGTATGCAGAATCAGATCCTGTCCAGTGTCTCCCTTCCAGTCAGCTCTGCAGGACCTCTGAGTCCAGCTGCTCTCTAACTCTCTGGCCCTTAGGTCAACCACCTGAGGCCACATAGTAGCTTCTACAGAGGAGGGGCAGCTGCCCCCTCCCTCTGGGACCCCGCTCTCCACCTGAAAGACCCTGAGCACATGTGCCCTTGGCATTTATATAGTACCCCAGCATACACTGGGGCATTTTTCTCTGGCAATCACTAGAACTGTACTAAACACCTGTGCACTCATTTGTCAGGTTTCCTCCCACTGTCCAATATGCCTCCCTATAGGAGCAGTGTGAAACACTTCAGACAAACTGAGCTGTACCTGAGCACCATGAGCAGACCTTACTAGCAGATCCTGCTCTCTGGTAGGCAGAGAGCAATATAAATTTAGCTGGCAATCTCTCTGGTAAGCAGAAAAGATCCAAAAACGATATTCTGTCTTCTAGCACCTGCCCAGGAGGGTGCTACATCCATACGATTCAAAATTCAAGGCAGATGTGGATTTGATTGGAAGAACTTCTGAGACTTAGAAAAGGTGTTCTGTGTATGGAAGACAGCAGGGAGTATGCAGTGTGTATGCTTGGGAACAGCTCTTTTGCATTGCAGACAGACAGATTCCAGAAAACTCCCTGCATGTGGCATGGGTAGGTTTACTTTCTGCACTCTGAGCTGTGTAACTTTCTCTCATATGATGTAAAGTCAGGTCCATAAATATTGGGACATTGACACAATTCTAATTATTTTGGCTCTATACACCACCACAATGGATTTGAAAAGAAACAAACAAGATGTGCTTCAACTGCAGACTTTTAGCTTTAATTTGAAGGTATTTACATCCAAATCAGGTGAACGGTGTAGGAATTACAACAGTTTGTATATGTGCCTCCCACTTTTTAAGGGACCAAAAGTAATGGTACAGATTAACAATCATAATCATAAATCAAACTTTCACTTTTTAATACTTGGTTGCAAATCCTTTGCAGTCAATTACAGCCTGAAGTCTGGAACGCATAGACCTCACCAAACGCTGGGTTTCATCCCTGGTGATGCTCTGCCAGGCCTCTACTGCAACTGTCTTCAGTTCCTGCTTGTTCTTGGGGCCTTTTCCCTTCAGTTTTGTCTTCAGCAAGTGAAAGACATGCTCAATCGGATTCAGGTCAGATGGTTGACCTAGCCATTGCATAACATTCCACTTCTTTCCCTTAAAAAACTTTTTGGTTGCTTTCGCAGTATGCTTCGGGTCATTGTCCATCTGCACTGTAAAGTGCCGTCCAATGAGTTCTGAAGCATTTGGCTGAATATGAACAGATAATATTGCCCGAAACACTTCAGAATTTATCCTGCTACTTTTGTCAGCAGTCACATTATCAATAAATACAAGAGAACCAGTTCCATTGGCAGCCATACATGCCCACGCCATGATACTACCACCACCATGCTTCTCTGATGAGGTGGTATGCTTTGGATCATGAGCAGTTCCTTTCCTTCTCCATACTCTTCTATTCCCATCACTCTAGTACAAGTTGATCTTGGTCTCATTTGTCCATAGGATGTAGTTCCAGAACTGTGAAGGCTTTTTTAGATGTTGTTTGGCAAACTCTAATCTGGCCTTCCTGTTTTTGAGGCTCACCAATGGTTTACATCTTGTGGTGAACCCTCTGTATTCACTCTGGTGAAGTCTTCTCTTGAATGTTGACTTTGACACACATACACCTACCTCCTGGAGAGTGCTCTTGATCTGAACAACTGTTGTGAAGGGTGTTTTCTTCACCAGGGAAAGAATTCTTCGGTCATCCACCACAGTTGTTTTCCGTGGTCTTCCGGGTCTTTTGGTGTTGCTGAGCTCACCAGTGCGTTCTTTATTTTTAAGGATGTTCCAAACAGTTGATTTGGCCACACGTAATGTTTTTGCTATCTCTCTGATGAGTTTGTTTTGTTTTTTTCAGCCTAATGATGGCTTGCTTCACTGATAGTGACAGCTCTTTGGATCTCATATTGAGAGTTGACAGCAACAGATTCCAAATGCAAATAGCACACTTGAAATGAACTCTGGACCTTTTATCTGCTCCTTGTAAATGGGATAATGAGGGAATAACACACACCTGGCCATGGAAAAGCTGAGAAGCCAATTGTCCCATTACTTTTGTTCCCTTAAAAAGTGGGAGGCACATATATAAACTGTTGTAATTCCTACATGGTTCACCTGATTTGGATGTAAATACCCTCAAATTAAAGCTTAAAGTCTGCAGTTAAAGCACATCTTGTTTGTTTTATTTCAAATCCATTGTGGTGGTGTATTGAGCCAAAAAGATTAGAATTGTGTTGATGTCCCAATATTTATGAACCTGACTGTATGTATTGTTGGGTGAATAAAAATCGATGATTTTTTTTTTTTTTTTAATTAAAAAAATCAGATATTCTGCATATATGTATATTCTGCAATATTTACATTTTTGGTAAACTCATGCAATGAATCCAAACTCTGCAAGCTGAGATAACATGCACTGCATTGATGCATTCACACAATTTCACATTAACTACCAGCAAGAATGAGTCCTTACATTTAAAGAGCACCTGTCACTTCAGAGCCACCCCGGCAGCGCCTGTTAGCGGGCATCCACTCACATGCTGTCGTCATGTCCCTCACCTTGTTGTGTCACTGCCACATCACCAGCCATAAAGTTAATGGGACTGTCGGTGAGTCAACAGCAGGTCAGAGGAGGAGCCGCAGTGGGATAGAGATGACAGTTGCTTTTTAAAAATTATGATTTAAATCGAGCTAATTTAAATTAAAGTGGAACTCCACCCAAATAGGGAAATTCCACTTTAAGGACTGGCCCCCACTCCTCTTGCACAGTTGGCACTTTTGAGGAGTGGGGTGGGGTGTGGGGGGGAGCAGGTATCCAACGTGGACAGGTACCTGCTCCCACTTCCCTTCCGAGCGCCGCGGCGCTCGACAACAGAAGTTCTCCTCCCTCCCCCATACAATATTCTGGAACACTGACAGGTCCCAGAAGACTGCTTCCGCCAGTCAGGATGCGTGACTTGTGAATGCGCAGTGGGCACCCGGCTGTGAAGCCGAAAACTGTCACAGCTGGGTGCTCATAGTGAAGATGCCGGCGCCTCCGAGGGAGGATGAAGATTGCTGGGTGGGCCAATTGGGAGACAGTCACCATTGAGTGTTAATGGAGGTGAGCGGCCATTACACTTGATTGTGGTTTCCAAACTCACGAAAGATCGCACCGGGTTGTCACCGGAAGTGTCCTGTGTCACTTTATCACCTATGAACTGTTTCATCATCGCCAATTTTGGCTTTTTTTGCACTGTTTGCACCTTTTTGGGACTTTGCAAATTTTAATGCGAATTTTATTCATTAATGTTCTACACCGTGTTTATTCAGCTTTATTTTATATTATTAGGCACTTTTAGTGCACTGTCACATATCTTTTCGATATTTCCACTTGTACTCTATTCAGTTATTTAGATTACCACTGTGCAACCTAGTGTTGCAGTTGTTCACCTCTTCACTTCACAGCAATTTGAAAGCTGTACCTCATTATTCTTCTTTTGATATATTTCTTTCAATTATATTGATCACTTTATTTCACCCACACTTTTTTTGATTTAGGATCATCATTTTTAAAAATGTCTTTATTCCCATGCAGCACAAGAGCACTTGATTTATCACCTTGGCACTTTACACATTATTTACTGTATTGTACTATTTTGTATAGAAGAGCATTATTGTGATTGGGGTATAATTTTTGCCGTGGCCGAGAAGCTAAGAATTACAGCTTCAACATGTGTGTCGGGAGGGTACAGCATAGTGCATAAACAGCAAACTCTCAGAGAACAGTTGCAGAGAACAGAACTTGTGTTAAAGGAGAAGCTTGTTTGGCTGTACTTCTCCTGTGGATCACAGGAATGCAGTTCTGTCTGCACTCCTGTGACCCATTTTCATCAGACAGGGGGCTAAAGCCCACTGTCGGCTGACTTCACAAAGCCAAGATAGAGATACTTAAGTCGGGAACCGTCAGGATTGGAGCGGCCGGCTCAGCCTCTCAGGGAGCCGCTGAGAACCTGAGCTGGCCGCTTCCATCTCCTCCACAGCCCAGTGCTCCAGTGAGAGGGGGGGGCAGAGTAGAGAGCGGTGACAGAGAACCGAGCGATCGGGGGTGTTTGATCGCTCGGTTCTCAGTATTAGAGCTGCCGGAGGGAAAGATGCAGTATCCACGTAGGTAGGTATGATTCTTAAAAAAAAAGAAACCCATGCTTCTCTTTTAATGTTAGAGCTCAATAATTCTCCACTATCTCGTTGGGAAGGTGTCTGACTGGGAACTTTCATAGAATGTAACAGCAGTTGTAGCAGAGAAGTTCTCAGGTGTGCCAACAGCATCTGTCTTAAGGGGCAGACTGTGCCCTGGCTGGTCAGTACCCAAATGAGTAGGTCCCCAGGAAGAATGGCGTGTCCCTATCCTTTCCCTACCCACCTGGAACCTCCCCCTGCCGATAATCACTATCTTTGCCAGACAGGTGACTTGTCCCTACACTACCCACATGCATAATGCACGCCAAGCCTGGGTGCCAGGACCTTAAAGGGAAGGCTACTCCCAAAAATTAAAAGTCAGCAGCTACAAATACTGTAGCTGCTGACTTTTAACATAAGGACACTTACCTATCCAGGGATTCAGCGATGTCCTCACTCTAACCGATTCTTCAATTGGCTTCGGGTGCAGGCACCGGCATCTCTAGTAAAGGAAACAGAGAGTAAAGCCTTGTGGCTTCACAGCCTGTTTCCTATGGCACATGTGCAAGTCATGCTGTACCTTATGATTGGTCTCATATTTTTCTGGGACCTGTGATGTGTCCCAGAAGACTGTGGGGGAAGGGGGGGGCTTCTGGCTCATATTGCTGTGGTACCCACTCACCCTTCCCCTCCCAAAATGTGCCAAATGTGGCAGTGGAGGGTGCAAACAAGTGGAGCTTCCCCTTTTGGATGGAGCTCCACTTTAAATAGGCTATGCCTGACCCAAGATGGCTGCCAGGTACATGGGGCGGTAACATCCAACTGCAGAGCTTCCCCAGTGACCCAGGAAACAATAAAGAAACCATGTTCCTCTTGACTTCCCCTTCAACTGCAAAGCCGGTGTGGTCGAGTGCCACCTGCAGTGGAGAAAATAGGCTGCACCTGCCTACATGTATACAACCCACTCCAGCCGCTGGATTGGGTTAAGAGGAACAGTCAGGCAGGAGTAAATCCATGGCTCAATCACCTATTTTGATGCCCCCCCCCCCGCCTCCCCAACCACAAGTGTGAACAAGTCCAAAATGTTGTTCTGGTAGGTTAATTGGCTCCTGCCTAAATTTGCCCCAGTATGTGTGTACAAATGGGCTATGCACATGTGTTATTACATTCTGCATGCTGATTCTAAGCCATGCAATTGGGGAGGGTTAAGGAAAGACCTGGTGACCTACCTCCTAGAAAAGTTGCTGCAAAAATGTTATGGAAAAATACTTTCAAACATTTCTGGCATGGTACCCAAAGAGCTGAGCGGACATATACATACATACATACATACATATCATATTCCAGCAACTGTCAGGTATGCGCAGAATTAGTTAGTTAGAATCCATGCATGTGACAGGACATGGTGTAACCAAGAGGTTGCTTGGGTGTCTCATGATTAACGGATCGCAGGAAGAAACTGTTGTTGGGTGGGCATGCACAGATAGTAACCCCCTTGATCATTTTTCCTGCTTTTAGAGAAGGTTGGGGATGTAGTCAAATTAAAATCTAAACAGAGAGGTGAAAATGATCTTGTGCATATGCTGCATGTATTCTTGAAAGATAGCCGTGTGCTGTAAGAGTCATTCTAGGTCCACAGTCCCACAGACTGCGCTGCAAATGTATTTGGCATCACTTTCTTCCGTTATCTTGGAAAAAGTTCAGATGTGGACAAATTAAGGAAAGATATGAGGAGTTCGTCCTAGGATGTACATTTGGGTTCTGTGGGAAAGTTTATTTTCTGTTTTTAATATAATTTCTGATAGGACAGGATCAGATCCTACTTAACCCGCAGTAAATATTCATGTTATGATAAAAATATGGTTAACCCACTGGAAAAATAGTAAGTTTTATGGAAAATACATTAGCTTAATGTCAAATACTTTTTATTATTAAATAAAAGTACTGGGAGCTGGGCCATTTCAGATGTTTGTCATATGGAAGTGGCATGGGAAGCCAGTAACTAGGGGGGCAGTGGCTGATCCTTTTGCCTTGTCTTCTTTTTTCAGTATAACCTTATGTGAATCCATCACAAAATAAAATACCAGTCTGAGAAGCCTTGGGTGGAAGCTGGCATGCTCTTAATTACAAGCATAATAGTTTAGGGGGATTTAAGCTGAACCAGAATGAGCTTCACCAATACTTCTGTAATGGCCATTAATTTACCATGCTCAGTTGCAGGATGCTTTATCCCTTTTTCTCACAACTTCCTGGGGTCCTGGACAAGCCAAAGAAGATAGAATTCTCAGCCTCGCTCCCTCTGCAGCTCAGAGAGATCAGAGTCAGAAATAAGCCAGCAGCAGCTGGGCAAGTGATGTGCAGCCAGGTGGGTGGCCCTCCACCGTCAGAACCTGTATGTAGACAGCAGGGCAGGAGCTTAAAGCGGAGTTCCGGGCACAGAAATGATTTTTTGCTGAACATACCCCCGGGACAGTCAGGGCTAGCACATTCCACAATGGCTAGCCTCTGATCTGTCCTGGTTCGCACTTACCTTTTAGAAGAAATACTTACTTAGAAAATTTCTTCCACAGCGTTTCCATCTCTGTTGTGGGCAGCTGAAGCCGGCGCGGTCCTCTTCTCTGTCTTCTTCCGCGTCTTCGTGTCCCAGAATGCACTGCACCGGCCCCTCTCGTCACTTCCGGTGTGGCGCCGCATTCCTAAACAGCTTCTGGGCATGCCCAGAAGCTGTTTAGCAGGGGAATGCGGCGTCGCCCGGAAATGACGAGCGGGGCCGGTGCCGTCGCATTGATTCCTGGGAGCTAAGACGTTTAGCTCCCAGGAATCATCGCGAGGCAGGAAGTGACGGGGTGAGCCGCGGCTCCGAGGGAGGAAGCAGTCAGAGGTGAGTATTTACGATCTTCAATAAAAAGGTGAGTAAACAAAAAAAATAAAAATAACTATCCAATTCCTTTTCAGGTGAGCTCTACCTAGCGGAGGGGCACAAAAAAAAAAATCGTTTTTGTGCCCGGAACTCCGCTTTAATAGCACACAAATTCTCCGGATGACCCAGTTACTGTGTTGAACTCCAATTATTACTTTTTGTTCCAAAGGGGTGGCCATCTGTATCCTTGGACCTTGGATGCCTTCAGCTGTTCAACTGTGTTACCAGAGATACCCTGGATATTTACTGTAAGGTGGGGGGGGGGGGGGGAGAGACATTGCTATGAAGAGTCCATGTCTGTGCAGTTTTTATGATCTGTTTTTTTAATGCCCTACAGTGTATAAATGTTTTTTGCAATACTGGAACTGTCTTGCACTATTGATTCCCACTTTACTCCTGTTTAATGAATGTTACAGTCACTCTCTATCTAATCATTCGGCTGATTACCCATACTGGTACACTGCTACTTCCTCTTAACGGCTTCCGAGAAAGGTGTTTTGCTTTAATTTACCTATAAAAATGACAGCTGTTTTGCATGAGCTTTGTAGACTTGCTGCTAAAAACATATCTCAAACAATTGAAAGGCTAAAATAGAAATTCAGTTTAAAGCTAAATTCTGAGAATTAGACAGACACTCTTGCAGTAGGGCTCCCCGCACCAGGGCCATCTATAGAGGGTTACCCATGGTCCCCCTGAAGGGGGGCCCTCATAGCAGGAGGACTCGAAACGACTGGTGGACAATTACAGAACGATGCCCTGTGCGGCTTTCTGCAGCAGCTGAAAGCCAGTTTCTCTCCCTCCCAGCCAGCTTTTAGCTGTTGCAGGGAGAGACAGACACAATGCATCGTTCTGTAACTGCCCCCCTCCACACTGATCCCCCTTCCCTGTTCTGGCTACATCTTCTTTCCCCCTGTGTGCCCGGACCCCTCCAGCAGCTCTGCTGGCTTACTTGTCCTGCGACTGCTACAGGTACACAGAGGGATGTGTCAGAATGGAGAGTGGCGGAAGGGGCCAGTAAATATGTTATTCACCAGCCCCTTCCTTTTCTTATTGGACAAAGTGAGTGATTGCTATGGATCACTCCTGTATCCTTTGATAACTAAACATAGTAAATTGTGTTTACTATGCTTCAGTTTATGGATGAACAGGAGCCTTTGTCTCCTGTCCATTCATCTTCACAGGCTGCAGAGAAAGGAATTGAAGAATCTGTGTCTTCAATTCCCATCTCTGTCTCAAAGGTGAGATGTCCTCACCAAAGCCCCTGTCACATACCTGACTGTAAAGCCTAAAAATGAGAAGGCTGGCCTCTTGCACAATTCACATCCAAGCACCCATAACTGGAGACGGGGACTGCTAGGGCAGTGGAAGGGTGCCTGTAATCTGTAGGAGTGAGCTGTAACCTGTAGACACATGAGTCCTTCCAGTGGTGGTGTGAAGTCTGGTCACAAGCCTTGTTCAGCAGGAGCCAGGCAGACAGTTGTAGAATTAAGATCAGGCTCAAGGTTGGAGGAGCAGACAAAGGTCGGTAGGGGTACCAAATCAGGAATCAGAGATGTATTCATAAATCCAAGCCGGGTCAGTAGCATAAGTGAGAAGCAGATATAGCAGGCAGGGGTGATCCAAGAGAGGTGTCAGACGTAGCCGGGTCAGGAACAAGGTTAGTAGACATTGACTAGAATCAGGAACATAGGAACCAAAGCTGAAGACAATCCAGCACTGAAGCCAGGCAGACTCACAGTTTAAATAGGCTGCTTGTTGCCAAAATCTGTTGATACATGCGCATGCCCACGTGTATGTGCATTTGTGGGTGCATTCCAGTCCTTGCAAGTCTTGGGCTTCTATGCTCGTGACTCTGCACATGCGCACAAGAATGAGCATCTGCTGAACAGGAATGAGCATCTGCTGCATCGGAATGAGTACCTGCTGCACGAGATCCCTAACAGCCTTGTAAAAAAATATATATATTTTAAAAATGTATAAAAAAAAAAACTAATTGTAAAAAAAAAAAAAATTGAATTGTGAAAAAAATATTTTTTAAAAATGTGTAAAAATAATTTAGAAAAATTGTAAAAAAATATTTTTAAAGATTGTAAAAAATAATTTTAAAACTGAAGAGCTCATTCACACAGGTTTTCTGGCCCATACAGTGTGAATGAGCATGAATGAGTGTGAATAAGGATTTTTTTTTTTTATTAAAACAATAATTACCGTACCATCATCCACATATAGAAAATGGAAGGGACACTGTAAATGGTGTATGTTTAGTATCTCTTTAAGGGCAAAGAAAGCAAAATAAAAGTCTCACACAGCTTTTATTGATTCCTTCCTCTGACCTCCACATCCTTGAACCAGTTAGAGCTATAGGGGAAGGGGTGAATGTCAATTTCCCTTCGAACTTCAGCAGATTATTTCTCAGAATCACAGCGACATACATTATGGTTGTCATCAAGAGAAGAATTGGCGTTCTCACCTTGTGAGTTCCACCCACAGCTCTGCTCTTTGCATAGGCCCTGTACAGCACAGTGATTATATCACTGCTGTTTTTACAAAATAATATCTGGGTTCACAATGCCATTTGGTGCAGACGTGCTAAGGTAAACAATCTTCCAATATTAGCCCCAGTTACCCCTCTAAATACTTACCTGAGCCCGATCTCGATCCGGCGCTGTGCCCAAGTTCTTGATAAAGGGCAGGCAGAGAAAATAAGGAAGCAAACAATACTGGTAGGGCACCCCAGAAGAGAATGTTCAGTTCTGCTATAACATGTTTGTTATTAAAAAAAAAAAAAAAAAAACCTTGACCAGTGTAGAACAGATGTCCCCCACCTTAGCCCATGACTGCCCAGCCATACCCCATGCTCCACGAGACCCCTTCCATTACTTACAATTAATGGAGACCACACAACGAATAGAGTAATAAATGGCCATGGCAGCCTCTTCATTAACAAACAAACTTAAATTACCATAAACCATAAAAAATTCCTTATAACAGAAACATATCAGTAACTAAGGCAGTTGGCCTTTGAAGACACCCCAGGTTACAGTATGTTCCAACGATGTACTGTGGGACCTTTTACCATAATAGGCATCTAGCTGCAACACACTGGCTCAGAGACAACACACTAACCGCAGTGCACCCAGTACCATATTCCAGCTAAACCGACATTAACCGCGAATACACCAGAGGGACACATACCACCGATGGGTCCCGAACACTTCCTTATCCTATTTTTTTCTTCCTCCAGCAAAGACCAACAACCGCCCCACTGCCACGACATCCATCAATTCCTCTGCTCCTGATGAGAAAAATTGCCCAAAAAACAGGGAGAGTGGGTGGGAAGCTTCTTACTGCGTCCGTCCGCTCCACTGGATGCCAGGGCTGAGCCTTCCCTCCTAAAACTGCCCTAGACCCAGCCACAAGATACCCCAATCTGGTAAGCCCTCTACTTCTAAACAAACCTGACTGTTAACTCCTTCCTACCTTGCTCCCCTCTTCACCCTGTCATGCCTGCCCTGCACTATTTTTTATTTCTTTTCGATCCGGGCCTCACTTTAGTAACGCTTTAAGGAATACATTTACATGAACCTTTCTCTGCCATAAGGTTACCTATACATTTAGTGGCTTTGCTAGCTTAAAGTGTAAGTTTACCTTTTCAGTAAAAAAAAATAAAAGGTGAGCTGACGCTCATTCCCCATCCACACCCCTGGACCCCGCTGTACTTACCTCTGTAGGTGATTGATGAGCTGTCAGTGCCCAAGCAGCCTATGAAGCAATCAGGGGATTTAAAATCCTAGCTCTTCACTGCCTACTTTCTGCAGTGCTTCTGGGAGGAATCAGAGCACATCTGATTGGCCAGTGATGGCACAGAGAATCACTCTGATCTGTTATGGATATAAACAATTCCAAATAATACAAGGTATTTATAAAGCCTAGTAAAACCAAGTAATGGTATGCAGTCTAAGGCCTCATGTACACAGGACTTTTTTTCCTCCCCTAAATGCCTTTGCTCGAAGGGACGAAAACACAGCTTAAAAAACGTGCCTAAAGCCGTGATTAGGTAAGTTCACATGTTTACGCTAATGCATTCTATTGGCCAAAACATTAATTTATTCTGCCCATTAGAACGAATTAACGAGCAACTGGCATTGGCATTTTTTCAGCCCAAATATTCCTCTTCTGAACGTGTAAGTGATGGTTATTTTACTACCTCTAAATGCTGCTGCCTCAAAGTCCCTGTAACAGAGAGGCCTGGAGAAAAACAGAAGGCACTAAATGGAGTGCCGGCATGACAAGGGTAAAAAGGGCTTGGGTATAGGAAGGAAAAGGGTTGTATATGGATACCAGGACAGTTAGCTGGCTGGGGGGGGGGGGGGCATGGTCATAGTTGAGAGGAGCATTGGGCGATGGGATTCTGTTAACCTGATGGAAGGGGAGTCAATCGGAGGTCAGCCAACCAGGGAACAACTTACCACCCTCCCACCCTGCCTTTGGTTGGATGTTTTGAGTTGAATTATGGGATATAAAAGGGAGCCTATTGTGATGGTGGTGGAATGCAAGGTTTTTTTAGGTTCATATGGGCACAAAAGGTAGGGACCCGTCTGAGGTTCAGCTCCCAGTTGGTGTAGGTACCTGCGAGTTGCGTCCGAGTCTGTGTTTTTTGCGGCTGGAGGCCTGACAAGTGATTCCCAGGTACTGTCATTGATTTGATCTTGACCTTGTGGCTCCAATTTTATTTTATACACTGTGTGTTCAGGTTATGATGTTATTGATCAGTATTTATTTGTTATTTATATTTTTGGTTATTAAAAGGCTGCTATGGCTAATTTAACTCCAATCGGTTGTGGTGTGGTTATTTTCCTGGAAGGGGTGTGGTTTTATTGGTATAGTAGTTAAGTACAAGGCATAGTTTATACCATTGTCATGCCTATGTGTGCATTAACAAATATATAGGGGCATTTAGAGGCACAAAAAAAGTCAAATGCCTGTAAAAGCAGCGTTTTTGTCATCCTGTGTGGGGGTGTTTATTGGCTGCAAATCAATGGCTGGTGCTGCTGTTGATCACATGAAACCGGTCACACGGTCGGGTAGGGGGTCCAACTTATGACCTCTACATTCAGAAAACACCCCTGCTATTAAAATTTTTGTTCTTGGGTTCAGATATACTGTAAGTGTTTAATAATATATACTTTTCAAATCTTTTACCATTGAACATTTTATTTTGGGGTGTGAAAATTACATTTTTCAGTGTTCTATGCTTTTAGATATTTATCATTTATGAATGTTATTGGTAATGAAAGTCTCCAAAATACCATGCCTAATTTATAACTCCGAAAACGAATATAAACATCACCCTTCAGGAAAGCTGCAAATAATGGAGACATAGATGTGGTGACAGGTTCACCTTAATGACAGCTCCAGTGACGGCCGTATTATGTGGCTGTCTCCTCATCTTCAAGCATTACTGGCGGGATTCAGAGCTAGGTGCCGTCTGCCAGCAGACCGGGGTTGAGTCACCAGTTAATCAGATTGTGAGGTGTGAATATAATCTCCTGATGGGAGCATTTTGCTGATGGCAAAATCAGCTTGTAGTTTAATTGTAAAAGCAGAAGTCTTACAGAGAGAGGCACAGGCAGCAGTTTAATCAATTTATCCTTTATGAGTGTCCTAATACAATGTGACGGAACCGCAGTCTTGGTGATAGTTCTGACATCTGGGGATGACATAGGCCAAGCAAGTCGTGACCATTTCTTGCCACGGCTATGAAAACAGAAGTATGTTCTTCTCGTTACTGCACACTGAGCCGTGTATTGCCATTGCGTCTTCATTGTAAGCTTCTTTATTGTCTATCTCTGGCATGACCCTTCTGAAAGCTTGTTCCCCTTTCTTGGCGGAGCCATTGTGGCTGTTGTTGGTGGGAGGGACTGCTTTTTAGCCCTTTAATAACTCACACGTACATACTTGCCAATATTATGATCCTGGATTGCAGAATTGCTGGACCCAGTGTGGCTGTTGTTGGTCAGAATGATGGCATTTCAACCCTTTAATAACTAAAACATACAGACTAGACTACCTGCTCATAACCCTGATCCCCCCACAATTAATGCCTTTTTAAGTTATTGCACTTGTGCAGTGTAACTCAAAAAAGGTTGATGCTGTGATTCCGGGACATGGCTCGCATTGGCGAGGCAGATGGCCAGGGAAGGAATTGTCCTGGCATATTGGAGACAGTTGGCACATATTATTTGCACAGGTTCTGTGGCCCATTATACAATTGTATTTTATATACAATATATATATATATATATTTTATATACAATATTTATAAAATATATACCGTACAATATTTACAGAAGAGATCATTTTAATGCAAATAATAGTGTATTCTTATATTGATGAAACACATTTTATATATATATATATATATATATATATATATATATATATATATATATATATATAAATATGGAGAGAGCGAGAGAGAGGCCACAAACCACAAGTTTGTTTACATTCTGACACTGACATGTGGGTCTACACATGGCTTCAACCATAAAGGGTTAACCACTTAACCTCAGGAATATTAACCCCCCTTAATAACCAGGGCAGTTTTTTTTTTTTTTTAAACTGACAGTTGCGTGGTCATGCAACACCATACATAAATGAAATTGATGTCCTTTTTTCCCACTAATAGAGTTTTCCTCTGGTGGTATTTGATTACCTCTGGGTTTTTTATTTTTTGCACTATAAACAAAAAAGACTGAAAATTTTGAAAAAAATATATATATTTTTTACTTTCTGCTATAAAACATATCCAATAAAACAATTTAAAAAATCAAATTTTTTTATAAATTTAGGCCAATATGTATTCTGCTACATATTTTTGGTAAAAAAAAAGAAATCACAGTGGGTGTATATTGATTCGTTTGCGAAAATGTTATGGCACCTACAAACTATGGTATATATACTGGAATTTGTATTTATTTTTAAATTTTTTTATACTAGTGTAGCAGGTTTTCCAGGCATTGGGCCTGATGTGGGTCTGCCATTGTTACCGGTTACCTTCCCAGCCCATGTGAGCTGCGACCCTGGGTGTGAGACCTGAGACATTGACAACTCCGGCATCTTGTTTTTGTGGTTTTATTGTAGATAAGGGGATGGGAGAAGGGAATGAGTGGGATACTCCTTTATGCTTAACTAGAAACAATTTGTGACTTTATCCAGAAAATGTCTGTTAACGCTGCCTTGATGCCAGCCAGCGCTCACTGACGCTTAGAACACACTGTAACTTGACAGAAGTGCTGAATCCTCGACTTTAGGTCCAGAAGACTCAGGACTGTGGAGCATAGAACTACTGACACTGTTGCAATGCAAAGCCTCTGACCACTCTCTCCAGCCTGGCACTGGCTTGAGGTAGCTTGCTGTGAATTACTGTATAGCTGCAACTCTCAATTGGTACTCTGCACAATTCAGGGCCCAAACCGCAGACGCCCCCTTTACACTTTTAGCTCTTCAGGGCCCACTGACTATGTACCCCCTCTGTTACTTCAGGGTCCTCAACCCAGGTACCCCTTTTACAGCTAGCTGACACTGGATCCCAGAACCTCCTCCGGAGTGGTCTCCTCTAACTCTTCAGGCAGACCCCCAGGGGCAATCCTCAGTACTCACAACCTGTGTAGGCTTTCCTAGCACTGGACCCCTCTCGCTCTCCGCTGGTTCTCGGCACACCGGATCCCCTTAGCTCAACTCAGCACTCTCTGGATTCTTGGGCGGCACCCTGAGACATCTTCTTCCTCAGACTGGAGGGGAGACAGCCAGCCGTTCTCTCCCGCCTGGGACTCCACCAAAGACACCGGGTCATGCGCTTCCCCCAAACTTATACCCACTCCCAGAATCCTTTGCAGCATAATCTTCCTTCTGGGGTAGTTACAAGCTTGAATGTCTCCCCTGATTGGGCTTCCTCGACTACCCTATGAGGAGCCTCTCACAGGAGCCAGTGGGGAGACTTCCCCTTCAGCTGGAAACCATGACACCCTAATCAAAAGAAACCATGGCCCTGCTGTTAGGCAGACAAGGCCCACTATACATTTACCTAGCACCTACCTGTGGGGTGCTACACCAGTAATGGCGGCGATCAGCGACTTATAGTGGGACTGCAAAATTGCGGAGGACAATCCAACAATAACTGACACTTTGTGGAAACTTTGTGGGAACCAGTGACACGCAGGGTCCTTTGCGGCAGACTCCATTTTGCTCAGCAGGGATCGGCGAGTTGATCCCTGCTGAGCTGACAGATGACAGCTCCGCCTCCGTTTACTTTACAGAGATGGACCTGTCCCGCTCTCCTCTATGGGGAGATTGGATGAATCTAATCCTATCTGATCCTCCAGACAGGTAGAAAATAGGGTTTCCATCCATCTGGATTTCATGGACAGGATCGGATCGGATAGCAGCGGGTGTCAGCGGACCTGTCACCGCCGTCATGTGCTGCTCCATAGGGGTGCATGGAGCATCCGATCAGGTCCGTCTGAGAGGTGAACCTGATCGGAAAGCCTTTGTGAAAGGGCCCTAGGGGTCCATGCACACTAAGCTAAAAAAAAACACTGGAAAAAATGCTGGATAAAAAAACGCTGGTAATAGCTTTTTGTAGTAGCATTTAGTAACATTTTTGAGCATTTAGGAGCGTTTCTGCTGGAAAAACACTCCAAGAAACTACTAAAACTATTTTTTTTCTGCTCCTAGACCCTGAAGCTCAAAAAACGCTAATAGCCTAAAGTAGTGTGCATGGACACATAGCATAACACTATTTAGTTTCTAGGAGCAGAAAAAAAAAATGCTAATAACAGCTTCTAGGAGCTTAAAAAAACTCTAGTGTGCATGGAGCCTAATACAGTGATCCATGCTAAAAATATGCACTCCCACTGTACTAATGACACTGGCTGAGGAGGGGTTAAACATCTAGGGCGATCAAAGGGTTAAATATGTGCCTAAGCAATGTTTTTGTGTTTACCGTGTGGTGCTTTTAACTAAGGGATGTGCCGGATTGTTTGCCATGCTTTGCAGGGAAACAAAATCCAGCACATCCTTACTGAGAGGACAGAGCTCTGCTTTGTTTACATAGGAAGAGCTCTGTTCTGTCGTTCTCCTCACCGATCAGCGGGTGCCGGTGAGCGTCTATTGGCACCCATTGATCGGCTTCTGCTGTGACTAATCACAGCAAAAGTGGCTGCTGGGTCACGGCGTGCTGACGTCACCTCCACGAAGCGTCCAGGAAGTGTGGGCGAGCGGAGCCGTCCAGCCGGCGGCTGCTACAATTTCTTTGGCGTTCTCATTCATCTCTGTTTGTAAGCGTTACTCTTTTATACAATACATTTTTGTGGGATTTATGCTATGGCGTCTCTATTTTATGGCTGATATCTTCTCACAACATCCTGAGCAATAGAGGCTGTATGAGGAGTTCTGGACAGCGACCATACACATCAGTTTACTACCATCCTTGCTGTGTCTTTTACCCCTATCTGGTAAGGGTAATTTGTGTTGCCTTTGACTACATACTGTTTGCATGGTTGGGACCCTCTGCGGATTTACATGAGTTTTTCAGATTTCTCTCTGGTAAGCTGCTTTCCTATCGGGTGAGGTGCTCAGACCCTTTATTTATACTGCCATTTCTTCTTTCTTTTGGTAAGAAGTACCCTGGAGGTCTGTTTTGGTGGTGGAATTCTTTCCTAAATCACCTGCACAATTTCACTCTCATATAAGCCCTTTATCACTTTGAGTTTGGGTGATTTTATATTTATTGAGAGTTTTTTAGCATTTGTTGTCTGGTTTCACACTATGGCGATATATATTTTTTTACTTCACATACAACCATCGCATTGAGGGCATCAGTGTTGAGGCTGTGAAGTCTACTGTGTCCAAGTCCTTTGGAATCATCTGGATTCGATTGATATCTTTTGGCACGCAATTTATCTGCTTCTGGTAAGCGCTTCATCTACACGGTTACCCTCAATTACGTTGTCAATTTCTGGATTTTTATATGGACTTTTGATGGGACTGAATTATTTATTCAAAATTTTCACAATTTTTTTCATTGTTTGGCATATTTCATTTTATGTTTGATCATTTTTTAGCGCAACTTATATATATTATTACAGCAGAAGTGGTGCACGCTCATGCGCCCCCCTACCCAAAAGTGCTAGATCACGTACTAGGTACATGATCCAGTGCAGGAGAGCCACTCTGCCGCTGTATAACTATTTCATGTGGTCGGCAAGTGGTTAACTACAATACCAAAATTGGGGAAGTATAAGCATGTGAAAGTCACATCAAAAATTACTTCTAAGTTAAAGCCCCAAAAGCCAAAACCTTTTATTTTAGTTTTTCACACAAATAGGCAAAAATGGTCAAGTTTTGATAGCCATGTCCTTGCTGGAGCGAGTCACCTTATTTGTCCTAGTAACTATTGTCAGAGAATGCCTCTTGCTTTTTTAGGACCCTTTTAGATAGGTGTAAGGATTAGGTGAATAGGTGTTAGGATTAGGGAAATAGGTGTTAGGAGTAGGTGAATAAGTGTTGGGATTATGTGAATAGGTGTTGGGATTAGGTGAATAGGTGTTGGGATTAGGTGTTAGGATTTGGTGAATAGGTGTTAGGATTAGGTGAATAGGTGTTGGGATTAGGTGAATAGGTGTTAGGATTAGGTGAATAGGTGTTAGGATTAGGTGAATAGGTGTTGGGATTAGGTGAATAGGTGTTAGGATTAGGTGAATAGGTGTTGGGATTAGGTGAATAGGTTTTGGGATTAGGTGAATAGGTGTTGGGATTGGGTGAAAAGGTGTTGGGATCAGGTGAATGGGTGTTAGGATTAGGTGAATAGGTGTTAGGATTAGGTGAATAGGTGTTAGGATTAGGGAAATGGGTGTTAGGATTAGGTGAATAGGTGTTGGGATTAGGTGAATAGGTGTTGGGATTAGGTGTTAGGATTAGGTGAATAGGTGTTGGGATTAGGTGAATAGGTGTTGGGATTAAGTGAATAGGTGTTGGGATTAGGTGAATGGGTGTTAGTATTAGGTGAATAGGAGTTAGGATTAGGTGAATAGGTGTTGAGATTAGGTGAATAGGTGTTAGGATTGGGTGAATAGGTGTTAGGATTGGGTGAATAGGTGTTAGGATTAGGTGAATAGGTGTTAGGATTAGGTAAATTTAGTCATGGCGCGCTGTAACCAGTGTGGCTGCATCGATTGTTTTAGCCTATTCTATGTTTCAGCAATTGCAGAACTGACTACTTCTTCCTGCTACGTTCAGAAAGCTCTAAATATTCATTCAGGTGGTGCAGGATAGTTCATAGAAAGTGAGCAGAAGAGATGTCACTAGAACAGTAGTCTCCATTTGAAGAAGTCCCCCACTTCTTGTTCTGTTCTTTTTTCCCTTTATTTTCACTTGGAATTCCTGTTAGCAGTGCCAGGACAAGGTCATGCAGTGCCCAGGGAAAAGATTCCAAACTGCGCCCCCCTCCACCACTCATGATGTGCAAGGTTAGGGGATCCTACACCCAGCAGTCACTCGCTTGTCAAAATCACTTGCGGCTGTGACTACTCCTATCAACCTTGCAACAAAAGGAAGGCGATCCCAGTAAACCATTGCGCCCAGGGCAGCCGTCCCTCCTGCCCACTCCTTGCCCCAGCCGTGCCTGTTAGTAACATACCTCCTATCCTAGGGTGACAACACTCAATTCACTGTATCTGTGGAGGAGCCGCGCTACCACCCCAGCTTGCTGTCCTGAATAGGATGCTTTGTTTTCTTAAAACATTTGATGCAAAATTATGGAACAAAGAAACCATTTTTTTAAATCATTGCCTTTATAACATTTGTGACGGGAGTCACTTTGGTTGGGGGACCCGTGAAACACAGCTTACGTTAGAGAGGTTGGGAAATCCCTCTCTCAGCCCCCTAGGCCCCTCTTATGTGTATGTCACCATGTGTCTATTAGGGGCATATGGTGACCAAGAAAATGATGGACAGCTACTTAATGGACGCTGAGAATATGGTTTGGATTACTTCAAATGGGACAGTAATATTTATCAACAATATACCTCAACAAATATATGAAGACTATTCCTGGTCTGTTTGATTCTGAACATGTTCATTGAAAGAGCTGGTCACATTGGCCTCTGCTCCATGTTCTTCAATGTAATACGGACAGTCTGTTACTGGTTGTCTCCTGCTATTGTCTGTTTAATAAGGTGTTCTGTGTTTATAGGTAGGATAATGTGTATGTATTTTGTTTTAGCCTTGTTGCAGTGCTGAGTTAATTAACATGTTAATTATCACATTGTCTAGATGTGGATTCCCATTCACCTATTGTTTCTGTCCAGATGGCTAGATAATTAGTTCAGGTTAATTATATTTCTGTACACAATTTCATCTGCATAGGATAATGTAATCAGGCACCTGACCTGGTGGGGTAATCTGATCAGGGGGGGGGGGGGTGTCCTTCTGTGTGGTATACATTGTGTGATTGTGTGTGAGTTTGTTCAATAAAGGTTCCAGATCAGATCCATACACGCTATTCTCGGCTAGTTTTGTATGGGGCGGCTAGAATATCTGATATCTATGTTCAGACTGAAGGAAGCCGTGTTCTGACGGAAGCTCACAAACAGTGTGGGTTGCGGTTCTTCCGTTACAACATTTTAGATCAACGCAATGCACTAAGCAAATGGTTGAATCGTATAAAAACTATCAATAATAGTGAATAAGATTGTGTATTTATAACTCGATATATTATGACACTGAACTTTTTTCTTAACTGTCTTCAGGGAGCCTTTATGATGATTTATGTTTTTAACATATAAGAGAAAGGATTTTATAACCATCAAAGGGGAAAAGTTATAACAACAAATTCAGTAAATCTTTATGCACCAAAACAATGTGAAGATTCAATGGCCAAGTAGCAGCATGTTCATGGAAATTATTTTAATAAGAAATTATTTTAACAAGAAATTGTTATATATAATGGGTTAATTTGCTAAAACTGGAGAGTGCAAAATCTGGTGCAGCTTTGCATTGAAACCAATCAGCTTCCAGTTTTTATTGTTAAAGCTCCATTAAACAAGCTGAAGTTGGAAGCTGATTGGCTACCATGCACAGCTGCACCAAATTATTCACTCTCCAGTTATAGCAAATTAACCCCATTGAATTCATATATATATATATATATATATATATATATATATATATATATTTTATTTTTTTTTAATTATTATTATTATTTCCAAAATAGAAATACAATGTTAAACAAATATTACAAGGTAGATATATCTTGTGTAAAGAAAAGTGAGAAGTACATAAATGGTTACATACATGGTTAGGTGCAACTTGTAGTCCTGTAAATAAATATTTTTTTATTTATTATTATCAGGACTATAAAACACAAAAAAACAAACCATAAATCTCTTTCCTTAACACTTTCGTGCCAATGGAACGCAAATATGTGGCCTCGGCTTGAAGGGGCTGTACCAGGGTAATGCCTGCATCTAGAGGCATTAATCCGGTACCGTTGTTTAGAGCTGACTGTTGGCTTTCTTGTAATGAAAACTAGGCTGTTGTTACAAGGAGCATTCTGTCCCATGGGGAGACCTGAGCAACCAGCTGGCACATCCGCCGGCTAGCTAAAGACCCGAAAAAAGCCACATTCGGTTCTGATCGGGTCTCCGATGTAAAAACCCAGAAGCGATGTAAAAAGCATTTAAAACACCAAACTTGGCATTTTGAATGTTTTTAAGGGCAAAGGAGGGATTTGGGTTCTTTTAGACCCCAGATCACTCCATAAAGAGCACCTATCACTGCCTATTACTGTCACAAGGGATGTTTACATTCCTTGTGACAGCAATAAAAGGGATAAAAAAAAAAAAAAAAACACATTTAAATAGATAGTGAAAAAAATAAAAAATGAATTAGGTAAAAAAAAAGAAAATTCAAAGCGCCCCGTCTCTCTGCACTCGCTCGCAGAAGCGAACACATACGCAAGTCGGTGTTCAAAACACACATATGAGTTATCTAGCAGAAGACCTCCTCTGTAACTCTAAACAGGTAACCATTAACATTTTTTAAATCGTTGCCTATGGAGATTTTTAAGTACCAAACTTTTTTGCCATTCTGTGTGTGCAATTTTAAAGCATGACATGTTAGGTTTCTATTTACTTATTGCAACAATCACCATTTTATTCTCTATTCATAGCAGTCTCTGCAAAAAAAAAAAAAAAAAAAATATATATATATATATATATATATATATATAGATAGATAGATCTATATATATATATATATATATATATATATATATATATATATATATAAATCTGATGTTTGGGGGTTCTAAGTAATTTTCTAGCAAAAAATAGCGATTTTAACTTGTAAGCAACAGGCAAAGGCTTAGGTTCCAAGGGGTTAAAGGTGAACTCCAGGCTAAACAAGTCTTGTCTGAATACATCATTTTGCATTGTTACATGAATCTTGGCGTCCTTTGTGTATTTATTCCAGATCTGTGCAGTAAGCCAGCATGAGACAACTTTTGCACTTTGCCTCTCTCCTCTGTGCAGGAGCTTCCTGTAATAGGGACCAGTCACTGCTGCTCTCACTCTGTGTGCAGGGTGACTGGTCTTCTCTCCACCCCCTTCCCTAGTTTTCTGCAGGAAGCCTGTAGTGGGTGGAGCCTACTCTATGCAGCACATTGATGATGTCACCACTCCTTTTTTTATCTGGGTTTGCAAAGGCATTTGATGCATATAAGGTGGACTTAGTTCCTATGTGGATATTGAGGAACATAGTTAAATGAAAATGTTTGTGTCCTAAGCACAGCTTTAAAGTGTAATATTAATTTGCTAATGTCACACAACTGGGTGTGCTTTGGGCCACAACTGCTCAGAAGTTAGAGTTAGGACTACAGAAAATACTGGGGTGCCGTGTTGGTGCTCTGTAGATTACTCATGTATTTGCAAATGTGTGCAAACCCCTGTTTTTAACGCCTACTGTTAGACTGGATAATTTGGTTGTTTAGCAAGCTGGCCGGTAAGTTTAGCTGTGAATTTCTTTTGTTTTGTTTGTACTACATAATTCATGGTAGAGCTAAAGGAGATTGTACAATCAGATTGTATAGAATATGGTGAACTTTACAGAATCTAGAACACAATTCTCTTGTTTTCAGCACTACCGCTCTATCCACATAGGCTGTTATCCAAACACTAAGTACACTTTGCCAAATGAACGATCTCTGCAAGATGAAAAGTTAAGCACTTCAGCTTCGGAAGGTTTACCCCCTTCATGACCAGGCCATTTCTTGCAATACAGCACTGGATTCCTTTAACTTACAATTGCGTGGTTCTGCGACACTGCACCCAAATAAAATTGATATCCCTTTTCCCCACAAATAGAGCCTTCTTTTGGTAGTAATTGATCACCTTTTTTTTTTTTTTTTGCATTATATATATATATATATTTATATATACAGTATCTTACAAAAGGGCTATAATGTAAAGTAGTGAGTGTACAGCTTGTATAACAGTGTAAATTTGCTGTCCCCTCAAAATAACTCAGCACACAGCCATTAATGTCTAAACCGCTGGCAAGAAAAGTGAGTACACCCCTAAGTGAAAATGTCCAAATTGGGCCCAAAGTGTCAATATTTTGTGTGGCCACTATTATTTTCCAGCACTGCCTTAACCCTCTTGGGCATGGAGTTCACCAGAGCTTCACAGGATGCCACTGGAGTCCTCTTCTACTCCTCCATGACATCATAGCAGAGCTGCTTGATGTTAGAGACCTTGTGCTCCTCCACCTTCGAAATTAGAAAAAAAAAAGTTAAGCTAGGCAAAATACGAATGAAGCATAAAAATATTCTGTAGTTTCATATACAGCCAGTAGTTGGACCTCTTGACACCTTTTCACATCGTTCCAGGTTCTTCTTACCTGTTCTGTTAAAAAGACAGTCAGAGACGTGACTCCTCCTCCTTCCTCTCCTCCTCCATCTCCCCCACAAGTTTCAATTAGAGACAGATAGGCAAACAGCTTTTTTCCTGTTCTAAAAATCCTGTGCCAGGGTAAACCCTCTATTATGTTATTTCAAGGCAGTTACTTTTTCCCTGTCTACATAGTCCTGGCAATGCAAATCCTGGACAGTTAGCTTATCCCAAATGTTTGGAAACCATACTCTTCACAAGTGCTGAAGCCGCTTATTAGGGTCCTGAATTCTTCCCTGTAATCTTTATCATAGTGTAACACTGCCCCCTTGAGGACTGCTGGATAATACACTCTCGGGTCCCCCTGGGTTGTCGTTAGCAACATTGACGTTTACAAATTAACACTTTAATTCTTTGGCTCAGTCTATGATCAGTCCAGGGGTATGTAGTGGTTTTTGGTGTTTTATTTTAAATAGGGATGGGAGAAGGGAAGAGTGGGATACACCAAATTGAACTATTCACAATGGGTAAGGACTACTGTCTTGAGATGCAGCCAGGCTGCAGATTCACCTTGCCACTAGATGAATTTAGGTCAAGTCTCTGTTCAGACAATTTAGGTAGATTATCTTCGGGATAATTGCCTAGGAGCTCCTTTCATTCGTCACAGACTGACACCCGTCCTCTGATTATCCTACACCGGGGTGGCCCCCCTCAGGTCAGGCCCCTAGACACGATCCCCTGTACTCATGATACTGCTTTTTGGGGGTCTCCAGTGTCTCTACCCCTCCAGTCAGTTCTCCTGGACATCTGGGTTCAGTTCCTTTCCTCTGGTCCCCTGGCTTTCTGCCTGTGACCGCGTGCCACTGCTACAGAGGAGGAAGCAGCCGCCACCCTCCCTTCGGGACTCTGCTCACCAGCCAAAGACTCCGCAGCACATTTGCTCCTGGCTTTTATACAGTATCCCATAATGCACCAAGACAGCCAGTCTCTTCCAATCACTTGGACTGTATCAAGGCCTGTGTGCTCATTGGTCAGGTTTCCTCCCACTGTTCAACATGCCTCCCTATTGGACCAGTGTGAAAAACTATCTAGACCCAATGAATCACACACTGAACATTGAGCAGACCTAGCTCACAGATTCTGTTCTCTGGTAGGCAGGAAGCAATATAGATTCCCCTGCTGCTCCTCTGACAGGCAGACAGAGCTAAAAAATTATACTCTCTCACTAGCACCTACCTAGGAGGGTACTACCATTAGATCATAGGAATATAGGTGGGCTTTGGGTGCACCTAGGCCATTTTTTTGAGGAAACCTTTGCAAAGATAAAATAAAAAGGCATTGATGATCTGAAAACACTAGATGTCTCACTATAATGCTCATACCCAAGCGTCTATACTTTCTGGAGGGGACCAGCATCAAGTGAAGTTAGAACTCCTGACCTGTTCCAGGTCCGTGACTCACAGCCAATGAACTAGTAATGGGATGACAGAGCTTATAATGGGAGCACAGACAGCAATAAAAACCTGGCGCAAGTTCTGTCCGCCTCCCAAAAAGAAACTTTGGTCAGAGTTACACTTTAATAATTACTCTAAAGGCAGTGATAGGTCACATTTCAATTTTCATATTTGAATTGTTTTCAGAAAAAAGAACTGACATAGGTTTTCAAGGGAAATCAAATTCTATTCGTCTTTTTTTTTTTTTTTTGACGTGTGACTGGGATAGGGGAAATGTAAGCAAGCATATTGATATGTGGTTGTAATATATTGGCAGCCTTGTTTCTGTGTATAGTGTGCTGTAAACAAAGCAGGCGGATCTTCTCAGTGACAGACAGGGAGAGATCATAGGATTCAGCATAGCAGAACCCCCCCCCCCCCCCACACGTTAGTAAGCATGAGGCTCACATTTAACCCTTTGATCACCCATAGGGTTAACCCCTTCAATGCCAGTGTCATTATTACATTAACAGTGCATATTTTTAGCACTGATTACTGCAGTAATGTCACTGGTACCCCCAAAAGTATCAAAAATGTCAGTGAGGGGTCCGGTCTGTCCGCCGCAATGTCGCAGTCTCGCAAAAAATCGCAGATCGCCGCCATTACTAGTAAAAAAAAAAAAAGAAAAATTACATAAATCTTTCCCGTAGTTAGTAAACGTGATAACTTTTGTGCAAACCAATCAAAATACGCTTATTGCGATTTTTTTTTTTACCAAAAATATGTAGCAGAAAACAAGTTGGCCTAAAATGTTAAAACATTTTGATTTTAAAATTTTCTTTTTGGGGAATGTTATATAGCAGAATGTGAAAAATATTGCTTTTTTTTTTTCAAAATTGTCGCTCTTTTTTTGTTTATAGCACAAAAATATAAAAATAGCAGAGGTGATCAAATACCACCAAAAGAAAGCTCTATTTGTGGGAACAAAAAGGACGTCAAATTTATTTGGGTACAGCGTGGCACGGCCGTGCAATTGTCCATTAAATAACGCAGTGCCGAATCGCAAAATAGGGCCTGGTCAGGAAGGGGGTCAAATCTTCTGGTCTTAAAGTGGTTAACCACTTAAGCCCCGGAGGATTTGGCTGCTCAAAGACCAGGCCCTATTTTGCGATTCGGCACTGCATGACTGTAACGGACAATTGCATGGTCGTGCAACGCTGTACCCAAATTAAATTGACATACTTTTTTTCCCACAAACAGAGCTTTCTTTTGGTGGTATTTGATCACCTGTGCGATTTTTACTTTTTGCACTATAAACAAAAAAAGAGGCACAATTTTGAAAAAATAACAATATTTTTCACATTTTTTTATATGAAATTCTCAAAAAAAAAAGCAAAAATCAACATTCTTTAACATTTTAGGTCAATTTGTTTTCTGCTACATATTTTTGGTAAAAAAAAATTGCAACAAGCGTATTTCGATTGGTTTGCGCAAAAGTTATTGCGTTTACTAACTGCAGGAAAGATTTATGTCATTTTTATTGTTTTTTTTTTTTAACTAGTAATGGCGGCGATCTGCAATTTTTTTTGCGGGACTGCGACATTGTGGCGGACAGATCGGACCCCTGACTGACATTTTTGACACATTTGGGGGTACCAGTGACATTACTACAGTAATCAGTGCTAAAAATATGCACTGTTACTGTAAAAATGACACTGGCAGGGAAGGGGTTAACTTTATTGGTGATCAAGGGGTTAAATGTGTCCCTAGGGGCATGATTCTAACTGTCAAGGGGCGTGGCTTGTTAGATCATAACAGAGACATACGATCCTACATAGCAGGATCGCATAGTCTCTGTCATGATCTAAGGGAGAATGACAGACAGCTGTGTTTACATCAGCCATCTGCCTTTCTCCCTCTCCTGAGCAAGATTGCGAGTGGCCGGCGGACATCGGAGCCGTCGGTCACACACGCGGGGATGTTAGTGAACAAGCGGGGGCGGGAGCGCACCGGCGGCGGCATGCGCTCGCCCCCTACAGGCTCGTGGGCGAGTGACGTCACTTTGCCCAGGAGGGGCTGACCACTGCAGAATATAGTCGCACGGCGGTCGGCATGTGGTTAAATAATGAAATGTGATTTTTAATCTTTTATTTTTTTGGGAATGCTATATAGCAGAAAGTAAAAAATTTTTTTTTTTTTTTTTCAGAATTGTCGCTCTTTTTTTTCCGTTTATAGAGCAAAAAATAAAAATCACACAGGTTATCAAATACCACCAAAATAAAGCTCTTTATGGGGAAAAAAGGATATCAATTTTATTTGGGTACAGTGTCGCATGACCGCGCATTTGTCCGTTAAAGTAACCCAGTGCCAAATCGCAAAGAATTGGCCTGGTCATTAAGGGGGGTAAAACCTTCCGGCCCAGAAGTGGTTAAAGTAATTTAAAGGGTTATCTCAAATCTCAGTGAAAAGCTTAAATCTGCTTTTGAATCCTGCATTGCAACCCGAGAAAAAAAAAAACAAAGCAATTTGAAATCTGGTTTCTAATGTGTGGCTTGTGTTGTAATTCCCTGTTAGCACCCATGTTCCACCCAACACATGACATCCTATCATGGCAGTATTTACGGCCTTGTTTGACCCGGCAGCGCTGAACGTTTATAATAGCGATACATACTTTTGTAATCCTTTGTTGACTTTAGAACGTGATTTATCAAGCAGAAAAGTGTTTAATTGGACACTGTGATGAATAGTTCCTATCTCTGAATGTTTTCTCCACTGTGCTTTTTTTTTTGTTAACAGAAAGAGGGGGCTGACTCAACAAGGCTGATGTATAAGGCCGCTTTTGCATGCGCGTTTAACCACAGTGCAAATCCCGGTTGAGCTGAGTGTGGATAGTTGCAGCTATCGAGCTTGTACACTGCGTTGACAGCCTGCCAGGGGTCGCAAACGAATAACTGCAGGTGTAGACAGCCTGTCACTGCTATCCACAGGTAGCTGTCAATCCCTGCAGCAGGTATCGGTGAATTCTTGCAGCTGGAATGTGCAACATGGCTAAACACCTGTGCAAATGCAGCTTAGGCCCCTTTTACACATGTGGACCACAGTGGCGGCCCGTCCATTGGGGGCACAGGGGCGCTGCCCCCCTATCCATGCATCCAGCCCCCTAATCTACATGCAGGGCGCCGGATGCATGGATTCCAAAAGGGGATTTTTTTTTTTGAAGCACGTGTATAGGCATAAAAAAGGGTGGGCTAGGGGAACAGAGCACTGTGCCCTGAGCCCATCCAGTTATATGGCAGTAGCGAATAAATATTCGCTATTGTCACACTGATTCTCCTCCCAGCCAATCAGGAAGAGGGTTGTGAGACCCCTTTCCCGATTGGCCAAAAGGAGAAGCGATCTTACTGGCCACCGGCCAGGAAGAGGGAGGAGACACACGGCTGGAAGAGAAGCACAGCAGCTCAGCCATCCTGCACTCCCTGGCTCGGACACGAGGAAGGAAGAGGTAAGGAGGCAGGCCGGCCATTCGGGGGGGGGGGGGATATGGTGTGTTGTTTTGCCTGCCTCCACTCTTCCGTCTGTCAGCACCAGCCACCACTGGCGGACCGTTTGTTTCATCAGTTCAGTCACGTTTTTGCAAAGAAAAAACAGAAGAAGTTTACATCAGTTTTTCATCAGTTTGTCATCCGTTTATACATGAGTTTTTTACATCCTCCAGCTAGAGTGCTTAACCACTTGCCGACCAGCCGCCGCAGTTATACAGTGGCAGGTTCCCACGAAACAGCGGCCCATAGGAGCGATCCTAGGGGCGGGCGTGCACCCAATCACCAGTGGGGAAGCTGATCCACAGGGCCGGCGGGCACCCGCTGTCACTCCCCGTGAAGAGAGAACGGCAGTCCTCTGGAATCAATGCAGAACTAGTGTGTTCCTACTATTTAGGAACACAGGTCTCTGTATTGATTTCACAAACCTATCCCCCCACAGTTAGAAAACACCCCCTAGGCTCACACTTAACCCCTGGATTAGCCCCTTCCCTGCCAGTGGCATTATTACAGTAACAGAGCATATTTTTTAGCACTGATTACTGTAGTAATGTCACTGGTCCCCCCAAAAGTGTCAAAAATGTTGCAGTCCCGCTAAAAATTGCTAATCGCCGCCATTACTAGTAAAAAATAAATAAAAATTACATAAATCTTTCCCCTAGTTCGTAGACACGATAATTTTTGTGCAAATGAATCAAAATATGCTTATTGGGATTTTTTTTTTTACCAATTCCCATTATTGGGAATGTTGTATAGCAGAAAGTGAAAAATATTGTTTTTTTTTTTCAAAATTGTCGCTCTTTTTTTATTTATAGCACAAATATAAAAATTGCACAGGTAATCAAATGCCACCAAAAGAAAGCTCTGTTTGTGGGGGAAAAAAGGACATCCATTTTATTTGGGTACAGCGTCGCATGGCCGAGCAATTGTCCGTTAAAATAACGCAGTGCCGAGTCACAAAAAATGGCCTGGTTATTAACCAGTTCTGGACCGGAAGGATTTGCCCCCTTAATGACCAGGCCATTTTTTGTGATTCGGCACTGCGTTACTTTAACGGACAATTGCGCGGTCATGACTTCTGATGGTGGTGGGGGGGCTCTGGAGAACTAATCTTACAGATGTAACCGGCCATTTGAGGGCAACCATAATGCTGATGTGGCCTACAATGAAATTAAGTTTGACACCCCTGACCTGTTTCATTCATAAAATGTCTTGTGCTCTTTTCACTGTTTTGTAATTAGAGGAGGGGAGATCATGCCATAAATCCATCCTTCTCCTCTCCTCCTTGGACTGCAGAATACCTTGTATTCAGTGAAAAGAATACAGGACATTTTAATAATTGAGGAGGCAGAGACCTACATAGCCTTCACTGTATGCACTGTATGAGAGCCAACAGTAAGAGCTTTTCAGACAGTTAGAATGATTGGTTTATCAACCACCACATCCCAATCATAATGCATATACTAACAAAAAAAGAAAATCTCACTACTTTTCTACTACCTTAGAAATCCCTCTACTTTCCTTTTTTTATTGCATAACATAAGGCATCACAGCAGCCATCCACATGAGACACACCTCATTAGATCTGATTTATTATATAATATATATATATATTAAATATCCAATAACTATTTTTTTGCTGGAGTTCAGCTGTGAGTTCATTGGTATATAAAAGTTCCTAAAAAAATAACCAACACTTTTCAAGTGATTGAATGTCCCTCTTCTTCAGAGCTAATATAGGTAAATAGAACAAATGAAGACCTGTGTAGATATATATATATTTATATATATATATATATATATATATATATATATATATATAGATACATATATATCTATATCTATATATCTATATGTATGTACATATATATATATATATATATATATTTATATATATATATATTTATATACTGTATTTTTTTTTTCCTTATATCTGCCTGGAGTTCAGCTTTAATTTTGCAGTAAAGTCTGAAAGTCTACAGGGTATTTGCCACCGACCTGCTATAAATCCAACACTGAATAATACCTATTGTCTGTAGACACGAACGTCAACCCACCCCTCTTTCCAATTTCCGCAATAGAATAGAATTACGCTGAAATCTTTCTGAACTGAGAGCTAAGAATTTTACTGGGTTATTAAACCTATTCACTACAAGCTGTCATCCCACCGAGGCGAGATCTATTACTCTACCATGTGTTCCACACAAAATTCCATGGCAGACGGTCCCTTCTTTGCTTCTACTCTGCTTCTCTTAATGGGGGACCAGCCAAGTTCTGACACACTGGGGAACGATAAGGATGTTTGGTGTACCACAGTCACACACGTAGGACATAGTTTACCGTTTGAAAGGGACACTTTTTCTTTTCTGTTTTGTTTTTTGTATTGTTTTTTATTTTTTTTTAATTTTTTTAGCATCTCCGGTCTAAACAAATCTTTTTGTTTCTAGTGACAGTGTTTTATAGTTGGCAAAATATATCTTATTATAAATGGTGTCACATTAAAGCCCAACTGCACTTTCAGTTTAAATCTGTTAAATAAATTCCTGGTGCATCAAAACAAAAGTCTAAAGGCCCATTAACCCTAGGAATGTATGTAAATTGCACAGGACCGCTGTGCGGTTCCTGTGCGCTTCACATGCAGTTCTGTGCGGTGTAATTTCAGCCCCATTCATTTTGAATGGGTTGAAATTGCACCGCGCTAAAAGTAGTGCATGCACAACTTTTTGAAACATGCGGCAACCGCATCTCATGGTACTTTTGCACCAGTGTTGGCAATCGCAATGTGTTTGCGATCTGCATTAGGGGTGACATTAACTTGAACCGACCCTCGCAGCAGATCGCAAGGGCATTGTGATCCAAATGTGGTGCGGGAACGCAGCTCTCCCACACTGCATTCCAGTGGGAACGGGCCCTTGGAATTTGTTTCTCAGAAAGCAGCCTGAGCCTGAGGCCCGTTCTCTGTTCGCTTGCTGTAAGGAAGGACCCTTGCTAAGGTAATGCATTGATATAAATGGGATAACCACAGTATTAGCCAGTCAAATAAGCCCACAGCCCCAGTAAAAAGCCAGCATGCTGCAGAGAAGCACCCTTTCTCTTTGTGTGGAAGCAGAGGTCTCTCTGCAGACCACTGACACGGCCTCATATCAAATTGGAGCAGAAGCTTCCCAATCTAGAGAGAGCATGAGCGTTGCTGACTGCAGAGCTATAGGTCTGGCTCAGCAAGGGGAATGTCAGACCTCTGCAGTAGACCACTGCTTCCACAAAGTGGGACCTTCTCTGCAACATACTGGCATGGAATAGACTTTACTATTCAGGCTGTGGCTGCTTTTGAAAATAAAACTGTAAGACATTGCACACCATTTCATTTGATACCCCTGAAATGTATTAAACTCGTTTATACTGAAAGTTGAGTCAGGTTTAAAAGTCTGAATGGCCTATGGTTGGATAAAGCAATGTGTATCATATTTTTTAACATAATAAAATACTTGCTTTCATCTTCTTACCATCCTTTGCAGTATGTTGTTGCCGCTGATCCCCATTACCTTTTTGTAGCCACTTGCTACTACATGCACTCTAGTCATGGCTGCATGATAGTTGAGGGTAAGCTTCACAACAGAGACACTTGATGCTTTGATTTTCTTTTAGTTTGGCAAGATTTCTGTCGTGTCTCGCTTACAGGAAGTAGGATATTCCTCTAGATGGGGACACTCAGCAATAAAAACCTGGCAACGAGTTTAACCCTGCTCTACTCAATAAAAAAAAAAAAAAAACAGTTTTGGCTGGAAAAGTTGTCTTTGAAGTGAGTTCAGTCCCTGTAGTGCCTAAAGTGTATGTAAACCCTAGCAATAAATTTTACTTGTGGGCGGGTGCAGAAAGTTGGTAACCAAATTAAGGTAACGGCACACAAAATCCAGATAAGGTTGCACACTTATTGTATTTATGAGTTGCAGTTTAAAAGGATGACAAGAAAGGTGGCAATTTGCAATCACTAGCACTAGCAATATTATGGTAATGACTGCGGCAGAACAGTTGAAGTAACAGTTCCAGTGACTCTTGTAGCAACAGACTCAGCAACTGCTAGTAACCGGTGCAGCAGTACTGGTAGTAATAGGCACAATGACACTGCTGTGTAGCAAAACATCTTCAGTACCACAGGGTATCACACGGGCACGGCCTACATTACCAGGGTGGCATCTGCAGGAGGGGTGGCTGACTGGCAGGGTGGCGGCACTTGAAAACGCTGTACAGGTCTCATGCAGTAATTCCGAAGACTGGTAAGTAGTAAGCCATACAGCAGTGTCCATAATCTCTCCCTGCTCACACAGGAACCTTTCCCTAAGGGTATCTCTCTGTCCCTGACGAGCATGGATACTTTTCCTACATTGTCCACTGGCAAATGTGCACCAAGCCTGGCAGGGCACTGCTATTTATATCCAATTGGACACTTGCCTCTCTTGTGACATGGGAATGTTTCCACTCTATCCTTGAGCAGCAAAGTGCCACCTGCTGGGTGGAAAAGAACCACACCTGCCAACACACTTATTTACTTCCTTTTGGTCTGTTGAATATACCATTGAAAGTGTCATATTATATCTGTTCAATAAGAGCAAAAATATATACATCTTTATCAAGTCAGGAATATGTGTTCTCTGCCTGTGCTGCACTTTTAATAATGCATATCATCTTTCTAAGCTACCTCTGAGTTCAACAAAACACCTCCCCGTACGTAAGAAAAAAGTAATGCAGCCACCACATCTAAGGACTAATAAGCTTCAATATTTTACACCTTCATTTTTGGGTTTAGGTACAGTTTAATGAGAAATGAGAATTATTCAAAGGAGGTAGAGAGAGGAGAATGCTGCAGTTACTGTGGAACTTTTTGTAGCCAGAACCTAATCTTACCAGAAAGGAGGAGTAATGCCTCGTACACACGCAACGATTGTTGGCCAACCGATCGGCCGTCTTTTGTCCAGTGTTGTTGTGTTGGTTGAAATGTGCTCTAGACTGCACACAAATTTTCTCGGCCAACAACAACCAACTTCAGAAGTGATGTCATGTGCTGGTTTACTTTCCGTGTGCATTTTCTTCTCTGAGCATGCCCAGTCTTGCTCATCTGATTTTTGTCTGCCAAAATCTGTACTGACTGATGGAAAATAGGCCGTTCTGTTGACGGCCAACAAAAATTTTATAGCATGCACACCAGATTTTGTTCGGTCGAAAAGTCGCAGTCGGTTGTCGGAAGCATCATACTAACAAGCCGAAAATCGGCCGATCGGAAGTTGGCAGAAAATTCACGGCCAACAATCGTTGCGTGTGTACGAGGCTTAAGATGAGGATCCGTAGTAGAGGTGTAGTAGCCAGTAGGGTGTCCCCCCCACTCATTTGCTCCCATGTTCTTGTCTTCTTGTCTTATGTATGCCTTGTCTAATTTAGCTTTCAGCTATGTTGTCCTCAAAGTTTAAATCTCAGTTTGTGCACTGATTAGGCATAATTTTTTATTACTTCGTATTGTTCCTTATTTTATACCACGTAAAGTTTGTATTAAGTTTTTACCTTTTACTTTTTTAACAGTTTGCTTATTGAATGGTTTAACTAGTTGCAGGATGTGTGTCCAGTCTTACTGCCCTGCTGCTAGGACCCTTCCTCCCAGTGTACAACAAATGTCAGCTCTGATTAAAGAGGAAGTAAACCCTCCTCTGCAACTTTTACCTATAGGTAAGCCTATGATAAGGCTTACCTATAGGTACTGTAAATATCTCCTAAACATGTACCGTTTAGGAGATATTTACATTGCATGCAGCCGATGACGTCATTGGTGCATGCGCTCTGAAGGAACGGCCACCCGGATGCCGCGATCCCGGAAGACGGCCACTGAACATGTCGCCCATCATACAGGTAAGCGGGGGCACGGCGGGGGCTCGTTCTAAGGTAAGTATTTCATAATGAGCTAGTATGCGATGCATACTAGCTCATTCTGTGTTTCTCTTTCAGGTTGGGAAAAAAAAATAATAATTTTTTGAGTTTACAACCTCTTCAAAGCCAAGATCACTATATAGTCAGAGAAGACATCACTAGCTGTAGCTTTCAAAAAAAGCAGTCTGAATCAGTGTTTATAAACAACACTGCTCCAGACTACTATTATACAAAGATACAAAGAAACATATTGGTACATTTGTATCTTTCTGTTCATTCATCTGCAGAGGATAAACTTAGATCTACAAATGATGTCAGTTAAAGCAACCTGAGAAGTTGCTTAACCACTTGCTGTCCATGCTATAGCCAAATGACGGCTACAGAGCAGTCGTGCAGTTCTGGGAGGGTGTCTATTGATGTCCTTCCAAAATCTCACCCCCTGAGCAGCCGCTTTGGACACAGCTGATCACAGATCAGGGTAAAGAGCCAATCACAGCGGCTCTTTACCATGTGATCAGCTGCGCCCAATCACAGCTGATCACGATCTAAACACACTTGTCGGTTTTCTGCATTCCTTTCCTCACGCTGTGACAGCGCGAGGAGAGAGCTAGTAACCAGCTAGTGCGGAAGGGAACATCTGCACTGATAATCAGGGCACTGATCATCAGTGCAGCCCCAACAGTGCCCATCAGTGCTGCCTATCAGTGCCCATTAGTGATGCCAATCAGTGCCCATCAGTGCTGCCAATCAGTGCCCCCTCGTCAGTGCCACCTATCAGTTCCCATCAATGCCACCTATCAGTGCAGCCTCATCAGTGCCTATCAGTGCTGCCTATCAGTGCCACCTCATCAGTGCCACCTCAGTGCCTATCAGTGCAGCCTATTAATGCCCATCAGTGCTGCCTATTAGTGCCCATCAGTGCAGCCTCATCAACACACATCAGTGAAGAAGACAATTACCTGTCTGCAAAAGCAAAAGGGATGTTTTTTTTTCAAAATTGTTGGCATTTTTTAATTTGTTTAGCAAAAATAATTAAAAACCCAGTTGTGGTTAAATACCACCAAAAAGCTCTATTTGTATATAAAAAAAAAAATGATAAAAATGTCATATGGGTACAGTGCTGCATGACCGCACAATTGTCATTCATAGTGCTACAGCACTGAAAATTGGCCTGGGCAGGAAGTGGGTAAAAGTGCCCAGTAGGCAAGTGGTCAAACAGGTCTATAGCAGATAAATAAATATAAAAATTGCTCTTGTCCATAGGGGGTGAACAGGTATAGGAGGCAAAGTGGTTATTTAAGGTGGAAACTGGTTTTTGGTTAGATGTAAGTAGTTATCAAAATGTGACTGGCTCTCTGTCATACCATACTGTACATCTGCATCAAAATGTATTGACTGATAATAAATTATTGGTTAAATTGGTTTATTGGATATGTTCCACTATTTTTCTTTTTCTCTCAGCTGTGTCTTTTCAGTTGTGCCTTTTAAATCATGTTCTAGCTTTAAAAATGTATAAAGTAACAATCCCAAAACATTTACCTTGAAAAAATTATAGAGGCCACTCCTTTCTGCCATCTTTTGAAAATGCTAGTTGCCGGGTTCTGATACCTTCAAAATGACTGACCTAGAACAATCATACAGAAAGCAAAACCAGAACACTGGTTCAATAACCCAGAAAGTATTAAAGACATTGAAACAGTATAGAAAGCAGATAATCTAGCCTTTTCATAAGCAACATTTTTCTTAAAAGGGAGCTCCACCCAAAAGTGGAAGTCCTGCTTTAAGACCTCCTCCTTTGTGAAATTACACTTTTGGGGGGCGGGTACCTGATTTTGATAGGTGCCTGTTCCCATTTCCCCTCCGACCACTTGGGACGATCGGAAGTTCTCCTCTTCCCCTCCCTCCTGCAGTCTTCTAGGACACATGACAGGTCCCAGAAGACTGCAGGACTATTCACAATGCGCAGCACTGCTCACGCATGCGCAGTGGGCACCCTGCTGTGAAGCCACAAGCTGTCACAGCAGGGTGCCCTCAATTAAGATGGCGACACCAGGGACAGATGACAGGGGGGGAAACCAGCTGGGTGAGCCCATCGCTGGATTGTGGGACAGGAGAGTGGCTGTTTATTAAAAGTCAGCAGCTACAGTTTTTGGAGCTGCTGACTTTTAATTTTTTCACAGAAGACTGTAGTTCTTCTTCAAGTGAGGGCTTCCTTTATTGATTTATTTATTTTTGCATAGGATAAGGGAGTGTTAATTCCTGCTTGTTTTTTTTTTTTTTGCTATCTGCGTCCCATTAAGTGGGGTACACACTAGTAGAAAATCTGCCGAAAATTCCCGTCCGATGTAATATCGTACGATTTTTGGCTAGTGTGTACACAACTTTCAGCAGCCGATGCCGACATTTTTAACGACAAACACCAACATGAGGGACAAACACCAACATTTTTATCGTCCGTCTCCAGCACGACCGATTTTCGTTTAATGTGCATGCAGTACGTCCGCGAAAAATCGGATACGAAAGACCGCGCATGATCTGAAGTTGCTGACAACCCGGAAGTCTAGGAACAAACGTCCCAAAAAAAAATAAAAAATCGGACGAAAAATTTTGGGAACGCACTGTCAATTAAACACGGGTATGACCGCTGAGAATGAGAGAGAAAAGTTGGAGGATATTTCGTCTGATTTTCGTCAAGTGTGTACGAGCCTTTAGGGAGATTTCCCTTCACTTCCTGTCACAGAGACACAGCATGAAGTGTCCCCTCTATTTCTATTGGTGTGACAACCCTTAAATAGGAATCCTAAAACAGGGTCCGGGGAGGCACAAAGGTAAGTATCTTTTTTGATACTTTAATGTTAAGGTGTATGTAAAGACAACCATTTTTTTTTTTTTTTAGTTTGGGATATAGTGGGGAAGTGCTAGAACCTCTGCCATGTTTTTCTTGCTGTTTCCCCGCTGGAGAGATTCATCCTTCTACATTATTTGTCTTGGTGACCACTATCACTGGGACAGAAGATGAGGCGAAATCCAACATTTTGGAGCGCTTATCAGATCAGTAGATGAGGAAAGATCTTCCAATGAGGGCAAATTCTCTGGTGACATTCATCTAAGAGGAAAATTCCCCTTACCCTTGGGAGATATCCTGCCAAATCTGATTTCCTCTCCAGGATTGGAATTGAAGGGAAATCTCCACAGCAGCACACAGCAAAATAACCCCTTCTTTACTCCAATCAAAAACAACTAAATAATAAACTTTGGCTATTCATACATGTCATTGGATTGCTGCTCTCCCAATCAGTCATGTAGACAAGGGTAAAAGGTGGCCTTAGCCTGCGTGTCTCTGCCAGAACAACGCCCCACTAATGTGTTTTGGCCTCCCTACCGTAGCTCAGTGACAGGGTCTATACATACATATATACATACACACATACATACATACATACATACATACATACATACATACATATACTTTACCTACTTGCCAACTTTTACCCACTTCCTGCCCAGGCCAATTTTCAGCATTTTATATGATAATTGAATAGTCATGCAATGTTGTACCCAAAGAAATTTTTTTTATCATTTTTTTTGAGACAGAGCTTTTTTTTGGTAGTATTTAATCACCACTGGGGTTTTTATTTTTTACTAAAAAAAAAAAAAAAAATGTTTTTTTTACTTTCTGTTAAAATATTTTGTAAATAAGTAACTTTTTTCCTTCACTGATGTGCGCTGATGAGTCTGCACTGAAGGGCACCCATGAGGCTGTACTGATGGGCACTAATGGGCGGCACTGAAGGGCACTGATGAGGTAGCACTGATGAGGAGGCACTAATATGCAGCACTGATGGACACTGATTGGCGGCACTGATGAGCAGGCACTGATAGGTGGCACTTATGAGCACTGACAAGCGGTACGGATAGGCGGCACTGATGGGCACTGATTGGCAGCACTAATGGGCACCACTGATGAACAGGCACTGAAAGGCAACACTGACTTGCATCATTGTTGGACACTGATTGGCATCACTGCTGGGCACCGTTGGGGCTGCCCTGATAATCTGTGCAGGTGCCCCATGTGAGGAAATTCCGATGATTGGCTTTCCTCTCCACACACGCTGTCAGTGTGAGGAGAGGAATGCAGAAAACCATCATTTCTCTCCTCACACACTGTCAGTGTGAGGAGAGGAATGCCGAAAACCATCATTTTTCTCCTCACACGCTGTCAGTGTGAGGAGAGGAATGCCGAAAACCATTATTTCTCTCCTCACACGCTGTCAGTGTGAGGAAAGGAATGCTGGTAATCGACATGTTTACATGTGGTCAATTCCAGATGTTCTCTTTCATTTGGTTACCAGCTCTCTCTTCCCCTCGCGCTGTCACAGTGTGAGGAAAAGAATACCGGAAACCGACAAGTGTGTTTGGATCGTGATTTGACACAGCTGATCACATGGTTAAAGAGTCTCATCATTGGCTCCTTATCGAGATTGGTGATGTGCCGTGTCCCAGGAACAGAGCAAACCACCGATCGCTGCACGCCCTCGCAGTCGCGCATGCACTGCTAGAGTGAGACAACATCATATGATCATCTTCCCAGAACGAGAGAGCCGCCGCTGCCCGCCCGTCAATTGACAATATGGTGGGCGGGAGATGGTTAAAGCGAAAGCATGTATATTCTCCCTTAAATCTTGGTGTGCTTCATGTATTCCTTTTCAGATTTGTGCCGTAATCCAGTGTGAACCTTTACCTCTGTGTAGAAGCTTCCCGTAATAAAGACCAGTCACTGCTGCTCCATCTCCTTGTGCAGGATGACTGGTCTTGTCTCCGCCCCCTTATGTATTTGCAGGCTGCCTGTAGTGGGTGGAGCTTCTGGGTCCCTCCCACAGGCTATGTACAGCATAGTGATGGAGTCATCACTACTTTTCCAAGGTAATATCTGGGCATTGGCACACGCAAAATGGATTTATATCCTTTGTGGCTATTAAGGAAAAAATATATATATCTATATATCTATATCTATCTATCTATCTATCTATCTATCTATCTATCTATCTATCTATATATATATATATATATATATATATATATATATGAGTTCAGCTATAAAGAGATTGTAAAGTCTAGTTTTTTTTTTAAATAACAAACCATGAAAAGTGGACCGGATCCTCCTCTTCTGGGCTCCCTTTTTGCTCCTCCTAGCCCCTCCCTTCTGTTGGGTGCCCCCACAGCGAGCAGCTTGCTATAGGGGCACCCGAGCCGAGCTGCAGCTCCATTCGTCTATGCAGACACGAAGCTGTGGGTCGGCCCTGCTCCCTCTCTTTCCTGATTGGCTAACTGAATTTGATTGAGAGCCGTAGGAGCCAATGGCGCTGCACCTGTCTCAGGATAGAGAGTCCAGGATGGCCGAATGACTTGTGGACATTGCTGGACAGAGATGGGGCTCATGTAAGTATCAGGGGGGCTAAGGGGGAGTGCTACACACAGAAGGCTTTTTATCTTAATGCATATGCATTAAGATAAAAAAATCTTCTGCCTTTACAACTCCTTTAAGGCTTAAATATACATATGGCTATACTTACACTTTAAGGCTTTTTTACAGGTTTCAGTGTGTGTTTTACTGTAGCAGTATAGAGCCTTGTACAGCCATTGCCTGAGATTTTGCTTTTCTTGAAACTGTAAAAAGATTGGCATTTGGCCTAAGAGGGAATAGACTTCGACCTTAAAATAGAACCATGTAAAGTAATTGTTGAATTGTTGGAATAGTTCACATGATTCTGTTTATAAGAGTGATGTGCCTTTGAATAATTGTTAGGACAAAAAGACTCTAATCCCGATTTGGTGCAACGCATTAGAAGAACTGGGGATTGTTTGATGTTATGGGCTTTTTTTTGGCTAGAGTGTTTGTGAAGTGAAGTGGGGGTTATGCAAAAAGGAAGTCAAAGAGGTATTTATGACCACTTTATGTAATCTTAAAAACACTGTGTAGAGAGGGGACTGGAAAGAGAGATTAAAATAACAATGAGCATGGAAGAATTTAGCTGCAATGAAAGGTAGGGGTGAACAAATTATATCCCTCCGTGAGAAGAATTCTTTAGGGCTCATTCACACTAGTGATTGGGGGGTGGTAAAACCCTAAGGTTGAGCTCTGCATTTTTCAGCTCCAACCACTACCCTGTTAAGCTGCAGAGGTGGGAGCCTGGGGTTTACACAAACTGCGGCAAGAATTATACCTCCTTGTCCCTTTCGCATAGCACCCGCCAAACATGACCCATTCAAGTGAATAGGGCAGCTCTGCATGCACATTGCCATAGTGTCTAATGTACATAGTTGCTAGAGCAAAGCTCAAGGGGTTTAAGCAGGCCATAAGGAGGCGATACAGCACCTTCTTCCAGCCTGACAAATGCTCTATGAAGAGCTATCTGAACATGAATCACTCTTTAAAAAATCAAAGCTGGTGCGAACAAGACCTTAACCTCTTCCTGCCAGCCATGCGCATATATGCGGCCTCTGGGCAGGTGAACTTTAACACCAAGAGGCCACATCTATGTGGCCTTATGAAAGCACAGAGAGTGGTGGGTAACAGAAAGCTCTCAATGCATACTTGCAATCAGGGGCTTTGCGATGGCCAAAACAGCGGTCGCATGATCAAAATGCCTGCCTCTGCCTCTTGGCATTTAGAACCTCTTAAAGGGCCAGGGGGCGGTGGCAGGAAGTGGTTAAAGTCCAACTAATGACAAAATATTTTGCTTTGGAATGAGCCGGGATAGGTTGGAGTTTCTGGTAGGTTATTATTGCTTTCTGTGTTATTGCCTGCTGATTTCTCTTTATTCCTTTATTTGGGACAGGAAGTGATGAGAAATGTCTAATGAGAACATCAACTAAGAAAAAGGGAAAATTGTATCAAATACTCACCAGAATTTTCCTTTCTTGGCACCAATCCATGACAGCATACATGTGGTGGAATGCTGCCATGTTGGTGCCAGGAAAACAGAAAATTGTATCAAATACCATAATTTTCCTTTCTTGGCGCCAATCCATGAAAGCATACTACCACATGTATGCTGCCATGCTGGTGCCAGGAAAACATGTTTATGGTAGAGAAACAAACTTTTGAAAAATGTTTTTGCTCTTTATCACCCCTTGCATCTTCAAGTTTTTGTCTTGATTGACACAAGGGCAGGTACGGAGAAAAAAATCTTTCAAACCTTGGTGAAAGACATAAAAACATTTTTTTTTGGCTGGAGTTAGACTCTAGGGGGTTCGAGATATGATATCCATACATAAGGATGTGAAAAATTATCTGGTGCGCTAAAATTAAATGAGTTATCCTGATGTACAAGCACAAATCATGATAATTATGATACAAACAAAGTGATAACGTGTGTACAAAGTGAATGTACATATGATTCAATATATCTTCTAAATAATGTGGATGAACGTGATATAAATTCAAAAATATATAAGTCCATTTATCCACGTGACTGGTACATACAAATCTTCTAAATATATGTGGATGAACGTGATATTAATTCAAAAATAAAAGTCCATTTATCCACTTGGCTGGTGCATAAATCCCACCACCTTCCAAGTTATACTCTTACCAGACAGATATGGTTAAATACAAATAGCTCCTCTCAAATAACCTCCTATGTAGTGACAGTGATATGGTGCTCCACTGCACACAGGTGAAACATGCCTCTTACCAGATGGAAAAAAGTATTAGGCATGTATACATCTCCTCAAGGATATTTACACCCGCATAGGCTGAGACTTCAAGGGTTAAAATAGGAAATCTTTTTACCTCCTCCACTCTCCTTGTGGCAGCACCTCTCAGATGTCCCCCAAAGAAAAAATGGAAGTGGCAGACGATAGTGCATTACCTCACAAAACTTTATTAAAAATAAATAGAAGTGCACTTACATTTTCCCACTTAAAACCAGCGATCTGCAATAACTTGTGAATGACCGCGGCTGCCTGCAGCGTGGACCGCGGATGCAGTATGTGACGGCACGGCGCCTCCTTGATGACGCGCTTCCTTCTAACGAGCTTCTACTGAAACAGGAGGACGCCGGCGCCGTCACTTCCGTCCCCTACCCAATGAAGAGCCGACCCTTCCGGTGTCAGACGGATATGGTTAAGTGCAAATAGCTCCTCTCAAGTGACCTCCTATGTAGTGACAGTGATATGGTGCTCCACTGCACACGGGGGAAACATATAATCAATCAAGCCTCTTACCAGATGGAAAATAGTATTAAGCATGGATACATCTCAAGGATATTTACACCCGTATAGACTTCAAGGGGTTAAGGGTTGTATCATAATTATCATGATTTGTGCTTGTACATCAGGATAACTCATTTAATTTTAGCGCACCAGATCATTTTTCACATACATTTATCGTCCAATCAGTTTATTGGATCTTTGGTAGCAGCTTTATTCCAATTAATCAGTGCTCCTTTTTTCTATTTTCATACATAAGGATACTTATGTGAAAAGTGGAAAGTGATTTTTCTTTAAAAAACTGCCTCGTCTGTCATAACTTCCACTCCCCCTATGCCTTTGAGGGCAGCCTACCGGAAATAAGGCATTTCTTTCTTTTGTATCCTATGATTTTTCCTCCAGCAAGGTCCCAACCAGCTAATCTTCATACGAATGGTACTTGGCTGCCCTTTTTGTACTTTTCAACTGAATTCCTGGTTGAATTTGTCACCCATGTTTATCTTCCCATTGGAAGATTTCCCTTTCATTCCTGTTCTGGTTAAAACCAACTATGTGAGATTTTCTTTAAATGTCACTCTCAGTGATAATGGTAAACAGGACAAATAGAGAGGGTGAATCTCCTTAATGGGGACAACAGGAGCAAAACAAACCTGGTAGGTGTTCTTATCCCTCTCCACTGTATCCAAAACTAAAACAAATGAAGGCCCCTTGAACCTCCTTTAGGGAAAGGGAGCCTTGACTGCTGGAAGCATGGCATCACTGTGGGTGTGAACCTAAAAGAAAAGTTAAGTAGCTCCCTTGGGATTGGCTACCAAAACCTGAGGTGACTGGGCGGAGCCTGAACTCTAGGAAGAGGCTACGCTAGGGCACATCCAACTGCTCTGAGGAGATTCAGCTGTTACAAGAGTTGCCCACCCCCCTGCCCATTTTTATTGGCGGTTTTGACATTGCCAGCAATTGATGTTGCTTTATGGGCTATGCCCTCAAGTTAAATTCTGGGGTCAGTCTAAACAGGCCTCTTAGACTATGTAAGTTTATTTTTTATGGGTGCTCACGGTACAACTGTGGCTGGCATTGTCGGGTGCTCACAGTATAACCGTGACTGGCACTGTTGTTTGGTACATTTGGAAAGTTGTTACTTTTGCAAAGTTCAATAAAGCTGTGGCCTTCCCTATTTCCAACTTAATCAGCTTCTGTGTCTTTTTGGGGGGCAAGGTATTGGTTTATTAGCTGCTCATGAACGAGCCTATGCTTCTAAGCAGTCATGTGTCTTTTAGCTATACTTTATACTCCGTGGGCATTTGTATTTTTCAACCTGTGTAACTAGGTAGTGCAGTACTTTACTCTTATACCTTTTAGAGCAATTCAATTTGATGTCTAGCAAAGACCGGCATAGCAAGCCCAAGTAAATCAAATGATGAAAAGCTTATACTATCCCTGAAAAACTGCAGTGTATTCAAATGAACCTTGTTGCTAATATTAAATTTAAAATAAACATGTTCCATTTAAAATAGTAATGTAAGAAATTAAAAATCTGCTGGGAAAAACTGATACTTCAGGAGTTTTGATTTTCTGTGTCCTCTGCAGCATTCTGTTGTTCCTCTTCATGACTGCCAAGTCATTATTGTGGCTTGTAGTGAACTGGAGGTCATGAAGAGGAACCCTAACCCTGATCATCTCCCAAAATGTGTTTCCCAGCAGGCTTTTGGGAATGAATCCTCAGCAACAGAGCTGTGTTTGGCTACATGGACAGCAAGAGACAAATGAAGGCCCCTTGACCCAATCCTCTAGGGAAAGGGAGCCTTGACTGCTGGAAGCTTGGCAGCTATGTGGGTGTTGTGGATATAAACGGGGAGTTTAAGTGGATTCGATGGGATTGGCCACTAAGGCACGAGGTGATTAGGTGGAGTCTGAACTCTAGAAAATGGGCTACCCAAAGGGACATTCCACCGCTCTAAGGAGATTCTGACGTCACCAGAGTTGCCCGCCCCTGGTGAATTTGTCACAGCTTTATTGGCGATTTTACCTTGCCGGCAATCAGTGGCGTCGGCAGGGGGGGGCTGACCTGGGCTATAGCCCCGAGTGTGCTCCCCAAAAGCCCCGGGTCTCCTGTTGCTTTTTTAAAATGATTAGCCCCGAGTCCCAAAGCCTGGGTTTGGCCGAGAACTCGGGCTACATACCTCAGCAGTGTAAGATTTATAAAGCACATCCAATGATTGGTGGGCAATCCAGGGCAGCCGCAAGGAGAGTTAATGCAGCTGTCAAGTTTCAGCATTGATGTCGGGTGTGGGCGGGGCCGGTATGCCACGCCCACCTTCCTCCCCAGACAGCTTCTGTTTCTCTATGCACGGAACAATGGGGCGGAGCCCCGCATACCGGTCCCGCCCACACCCGAAATCAATGCTACTTGACAGCGGCAATCACTCTCCTTCCTTGCGGCTGCCCCAGATCGCCCACCAATCACTGGATGCAGTGGAGTAAAGGGCACTGTGTAAAGGGCAGGCAGTGACAGCTCCTTCAGTGCGGGGACTAGCGGGGGCGGAGCCACGGCGGGAAGGGGGCGGAGCCTTGGCGGGAAGAAGGGGGTGGAGCCTCGGCGGGAAGAAGGGGGCGGAGCCTCGGCGGGAAGAAGGTGAGTGCCCATTGCCCAAGTGTGTGTGCTGGGTAGTAGAGGGATGGGGAAGCTGCATATAGAGGAATTCATCTTTCCCTATTCTTTCTGCAGCTGCTGAATAACTGATTCTCCTCCTCTCCCTCCTGCAGGAAGAATAGGGAAAGATCAATTCATCTATATGCAGCTGCCCCATCCCCTCCTATACAACTTCTTTTGCTGGCTCACCAGTGCTCTTAAACCCCCCCCTCCAGTGTTCTAATCCCCCCTCACTGCTCTTATCCCCCCCCTGCTCTTATTCCCCCCCCCCTCGATGCTCTTATTCCCCCCCCCTCGATGCTCTTATTCCCCCCCCTCGGTGCTCTTATTCCCCCCCCCCTCGGTGCTCTTATTCCCCCCCTCAGTGCTCTTATTCCCCCCCCTCGGTGCTCTTATTCCCCCCCCTCGGTGCTCTTATTTCCCCCCCCCCCTCGGTGCTCTTATTCCCCCCCCCTCGGTGCTCTTATTCCCCCCCCTCGGTGCTCTTATCCCCCCCCCCGGTGCTCTTATTCCCCCCCCCCACCCTCAGTGCACTTATCCCCGCCTCAGTGCTCTTAACCCCCCCACCCAGTGCACTGGACTGCCCCCTGTTCTTTAGCCCTCCCCCGGTGCTCTTCAGCTTCCCACTGTGCTTTTCATCTCCCTCCCCCCTATGCTCCCTGTCCCCCCCAGTGCTCTCCACCCCCTGCGCCTTCCAACCCCCCTGCAATGCTTTCCAAACCCCCTCTTAATACTCTCCAGTCCCCCACCCCCACCCCACCATGCCCTTCAGCTCCTCCAGTGCTCTCTGCTTCGCCTGTGCTCTCCGGCCCCCCTAGTGTCCTTCTATCTTCTATCATGTCCTCAGTCTCTGAGCATCTCTTGTATCATGTCTGCAGTCTCTGACCATCTCTTGTATCATGTCTGCAGTCTCTGACCGTCTCTTGTATCATGTCTGCAGTCTCTGACCGTCTCTTGTATCATGTCCTTAGTCTCTGGCCATCTTCTGTAACATGTCCTCAGTCTCTGACCATCTCCTGTATCATGTCCTCAGTCTCTGACCCTCTCCTGTTTAATGTCTGCAGTCTCTGACCATCTCCTGTATCATGTCCTCAGTCTCTGGCCATCTTCTGTTTAATGTCCTCAGTCTCTGACCATCTCCTGTATCATGTCCTCAGTCTCTGACCCTCTCCTGTTTAATGTCTGCAGTCTCTGACCATCTCTTGTATCATGTCTGCAGTCTCTGACCACCTCTTGTATCATGTCTGTAGTCTCTGACCATCTCCTGTACCATGTCTGCAGTCTCTGACCATCTCCTGTACCATGTCTGCAGTCTCTGACCATCTCCTGTACCATGTCTGCAGTCTCTGACCATCTCCTGTACCATGCCTGCAGTCTCTGACCATCTCCTGAACCATGTCTGCAGTCTCTGACAATCTTCTGTAACATGTCCTCAGTCTCTGGCCATCTTCTGTTTAATGTCCTCAGTCTCTGACCATCTCCTGTATCATGTCCTCAGTGTCTGACCATCTCCTGTATCATGTCCTCAGTCTCTGACCCTCTCCTGTTTAATGTCTGCAGTCTCTGACCGTCTCCTGTATCATGTCCGCAGTCTCTGACCGTCTCCTGTATCATGTCCTCAGTCTCTGACCCTCTCCTGTATCATGTCTGCAGTCTCTGACCATCTCCTGTATCATGTCTGCAGTCTCTGACCATCTCCTGTACCATGTCTTCAGTCTCTGACCATCTCCTGTACCATGTCCGCAGTCTCTAACCATCTCCTGTACCATGTCTGCAGTCTCTGACCATCTCCTGTACCATGTCTGCAGTCTCTGACCATCTCCTGTACCATGTCTTCAGTCTCTGACCATCTCCTGTTCCATGTCTGCAGTCTCTGACCATCTCCTCTACCATGTCTGCAGTCTCTGACCATCTCCTGTACCATGTCTGCAGTCTCTGACCATCTCCTGTACCATGTCTTCAGTCTCTGACCATCTCCTGTACTATGTCTGCAGTCTCTGACCATCTCCTGTTCCATGTCTGCAGTCTCTGACCATCTCCTCTACCATGTCTTCAGTCTCTGACCATCTCCTGTACCATGTCTTCAGTCTCTGGCCATCTCCTTTAGCAAGTCTCCAATCTCATACTCAAACTTAAACACATTGCTAATAGTATTAGCTATCTATTTATGCTGAAGGTAGGACTATGCAGGGGAGGGAGGCAGAGAGTGCAAAAGGGGGAACTGTGATTAGAGAGACGGAGGGCAGACTGCAAGGGGCACTGTGATGGGGGGGGGGGGGGGCTGTGAAATGTGTGCAATAAATATTCTTGAAAACATTACAAATTTTTGTGGGTGTTTTTACATTTTAACCGGTTGCCGACCGCCGCACGACTATATACTGCGGCGGTCAGCCCCGGCCAGGCAGAGTGACGTATCGGTACGTCACTCGCCTGTCACTGACTTGCGAGCCTATCGCGGGCGGGCGCGCGCCCGCCGAGGCGCGCGCCCGCCGCGGCTCGTTCACAGGCAAGTCAGTGCGTGTGACCGGCGGACTCGATGTCCGCCAGTCACACTGCGATCGCTCCTGTGAAGGGAGAAAGACAGAGCAGCTTGTGTAAACAAGCTGCCTGTCAGTTCTCCCTGTGTAAAAGTGAAGATCTGTCCGTTCTACTATGTAGAACGGTGGATCTTTGCTTTTACACCAATAGGAATGTCCCTACACAGTTAGAAGCACGCCCCTAGGACACACTTAACCCCTCCCTCTCCAATAAAGTTAACCCCTTCCCTGCCAGTGTCATTTTTGCAGTAACAGTGCATATGTATAGCACTGATTACTGCAGTAATGTCACTGGTAACCCCAAAAGTGTCAAAAATGTCAGTCAAGGGTCCGATCTGTCCGCCGCAATGTCGCAGTACCGAAAAAAAATCGCAGATCGCCGCCATTACGCGTTAAAAAAAAAAACACCAAAAATGACAAAAATCTTTCCCTTTGTTAGTAAACGCGATAACTTTTGCGCAAACCAATCAAAATACGCTTTTTGCGATTTTTTTTACCAAACATAGGTAGCATAAAACAAATTGGCCGAAAAATGTTAAAAAATTTTGATTTTTACTTTTTTTTTGGGGGAATTTCATATAAAAAAATGTGAAAAATATTGTTATTTTTGCAAAATTTACGCTCTTTTTTTGTTTATAGCGCGTGATCAAAAAATCGCACAGGTGATCAAATACCACCAAAAGAAAGCTCTGTTTGTGGGAAAAAAAGGACGTCAAATTTGTTTAGGTACAGCGTCGCACGACCGCGCAATTGTCCGTTAAAGTCACGCAGTAAAAAATCGCAAAAAAACCCCTGGTCCTTTAGCAGCCAAATCCTCCGGGGCTTAAGTGGTTAAAGTTGGGGGGTGCCAGATATAGGATCCTCCCCGGGTGCCAAATGCTCTAGGTACGCCCAGGGGCGTTGCTAGGTGGGAAAAAGACCAGGGGCTTCAGCCCGAAGATAAATTTGATAACCCCTCCCACATTTTAAAGTAAGCCCCGCCCAAGCTCCTCCCATATTTAAAAGTAAGTACCGCCCAAGCTCCACCCAATGGCCCCCTCAGTCAAGGGTCAGTCAAGGGGTGGTATGGAGAGGAGTACAGGGGGTGAGAAATTGGGTGGTATGGAGAAGAGAGAAGTAAAGGGGGTCAGTCATGTGGTGGTATGGAGAGGAGTACAGGAGGTCAGTCATGGGGTGGTATGGAGAGGAGAGGAGTACAGGGAGTCAGACATGGGGTGGTATGGAGAGGAGTACAGGGGGTCAGTCATGGGGTGGTATGGAGAGGAGAGGAGTACAGGGGGTCAGACATGGGGTGGTATGGAGAGGAGTACAGGAGGTCAGTCATGGGGTGGTATGGAGAGGAGTACAGGAGGTCAGTCATGGGGTGGTATGGAGAGGAGTACAGGAGGTCAGTCATGGGGTGGTATGGAGAGGAGTACAGGAGGTCAGTCATGGGGTGGTATGGAGAGGAGTACAGGGGGTCAGACATGGGGTGGTATGGAGAGGAGTACAGGAGGTCAGACATGGGGTGGTATGGAGAGGAGTACAGGAGGTCAGTCATGGGGTGGTATGGAGAGGAGTACAGGGGGTCAGACATGGGTTGGTATGGAGAGGAGTACAGGAGGTCAGTCATGGGGTGGTATGGAGAGGAGTACAGGGGGTCAGACATGGGGTGGTATGGAGAGGAGTACAGGGGGTCAGACATGGGTTGGTATGGAGAGGAGTACAGGGGGTCAGACATGGGGTGGTATGGAGAGGAGTACAGGGGGTCAGTCATGGGTGGTATGGAGAGGAGAGGAGTACAGGGGGTCAGTCATGGGGTGGTATGGAGAGGAGAGGAGTACAGGGGGTCAGACATGGGGTGGTATGGAGAGGAGAGGAGTACAGGGGGTCAGACATGGGGTGGTATGAAGAGGAGTACAGGGGGTCAGACATGGGGTGGTATGAAGAGGAGTACAGGGGGTCAGACATGGGGTGGTATGAAGAGGAGTACAGGGGGTCAGACATGGGGTGGTATGGAGAGGAGAGGAGTACAGGAGGTCAGTCATGGGGTGGTATGGAGAGCAGAGAAGTACAGGGGGTCAGACATGGGGTGATATGGAGAGGAGTACAGGGGGGCAGATATAGGGTGGTATGGAGAGGAGCGGAGTACAGGGGGTCAGTCATGGGGTGGTATGGAGAGGAGAGAAGAACAGGGGTTCAGTCATGGGGTGGTATGAAGAGGAATACAGGGGGTCAGACATGGGGTGGTATGGAGAGGAGTACAGGGGGTCAGACATGGGGTGGTATGGAGAGGAGTACAGGGGGTCAGACATGGGGTGGTATGGAGAGGAGTACAGGGGGTCAGACATGGGTTGGTATGGAGAGGAGTACAGGGGGTCAGACATGGGTTGGTATGGAGAGGAGTACAGGGGGTCAGACATGGGGTGGTATGGAGAGGAGTACAGGGGGTCAGTCATGGGTGGTATGGAGAGGAGAGGAGTACAGGGGGTCAGTCATGGGGTGGTATGGAGAGGAGAGGAGTACAGGGGGTCAGACATGGGGTGGTATGGAGAGGAGAGGAGTACAGGGGGTCAGACATGGGGTGGTATGAAGAGGAGTACAGGGGGTCAGACATGGGGTGGTATGAAGAGGAGTACAGGGGGTCAGACATGGGGTGGTATGGAGAGGAGAGGAGTACAGGAGGTCAGTCATGGGGTGGTATGGAGAGCAGAGAAGTACAGGGGGTCAGACATGGGGTGATATGGAGAGGAGTACAGGGGGGCAGATATAGGGTGGTATGGAGAGGAGCGGAGTACAGGGGGTCAGACATGGGGTGGTATGGAGAGGAGAGAAGTACAGGGGTTCAGTCATGGGGTGGTATGAAGAGGAATACAGGGGGTCAGACATGGGGTGGTATGGAGAGGAGTACAGGGGGTCAGACATGGGGTGGTATGGAGAGGAGTACAGGGGGTCAGACATGGGGTGGTATGGAGAGGAGTACAGGGGGTCAGACATGGGGTGGTATGGAGAGGAGTACAGGGGGTCAGACATGGGGTGGTATGGAGAGGAGTACTGCCGGCATCAGATGGAACATAAATTAATGCAGCCTAAACTCAATCCTATTAAACTCCTTTGGCGTAAATGTAAACAGCCAGGTCTTCTTGTCCAACATCAGTACCTGACCTCAAAAATGCACAAGTTATCACAAGCTCAATACAAAATCTTGTGGAAAGCCTTCCCAGAAAAGTGGAAGCTGTTTACAGATGTAAAGGTGAGACCAACTCAATATACCACCCCATGACTGATTCCCTGTACTCCGCTCCTCTCCATACCACCCTATATCTGCCCCCCTCTAAATATCTGTTCCCAGTGGAATTATGGCTTCTTTTCCTAAAACAATATGAGATGAAAACAGGCTAAATAGTTGCAACAGCTTTACGATCTTTGGGTACACATGCATCATCACTGATTCATTTGTGAGAATATTGGCTATATTTGTGAATTACGAACTAGTATTGCGATCCAGTCGGCTGTTGCGACTATTTAGCCTGTTTTCATCTCATATTGTTTTAGGAAAAGAAGCCATAATTCCACTGGGAACAGATATTTAGATTACTTATTTATGATTAGTGTTAAGGAATTGGATCAATTTTAGGATTCGCATCATACACGTCTTTTAATATAGATTGGGAGTTGTCTATAAGTTGGATATATTTTCCTATCTTCATATATCCTAGGCAAATATAGGAATTTTTTTAAGGATTTTTTAAGAATTTTTTTAAGGAATCGGATCAGCCTACAAGAGTTGGATTTTATATGTTGTTTGCTTCAATCAGTTGATTTTTTAGCTGCTTATAGATTTATTTGGTCATTCTTAAACATTGGTACATATTTATGGTGAGACCCCTTTCTTATTTTAGTTTGGGAGGTCTTGCTGCGATTGGTTGACTCGTCTGAGTTTCTTCTGAGATCTCTTTCATTGTGCGCCGACTCACTGGGGTTTTTTAGAAAGAAAATGTATTACAGCACATCCAGTCAGTGGCGTACCTAGAGCATTTGGCACCCGGGGAGGATCCTATATCTGGCACCCCCCAACTTTAACCACTTAAGCCCCGGAGGATTTGGCTGCTAAAGGACCAGGGGTTTTTTTGCGATTTTTTACTGCGTGACTTTAACGGACAATTGCGCGGTCGTGCGACGCTGTACCTAAACAAATTTGACGTCCTTTTTTTCCCACAAACAGAGCTTTCTTTTGGTGGTATTTGATCACCTGTGCGATTTTTTGATCACGCGCTATAAACAAAAAAAGAGCGTAAATTTTGCAAAAATAACAATATTTTTCACATTTTTTTATATGAAATTCCCCCAAAAAAAAAGTAAAAATCAAAATTTTTTAACATTTTTCGGCCAATTTGTTTTATGCTACCTATGTTTGGTAAAAAAAATCGCAAAAAGCGTATTTTGATTGGTTTGCGCAAAAGTTATCGCGTTTACTAACAAAGGGAAAGATTTTTGTCATTTTTGGTGTTTTTTTTTTTAACGCGTAATGGCGGCGATCTGCGATTTTTTTTCGGTACTGCGACATTGCGGCGGACAGATCGGACCCTTGACTGACATTTTTGACACTTTTGGGGTTACCAGTGACATTACTGCAGTAATCAGTGCTATACATATGCACTGTTACTGCAAAAATGACACTGGCAGGGAAGGGGTTAACTTTATTGGAGAGGGAGGGGTTAAGTGTGTCCTAGGGGCGTGCTTCTAACTGTGTAGGGACATTCCTATTGGTGTAAAAGCAAAGATCCACCGTTCTACATAGTAGAACGGACAGATCTTCACTTTTACACAGGGAGAACTGACAGGCAGCTTGTTTACACAAGCTGCTCTGTCTTTCTCCCTTCACAGGAGCGATCGCAGTGTGACTGGCGGACATCGAGTCCGCCGGTCACACGCACTGACTTGCCTGTGAACGAGCCGCGGCGGGCGCGCGCCTCGGCGGGCGCGCGCCCGCCCGCGATAGGCTCGCAAGTCAGTGACAGGCGAGTGACGTACCGATACGTCACTCTGCCTGGCCGGGGCTGACCGCCGCAGTATATAGTCGTGCGGCGGTCGGCAACCGGTTAAAATGTAAAAACACCCACAAAAATTTGTAATGTTTTCAAGAATATTTATTGCACACATTTCACAGCCCCCCCCCCCCCCCATCACAGTGCCCCTTGCAGTCTGCCCTCCGTCTCTCTAATCACAGTTCCCCCTTTTGCACTCTCTGCCTCCCTCCCCTGCATAGTCCTACCTTCAGCATAAATAGATAGCTAATACTATTAGCAATGTGTTTAAGTTTGAGTATGAGATTGGAGACTTGCTAAAGGAGATGGCCAGAGACTGAAGACATGGTACAGGAGATGGTCAGAGACTGAAGACATGGTAGAGGAGATGGTCAGAGACTGCAGACATGGAACAGGAGATGGTCAGAGACTGCAGACATAGTACAGGAGATGGTCAGAGACTGAAGACATGGTACAGGAGATGGTCAGAGACTGCAGACATGGTACAGGAGATGGTCAGAGACTGCAGACATGGTAGAGGAGATGGTCAGAGACTGCAGACATGGAACAGGAGATGGTCAGAGACTGAAGACATGGTACAGGAGATGGTCAGAGACTGCAGACATGGTACAGGAGATGGTCAGAGACTGCAGACATGGTACAGGAGATGGTTAGAGACTGCGGACATGGTACAGGAGATGGTCAGAGACTGAAGACATGGTACAGGAGATGGTCAGAGACTGCAGACATGATACAGGAGATGGTCAGAGACTGCAGACATGATACAGGAGAGGGTCAGAGACTGAGGACATGATACAGGAGACGGTCAGAGACTGCGGACATGATACAGGAGACGGTCAGAGACTGCAGACATTAAACAGGAGAGGGTCAGAGACTGAGGACATGATACAGGAGATGGTCAGACACTGAGGACATGATACAGGAGATGGTCAGAGACTGAGGACATTAAACAGAAGATGGCCAGAGACTGAGGACATGTTACAGAAGATTGTCAGAGACTGCAGACATGGTTCAGGAGATGGTCAGAGACTGCAGGCATGGTACAGGAGATGGTCAGAGACTGCAGACATGGTACAGGAGATGGTCAGAGACTGCAGACATGGTACAGGAGATGGTCAGAGACTGCAGACATGGTACAGGAGATGGTCAGAGACTACAGACATGATACAAGAGGTGGTCAGAGACTGCAGACATGATACAAGAGATGGTCAGAGACTGCAGACATTAAACAGGAGAGGGTCAGAGACTGAGGACATGATACAGGAGATGGTCAGAGACTGAGGACATTAAACAGAAGATGGCCAGAGACTGAGGACATGATACAGGAGATGGTCAGAGACTGCAGACATTAAACAGGAGAGGGTCAGAGACTGAGGACATGATACAGGAGATGGTCAGAGACTGAGGACATGTTACAGAAGATGGCCAGAGACTAAGGACATGATACAAGAGACGGTCAGAGACTGCAGACATGATACAAGAGACGGTCAGAGACTGCAGACATGATACAAGAGATGGTCAGACACTGCAGACATGATACAAGAGATGCTCAGAGACTGAGGACATGATAGAAGATAGAAGGACACTAGGGGGGCCGGAGAGCACAGGCGAAGCAGAGAGCACTGGAGGAGCTGAAGGGCATGGTGGGGTGGGGGTGGGGGACTGGAGAGTATTAAGAGGGGGTTTGGAAAGCATTGCAGGGGGGTTGGAAGGCGCAGGGGGTGGAGAGCACTGGGGGGGACAGGGAGCATAGGGGGGAGGGAGATGAAAAGCACAGTGGAGAGCTGAAGAGCACCGGGGGAGGGCTAAAGAACAGGGGGCAGTCCAGTGCACTGGGTGGGGGGGTTAAGAGCACTGAGGCGGGGATAAGTGCACTGAGGGTGGGGGGGGGGAATAAGAGCACCGGGGGGGGGATAAGAGCACCGAGGGGGGGGGAATAAGAGCACCGAGGGGGGGGGAATAAGAGCACCGAGGGGGGGGGGGGAAATAAGAGCACCGAGGGGGGGGAATAAGAGCACCGAGGGGGGGGAATAAGAGCACTGAGGGGGGGAATAAGAGCACCGGGGGGGGGGAATAAGAGCATCGAGGGGGGGGGAATAAGAGCATCGAGGGGGGGGGGAATAAGAGCAGGGGGGGGATAAGAGCAGTGAGGGGGGATTAGAACACTGGAGGGGGGGGTTTAAGAGCACTGGTGAGCCAGCAAAAGAAGTTGTATAGGAGGGGGATGGGGCAGCTGCATATAGATGAATTGATCTTTCCCTATTCTTCCTGCAGGAGGGAGAGGAGGAGAATCAGTTATTCAGCAGCTGCAGAAAGAATAGGGAAAGATGAATTCCTCTATATGCAGCTTCCCCATCCCTCTACTACCCAGCACACACACTTGGGCAATGGGCACTCACCTTCTTCCCGCCGAGGCTCCGCCCCTTCTTCCCGCCGAGGCTCCACCCCCTTCTTCCCGCCAAGGCTCCGCCCCCTTCCCGCCGTGGCTCCGCCCCCGCTAGTCCCCGCACTGAAGGAGCTGTCACTGCCTGCCCTTTACACAGTGCCCTTTACTCCACTGCATCCAGTGATTGGTGGGCGATCTGGGGCAGCCGCAAGGAAGGAGAGTGATTGCCGCTGTCAAGTAGCATTGATTTCGGGTGTGGGCGGGACCGGTATGCGGGGCTCCACCCCATTTTTCCGTGCATAGAGAAACAGAAGCTGTCTGGGGAGGAAGGTGGGCGTGGCATACCGGCCCCGCCCACACCCGACATCAATGCTGAAACTTGACAGCTGCATTCACTCTCCTTGCGGCTGCCCCGGATTGCCCACCAATCATTGGATGTGCTTTATAAATCTTACACTGCTGAGGTATGTAGCCCGAGTTCTCGGCCAAACCCAGGCTTTGGGACTCGGGGCTAATCATTTTAAAAAAGCAACAGGAGACCCGGGGCTTTTGGGGAGCACACTCGGGGCTATAGCCCAGGTCAGCCCCCCCCTGCCGACGCCACTGGGTACGCCACTGACTGGATGTGCTGTAATACATTTTCTTTCTAAAAAACCCCAGTGAGTCGGCGCACAATGAAAGAGATCTCAGAAGAAACTCAGACGAGTCAACCAATCGCAGCAAGACCTCCCAAACTAAAATAAGAAAGGGGTCTCACCATAAATATGTACCAATGTTTAAGAATGACCAAATAAATCTATAAGCAGCTAAAAAATCAACTGATTGAAGCAAACAACATATAAAATCCAACTCTTGTAGGCTGATCCGATTCCTTAAAAAAATTCTTAAAAAATCCTTAAAAAAATTCCTATATTTGCCTAGGATATATGAAGATAGGAAAATATATCCAACTTATAGACAACTCCCAATCTATATTAAAAGACGTGTATGATGCGAATCCTAAAATTGATCCAATTCCTTAACACTAATCATAAATAAGTAATCTAAATATCTGTTCCCAGTGGAATTATGGCTTCTTTTCCTAAAACAATATGAGATGAAAACAGGCTAAATAGTCGCAACAGCCGACTGGATCGCAATACTAGTTCGTAATTCACAAATATAGCCAATATTCTCACAAATGAATCAGTGATGATGCATGTGTACCCAAAGATCGTAAAGCTGTTGCAACTATTTAGCCTGTTTTCATCTCATATTGTTTTAGGAAAAGAAGCCATAATTCCACTGGGAACAGATATTTAGAGGGGGGCAGATATAGGGTGGTATGGAGAGGAGCGGAGTACAGGGAATCAGTCATGGGGTGGTATATTGAGTTGGTCTCACCTTTGCATCTGTAAACAGCTTCCACTTTTCTGGGAAGGCTTTCCACAAGATTTTGTATTGAGCTTGTGATAACTTGTGCATTTTTGAGGTCAGGTACTGATGTTGGACAAGAAGACCTGGCTGTTTACATTTACGCCAAAGGAGTTTAATAGGATTGAGTTTAGGCTGCATTAATTTATGTTCCATCTGATGCCGGCAGTACTCCTCTCCATACCACCCCATGTCTGACCCCCTGTACTCCTCTCCATACCACCCCATGTCTGACCCCCTGTACTCCTCTCCATACCACCCCATGTCTGACCCCCTGTACTCCTCTCCATATCACCCCATGTCTGACCCCCTGTACTCCTCTCCATACCACCCCATGTCTGACCCCCTGTACTCCTCTCCATACCACCCCATGTCTGACCCCCTGTATTCCTCTTCATACCACCCCATGACTGAACCCCTGTACTTCTCTCCTCTCCATACCACCCCATGTCTGACCCCCTGTACTCCGCTCCTCTCCATACCACCCTATATCTGCCCCCCTGTACTCCTCTCCATATCACCCCATGTCTGACCCCCTGTACTTCTCTGCTCTCCATACCACCCCATGACTGACCTCCTGTACTCCTCTCCTCTCCATACCACCCCATGTCTGACCCCCTGTACTCCTCTTCATACCACCCCATGTCTGACCCCCTGTACTCCTCTTCATACCACCCCATGTCTGACCCCCTGTACTCCTCTCCTCTCCATACCACCCCATGTCTGACCCCCTGTACTCCTCTCCTCTCCATACCACCCCATGACTGACCCCCTGTACTCCTCTCCTCTCCATACCACCCATGACTGACCCCCTGTACTCCTCTCCATACCACCCCATGTCTGACCCCCTGTACTCCTCTCCATACCAACCCATGTCTGACCCCCTGTACTCCTCTCCATACCAACCCATGTCTGACCCCCTGTACTCCTCTCCATACCACCCCATGTCTGACCCCCTGTACTCCTCTCCATACCACCCCATGTCTGACCCCCTGTACTCCTCTCCATACCACCCCATGTCTGACCCCCTGTATTCCTCTTCATACCACCCCATGACTGAACCCCTGTTCTTCTCTCCTCTCCATACCACCCCATGACTGACCCCCTGTACTCCGCTCCTCTCCATACCACCCTATATCTGCCCCCCTGTACTCCTCTCCATATCACCCCATGTCTGACCCCCTGTACTTCTCTGCTCTCCATACCACCCCATGACTGACCTCCTGTACTCCTCTCCTCTCCATACCACCCCATGTCTGACCCCCTGTACTCCTCTTCATACCACCCCATGTCTGACCCCCTGTACTCCTCTTCATACCACCCCATGTCTGACCCCCTGTACTCCTCTTCATACCACCCCATGTCTGACCCCCTGTACTCCTCTCCTCTCCATACCACCCCATGTCTGACCCCCTGTACTCCTCTCCTCTCCATACCACCCCATGACTGACCCCCTGTACTCCTCTCCTCTCCATACCACCCATGACTGACCCCCTGTACTCCTCTCCATACCACCCCATGTCTGACCCCCTGTACTCCTCTCCATACCAACCCATGTCTGACCCCCTGTACTCCTCTCCATACCACCCCATGTCTGACCCCCTGTACTCCTCTCCATACCACCCCATGACTGACCTCCTGTACTCCTCTCCATACCAACCCATGTCTGACCCCCTGTACTCCTCTCCATACCACCCCATGACTGACCTCCTGTACTCCTCTCCATACCACCCCATGTCTGACCTCCTGTACTCCTCTCCATACCACCCCATGTCTGACCCCCTGTACTCCTCTCCATACCACCCCATGACTGACCTCCTGTACTCCTCTCCATACCACCCCATGACTGACCTCCTGTACTCCTCTCCATACCACCCCATGACTGACCTCCTGTACTCCTCTCCATACCACCCCATGACTGACCTCCTGTACTCCTCTCCATACCACCCCATGTCTGACCCCCTGTACTCCTCTCCTCTCCATACCACCCCATGACTGACCCCCTGTACTCCTCTCCATACCACCCCATGTCTGACTCCCTGTACTCCTCTCCTCTCCATACCACCCCATGACTGACCTCCTGTACTCCTCTCCATACCACCACATGACTGACCCCCTTTACTTCTCTCTTCTCCATACCACCCAATTTCTCACCCCCTGTACTCCTCTCCATACCACCCCTTGACTGACCCTTGACTGAGGGGGCCATTGGGTGGAGCTTGGGCGGTACTTACTTTTAAATATGGGAGGAGCTTGGGCGGGGCTTACTTTAAAATGTGGGAGGGGTTATCAAATTTATCTTCGGGCTGAAGCCCCTGGTCTTTTTCCCACCTAGCAACGCCCCTGCCGGCAATGGATATTCCTTTATAGGCCATGCACTGAAGTTTAAGTCTGGGATCAGTTTAATGCCTGTCTCGCACTGATGGTGGAGACAGACCTATTAGACTATCTGTTTTTGTTATGATGCTCACGGTATACTGTATACCGTGACTGGCATCATTATGTGGTAATTTAATATTGTTACAGTTGGTAAGTTCAATAAAGCTGTGGCCTTGCCCTAATTCCAACTTAAATAAACAAGTCTGTGCGGCTTTTCTGGGGGGCAAGTTCTCGTGTTTGTAATAACTGGTCAAAATGGGCCTATGTCTAGCAGCAGTCAAGTACTTACACTTTTCTTTCTAGGTAGAATGTTTATTTACAATGTATTATTGGCATCAGTATCTCTTTAAGTTAGAGCATTCACTTACCTTTTTTCTGAGCTTTCTCTACTTTGGTGCAGGCAGTTCAAAGCTCACATGCGATTCTGGGTATATGTACAGCCTCATATCATATTATTATTTGCAGTACAATTGCCCTCCCTCTGTCTAGAGCACATATGTCAAACACAAGGCCCGTGGGTTGAATCTGGCCCTCCAGGCCTTGTCATGTGGCCTTTGCATCCAGTTTTGCAGCTTGAAGCTTTGATGGGAGAGAATGATCTCTCTGCAAGGCGAGGCAGAGCCACCTATACATCGAGGTACAAGAGCCCAGCCAGGGGTTGGGGTTGAAGTTGCACACCCTGCACTCTGTGTACAGCACACCCCGGAACTTTCCACTTTATACGTAGCGCACCCCTAAACCCTGCATTCTGTACATAGCACTACCCTGAACCCTGCACTCTGTACATAACATTCTCCTAAACCCTGCACTCTGTATGTACATAGTTACATAGTTACATAGTAGTTGAGGCTGAATAAAGACAACAGTCCATCCAGTTCAACCTGTGCAGGTGTGTGTGTGTCAGTGACATGATCATTTCCCATAACCCTAAATGTTGTGATCTGTGAGATGCACGTCCAAGAGTCTTTTAAAAGTAACCATACTGCCCGCAGCTACCACCAATTGTGGAAGAGAATTCCACATTCTCACCGCCCTTACAGTGAAAAACCCCTTACGCATCTTAAGGTTAAACCGCCTCTCCTCTAATCTTATTGTGTGGCCACATGTCCTCTTACACTCCTTGAGACTAAATTGTTTTTTTCCTATGCTGGGATCAACATTGAGGTATTTGTAAATCGCTATCATGTCCCCTCTCAGGTGTCTCCTCTCCAGGGAGAATAAATTATTCCTTTGTAATCGCTCCTCATAATTAAGGCCCTCCAATCCCCTAATTAGTTTAGTTGTCCTTCTTTGGACTCTCTCCATTTCCAGCACATCTCTTCTGAGGATTGGCGACCAGAACTGGACAGAATACTCCAGATGTGGGCGGACCAGGGTTTTATAAAGTGGCAGGATTATAGCTTTATCTCTGGAATATATCCCCTTCCTTATGGATGCTAATATTCTGCCGGCTTTGGCAGCTGTAGCTTGACATTGTATGCTATTGCTTAATCTATCTTCTACTAGAACCTCCTGATCTTTCTCCATCCAGGATTCCCAAGGAGCATAATTTGCGTTTATATTTTTAGCCCCAAGTGCAATACCTTATATTTCTCTATATTAAACCTCATTTGCCATGTAGATGCCCACTCTGTTATTTTGTTCAGGTCATTCTGTAAGATTTCTATATCTTGATGAGAAGTTATTGCCCTGCCTATTTTCGTGTCATCCACAAAAACTGAGATTGAGCTAATGATCCCGTCCTCTATGTTGTTAATGAATAAATTGAACAAAATTGGTCCCAGGACTGAGCCTTGGGGGACCCCACTTACAAATCCAGACTAGTCTGAGTATGCATTTTTTATCACCACCCCTTGGATACGCCCATGTAACCAGTTTTCTATCCAAGAACAAACCTTGTGGTCGAAGCCTGCAGACCCCAGAAAAAACTGGCCCTTTGAGGGCAACCATACTGCTGATACGGCCGGCGATTAAATTGATGTCACTCCCTGGTCCAGAGATAAGTAGCATACAGTATATAGTGTAGAAAATACCTAGCCTGCACATTCATGTGGCTGAGCCATTAGTGTTTCCAGGACACCAAATTACCAGCATCATCAGTGAAGCTGAAAAGGTTATTTAAGCAAAGGAAGAAGGTAACCCAGCCAAGTGCATTGCTGTATAAGTTTTTATTAAATAATAAAAAGAGCTCTGAGGAAGAGGGCATGGCCCTCGAAAAGCATTAGCTGCGCCCTATCCGATAGTCATGCATCTGGTGGTGCACAATTTATGCCTCTGTTTATTCACTTTTTGAGAGTACAATGGTATACATTTTTACTATTTAATAAAGATTTATACAGCAATGCACTAGGCTGGTGCTCCTTCTTCTTTTGCTTATGTTTTAGTTTTGGTTTCCCTGAATTGAAGAGGGCAGCAAGGCTTCAGTGCTTATATTGGTTGTTCCAGTTGGTGGAAGCATACAGCGGTCCATTTGGTTGCTCAAGGTGGAGGATTGTCTATTTGGACTCCATGAAGATTGGACTGGCAGGAAGAGTGTCATAGCTGTACCGTGGACATTGTTATATTTATCTGATAAGGTTATGATGAAACGGTTATGTATGAAAAACAGAAGCGTGGGGAAAATAGTTTACTGTAACCATTTCCTGCATTTAACATTACAATAAAACTATTACTACTGTATTTTTAAAGCGGAATTCCAGGTATGGATATCGCTGCATAGTTTCATTGGTCCAGCTTGGCCATTGTAAGTATGTATGTTCCATGGCCGATCTCAGTAGAAGGTGGAAATCACTGTAGCAGATATTGCTATTACAGTGATCTCCGCTAGCTTCTGGGTCCTGTGCCAAGTAACTAGCTTGCTGCTTGAGGTTTCTCGCTCAGCATGCATGGCAATCAGAGAACACATTGCATTCTCTCTAAAAATGCAAAGTGTTCTCTAATTGGATGAGGTGGAGAGGCGGGGGTGGTGACATTACAGTAGATATCAAACATGATGTTGATCCTATGTCTATTCTATTTACTGCACCTCTCATAGTGGTGTTAAGAATCTAACTGGTCATTTTTCTTATACATTCAGGCAAATGCTTGTTATGAATGTAATTTTAACATAACTGGGATTATGGATTTGAGAGTTTAGAGATGTATGAAAAGGACAATTTTAGGTCAAGTAGACCCCACATGTGTATTGCTTCAAAATAATTTAAGAGACAACCTATTACAAGTCTCTGGCCTAATGGAGTTTTTTTTTTAACCCGATTGTGATCAGGATACATTGTTGAATGCTCTGCGAGAGGTCTTATGACATGGCAGTTTCATTATGGGGCTTGATTAGACATTTTTAGAGTATTTTCAGACTCAAACTACTGTTATGCATTCCAAACTGATCTGCTAAGCTGGTTATTTTCTAGTGAGGAAGAGTTCAACTTTGTGGCTTTGTCCTGTGCTGCAGCACAAGCAACAAAACATTTTGGGAATTTTGGAAAAATGAGAATGGCATTGTGCTCAATGCGAATGCCGTTTCTCCTCACTCAGTTTGGGATTCTTTAGACCTCCTTTTTGTCATTCTACAGTTATGTCTACTTTAATAAGGATGTATATCACTTCTTTATTAGGTCAGTAGCATTATAGCATGCAGGGCATCAAGCCCAAAGCCCTATTCCAATCGATAATACAGTTTCATTTGTGTGGATGATAAACCAGTTAACTGGTAAGGGCTCCAGGGGTCTGAAGGAACCTTTTACTGGTTCACTAGGTTAACATGACTGATCTGAGATCAGTGGTGAACATTCTCTCACAGATTGGTCTGTTCAGGGTTAAATTCTACTTTGAGCAAATGGTCTAACCCATCAAAATATGTAAAATCCTAGTGTAGAACATTTTGTCTGTTTTCATTATATATTTTTAGAATAGAATAATTTGATGACAGAACAAAGCAATAATTATATTACCAACTGTAACCTGGATATGTATGTGTAATCCATCAGATTAGATTTGAGCTTTTTTAAATAACACATCACCAGGTGCAGACTATAGATTCTAGAACTGCATATTTCATAGTTCTTTGCATCTCCTGAGTGTGTCAACAATTAATGGCATCATATGGAAATAAACTATACTGCTTTACGTTTCCTGCCAAGTTTCTGTTATATATTCCCTTCTGTTTTAAGAAATCTACAGTAATTTATTTTTATAGTAAAATCTATAATGTTTTTTTTTTTTTTTTAAATACAAAAATGTTTGTGATCCATTTCATGTAAATAGTAGTATCATCTCCTTTTAATAAAAACAGGTCTCTGCTTCTTCCTTAAGCTAGATACACACTATCCAACTTTTTGTTGTTAGATTTCCTTTAGATTTTATTTCAACTATGTAGTGCAAGGGCCTGCCTGATTGCATACAAATTGAAAGTGTTTAGGTTTGACCTCATATTATATGGTTTTGGTAAATCTAAAGGAAAAAAATCTAAAGAAAATTGTATAGTGTGTATCCAGCTTTAGTATGTCCTTGCAAGAAAATTGACACAGATGAGAGACTTGGGATGACCACACATGTCACGAATCACGATATGATTGTAGAATAGGGGCCCATATTACCAAGTGGACAACTGGGAAAAGGACAGATTGGTCCAGAATGTTGGAGAGAAATTGGATGCTAAGCAGAGTGTCGTAAGATGCTATGCAAACCATGGACTGACACTTGGGCCCTTGGGACCAAGACAAATTAAATATCCCAAAAGAAGTGATACACCTTTGCATAAGATTCATGTCACAACAAGGTTGTAAACTGTGTACAGGACCCCAGGGATGGGTCCTGGATGGAAGATATAGTATGTGTCTCCATTATTTTGGTTATGGTCTTTTTAAGGGGGAACTCTTGAATGCAATTTTTGAGTATTCAAATGTTCTTGCCCATGCAGGTTGAGTGCTTTTGGAGAAATCAGGTTAAAAAAAGAGAGGACTGATTTACAGTTTTGTTAGGATTGGTAAGTCCTCATTTGGGACCCAGAATTAAGAGACTTGCAGAGACTTTGGGTGGGAAAGTGCCTCTAAACCCTGATTATAGGGACTATGGACCTAAAAAAGATTAATCTGCCTGCAAGGGAAGCTTGAAAAGGAGCAGGAAGGAGTCAGCACCTGTGTGTAAGGTGTAATGGTTCACAACTGTGAGAAAGTTTGAATTGTCTGGCTAGTGAGACTTTGTTTTCTAAGCCCCTGCGGCTTTTCCTGTACCCTGAAGCAGATGGGAACTTTAAACCCGGGTGTAGGACTGGTATACTGGCGGCGAGCTGTAATATTGTTTACAATATAATAGAGCTGTTTGTTTTTGCTTAGGTGAAGAAAGCTGTTTTATTTTCATGAATTTTAATGACAATAAAGGCTGTTTATTTTTTACAACGGCTGGTTGGTGATCTTAGGTCCTCCATATTACAGCTGATAAAAATGTAAGTTGCACAAGTGTAAAAAATACCCCTTATGTACACTGGTGATATTTAACCTCACTGTAGGTGGGACACTAGAGGGCTCAGGATAACTGTAAAGAAATGAATTGTGTGAGAATATACTAACTCTAGTGTCTGCATTTACCAGAGGTAGCCTGATACAGTATATATGGGCTTGTATATTTCCTACTAGAAACTTTGGAGAAGGAAACATCCCAACTGAGTTTTGATTATTTCTGCTGTGAACTTTAAAAATTAATTGCTCCAGAGTGCCTGTATAGATCACTGAGGACTCATCGTAAAGATAATTTACAGCTTGCAAGAATATGTAAACACCCAACTGTTAATAGCCTAAGTGCATATTCACTTTAAACCCCACTCCAGATTTTTACAGCTCTGGCTGTAGTACTCACCTGTTCAAGGTTTTACCTTGCAGAAATACCTTACCACTACTAGATGTCCTCAGTTAGACTGAGGACATCCTGTTCATGCATGGTGTCACTATGACACCCTTTACACACATACAATGATGCAGAGAGCCTCACACTAGGGTCACTTCCTGCATCACTGAGGACTGCTCAGCACTGGAGAAGATCCAAAGAGAAAGAGGACCCTACGTGTCACATGGTCAGCCTGATGATAGCCAAAAAAAGCTAAGTGTGAATAAAAAGCAAGAGGTACACAGCCAAGGGGCATCCAGGGGCAGGAGTAAGGACTAGGCATGCTAAAGTATCCACTCAACTCAACCGCTATTAATGTAGCTCGTTCCAGCATGCCTTAGAGGATAAGTTCACCTTTAAACAAAAAATAATAAATTCACATTTTTTGCAGGTTAAAAAATTTGCATTTATTCGTTTTGTAGCCTGTAAAACACTTCACAAGCGATCAGCAGATCAGTGATGCCAAACAGGACTTCTGCAGACCTGTCAGTGGATCTGCTTGCATTCTGACAGGAATAATGAAGGCCCCCTGAACCTCCTTTAGGGAAAGGGAGCGTTGACTGCTGGAAGCATGGCATCACTGTGGCTGTGAACCTAAAAGAGAAGTTAGGTAGCTCCCTTAGGATTGGCTACAAAGACCTGAGGTGACTGGATGGAGCCTGAACTCTAGGAAAAAGCTACACTTGGGCACATCCAACTGCTATGAGAAGGTTCAACTGTCAAAAGAGTTGTCCACCCCCACCCGTTGTGATGTTTTGTCACAGCTGGAGGATTTGACCTTGCCAGCAATTGATGTTGCTTTATAGGCTATGCCCTCAAGTTAAATTCTGGGGTCAGTCTAATGTCTGTCTGGCACTGGTGATAAGGACTGCCTCTTAGACTACGTGAGTTTATGTTTATGGGTGCTCACAGGATAACCGTGACTGACATTGTTGTTTGGTACATTTGGAAAATTGTTACTTTTGCAAAGTTCAATAAAGCTGTGGCCTTGCTCTATTTCCAACGTAATCAGCTTCTGTGTATTTTTGGGGGGCAAGGTATTGGTTTATTAGTTGGTCTTAAATGAGCCTATGCTTCTCAGCAGTCATGAATGAACTACCACGCAAAGTCTGTCAGGACTTGTAGTTTCCCATTCACAGAGGTCTGTGAATGAATGACGTGGCTGGGTAGGGGAGCCCTGCACTGCCACATTAGTTTCAAAGAGCAACAGCGGGCCCCAGAGAAGATGCCCGCCTGCCGTCCCTGGGAAGGGGGAAAGGCTACAGCTGCTGGAACATGTTAAAAACGGGTGGAACATGTAACATGCTCCAAAAGGTGAACTTAAAGTGTTACTAAATCCAGGAGCCTGCATTCTCTATATCTGGTCCCCCGCAGTACACAGAACATGGAAATGCAATTATTTTAGTAAATATAAACTGGTAAATACCTTTTCTCATTAGCAGTATATAGCAGCCTTGTGACTTGTATCAGTGTCTGCTTAAGCTTGTAGGAGGAGTTTTCATTCTCCTCTGACCCTCTGTCTGGACAGTGCTGATTGGCCCTGTGCTCATCAAATGCAGTACACACTAAACTGAGCATGTGCAGCCTGACTCCTTATGCTCTGTTCTATCACGAGGTGGGTTGGAGTCAGGTAAAGAAGGGGAGGATCAGAGAGACAGGATCAAACAGCCTTTATACACAATGTGGAGGATTAACCCCTTAGGTTCCACAGTGAGTATAACAAGCACGCTTTACTGCATATACAGACTGATTTTACTGTTGTGTATTAAGTAACACTTTAAACGTATCCTTTAAGTGCTAAATAGCAAGCCTTTACATCATGCAGTCTGATAAATCAGGATCAATGTGTTTATCATACATAAAAAACAGATGTTAGGTGCAATAATTGTATTGTTGATGAAATTTCATCATTGTAATAGCTGCACATGACAAAACAATTTTTGGCTGTTACTGTCTTTCACAAAATAGAAATGGTAACATAACAGCAGCAGGCAGCAAGTCAGTTTTTCTTTTGCCGCCACCAATCAGATCCTGTTTGACATCTTTCTATAGAAAGACAGCATCTGATTGGTAGCTATTTTCCTTTCCCCCATATTTTACACACAAGGCCCTGTGGTTTCTATTACTTGTGGTGATTTTCTGTGGCTTTCAGCTATTTATTATTAGGTAGTCACAGTTATTTATTTTTTGTTCCTGTGGGATAAAGCACACACCACCAATCTGGATGAAGTTGAATACATCATAAATTGTTCAGATTACTCATATTAATTGACTGAACAAAGTGTGTTGTTGACATTAGACTGATTCCAACAATAAGCAGACCCAGATACTTATCTCTGAGATTTATATTCTGTATGGAGACGCTGGTAGATTATTCACCAAAAGGACAATGTTTTTTTTTACTTAGCTATGTGAATCTGTGTTCAGTTTGAATGCCCAATCATGTGCAGAAGAATACAGAATAAAAGGACATGATTGGATGATTGACGAGAATACCTCTTATAGTGCTTGTAAAGGATTTTTTTTTTTCTTTTAGGATTGAACAGAGTGCAGGTGGGTTACACTTTCTGTGAAATATTTATTACTAAAGGATCTATGATTGAAACACCACGCCACAAGTTATCCATGCAGATACAGATTTATTTAAATGTATGATTGAACAGAAGACTTTAACAGAGCCAACACATTTCAGGACTGAACTCAATTAAAGGATTTTTTTTTTCTTTTCACAAAATATCAAATGGTGAACTAACTCACATCACCCTCCCCACACCCCCGGTCCCTTCTGCACTTATCTCCATCATTGATTATCTTCTGCTGCTCAAGCCAACCAGTGTAGGAATTCGGGCATCTGAAAAATGCAGTACATAGTCCATAAGCTGTGTAGCATCATAATGCTCACAATGGTGGGCATTGGTCAGCCATGGCATGTGACTGTGCTGACCAATAAGAATCTCTCTAAGTTGCCCCGGAAGAAAGAGAGATCCATTGAAATGCCCAGACCACTTAATCAGCTAGCGTGGGCAAGGAAAGACAACTATCCCTGGAGGTAAGTGCTGCGGGGACGTTGTGAATTAGTTCTCCTTTTAATATTGTGTGTGTGGTGCTACCCCCATAAGGGCCCCTGAGTGATGATTGTCCTCTGGAACTGCCCTGAACTTGCAAACACCGTGACCTCGACCCTTCTGACACTCTAGGTCAGTGATGGCGAACATTGGCACCCCAGATGTTTTGGAACTGCATTTGCCATTAAGCTCAACAACACTGCAGAATGCATGTGCATCATGAGAAATGTAGTTTCAAAACATCTGGGGTGCCAAGGTTCGCCATCACTGCTGTAGGTTCAGACATGAATTTGACAAGCAGTGTTCAGTCACCTTGTCACTAACAGTACCCAGAACAAAACCAAGGCAATAAACATGGATTTCAAACATTGTATTGATGACGATCAGTGTGAATGCCTCTATGCCTCCGGGCCCTAAGGACATCTTTGTATCTGAGTGTCTGGCACTGTGTGCACAGTGTCACTGAACCTCATTAATCTGTGGACTGCTGCTTGTGTAAGGCTGTATCGCTGTATCTCAGTTCAGCTGTGAGTAGAACAGCGGGTTCTGACTAACCTCTCAGATGTCAATGGACCAAGAGAACAAGCCTGCCAGTTACAGTCAAATTTATAGATTATCTCAGAATCCCCTGTTGTTGCAGATTAATGGGATTTGTAGTTTTAAAGTAGCTTAAATTTTAAGTAAATAGTAGCTGTCAAACCACAAATCCCAAAGTCCTCTGCTTCAAGACAGGAAGAGCAATCTCCCTCTAGAGGCAGAATATGATATAACCTCGTCCATGAGAATAAGGAGGAAAATAAACAGGCGATGGTTCTTTTTTGGCAATGTCTCCTCTTCCTCATTTCTTAGTAGCCCCACACCTGGCTACATGTGAAAAGGTGAACTCACCCTGTAAATGTTAAAGCACAGTGTTTGTCAGCAGCTTGTCTCAGCAGTTTAAAGGATAAGTTCACCTTTTGTAACATGTTACAACCATATTCAGAGTATAACATGTTACAAATCCACTGGCCTCCACACCTCCCCAGTTTCCCGATGATACGGACGGTGGGGTATCTCCCTCCCCCCCCCCACTTAGCCAGAATATGCTCCGCTCCGCCTCGTCAATCATTCACAGAGTTCTGTAAATTGAAAACTACAAGATAAGGCAGCCTTTGCAGTTGTCGGCCTGTAGTTCCCAATGAGCACTGTTGAGCGCTGTGGTCGTTTTTTGATGCTTCCTGTTAATGTGGAGGGAAGATATGTCCAGCACCAGTGAATAGAGGTAGATGTAATGCCTATGGGTATTCCAAACTGCTTACCGGATAACAATAACCCTCAAATTATAGAGTGTTAATATGAAGCAATTGTGGCAGATATTCAGCAGTAATGGCACAAGACAGATGATGAATGGGTGACTTTCAGCATATGATGAAGGTTGAATACCTCTGAACTCCTACCACTTCTTCAGTCCTGTGATTAAATGGAGTTTGACACCCCTGCTCTATTCTATCATCCTGTACACCCGAATAAATCACTGATATGTGATAAAATAACCTGGACAATTAACCTGTGGTGTCCTAAGTCCTATGTTCTAAAACTGGAAGGGCTGCTGATATTTAAATTTAACTAAAGACCAGACACAAGCCATTATGTTATGTCTGAGTCAAGGCTTAAAGTGAACAGTGCTTTGCCCATGCCTAGCAATAGGCACAGGCTAACTTAAATAGGGGACCCCGCTGCTTATACTTACCTTCCCTTTGTTTCCAAGCCATTTTCCTGCAAGAGCAAGGAGATGGAGACCTGTGTAAGCACCATTGGGACACTCCCGCTACTAATATGTACTAATCACCAAGCACCAGTGCTGTAATGTAGTAAAAAGCGAGTGAGTCAAATGCTCTTCTACATCAGAAGAACTAAGTATGTCACTTCCCTGGCCACTTCCCTGCCCTGGCTAAACAGGGAAGCAGGGGATGGTGAGCATAAGCAGCTAAGGAGCCAATGTGTTCTATTGGCAGCTATAGGGAGGAGGAGAAGAACAACTGGTCATCTACCACTCTACAGTGTTTTTCTTAACTCTTTCTTAACGGTTGTAGCCATAGAATTCATGAGCAGCAATAACTGTAAACATTAGTGATCAGAAACCTGGAACAAAGGTGGAGGAGTTGCCCACAGCACCTAACTTCATTTTTTTGTATCATCAATCTAATGCTGCAAAACCCTACCTTAGCTCCAATTTACTTAGATACAATTATACATTGGTCATGAGGTGTGTGTGTCTTTCTTTTTGACAAAAATGTTTTTTTTTTTTTTCTAAACTTGCATTGGAGTTATATTATGTCACCAGTATCAGTGGAGCTTCCATAGCCTTCAATGTTTGGTAAATGTTATTATTATTTATAAATAATTAAAACAAGACATTTTTTGGGCATTTTTAGAGCTGAAGTAATCAATGTCAGCCAGGATAAAAGCAACATAAAAGCAACACCCTCTTACCATTTACTGTATAAGATCTCCCTTTCTGGCACAGCCCCTAAGGATAGTTAAAAGCTAACTCTACCTTTTGGACTATGTTAAATGTTACACCCATATTTAGGGTATAACTTGGTGCAAATTGGACCCCCTCCCCCCAGATTTGGTGATGGTTAAATTTTTAGTCAGGTTTTATATTTTTGTTGGGGTGTCCAGTTGGAAGATGTCTCTTTGTTTCTAGTCTTGGAGACAAAAGAGGAAGAAAAAGAAAATCTTAGTAAAATAGGGCCCCTTTCACACAGGCTGTCCGATCAAATCTGCCTGTTAGTTTTTCAGACGGACAATTCTGTCCACCAAGAAAGGACGGATGGTGGTCCTATTCCCCATCCATCTGGCGGATCAGATCAGATGGCATCGGATGGAAATGGACAGGCGGTCTGTTTGCATCTGATTGCCCCATAGAGGAGAGCAGGACTGTGTCCGTTCTGCATAGTGTAGCGGAGACAGACCTATCATCCGCCTTATCAGAGAGAGAGGAAAGATCCCCCGCTGAGCAAGTGGATTCCACTATGTGGAGGAGCCCATGTGAAAGGGGCCTGAGGGGAAATTCCCTCTCAGTCAGTAACCATTCAGATAAATCTCCTTATTGGAAAATCTCCACTATGTTCATGTTCCAGTGGCAACTGTTAAACTTTGAATTAGCTATTGCTTCCTGGCTTGGTTTACAATTATTTATGGGTTAGAAATACTTTAAATTGTTCTTTGTTTAGATACATATTTAAACTGTATCTGTTTAATCCTGATTGACAGATTTATTATATCCAATAAAGTAAACTGCAGGCTGGTCTGTTTTTATTTTTATTTTTTACAGCAGCCGTGAAGGGGAACAAAACAGTGGAACTGAGGGTGGACACTAAGCAGGCCTTATGTGCTATCACATGTTCTCCCCGTGTTTGCGTGGGTTTCCTCCAGGTACTCTGGTTTCCACAACCAAAAAACATGCTGGTAGGTTCATTAGCATCTGGCCCTAGAGTGTTTGATTTGTATGACTGTGGTAGGGGTTATTATTTTATTAAGGGGAAAATGTGAAAGAAGTTTTGTAATGTGTTAGCACTATAGTAATACAGTATCTAACAAACGTGAGTACAACCCTCACATTTTTGTAAATATTTTATTATATCTTTTCATGTGATAACACTGAAGAAATGACACTTTGCTACAATGTAAAGTAGAGAGTGTACAGCTTGTACAACAGTGTAAATTTTCTGTCCCCTCAAAATAACTCAACACACAGCCATTAATGTCTAAACTGATGGCAACAAAAGGGAGTGTACCCCAATGTTAAAATGTCTAAATTGGGCAAAATTTGCCATTTTCCCTCCCCAATGTCATGTGACTCATTAGTGTTACAAGGTCTCAAGTGTGAATGGGAAGCAGGTGTGTTCAATTTGGGGTTATCGCTCTCACTCTCTTATACTGGTCACTGGAAGTTCAACATGGCACCTCATGACAAAGAACTCTCTGAGGATCTGAAAAAAATAATTGTTGCTCTACATAAAGATGGCCCAGGCTATAAGAAGATTGCCAAGACCCTGAAACTGAGCTGCAACATGTTGGCCAAGACCATACAGTGGTTTAACAGGAAAGGTTCCACTCAGAACAGGCCTCGCCATGGTCGACCAAAGCAGTTGAGTGCATGTGCTCAGCGTCATATCCAGAGGTTGTCTTTGACAAATAGACATATAAGTGCTGCCAGCATTGCTGCAAAGGTTGAAGGGGTGGGGGGTGGGTCAGCCTGTCAGTGCTCAGACCATACCCCGCACACTGCATCAAATTGGTCTGCATGGCTGTCGTTCCAGATGGAAGCCTCTTCTAAAGATGATGCACAAGAAAGCCCATAAACAGTTTGCTGAAGACAAGCAGACTAAGGACATGGATTACTGGAACTATGTCCTGTGGTCTGATGAGACCAAGATAAACTTATTTGGTTCTGATGGTGTCAAGTGTGTGTGGCAGCAACCAATTGAAGAGCACAAAAACAAGTGTCTTTTTTTTTTTTCACAAAAAGGTGCTTTATTGAGGTAATAAAAACATTAACAGTAAGAGTGTGTCTTGCCTACAGTCAAGCATGGTGGTGGGAGTGTCATGGTCTGGGGCTGCATGAGTGCTTGCCAGCACTGGGGAGCTACAGTTGATTGAGGGAACCATGAATGCCAAAATGTACTGTGACATACTGAAGCAGAGCATGATTCCCTCCCTTCAGAGACTGGGCCAAAGGGCAGTATTCCAACATAAGGACCCAAAACACACCTCCAAGACGACCACTGCCTTGCTAAAGAAGCTGAGGGTAAAGATGATGAACTGGCCAAGCATGTCTCCAAACCCTATTGAGCATCTGTGGGGCATCCTGAAACGGAAGGTGGAGGAGCGCAAGGTCTTTAACTGCTTGCCGACCGCCGCAAGTAGATTTACTGCGGCGGTCAGCCCCTGCCAGGCAGAGTGACGTTAATTAACGTCACTAGCCTGTGAGGGTCTGGGGAGCGAGCGCGCGCCCGCGGAGGCGCACTCCCGCTCCCGCGCGGTCACGCACCCCCCCCCCCCCGTGCGTGTGACCAGCGGACCCGATGTCCGCCGGCCACTCGGCGATCGTCGGGGGAAAGGGAGAATGTCAGGCAGCTTGTGTAAACAAGCTGCCTGTCATTCTCCTCGCTGTAAAGACACTGATTACACGGATCTAGTATGTAGATCCGTTGATCAGTGTCCTTACAGCTAGAGCCACAGCCAATCACAGTAAGAATCACGCCCCTAGGGACACACACAGCCCCTCCCTCCCAAATAAAGTTAACCCCTTCACTGCCAGTGTATTTTTACAGTAACAGTGCATATGTATAGCACTGATTACTGTAGAAATGTCACTGGTAACCCCAAAAGTGTCAAAAATGTCAGTCAAGGGTCCGATCTGTCCGCCGCAATGTCGCAGTACACCAAAAAAAAATCGCAGATCGCCGCCATTACGCGTTAAAAAAAAAAACAACAAAAATGACAAAAATCTTTCCCTTTGTTAGTAAACGCGATAACTTTTGCGCAAACCAATCAAAATACGCTTTTTGCGATTTTTTTTTTACCAAACATAGGTAGAATAAAACAAATTGGCCAAAAATGTTAAAAAATTTTGATTTTTACATTTTTTTTGGGGGAATTTCATATAAAAAAATGTGAAAATATTGCTATTTTTGCAAAATTGTCGCTCTTTTTTTGTTTATAGCGCGTGATCAAAAAATCGCACAGGTGATCAAATACCACCAAAAGAAAGCTCTGTTTGTGGGAAAAAAAGGACGTCAAATTCGTTTAGGTACAGCGTCGCACGACCGCGCAATTGTCCGTTAAAGTCACGCAGTGCCGAATCGCAAAATACCCCCTGGTCTTTTAGCAGGAAAATCCTCCGGGGCTTAAGTGGTTAACATCCACCATATCGGTGATGTTGTCATGGAGGAGAGAAAGAGGACTCCAGTGGCAACCTGTGAGGCTCTGGTGAACTCCATACCCAAGAGGGTTACGGCAGTGCTGGAAAACAATGGTGACCACACAAAATATTGACACTTTGAGCCCAATTAGGACACTTTCATTTAGGGGTGTACTCACTTTTGTTGCCAGGGGTTTGTTGTCAGCTGTTTAGACATTAATGGCTGTGTGTTGAATTATTTTGAGGGGACAGCAAATTCACACTGTTATACAAGCTGTACACTCACTACTTTACATTGTAGCAAAGTGTCATTTCTTCAGCATTGTCACTCACTTTTGCGAGATACTGTATGTCAAAAAAAGTTTTCTGGAAAACACACACATATTTATATGCAAACATTGTAAGTTTGAATTTGCTTTTTATGCTTTGCTTTCATCATTGTGTTAGTAATTTGATTGTTTATACTTATATACAAGTTATAACTATATATAATATATATGTGTGTATATATATATATATATATATATATATATATATATATATATATATATATATATATATATATGTGTGTGTTATAACTATATATATATATATATATATATATATATATATATATATATATATATATATATATATATATATAACAGTACACACACATTTGGAGCTCCAATATTTGCCTTGTACCTATACATGCTGCTGTGTCTCCTTTCCAATGTTTTTACTTTTTTTTAAATCTCTGGTCAGTGCTGTGTCAATAGACTGTCTGTACACATTCTGGTATGAATTTATATTATAAATACATTGTTATTAACCACATATTAAGTTAAAGAACAATGTTTTTTTCATGATAGTGGTCTTTTAAAGTCTAACTCCAGGCTCAGCCCTCCACCATTACTCCCTGGAGCCACCTCTGTTGTGTATTTTGCTTTATTTATACTCACCTCTTTCCAAAGTCTTCAGGCCATTCGAGTGACATGCTAGGTCCTCTTTATTTTTCAGTCTTCTACTGGAGGTGGGAAGTCCTCCATATTGCAGCGAGTGGTGCTGATGTGATGATGTAAGTGGGGCTCTCTGTATCATTATGCTATGAATAAATGGTGTTATGGCGACAGCCCCTCGGGGGGCAGATCCATGATGTCCTGCTTCACAATATTGTCTTCAATCTTCTGGGTTGAGTGATGCTGAATGACTGAGGATATTGAGTGATGCTGAATGACTGAGGATACCTAGTGGTGGAAAAGAAGTACTATGGGTGCAGCTCCAGACTGAAGGTGGGCATTGCAGCTGGAGTTTTTTTTTAACCAGCTTAGGGGCCATATCCCCTCCAAAAAAATGTAGCCTGGAGTGGAGCTTTTGGTTTTTATACAGAGCAACTAAGTAGCTATCCCAGTTATATGATTGCCATTAGCTCCTCTTTCACAAGTGTGAACTCTTATTTTCTTTCACTGCCAGCTATGTTGTCTTTTCTACTGTTGTCCTGTATATTTTTGTCTAAAGAAAGTGCTGCAAATCTTATGCCTGGTTTCATATCTGCTATAGGCAGACAGCTTGAAACTGACAGGTCATCTTTCAGATGCACATGACCTCTGGTGATCTGAGCCATGGCGCATGTACCAAAGTAGAAAAATGACATGTAGGAAACTTTCCATAAGCTATTAGAGGCACAACTGGCATTCTAAATTGCTTGCTATCCTGTTGGCAATAAATTGTATCTAAACCCAAACACTTAAAGCTGACCTTGCACAAGAATACAATTACCATATGATAGTAGTAGAAATTTACTAGCTCTCCAGCACCGAGCTGTCATCATTAACAGCACTTCCATCTTTGCCCGGCCTTCCTTCTGGTTTTGCCACTTGTATAGTCTGGCAGTGATGACATTGTGGGTGCCATAAATGTGGTCTGAGGTACACATGTGTGTCTCAGATGTCAGGTCGGAAGGGACCATTAGGGTCTCTTCTGTTATAGAAACCCTGCATGTCAGATGATTTATACATATGAGGGTTTAATACCAGACTTTCACATGGAGCGGACTCCGATAAGGTCAGCAGTGAATCTGTCCGCTGATCCCCTGCTGATCAGAGCAGAGCAGAGTAGGGGAAGGACAGCTCTATGTCCGCTCAGTTATTGCAGAGAGGACAGAGATCAAGCCTGCTCTACTGTGAACCGGCGGTTGTAAACAGACTCCATTGTGCGTTTACAACCGGCTTCCCACTGATCCACCTAGAAGGAGGGGGTTGGATCCCTTTCCCATTCTTTTTTAGGCAGACTGGAGGTAGCTGGGTGTAAACGGTCAGTTTACACCCTCCAGTCCATAGGGGTTAATGAAGAGTCTGATCAGGTGTGCCTGAAATATTGGCAAGTGGATCTGATCGGACCTGTGTGTGAAAGGGGCCGAAAAATGTCCTTTTATTCATGTGATTTGCCCGTTTGCACATGTAGTCTCAATTAGATGGCTGCCTTTAATTACATGTCCATTTGGTGCACCTGGATACTGGAAATGGTGGTGGTAATCTCATTACTGGAAGCCTGGGGCTTTATTAGTGTAGTGACCTGGCTCTTCCAAAGACTTATACTGCTGGACTAGCCTTTCATTCCCTCTTCTGAACAGGAAACTGTTACAATGGAACCAAGATTTATATGAACATTCTATACATCCCGACTGGGAGCCAAAAACACGATTGTAAAACTCTACACCCACTAATTGTTTTAATGCATGTGGATCAACAGTTAATGGTACAGTAACTTCAAAATTCTACTTTCCCTAAAGTAAGTTAAAGCTGACTTTGTAGTCAGCATTTGCTTAGTATATCAGTCCCCTTCACCAATCACCATTAGAATATTTAGAAAAGAAATGCATGAATAGAATTATTACACCTACTTTGGGCCAGCTTGGATCCAAATGCCTCCTCCATGTGGCTGCTAGTGAAGCTGTAACTTGGGCCACATTCACAACAGCCGCAGTTTATGTGCGGCTAGGGGGTGGATGCTGGCAAGGATGAGTAGACACTATATACAAACACCTGAAGCTGTCAGTGGTGGCTGTCAGATTTGTACTAATCAATGACCAGTGCCGCCGGTATTCGCATGAGCCTCTGACCAACTCTGGACGCAGCTTCCAGGGTCGATGTCTCTCTGCAGTTTTAGCTGCACACAAACTTTCCGCAGCTAATAAACCAGTTTGTATGCGGCCATAGTACAGAATGTTGCTGTGACTAGAGATGTCATTTAGCAGGAAAACTATCTATGGATAAACGGTCTTGTGAATGTAGCCTAACTGTTGTAGCCCGCGCTACATACTGTACAGTAAGGGGCGTCCTATTTTTGCAGATGGTTGAGAATCTTTCCCTCCATATACTAAATAAAAAGAGTTACATGCTGCCAGAAAGTTAGGTAATATACTTACCTGTCCATGGCTTCTGTTCTCCATGGGGTGACATCACCCTCTTCCACTAAGATAAGGGGGAATGCTGAGTATACCAAACTGAAAAAGACATTTTTGCACTGTGTTGTAAGGCAGTCTCAGATACACCAAGATGATGTTACCCCTATCTAGGCACAGCAGACTTTTTCCTCTACAGAATTTTTTTTTTTTTATGGACCATTCATTTCAACCACAATCTTCCCAAGAGTTTATATGTTGATTTAGCATATTTTAAGCATGTTTTGTAACTGTAAAAGCCTTTTTTTGTGTAGACACCAAAATGCCTTGAGACTGCTGCTGGGTGCTGCCATCATGGTGATGTAAGCAGTCCCAGCAGATTTAGTGCTGTCACTCAAGGTTATTCAAGGTGTAGGAAGGTGATGGAGGGGATAGGTGGAGGAGCTGGGTTAGCACAGACAGTGATTAGACAGTCCTAAAAGAGGTAAGGGCTATGATGTGTAAGTAGGGAGAAGGCTGTACTAGGGAACTGACTATTCTGAAGTAGTGAAATGTTCTAGCAAGTGCAAAAGCACATGAATAAAAGATAATTTAAGGAAAGGAAAAAACTGCAAATAAACAATTTAAATACTTGTTTTATATGTACTTTCACCTTTTCACCTATAGTTATTTTTTAAATTTCACAGGTGTAGAACCCTACAGATAGGTGCTAGGTAAAACTATAGTGGGCCTTGTCTGCTTAACAGCAGGGCTCTGATTTATCTAGTCAGGGTGTCAGGGCTTCCAGATGTGCCTGCTGAGGAAGAAGTATCCCCACTGGCTCCTGTGAGAGGCTTCTCATATGGCAGTGTGGGAAGCCCAATCAGGGTGTGTGTAAGGAGAAAAAGCCGCACTTCCAAGTTGAAGATGAAGATGAATAAAAATCTGTTTATTTGTATCAAAAAAATGATAAAAACATCTCAAAGTACATCCATAATAGCCAGAGACACAGGGGGGGTGCACAGCGGTTGACGCATTTCACAGAAAACGTCCGCTTAGTCGTAACCAATCAGGGGACACATCCCAGCTTGTAACTAGCCCAGAAGGCAGATTATGCTGCAAGGGATTCTGGGAGTGGGTATAAGTTTGGGGGGAGTTGCGTGGCAGGGTGTCTTTGGCGGGAGCAGAGTCCCAGGAAGGAGAGTGCGGCTGTCTCTCCTCCTGTCTGAGGAAGGTGGATATCTCGGGGTGTCGTCTGAGAGTCCAGAGAGTGCTGAGTTGAGCTGAGGGGGATCCGGTGTGCAGAGAGCCTGCGGAGAGAGGGGTCCAGTCCCAGGAAAGCCTACACAGGTTGTGAGTACTGAGGATTGCCCCTGGCGGTCTGCCTAGAGTCAGAGGGGACCACTCCGGAAGAGGTTCGGGGATCCAAGGTCAGCTAATTGTAAAGGGGGTACCTAGGTTGAGGACCCTGAAGTATAAAGGGGGTACATAGTCAGTGGATCCTGAAGAGTTCAAGGAGCAAAGTGGGCACCTGCAGTCTGGGCCCTGAATTGTTTGGCGTGTGCCAGTTACAGTGTTAGCTATTTGGAGTTCTACAAAATACTACCTCAAGGCGGGGGAAAGTATTCACTTACACAGTGAAGCAGTGTCAGGAGTTCTACAGTTCTCAGTCTTGGATCTATTGGACTATAGGTCGGGGATTCAACACTTCCTCTGTTTTACAGAGTGTTCTCAGAGTCAGTGAGCGTTGGCTGGAGCTGGCTAGCGTCAAGGAAGTGCCAACGGGCATTTTTCCAGGATCAAAGTCCCAATTGTAATTAGTTAAAGCCGGGAGGAGTATCCCACTCATTCCCTTCTCCCATCCCCTTAATTTAGAATAAAAACCACAAACAAAGATGCCGGATGTTGACACTGTTTCAATTGTCACACCTGGGGACTCAGTTCACATGGGCTGGAGAGGATTCCGGTACTAATGGCAGACCCACACCAGGCCATAGGCCTAGAAACATTGCTACACAGGATATCTTTCATTTAGAGCAGATAATCTTGACTGGGGAAAATGACTCAAAAAATTCAGCAGACCTTACAGTTTTGCTACAAGGTCCGCTTTATTAAATGAAACGTTCTTACCTTACCTTTCATAACTTGCCTTTAAATAAGCAAAGGAATACTTATCTCTCCTGCTGTCTGAAACAGAATAAACAAATGAAATTTGCCCACTAGGGACACAGATGACAATTAAAACCTGAAAGAGGCTCTAACCTTTGCCACTTGATCAAAACAACATAGAGCTTTTGCCTGGAGTTGGGTTTTAGGTAGTACAGTGCAATTCTACAGGCTATGAAAGATTAATATTTGCACACTTATTAAAGCAGAAGTATACCCATTGATTAACACTTTCAAAAAAACAGTGACTGACACGTGTCAGGAATGTAACTGTCACATTGGTTGTGCTCTCAACCAAACTGTCAAACCATTCAATAGCCGATGTCATAACTGATCACATGTGCAGCATCATGGTAGTTACAAATCAAACAAAGACAAAGATGGTAGCTTCCTTGGCTGAAAACAATAGGAGGGATTACTTCTACTTTAAGATCAGCCTTCCCTTATCTGAGAGTGATTCTAGGCCAGCATTTCTGAACCTTTTCAACATAGAGGAGCCCTTGAAATAACTTTCCGGTCTTGGGGGAACACCTTCTAAAAATGATCATATCTACAACTCATGATATATTAGTATGATAAACAGTAGGAAGAAGGCTCCTTACACTTGTGGACAGAAGAACTACCCCTGTGCAGACAGCTAAAACGTTCAATGATGTCAGTGGGAATCTGAGAGGCAGAAATTGTTCATTGCTTAAGGGAACCCAAAGATCACACAAGAATCATAAATGTAGACATGAACCCCAACACGTTTCAATTTTCATTTGTCTTCTTCAGGGGGTTGGTGCCCCAACAATATTTCCTCGATCACACAACGTGTAACATACTTGTATAATAAACTTTTTGAATTCTATTTTTGTATGTAATCTTGGTGCCTATAAAGTCCTATCCATGGTATTTTGCAATTTCAACTGTCAACCATAGCATTTTCCCTCATTTTTTGTCCTGGAGATGTGTGGTCATCAGGCAGAAATTGAGTAGAAATTTTCCTAACTGGAAACTTTTTACTGAAACTTGACAGAGGTTCTAACCCCTCCCTGCTCTATCCGGGTTTTAACAAAAACATTTGTCCATGCTTATCCTAGGTCCATAAGATCAACAGGCACAATTGTGACTGTTGCTTCCCTTTATCATTTAGGGCAGGGATCCTCAAACTACGGCCCTCCAGCTGTTGCGGAAGTACACATCCCGTGAGTCATTGAATATCTCTGACAATCACAGACAAGACTAGGCATGATGGGAATTGTAGTTCCTGAACAACTGGAGGGCCATAGTTTGAATACCCATAATTTAAGGGCTCACAATATATTGTAAGCAAAATAGTACTTCTCTTTAACTTCCTTATCTGCTGTTTGGGCTTTAGAAGATGTATATGGATAGAAAAATGGCAAAGTGCACCCAGTTATATTAAAAATTACCAGTTTATGGGCTGAACAAGACTTATAAGGGTTTTTTTTTTAAATAAAAGGGCCCAAATTAAGCTGAACTTCAGACAAACAACTAAATATACAGATAAAATACATATAAGGGACCTGTTTTGCCTGCCAAAGGATTTTGTATTTCTGTCCATCCAGTCCTAAAAGAGTTAGTCAGCCCTGCCATCCCAGACAGGCCCCTCTTTATGTGAAGGAAAGCTCTGCACTTTTGGATCACTTACATATGTTATCCCACCGCCAGCCTGTTCCTGGACGGTAAAGGAGCTAAGGCAGACTGATGAGCTCATCTTGCTGTCACTGTGTGCACTCCTATTATCAGCATGTTCCTTGCTCTGCAGCACAACTTTGGTTTGTATGGTTCCTTTGTGCTGCTACTCCCTCCCCAAGACTGAGCTCTGCTGTACAGGAATTGCAAAAGACTGATTCGAAGTCAAATTTAGATACTTAAATTAAAAAATATAAATGTAAAGGGTGTATTAACGGATTAATTAATCCAGAGCTGCATTCATTTGTATATTTTAAAGCTGTCTGAATCTCGGCTTAAAATTTTGTAATGGGATTTTATGTATGTTTTAACTTGGAATGACAATTTTATGCATGGCTTATTCACTAGTTAAAGCAGCTTCGCCCTTCATTTAAATATTTTATAGCAGCCCAATAAGGCTGGCCATACACTATACAATTTTCTTGTTCAACTTTCCTTTAGATTTACCAAAACCATGTAATATAGGGTCAAATCTAAACACTTTCAATTTGTATGCAGTCAGGCAGGCTCTTGCACTACATAGTTTTAGGTAAATCTAAAGGAAATTGAATAAGAAAATTGTATAGTGTAAGGCCAGCCTAACACTGTAATTGATAGAACAAGTGTGAACTCAATTAGGTTTACAAGGATTTGTTAAGTCTTTTGTGCCAAAATGAACACCATGCTAACCATCTTATTGTTGCCCATATGGGTAGGATTCCTAGGGGTGTGATTCAGCGAGCCAGTTTTTGTTTAAAGTGACCCTGTCATAAGTGTGCAGAATTTTATGACCATCATCCCCCTGTAGAAGAAGAGAAGGAATACGTGCCTTTCCAGTGGGTGGTGAAGTAAATCAACTTTATCTTCATGACCCCCAGAAGCTTCTGTCCAACACTTTTGGGTATATAGGAAAATGTGTCTCCCACCAAGTGGTGGTCTTTCCCCATACTGCCCTACCACTAGGGGTTGATTTACTAAAGGCAAATAGACTATTCACTTTTGCAAGTGCAGTTTCTCCAGAGCTTAGTAAATGAGGGAGAGACCTGCTGACTTCCATCATCCAATCAAAATGTTTTTTTTTTTATTATTATTATTATTTTCCGTGCATGGGATTGGATATAATTTGTAAAGTGAAGCTTTATCTTTTTTACTAAGATATGGAGCAACTGCACTTGCAAAAGTACACAGTCTTTTTTGCCTTTAGTAAATCTACCCCACTGTGGCCTGTACTGATGCTGGGCCTGGTCCAGAGAACCACAGTGTGGAGGCAAGGGAAATGCTATGCAAAACACTTGAAAAGCCTACATACTCACCTGGTGGTGGCAGCAATGATCCGATGCTGCATCTGTCCCCCGCCACCTCTCAGCCTGAAAACTGAGCGATCAAAGAACATCGATTGCTCGGTTCTCGGAATTAAGTGAGCAGAAAGTCGGCTCTGGGCTCTGCCTCTCTCGAGCTCACTGGAGCACCGGGCTGTGGAGGGGACAGAAGCGGCTGACTCAGTCTTCCAGCAGTGTGCTAAGAGGCTGAGTCAGCTGCCAGTCCAGGCATCTGGGTGGATCCCGACATTAAAGCCAGGATCTCTCCAGGGTCTGGTCCAGCTGACATCAGCCGACAGCAGACTTTAGCCCACCATCAGCTGAATGTGGGTCCTAGGAGTGCAGAATGGGGTGCATTCCTGTGACCCACAGGACAAGTAGGGCCAAAAGATCTTTGGCCCTACTTTTCCTTTAAAGACCCTGAAAGAACAAAAATTCTGCCAGAAATTCTTTGAGCTCCAAGCTTCCTATAGTGACAGGAGGTAATCTGTAGTCCCCGGGGGGGGGGGGGGGGGGGACTAGGCAGGGGTGACACCATTTCTTGAAATTTCAGTGCTGCAGAGATAATTGTGTTGTCACCTCAACTTAGGAGCACACTGGATGTCTGGCAGGTCAACAGACATTTTTTGTATACCTTTAGCATTTCTAAAAATACAAAGCATGGGAAATGTGCATGCACTGCAGAGATGCCACTAAATATTTTTAGAAATACACTTTATTTCAATGTGCAAAGTTGGAGAAAGTTTTCTAAATGCAGATTAATGCAGTCACAGTTTTTTGTCTTATACATGTCCATCTGTGATCAGACTTCAATGACAACCCTGGTAAGCTGGTCCAAGAACACCCTGTGGACTTAATTACAAAAGCCTCTATTTCATGTGAACACCATAGGCAAAGCCTTGACTGAAGGCCTCAGTTCAGCTGAGGACGACACAGGCAAGAGAATCATGTATTCTGATTTGAACCAGAGTGTTTTGCAAAATCTTCATATCTGCAATTGCTGGGTTGCTATATTAAGCTTTGGCTCCTTTGGGGAAGCTGAACAATTTAAAAACTCCAATGTCACATTTTATCTCAGTCATTGAAGTTGCGGCAAATGTTGACATTCGTTAAGCCAGCTAATGTTTCTCTTTGTTTCATAAATATCCAAGGCCATTTAAGCTGCAAATTAAATTGTAAACAGGGATCGTAGGATTGCACAATACTTGGAAATGGGCCATGGGTGTTTTAGGGAGCTTCACAAAACAGATGGAATATGAAGAGGTAAAAATTAAATCCATTTTTTGTTCATTCTACTTAAATTAAAATTTTTCCATTTCAAACGTATAAGTAAATGTTTGATTTGAAAATTCAGTGAATTCCAACTGAACTCACAAAAATAGAAAGACTGTGTACTAACAATCTCCATGTTCGTATTATAACTTCCACCTTAGGCCCCTAGCAGACTGATCGGATCCGCCTGTCAGTTTTTGAGGCAGAATCTGATCAGACCCTCCAGTCTCCTCTATGGAGCAGAGGGTGTCAACGGACATGTGAACTGATATCCAATCTGATCCTATCTGCTAAAAACAGATAGACAAGTTTGCCTTCCCCACTTGTCTGCTAAAAACAGACAAACAAGGTTGCGTTCCCCACTTGTCTGCTGGCTCTGATCGGATGGCAGTCAGGTGTAAACGGACAGGTGGTCCATTTACATCTGACTGCCCATAGAGTAGAGTGGGCTGTGTCTGTGTCCACTCTGCAAAAGCAGAGCGGACATGGGCCAGCCATTCGCCTGCTCAGTGGGAATCAGTGGACAGATTCCCCGCTGAGCAGATGGACTCCACTGGAGCCCACCCTGTGTGCAGTTCAATAGGCACTAGAGTAAGACCCAGTCCCCTCAGTAATGTAACAGACCTGGTCAGACACGCCCCCTTCTGCAAGATACAAGTCGTGTGTTGAGAGGCGTGGTTGTTACTGAACTCTGTCAGCACAAGGCACTGCATTGTGAGAGCTGGAAACTGCATTTTCACTGAAAGAAAATTGTATTTTAAAGCATTTCATAGCAAAAATCTGTCAAACATAGCATGTAAGGGTACCGGACTGTAAAGAGATAATAAGGCATGAAACCTAATTGGGTTTGAAACTTATCACCTGATATAAAGTAGTTACATAGTTGGTAAGGTTGAATAAAGACATCAGTCCATCTAAATCAACTTGTGTGGGTGTATAGGTTTGTGTGTATATATATATATACCTCTACCATTTCCCACATCCCTGTTCATTGCTTTCGCTAAGATGCCCATCTAAGAGTTTTTTTTAAATTATCGTCACTCCTCGCTGACACCACCAATTTTGGAAGGGATTTCCACATCCCTACTGCTCAAATAGTAAAGGACTCCTTACGCAGTTTAAGGTTAATTCGATTCTCCAAATTCATTGAGTAGCCACGTGTCTTCTTAAGCGACCTGAGAATGCATAGTTTTTTAACTTATGATAGAATCCCCATTTAGATATTTGTACATTTCCATCATATCTCCTCTTAAAGTGGATTTCCGGCCTCAAAAACGACTTTGGGCCATCTGCTTGCTGACATTCACCTGCAAAAGAAATGGATAGTCCCGATTTTTTTTTTTTGTTTACTTACCTTGTTTTTGAAGAAAGTATACTTACCTTCCTTCTACTTCCTCCCTCTGCGGCCACTGTCCACGCCGTCACTTCCTGCTTGCGTTGACTCCTGGGAGCTGAACGTCATCACTCCCAGGAGTCAATGCGCCTACACCGGCCCTGCTCGTCAGTTCCGGTGCAGGCGCGTCATTCCCTGCTAAACAGCTTCTGGGCAGCTTCAAGGTAAGTATTTCTTCTAAAAGGTAAGTGCGACCTGGGACAGTTCAGAGGCTATCCATTATGAAATGTACTAGCCCTCACTGTCCCAGGGGTATTTTTATTGGAAAAAAGTTTCCAAGGTCGGAACTCCGCTTTAAGTTAAATGTTTGTATCAAGTAGCACTTTAGAGGTGAAAATGTTTTCATTGTGTTCATTTTGTAACAAAGAAAAAAAAAATAGGACACATCAATATGGTTGCAAAGTCAGCAACAACGGCTATCGCCCAAAGCATGACATATATAAATCAAGACAAAACAGTCCTCAAGTAGCACTTTAGATACCACCAATTTGGTACAAGTGGCAACTCTGTATTGACCCAGCTGCTGCTCACGTCTCCACCCTTAGTTGCTAAAATGAGGACAAAGATCCATCCTCTGTGTGAAGCTGGGTACACATGGCAGTAGGCTAGACACTAATAACTGTGAGTAGAGCCCTGCATCGGGGAAGCCTTGCCAACCTCATTGCAAAGATTACATGCATCTGCTGTAATGTTCAACAAAATCCATGCTTAGTACATAAGTAGAACCATGGTATGCTGACTTTCTACTACATGGTATGCTGACTTTCTACTTCAAACACAATTACAAAGATGTGTAAAGTACCGTTTTACTTTTTTGGATACACTTAAAAGCAATAAACTCATTTGCAGTTTTTTTTTTTTTTTAAACAGTGAATGTAGACTGCTGCTGTTACATTCAGCGTAAAAGTAATTAAGGCTGTTACTAAACCTCCCTTAATGTGCATCTAAAAACTGGGGAATACCTTGAAGGTGAGGCGAGTTATTACTGGAATAAATGTTCCCACTGGATGATTTCCCATTGCTTTCTGTTCTGGTGACAATTCAGTGTTGGATTTTTCTATTTTTCAGCCCCCGGGGTTAGCGGTCAGCAGGAAAAATAGTAAATGTGTGAATTTCTCCTCTTCCTCTGATTTTCAGTCCTTCCCCAATCCCCACTCTATCCAAAATTTACAAAAAAAAATTCTATGGATACATTTTTTGCATTGCCAACAAGAAAGCAGGAACAGCCTATTAAGTGGCAGAGAGCATGTGTTTTTATTTATTTTTTTCTCCGGTTTGTAGCAGGCACTTGCTGTCCTTGTATAAATGACAGGACTCTCGCCCTGAATTGTATGTGATGACATCAGAGTGCAACAGCTGGCCAGGGCACCTTAGAAAATAGGTTTTGGAGGAATCCTCCACCCCTAGACATACCTAACATTTAGCCCTTGCAGTGCAGGGAGGCCCCACTGCAATGTTTTGGGGTTTTTTATAAGTTTTTTTTTTTTTTTGCTGGTGCCCGCCAAAGTGGTGCTTTTTTGGCATATTCTATTCAATAAAAAAAACTATTCAGGTTAGGAAAGCCAAACTTAGCCTTGGAGGAATCAAAAACTTGATACTCGTGTAAAAGAATCCTTAGGAGTAACAATGAATCTGGTCTAACTGCTGTGTCTTTATTTTCACACAAGCATTATGTTACATTTTTAAAATAGGTACTGTGTCTATATATATATATATATATATATATATATATATATATATACACATACATTTTTAAAATAGGTACTGTGTATGTATATATATATATATATACATACATACATACATAGTATGTGTATATATATATATATATATATATATGTGTGTGTGTATATATATATATATATGTGTGTATATATATATATATATATATATATATATATATATATATATATATATACTGTATATATAAAATTTAATCCAAGGGGTGAGGTGCACACACTTCATGGTAACAGTTTCAGGCTTCTATTGATATCGCTCTTCTTCAAACCGAATACAACTACTGTGATTATACAAGATTATACAAGACATATATACCAATTAGAACACATGGAACCATAGCAGAGGGGGTTGTTAGTCAGTTTCAGCTGCTTTGGTGTTAATAAAATTAACAACAAGTGCACTAGATGGGCAACAATGAGACTCCAAAACAGGAATAATTTTACAGGTAGAGGCCACTGACCATTTTTTCCCCTACGTATCTCTTCTGCCTGTTTTTCACTGTTGTGCATTTGGCTAGGGTCTGTGTCACTACTGGTAGCCTGAAGCGATACCTGGACCCTATAGAGGTTGCACAGGCAGTCCAATTTGATTGGCATTTGTCATTGAACACCAGAATTGGAAGGTCCGACACTGGTGCCCTGCGCTTTTCACAGATGAGAGCAGGTTCACCCTGAGCACATGTGACAGACGTAATGGCACCCTTACTGCCAATAGGTATCGAGATGAAATTCCTGGACCCATTGTAAGACCCTACGCTAGTGCAATAGGTCCTGGGTTCCTCCTGGTACACAACAAATGCCTGGCCTCATATGGTGAGAGTATGCAGCCAATTCCTGGAGGATGAAGAAATTGACACCACTGAATGGCCCCACGCTCGCCTGACCTAAATCCAATAGATCACCTCTGAGACATCTGACGCCGCCAGGTTGCACCTCAGTCTGTTCAGGAGCTCAGTGATGCCCTGGTCCAGATCTGGGTGGAAATACCCCAGGACACTATCCGTCGTCTTCTTAGGAGCATGCCCCAACATTGTCCAGCATGCATACAAGCACGTGGGGGCCATACAAACTGCTGAGTACCATTTTGAGTTGCTGCAATGTAATTTCAGCAAAATGGACTCGCCTGCTGCATCATTTTTTCACTTTGATTTTCAGAGTGTCATTGAATTCAGCCCTCTGTAGGTTGATAATTTTCATTTCCATCAAATGCTGTGGCATCCTTTCCTTCCTAACACATTAGCCAGTCCTTATCAGTATAGATATCCAGCATGATATTTTTCCCTATTATGATCTGTTGTATTTTCAAAGTGTTCATCTAATTTTTTGAGCAGTATATATATATATATATATATATATATATATATATATATATATACATACAGTATATATTTATATATACATATGTAATGAAATACCTTTTTTTTATCAAATCTTTCCTTTCTTCTTTCACTTCCTCTCAAAGGCTAAGTTTTTAGTGGGCTACAGCCCTCTTTACAGCCTTAACACTAGTCTCTACTGACAGCTTGTGAAGTGCAAACAAGATGGATGTAAGATGTTTTGATAATAATATTTAAAAAACGAAATTAGCAAAAACCATTTCACTCTCCCTAACAAACCTTTAAGTGATACTAAAGTCATTTTTTTTTTGTTAAAAATAACAAACATGTTATACTTACCTGCTCTGTGCAGTGGTTTTGCACAGAGCAGACCAGATCCTACTCTTCTTGTGTCCCTATTCGGTGCTCCTGGCCCCTCCCTCCTGTTGAGTGCCCCCACAGCAAGCAAGCTTGCTATGGCGACACCCGAGCTGAACCAAGGGCTCTCTGTGTCCATTCAGACATGGAGCCATGGCCAGGCCCTATCCCCTCTCTCTCCTCATTGGCTCACTGACTTTGATTGACAGCAGTGGGAGCTTCCCTGTTGTCCCAGCCAAGAAGGAGGGAGAGTCCCGGGCAGCCGAGTCTCTCGTGCAAATGCCTGGATTGAGATGGGGCTCAGGTAAGTATTAGGGGGGCGGCTGCACACAGAAGGATTTTTATCTTAATACATATAATGCATTAGGATAAAAATCCTTCTGTCTTTACAACACCTTTAAGCCCAAGAACAAAAATATAACATATTGCAGCTTACCAGACCTCACAGGTGGCGGCAGCATTTTTTTTTCCTTTATTTTCACCTGGTAACCTTATCAGTGTTGTTCTAGGGTTACGGCACTCACTGTACTGTGTGAATAGATGAGCAACGTTGTCACCCTAGGGCAGGACTACAGAGCACCTTCCACTCTGTTCATCTCCATAAAATAGAGGGGGGGGGGTGTTTTGTAGTCCCAACACACTTGCTGATAACATTGTTTAACAAGAGACTACAGAGTACACAGAATATAGGATAACACTGAATTTGTGGCAGGACTAGCATGTATTTTTTGCACTTCTCGAGCAGATTTAACTAAACACTTTTAATGGTATATTTAACAGGCCACAAGAGAGCAAATAAGAGAAACCTATTGTTAAGGTATACATACTGTAGACATTGGATAACATGTATAGTCTTTTTTTTTTTTTTGTTAGAGATCAGCTTCATGCAAATACTCTTATAAAATGTGTGCTAAGGTTTTAAAAATGTTGCTTTGATATATAACATTTAATTATGTAAGTTAATCTGTGTATCCATATTTGCTTATTACATACTCAAGTTCCGCATTCTAATATGCAGTGCTACCGTGTTTCCCCGAAAATAAGCCCGGGTCTTATATTAATTTTGGCAAGAAAAGACACAGTAGGGCTTATTTCCGGGGTAGGTCTTATAATGTTCTGTCCCTCTCTGCCCTCCCTGCCTGCCAGAAATCCAGTGTAAACCTAGTTTAGTGTATATAAAATCCTAGAATGCACTTTATTAGTGTTTTATATACTGTCCAGTGAGTGTTTTTGTAACACAATTGTGTGAAATACCTTCATCACGGTGCATAGCTGCTCTGTGCTCAGCTTATCTCCTGCTCTCTCCTGTCTTTCTCCTCTCATCCCGTAGCTGTCAGAGGGGGATCTCAGCCCCTCCCCTCTGCAGTGTACACAGAAGAGCCAGTGTTCCGTGGTAGATTAGATTAGAATTGGTTTAGCTGATCTGCCGCTCTGCTGTCCTCTTTTCCCTGGCCGACAGCTGGGGGTCACGGAAGTGCCGATGTACCGAAGGTATTTCCCAAAATTCTAATCGAACACCCGATGCTTCTGTGTACACTGTAGAGGGGAGGGGCTGAGATCCCCCTCTGACAGCTACGGTATGAGAGGAGAAAGACAGCAGGGAATCGGCTGAGAGCAGAGCGGTGATGTAAGGAAGGTATTTTACAGTATTATATAACAAAAACACACTGGACATTAATTAAAACGCTAATAAAGTGCATCCTAGGATTTTTCATACACTAAACTACGGCTTATTTTCGGGGTAGGGCTTATATTGCAGCCCTCCCCGATAATCAAGATAGGGCTTATTTTCGGGGAAACACGGTATATGGTGGTTGCACTTTACTGGTCTTTCTCACTATGCAAGTCTATAAATAACCCAACTCATTGAAAACAATGTACTCCCTGTGTGGCTTTTATAGCATATCTTCTGCTTGAGGTTAATTTTCAAATTTCTAGACTTAATGCAATAAAGTAAATATAAAAAGAAAAACACACTTAAACAAATGTAACAGTCACATCAAAAGAAGCATATTTGAACAGTAAGTAAAAAAAAAAAAAAAACACAGAATGAGTTTGATGATAATACAACTTACTGAACTTGAAAGCCCAACTCTAGGATCCCATTAACAAGCCACAGTCTTCTCCCCCTACTTCCTGAACACTTTCCCATATTTTTAATTTGCCAAAACTGCCCAAATATCTGAAAAATGTGTTTAATGAAGCAGTTACATGATCATCTCTAATTTACCCCTGCCCCAGCAGAGCTGCATGAGTTGGATTAAACGACACTTCTAATCCCTCACATTTTGAATGAGAGTTGTCTAAATAACTATGTTTCCCTAAAAGTAATGCACTGAGAGTTCTGCAGGGAGATACCAAAAAGTGTGATTGGTTGGTTCCAGTAGCAGAGGGTCAGAAGTGTGCCCATGATGGCCAGGGCCAAGATGAAGAGGTGTCATCCAATCAGGAATTGGGAGCGGCAGGAGGGGAACACTCATTTTGGAGGCTATTGGGTCTCAAACTTGACAAACTAAAGAAAAAATGACGTTGAGGTTTCATTTTACATGGTTTACTAATGTTTAAAGCTGAGTATAGTGTAGATTCAGAAAACCTCGGTTTTCTTTTTTATTTTTGTTATAAATGTGACAAAAATTTCTTTCTGTCATATAATCCTTAAAGTGAACCTGTGGGGATTGAAATATGGAGTCTGCCAGTGTAACTTGTTTTTAAAAAGTGCAAGTTCCAGGGTAGTCACTGACCTGGAACATGTATGTAGGCTAAGAGTTAAGATTTTTATAGTGATGAGAAAAAGGTTAATCACAAACTGTGATACCTATAGCGCTTGCTGTGTGCTCCCTAAGTGAAAAAAATAGTGATATATTGCAATAGTGCTAAATATATAAATTCTGCAGGGGTCTTCAAACTATGGCCCTCCAGTTGTTCAGGAACTACAATTCCCATCATGCCTGGTCATGTCTGTGCATGTTAGAGTTTTACAATGCCTCATGGGATGTGTAGTTCCGCAACAGATGGAGGGCCGTAGTTTGAGGATCCCTGTCATAGTGCATGCATGTTCCAGGACAATGACATAATAGGTAGGAAAGCCAGAATTAAACGATAGCTTCAAAACATATATATTTTTTTTTTCATTGTTGTTTTATTCTTGAAAAATCCTGATTTAAAATATGTTTTTTTTTTCTTTTTAGATCTTACAGGTGAATAAGGTGATGTCCATCCTGTTCTGTGTGATGTTTCTTCCTTATCTTTGTGGCATCCACGCTACCACCATGGATAAGAGGAATTTGCCCGAAAACTCAATTAATTCTTTCTTTATAAAGCTCATGCAAGACGACCTCGTAAAAAATAAAGCTTCCAAACAGGTGGCCAACACCAAGGAAAACCACCAGCAAAATACAATACCAAAAGCAGAAATCCTTGTTGACTTGGATATGGTTGATGACAGCCTTGAAAGTGGGAAATCAGACTTTCAGCCGGTTCACTCATTGGAAGCAGAACTATTTAAGCATCAGCGTCAGAGACGTTATAATTCGCCGCGTGTGTTTTTGAGCGGCAACTTACCCATGGAACCTCCACCCTTGTATCTAATGGATGACTTTGTGGGACATTCTCCCTCAACGAACAGGACGTCAAGGAGGAAAAGGTACGCAGAGCACAGGGGCCACCGGGGAGAATTTTCTGTGTGCGACAGCGAGAGCTTATGGGTCACAGACAAGTCGAATGCCATTGACATTCGGGGGCACCAAGTAACTGTTTTGGGGGAAATTAAGTCTGGCAATTCACCGGTCAAGCAATATTTTTACGAGACAAGATGTAAGGATGCAAGGCCGGTCAAAAACGGATGCCGGGGCATTGACGACAAACACTGGAATTCTCAATGTAAAACATCCCAAACTTATGTCCGGGCATTGACTTCTGAAAACAACAAACTGGTGGGATGGAGGTGGATCAGGATAGACACATCTTGCGTTTGTGCGTTATCGAGGAAAATCGGGAGAACATAGCTTCAACTTTTCACTATATAAATTATTACTTTAAATTATATAATATGCATGTAGCATATAAATGTTTATATTGTTTATATATTATAAGATGTTCTTATTTATTAAATTTCAGCAAACTTATATAAGCTTTATCTCCCCTCCAAACAGATCCTAAGGTCTGTGCCTTCTGTCGGGCATTTCTTAAAACAAACAAAAAAGAAAGTACACTTCTGATTCCACTGCGAGCAGTATATATGACCCAAAAACTATATGTCAGTATTTGTCATACAGTATTTTCTTTGCCAGTGACTGTCTTTTCAGACTTTTCAAATTCAACTATATCAAAGATGTATAAATTGTATGCACATTATATTCAATTTCAATATATTTTACCTCGATAATTAAAAAAAAGTAATATTAAAAAGAAAATACAAGTTCCATTGCAAAACAAATGGTAAGATTCCAGTGATGTTATACATTACTTATTTTGCTCTTTTGTATATATAAGATTTTGTTTTATCTACATAGACTTTTTATAATTTTGGATTTCTAAAAAAATTGTGCATTTTTAGCCCGAGAGAGATACTATTGTTGATGGAATTTGCTATAAAGTGGGTCACGTTACTGCCAAGCTTAACTACCTTAGAAGAACTTAAAATAAATAAATAAACAGTATATATATATATGTGAAAATGATCTTAGAAAAAAAGAAAGATGTTAAATTTGCCACAGTACATATTAAGAGCATATTCTTAAAATATTATTTTTGGGCTTTTAGATTTGAAAATGTCATTTGGACTGTACTTTTAAACATGCATAAAAACGGTTATTTTGCAATTCTGCTTTGAGATTTTTGCAACAGGTGTCTACAAAAGTTTTTTCACACTAAATGGATTGGGAAACACAAAAACATGTTGACCTATGGGGGGTAATGAGATATTTTCGATAGATCCAATAACTGATTTAAATAGAAAAAGATGGCACACAATAGGCAAAAGTTGAGACCTGATAATTTTCTGCTCCGTCTGCAGCAGACCGATGAGGTTATCTTTTTGTCACTCAGCCCTCTTCTCCTATGACCTTAGATAGATTGTTAGTTTATGAGCTCTGTAGCACAACTGACTGGCTCCATGTGATCCTAGCCTGTGACTGGACAGTGAAAGGAGAAGCAGCACAGTGATGTGCCAATCTCTCCGCTCTGTGGCACAACTGACTGGCTCCATGTGATCCTAGCCTGTGACTGGACAGTGAAAGGAGAAGCAGCACAGTGATGTGCCAATCTCCCCGCTCTGTGGCACAACTGACTGGCTCCATGTGATCCTAGCCTGTGACTGGACAGTGAAAGGAGAAGCAGCACAGTGATGTGCCAATCTCTCCGCTCTGTGGCACAACTGACTGGCTCCATGTGATCCTAGCCTGTGACTGGACAGTGAAAGGAGAAGCAGCACAGTGATGTGCCAATCTCCCCGCTCTGTGGCACAACTGACTGGCTCCATGTGATCCTAGCCTGTGACTGGACAGTGAAAGGAGAAGCAGCACAGTGATGTGCCAATCTCTCCGCTCTGTGGCACAACTGACTGGCTCCATGTGATCCTAGCCTGTGACTGGACAGTGAAAGGAGAAGCAGCACAGTGATGTGCCAATCTCCCCGCTCTGTGGCACAACTGACTGGCTCCATGTGATCCTAGCCTGTGACTGGACAGTGAAAGGAGAAGCAGCACAGTGATGTGCCAATCTGTCCGCTCTGTGGCACAACTGACTGGCTCCATGTGAGCCTAGCCTGTGACTGGACAGTGAAAGGAGAAGCAGCACAGTGATGTGCCAATCTCTCCATCACTCTACTTTCTCATTTTATCAGCATTGTCAGAACATGCATTCATTGGATGCTTGTGCTGCTTCTGCCTTTCCCAACCTAAGCTCTGCTGTAAAGGGACTGCACGAGGCTGATACTAAGTCAAGTTTAGGTACTTACACTGCTTACTTAAATAAATAAAAAAAAAAAAACATGATAATTTAATGAATACAGAGTTGCAATAATGTGTGCCTTGTATATCTGCCTGGTGTTCACCTTTAATATAAAGTGCCCTAACTAAGTGCAGTGCAGAATATCAATGCGAATGGTTCTAAACATCGATAAATGCAATTGATAAATAAGTTCTACCACATGTGCAGAACAGAAAGGTCTTTGAAACAGGCAACACTTGTGCTGGAGCTTTAGTTCAATTCTGTTTTTTTAAGATAAGGGTCAGTGCTAGGAACTGTGTAATTTTGCACTGATTGTGAAAGGCAACACACAAAAAAAAAATACCAAACAAAAGGAAAAAAAAAGGAAAAACAACATTTAAATATTAATGGATTGCAAAAACAGAAACGACAAAAAAAAAAAAAATCATCAATTTATTAGGGCTAATTAGGATAAACTAAGTAAACAAGGGGTAATTAGGAACACATTTTATTAAAAAAAAAAAAATGTTTTTAGATTGCAATTGCTAACATCATATACATGAAGCTTATCCCATAGATCTGCATATGAATGAAAGAGTGTAAATACATAAATACACTGTGCCAGTCTGTTTTTTGACAACAGTTGTAATTGCTGGTGTGTTTACACATGAATTACTGGCTTTCACTTTGACAGTTGGGATATGCTGGCAAATACAAGAGGGAGCATCAGTAGGGCAGAAGGACAGCGTGTACTTTTTTGAGCCATGTATAGCACGCCTGGTGTCAACAAATGGTTAAATGTTTTATACACTGAAAATATATAAATAATACTATGCTTCAACCTAAGCCTTCATCAGGTTGTTGTACTCATCCTGATCATTCATATTTTTATAGTATTCCCAGAATCCCATTAGACATTCATATAAAGGGTAACTCCACTTTCATGGGGGAAAAAATCAGCAAATAAATTAAAAAAAAAAATAGCGTATACAATTGTGACACAAATCATTTTGTAATTGAATGTTATTAAAAATTACCTTTCCCTTTCAATCTGCAGCTGTTGTAATTTTCTGAAAATGCAATGCAATATGGCTACCTTGAGCTGTTCTGTACACAGAATGTGTACTGACCACACCCCAGAAACATCATTTCCTGCTTGTGTGATTGGCTCACCAATTTTCCCAGAAGTCTGCCTAAGATACAAGTCAGATTTCAGGCACCCCCTGCAACAAAAATGTCATTTTTGGAGAGATACTCCCAATAGGAACACGTGTAAAGGAATGCAGACTCAGCAGATTTCCTCATTAGAGCCCTGCAGCTGCCACAGCTGATAGATAATTACGAAACCACTCCCATTAGACCCACTCAGCACAGAGGAACTCTGAGTCCTTCGAAATGACAAAAGGTAGGAATCTGCAACAAAGTATGGTAAAATCCCTGCAATGTACAGAGATCACCCAGAGGGGAATGTTTTTTTCTCAACAAAATTGGAGTTACCCTTTAAGCTTTAATGCTTTCTTTAGGTGTGTCTACCATACAGTATATCTGTCGTAAAATTGATGACTGCTAGTGATAGCCCAGGCTTTTCCTTCACTAAGGTTTTTTGTCACAGGGAACCATGAGGATTTTAAAGCAGAAGTCAAGGACAAAAAGCTAAAACACAATTAAAACCATATTGGTGGCAGACACTGACAGCACAGTCAGATTGGTGACCTCACTTTTCTCTCCCACAGTTATGCAATACAACTTACAAGTTAGTCGGAAGCCCAATTCCCCCCTCTCCACCGTGCAAGTGGACATTAAATGATGAAGTCACCTCTCTCTTACTTGAGCAGGTTCTCAGCAGACCCATTGTATCTCAGAATACTCACCTTCTCCCTACCATACTGGGGATTCTATGGGCCCTTTAAAGTAGAAATTCCGTTAATTACATTTGTTGCATTTAAAAGTAATTGTAATTTTTTTCAATTTAATTCATAGATGCAATATATGGTGTTTGGGGCTGGGTTCATACTAGTGTGGGTTGGGAATGCATGCATAATTATGTGCGTTCCCAATCTGCAACTGAGATACGATGCACTTTAGGAGACACACGAGGCTGACATTAACCACTTAAGCCCCGGAAGATTTTACCCCCTTCCTGACCAGGGCCTATTTCGCGATTTTTTACTGCGTGATTTTAACGGACAATTGCACGGTCGTGCGACGCTGTACCTAAACGAATTTGACGTCCTTTTTTTCCCACAAACAGAGCTTTCTTTTGGTGGTATTTGATCACCTGTGCGATTTTTACTTTTTGCGCTATAAACAAAAAAAGAGCGTAAATTTTGCAAAAACAACAATATTTTTCACATTTTTTTATATGAAATTCCCCCCAAAAAAAATGTAAAAATCAAAATTTTTTAACATTTTTAGCCAATTTGTTTTCTGCAACATATGTGTGGTAAAAAAAAATCGCAAAAAGCGTATTTTGATTGGTTTGCGCACTAACTAAGGGAAAGATTTCTGTCATTTTTGGTGTTTTTTTTTAACGAGTAATGGCAGCGATCTGCGATTTTTTTGCGGTACTGCGACATTGCGGCGGACAGATGGGACCCTTGACTGACTTTTTTGACACTTTTGGGGTTACCAGTGACATTACTGCAGTAATCACTGCTATACATATGCACTGTTACTGCAAAATGACACTGGTAGTGAAGGGGTTAACTTTATTTGAGAGGGAGGGGTGGTGTGTGTCCCTAGGGGCATGATTCTTACTGTGATTGGCTGTGGCTTGAAGTGTAGGAACAATGATCAACGGTCCTACATAGTAGAACCGTATCATCACTGTTTCTACACAGGGGAGAATGACAGGCGGCTTGTTTACATCAGCCGCCTGCCTTTCTCCCTCTGCACCGACGATCGGCGAGTGACCAGCGGACATCGGGTCCGCCGGTCACACGCACGGACTTGCTGGGGAACGAGCCGGGGCGGGAGCACGCCTCCGCGGGCGCGTGCTCGCCCGCTATTGGCTCCCAAGCAAGTGACAGGCTAGTGACGTACCGGTATGTAACTTTGCCTGGCCGGAGCTGACTGCCGACTCGTCGTGCGGCGGTCGGCAACCGGTTAATGCCTAATGACACCCCCGTTGCAGCACCATGCAATTCGGTGCAGCTTAATTGAAAAAAGAAAAAAAAGGTTAAAGCAATTTTTTCCTTGCATTTCTCACGAGTACAGCAGCCCATTAAAATAGTGTGTGAACCCAGCCTTATACCCAGCTGGAGTTCAGCCAAGGTTACTACCACACCATCTGGAACAGACAGACATTTTCTGCCTCCACTAAGACTAAGGTCTATCCCCAATTACTAAGGGAAGGTTTTTTAGAATCATAGGGCTTGTGTGATGGGAAATTGAAAAATGCTTTTGGATGAATTTAGCCCTATTTGACCTGCACTTAACCACTTTACCACCGGAGGATTTTGCTGTCTTCCGTCCAGGCCACTTTTTGCGATTCGGCGCTGTGCGACTTTAACTGACAATTGCGCGGTCGTGCGACGCCGTACCCAAACGAAATTTATGTCCTTTTTTTCCCACAAACAGAGCTTTCTTCTGGTGGTATTTGATCACCTGTGCGATTTTTACTTTTTGCGCTATAAACAAAAAAAGAGCGTTTATTTTGAAAAAATAACAATATTTTTCACATTTTTTTATGTGAAATTCCCCCCCAAAAAAATGTAAAAATCTAAATTTTTTTTAATTTTTGGCCAATTTGTTTTTTGCTACATATTTTTGGTAAACAAAAATCACAATAAGCGTATTTTTATTGGTTTGCGCAAAAGTTATTGCGTTTACTAACAAAGGGAAAGATTTCTGTCATTTTTGGTGTTTTTTTTTTTAACGCGTAATGGCGGTGATCTGCAATTTTTTTTGCGGGATTGCGACATTGCGGCAGACAGATCGGACCCTTGACTGACATTTTTGACACTTTTGGGGGTACCAGTGACATTACTGCAGTAATCAGTGCTATATATGTATGCACTGTTACTGTAAAAATGACACTGGCAGGGAAGGGGTTAATTTTATTCGAGAGGGAGGGGTTAATGTATGCCTGGTGCTTACTGACGTGTGGGGGGGGGAGGTGACTGAGTGACACAAGGACAGATCCAGGGTTCAGCTATGCTGAACCCTGCAATCTGACCCTGCCTGTCACTTCAGAGATCCGCCCACTGTGTTTACAAAGACTCGATCCCCGACGATCGGGTAAGAGCAGCGGTGATCGCCGCCGCTCCTCCCCTGGCCCGACTCCCGCTGTGACTGAAAACAGCGGGAGCGAGTCTCCGGCGGCGCGCGCGCGCCGCCCACAAGGGGCGGAGTCCAGCGACGTAGGTCTACGTCGCTGGACGGGAACGAGCCACTTTGCTGCAGTAGCAGCAAAGCGAGCGGGGGTAAAGTGGTTAAGTTAGACCAACCTGCTTTAGGCTGGGTTCACAGTATTGCAATATTAGACAGTGCATGTGATACTCACCGCATTGCTGTGCAGATCACAAGCGATGTCTATGCGATGTGAATTCAGCCATACAAACTGTATGGCTGAATTTGCATCGCATTCGGACAAAAATAGTGCAGGGCCCTTTTTTTCGGTCTGCACTGGAATTGAATCGCATGGGTGTTCACACTTATGCAATACGATTCCTGCACCATTTGGCAGTTCACACTGTGATTTGCAAACCTATCTGGGGGTGTCATTAACTATATATTGACACCCACAGCGGTTCACATAGGGCAGTGTGAACTGCCTGCGAGAGACATGCAATGCGGGAACCCACACTGGAATTGCGCGGGTATCCGCATCGCAATAGTATGAACCCAGCCTTAAGCAAATTGCTGCGATTCTGCCCACGATCCTGAACCATTGCAAGTTAACAGAATTGCAGGATGCCTGTCGCCCAAAAGAAGTACAAGAACTTCTTTTGGGCAACAGGCGTCCAGCGATTGTTTACGTGATTTTACCGCGATTCTTTGGGCGACAATGGCGGCAAAATCGTGCCGAGTTTGGGGTGCCATTGCAAGTCACGGGAATTGCACGGGCGTCCCGCGACTTACACTTGTTCGGGATCGCTGGCAGAATCGTGGCAATTCTGCCCACGATCGGAAACGTCTATATGTGAATGAGGCTCCATTCATACCTGAGCGCATTGTTTTCAGGCATTTTTTTGGGCTGTTTTTAGGCGTTTTTGGGGCTTTTTCAGGCATTTTCTTGGGCTTTTTTTCAGGCGTTTTTCCGGCTTTTTTTTCAGGTGTTTGGAGGCAGGTGTTTGGAGGCAGGCATTGCTATCTAACAAAAATGCTTGTAATCTGCCAAAAAAGAAGCTCATGTACTTTTTGGGCTTCGGGCGTTTTGCTTCAGGTGACAAAATGCTCAAATGTGAGCAGGGGCCATTTAAATGAATGGAATTTTGCTTGTTGGGCATTTTGAGACTTCAGAGATGAGGGTTTTAGGAGCTGAAATAAGCTCAGGTGTGAACAGGGCCTTAGTGTATCTAAATCTGCTAGTCCATCTAAACATCCAGACTGACAATGTTGCTGTTCAAAGGGGTCTCTGTTGTTCCTTCATCCAGAGTGTAGACACTCTAAAAGAGGAGCCGTGTTACTGGACACATCACCAAGTGAAAACACAGGGAAAAAGCCGAAAAAAGAATGCAGCCACCACATCTCAGGATTGATAATCTGCAATATATTACATTTTTGGTTAGGGTTAATACCGCTCTAATTTTGTATGACCCCCCCTATACACCTGCTGGGCCTTTAATATTCAAAAGGTCTGCTCACAATATAGTACAGATAAATAGACAAGGAGGCTTTTAAAACATGATAAGACCCAGAATGTTTGTAGCTTATATATAACATATTCTTTTGTCAAAAAATTTAAAATAAATAATAATTATAATAATAGTCCAGCATTTTTAAATAATACCTAAGGACAAGACAATAGGGTTGATTTCCTAAAGAAGAATAGACTGTACTTTTGCAAGTGCAATAGCAGTTGCTCCAGAGCTTAGTAAATGAGGTGACACTCTGCTGACTTCCATCATCCAATCATGTACATGCAAAAATGCTGTTTTTTTTATTTTCCTGGCATGTTATTGGGTATTCTTTGCAAAGTGAAGCTTTACCTCATTTACAAAGCTTTGGAGCAACTGCACTTGCAGAGGGCAACTGTACTTTGCCAAGTGCACAGTCTATTGGCCTTAGTAATCAACCCCATTGCACCAGCTTGTGACCTCTGCTGCCTTTGTTAAATATCTATACTCTCTGGTTATCAGTGACTGTCAAATACTAGTATGCACATGAACCACTAAAAACGCAACTGCACCAACTTTTTTTTATAGTTTTGGATAGGGTGTCGAGAAATAAGAACACCTGATGGGTCTTTATTGATATCTGTGTCCCCGTTAAAGGGATTCATCCTCTCTGTTTGTCCTGTGACCATTATCACTGAGAGTGAATGAAAATCACACATTTTTAGTTGTCACCAGAAATAAGGGGAGATCTTCTGTGGGGACACTAGTTCTGGTAATAACAGGGGACTTCCTTAGCTTTGGATACAATTTCCTGTTGTGGTTATGGGACCGGAGATGGGAAACCTCCCCAATAGGACACACAAAAAAAAAAAGTTATTACCCTCCCTTACTCAATCCAAAATAAAAAAAATAAAAAAATTTGGCTTTAGTTCTACTTTAAAGCCCAACTTCATAATACTTTTTTATTTTGGTTTTTAACAGAAAGGGTAAGGGTTAGAACAGCTATCTATTTATTATTGTTTTCTGCATCCATTTGGAAAGATTACGCCTCACTCTAACGAAGGACAAATCCCTATACTGCTGAGGCAGAGGACATTACAGCCTGAGAGTAATTCTCTTCCAATAACTTTTATTGCAAAGTTTTGTACAGTATACAAAAACATAAACAATGTCAAATAAATATCCAAGAGCTGATGCTTCCTCCAAGATGATCATAGGCCATAACGTAGCAACCAAAGAACGGCTAAATCAAGAAGAATTTGGCCTAACGTTCAGGATATACCTAGTAAAGCAACTGTATGTCTAAGGCTATGAGACCTGATAGTAATTCCAATCGTTTCTACTTCTTCTACTAAAAAATCTCATATAAATTTTAACATGTTAAAGTTATTTCAAAATGTAATATTTTCAAATCTGTAACTTTTTATAAAAACAATTAATGGTGCTCCTGTCACAGAGGTCCTTGTTTAGGCACTTCTCATTATAAAGTGACATTATGTCAATATCTCCCAGTTGTGTTTGTCTAGTGTCAAAAAGACTTCGGATGGAAACCACAAACGGCCTATTCAACATATGTTGTGCTGGCATGGTCCACCTGCCACCATCAGGGAACCCAGCTTTAGAAATGCCATGCAACCATCATTGGAGAGTATATTTGGAATATTCCGGTATTATCACAGTACAACTGGATTGTGTTTTTCTACATAACTTGAACTCTAATTTCAAATTCCTTTGAAAAAAAAGTATTTGTGTGCATGAGAAATCGTTTCATTACAAGATACGTTTGTATATTTTACTCATTTGGCTCTAATAATGACCAAAGTTCTGCAACAATCCTGTTTTCCACTCATGTTTCCGACAGATGTTTTGCACAATTCAAAGCCGTAGCAAAACTTAAACATCCTCCAAGTAGCCTTAGTTAATATGTTTTGTATTAATTTCTCTAGGAAATAAATGTGTCTTTTGATAAGGAAAAACATAATTTCCCAAATCTCAATGGTTTAATGATATCATATAAACAAGTCAGTTAATCACTGCTAACCTTTTCCAACTAAGCATTCCCTTTGGTCATTAAGGCTGCCCATCATATTAAAGGAGCAGTAGTTTGGCTCAGAAAGTGGTGACACAAGCTTAAATTGATACTGAAATATAATTCCAATTGCCAATAATCCAGATCCACTAATGTTGTCTGACAGTCAGCTACTGGACAATCCTGGGAACCAGAGATTATCAGCTTTATTCAATGAAAAAGCCCAGTAACCTACAGAAGCTTATAAGAGGACGTTATGCTGAAGTCAGACCAGTACAAGATGGGTCCTTTTGGTTGACATAGGCTTCTGCATTTAAAGTGACCATGCGACTATGCAAATACATTTCAGCCAAGCCATACCTGTAAATGAAATTCCCACATACTCACCTTTTCTGCTGCTTATACCACGAAACTCCTCTAAGATGATGAGGAATCTTCTACTGATGTCCACACTAAATTTGACACTTCCGGGAGTGTCGGTCTCCTTACCCCACAGTTCTCATTGGTTCCTCCCTCTGACTTTCATGTATTGTAGGAGGTCAGTGGCAGGAACCAGTAAGAGCTCAGGAGGAGAGGCTACAGAGAAGAAGATTTTGTATTGGTGAGGAGTTCAGTGTCATGACAACAGGAACGGTTTATGAGTATGGCTTCGTTGAGTTTTCCTTTTTTTTTTCTTTGTTTTGAATAGCAACACAATTACAAATGGAATGCAAAAGTAATTTCATAGCACTTGTTTACAATTTGCCAAAGAAGAAATGAGGACCGAAAAATCTGTATTATATTTTTTAGAACACAAAACATTTGTCCTTAAACTGCTTGTTCAAAACCCTATGTACAGTCCGACCATGAAAGGGTTACTGTGTTCTGTGTAGCGAGAAAAGGAAGAGCACATCCCGTTCCACCTCTGGGCTCTATCCCCCTCTATGCTGTTATTGATGACAAAAGTGAAAGCTGAGCGGGCCGTGCGACCTTTCCTTAGCAACCAATGACATCATCCGTTGGTAAGACACAGGCGGCTTACACAGCTTTCACATTTGCCGGCAAAATACAGATAACATCATAGAGAGGGAGAGAGCCCAGGGGAGGAATACGATGTGCTCTTCCTCTTCTTGCTACACAGAACTTAACACAGTTCATGGTCAGGCTGTATACAGGGCTTTATGTCATTTTGCCTCGGCATCCCAGGGGACTCTCCGCGCTACTCCAGGGTGCTGTGGCACCCCGGTTGAAAAACCCTGCTCTAGAAGAAGGAAATGATATACAGGAGTTATGTGTATCCTTACTTTGATCTTGGTGTGTTTTGTGTGTTTCTTCCAGATCTGTGCAGTATTCCAGTGTGAAACTTTACCTTTTGTGCAGGTGCTTTCTGTTAAAAAGATTGATCAGTGCTGCTCTCTCTGCTTGTGCAGGGTGACCGGTCTTGTTGCCCCTCCTTTATTTTTTTACAGGCAGCCAATAGTGGGTGGATCTGCAATGCAACTCCCACAGCTTCTCTCATAGCTCTGCTCTCTGTAAAGGCTATATCTAGCACCTCATAAGGTAATAACTGGGTCTGCAAAGCCATTTAGTGGACACGAATATTGAGGAATATATTTTAATGACATTTTTTGTACCTGGAGTTCAGATTTAAAGTGGTTGTAAAGGCAGCAGGTAAAAAACCTTCTGCATGCAGCTCCCCCTGCAGCTGCCCCCAATACTTCACTGAGCATGATCTCGATCCAGCAATGTGCATGAGAGCCATGAGAGTCTCTCGCTCCTAATTGGCTCCTGCTGCTGACAGTCAGAGCCAGTGGGGAGGGAGCAGAGCTAAATTACGCTCTGTGGGGTTGATTTACTAAAGGCAAATACAGTGGGGATCGAAAGTTTGGGCACCCCAGGTAAAAATTTGTATTAATGTGCATAAAGAAGCCAAGGAAAGATGGAAAAATCTCCAAAAGGCATCAAAATACAGATTAGAAATTCTTATAATATGTCAACAAAAGTTAGATTTTATTTCCATCATTGACACTTTCAAAATTACAGAAAACAAAAAAATGGCGTCTGCAAAAGTTTGGGCACCCTGCAGAATTTATAGCATGCACTGCCAGTGTCATGGATTGTTCTCAATCATCGTCTGGGAAGACCAGGTGATGTCAATCTCAAAGATTTTAAATGCCCAGACTCATCTGACCTTGCCCCAACAATCAGCACCATGGGATCTTCTAGGCAGTTGTCTAGAAAACTGAAACTGAAAATATTTGACACTCACAAAGCTGGAGAAATCTATAAGAAGATAGCAAAGCATTTTCAGATGTCAATATCCTCTGTTCGGAATGTAATTAAGAAATGGCAGTCATCAGGAACAGTGGAGGTTAAAGCAAGATCTGGAAGACCAAGAAAAATATCAGACAGAATAGCTCGCAGGATTGTGAGAAAAACAATTTAAAACCCACATTTGACTGCACGATCCCTCCAGAAAGATCTGGCAGACAGTGGAGTTGTGGTACACTATTCCACTATAAAGAGATACTTGTACAAATATGGTCTTCATGGAAGAGTCATCAGAAGAAAACCTCTTCTACGTCCTCACCACAAAAATCAGCGTTTAAACTTTGCAAATGAACATATAGACAAGCCTGATGCATTTTGGAAACAAGTTCTGTGGACCGATGAGGTTAAAATTGAACTTTTTGGCCGGAATGAGCAAAGGTACGTTTGGAGAAGAAGGGGCACAGAATCAATCATGCTTTGGGGTTGTATTGCAGCCAGTGGCACAGGGAACATCTCACGAGTAGAAGGAAAAATGAATTCAATAACATTTCAGCAAATTTTGGATGGTAACTTGATGCCATCTGTGAAAAAGCTGAAGTTAAAGAGAGGATGGCTTCTACAAATTGATAATGATCCTAAACACACCTCGAAATCCACAGGGGATTACATTGAGAGGCGTAAACTGAAGGTTTTGCCATGGCCTTCACAATCTCCTGACCTCAACATAATTGAAAATCTATGGATAGACCTTAAAAGAGCAGTGCGTGAAAGACAGCCCAGAAATCTCAAAGAACTGGAAGACTTTTGTAAGGAAGAATGGGCAAAAATACCTCAAACAAGAATTGAAAGACTCTTGGCTGGCTACAAAAAGAGTTTACAAGCTGTGATACTTGCCAAAGGGGGCAGTACAAGATATTAACTCTGCAGGGTGCCCACATTTTTGCAGACGCCATTTTTTTGTTTTCTGTAATTTTGAAAGTGTCAATGATGGAAATAAAATCTAACTTTTGTTGACATATTATAAGAATGTCTATTCTGTAATTTGATGCCTTTTGGAGATTTTCCCATCTTTCCTTGGCTTCTTTATGCACATTAATACAAATGTTTACCTGGGGTGCCCAAACTTTCGATCCCCACTATAGACTGTGCACTTTGCAAAATGTAATTGCACTCTGCAAGAGCAGTTTCTCCAGAGCTTAGTAAATGAGCAGAGGCTCTGCTGACTTCCATCATCCAATCATATGCGAGCAAAAATGCTATTTTTTTTTTCCTTGCATGGTATTTTTTGCAAAGTGAACGTTTAATTCACTTACTAAGCTCTGGAGCAACTGCACTTGTAAAGTGCACAGCCTATTTGCCTTTAGTAAATCAACCCCAAAGCTTTTAAAACCCTACACATATTAGCATCAAGCTAATCTCTTTTATATATTTAGAAAATTAAATATATACTTTTCTTCCCTATATGTTTGCCATTAATATTTATTTTATTTCCCTAAGGGAGTTGCATAGGACACCAGTGTTTGTCTTCAGCAACCTCCGGTCCTGTTGGCATCAGGACTCTGGTTTCAGGTTTTAGGTGTATCTCTGTACAACATGCGGTTTATAAGTGCATGTAATGAGCTGTCTTTGCTTCTCCTGCTTTGTAGCGCTACCTAGTGGTTTTGCTTTACAGCTTCTTCTCAGAACTCAAGCCTATAAGCAGGCCAACCTATTAAAAACAATGAACTCCCTGTGTGGCTGATATTTTTTCTCAGCAGCTGTTTAGAGAGAGAGAGGGAGAAAGGTGTTTAAATGTTTAACCTACAAATTTCTATATACGAAAAATATGGAAATGCAAGCTAATGATTAAAGCTATACTAATGCCTGCTGCCCACTATACCTCCCTTCCTTCCCCCTGGCTGCTACATTACTACTGCTTACCCCAAAGCTGCAGAAGAATTTTGTGGTGATTATTTTCCAAAGATGCAATTACTGGAATTTATCTTTTTATTGTGATGATAGAACTCTGGGTATCCTAGGAAGGGTAATACTATAAACAAATCAGTCTATGCTGCATATTGCAGCTGAAAATTAACTGACTGGAGGAGAAAGCAGAGAGCTTCTTCACAGCCAATATTAATTTTGGCAGCAAATTTTGATTCCGTTTTAGTTATAATCTTTTGATTAAAAATGCCATTTTAGTTTTAGTCGTATTTTAGTCTTTTGACTCAAATGCTATTTTAGTTTTAGCCCTATTTTAGTCATCTGAATTGTTTTAGTTTTAGTCATATTTTAGTCTACTAAAATCTCCAGTACATTTTAGTTGACTAAAATCCCATACATTTTAGTCAACTACAAATCGAATAGGTTTAGGTTAATTGTAATGCATTATTTAAACATTTCTCTAGAACAGGAATATGCAAACTGTGGCACTTCGAATGTTGCAGAACTACAATTCCCATGAGGCATAGCAAGACTCTGACAGCCACAAGCATGACACCCAGAGGCAGAGAAATGATGCAACAGCTGGAGGGCCACAGTTTGCATATCCCTGCTCTAGACTTTCCAAACAAATTATATACTCCTGGAGTAAAAAATCTAAAAATATGTTATTATTTATGGTATTAACGTTTGAACAGGCACCACAAACACAGATTTAGCCATTGTGATAAATAGCGTCTTTTTAAATAAAACCAAGTTTAATAAACAAGCAAAAATATTGTTTTTTTTTTAATATTGTTTTTTTTTAAAGTGCAACTTTAAAATACAAAAACCCAAAAAACTGTAAATTCTATTGGCTGTAATGTAATTGCACATATTACCTGAATATGCTACCAACATTAAATATTAAAAAATAATATAAGAAAAGCCCTTTTCATATTTTTTTTTTATTTCAGCAGCTTAGTAGATGCCCCTTACTTATGCTTATGCTGTGGTGCAATAAATGTTTAAACTTTAATGTGCTATTATTACAGGCTCTGGAACTGTGTTGCTGATTTAGAAATGGCCAGTAGAGGAGTGTTAATTTTGATGGCAATTTTCAATTTAGTTTTAGTTATAGTCTTATGACTAAAATGCCATTTTAGTTTTAGTCATATTTTAGTCATCTGAATTGTTTTAGTTTTAGTCGTATTTTAGTTGACTAAAATTGTGTTAATTTTGTCGACAAAATTAACACTGTTCACAGCCCAGTCACAGCATAGGGGCAAGGATGTGACCACTCTGTATTGCTTGACTGTCGTATATAAAAGTGAAGTAAAAAAAATGTCTGTGCTGTCTTGCAAGAAAGACAGAAAAATAAATCTTTTGGGAGATAAAACATATGTATTTAATCTATGTGTTTAGCTGTTTGCCTGGAGTTTAGCTTTACCTAAACAAAAGGTTGAATTTATATCTGATCTGGCAGACTATCAGACCATATAATTGTAAATCTAAAGGTGTGCACACACACATATCAATATGATAATTCTATTGATCATTCAATGTGACTAAACTAAATTCCACACTAAAGATTAAGTCAATTAACAACATTTTTGTTCAGTTTCATCTTGCCAAGTCAATCAGCAATGGCAGGATTTTGAGGATTACTTCTGATCGTTCTAAAAATATATCTGCATGTGTTGGAGAACTGTTCATAATAATTTTGGATAAATCATTTATATTTTATGACCAGTAGATTTGATCAATATTTTCAGTTGATTGCAAAGTGCAGGACAATACTGTGTTTGTTGGTAATTTAAAGTGTAAGTTCACCTTTGCAGAAAAAATGAAAAGGTAATCACATTATGTCCTTACCACCCCCCCCCCCCCGGATCCTGTTGAACTTATCCTCATGGGTGAGGAGCTGTTAGTGCCCACACAACCAGTGTAGTGGTCTGGGGAATTCGAAAACCACACTCTTCTCGATTTCTGAAGGGCTTCTGAGGCTGATCAAAGCGATGCTCTGTGCCAATCAGAAATGCTTTGATCCATCCCAGAAGTACTGCTTAAAGAGGGAGAAGAGCAGGGGTTTCAATTTCCAGGCCGTTGCACTGGTTGCGTGGGCACTGATAGCGCATCACCCCACAGAGGTAGGTACAGTAGAGACTAGTGATCGAAAGATATCATTTTTTCATTGCCGATACCGATATTTTTGTCATCGCCGATTGGTATTGGCCGATATGGGCCGATATTTTCATACATTTAAAAACCCCCCTCTGCACTTAAAAGCATTCAAAACACCAAGTTTGTCTGTTTTGAATGCTGTCATTTTTTTGAATATGGCGTCATGACATCGCTTCCAGGTTTTTACATGGCTTTTACATGGAGACCCTATCAGAGCGGAATGGGGCTTTGATCGGGTCTTCGGCGGCCGTGCAGGTTGGTTGCCCGGGTCTCCCAGTGGGACAAGATACTCGGGTGAGCCTCGGAAGGTGGTGGAGCCTCGGAAGCCGCATCGGTTGTCATTACAAGACAGCCGACCGTCGGCTATGGACACCGGTACTGGAGTGATGCCTCTAGCTGCAGGCATCATCCGGTACAAGCATTTTCCGCAATATTGGCAATATCGGTAACCTCAGAGGCCGATTCCAATATATCGGGGAAAGTGCATATCGGCCCTGGATATATCGGCTTTCCCTAGTAGAGACCAAGAAGACCAGCAGCTGTTAAGATAGGGAGAAACAAGGTATTTAAATGCTTAAGCTACAAATTTCTGTTGAACTTACCTTCATGGGTGATGAGCTGTTAGTGCCCACACAACCAGTGTCTGGGAATTTGAAAACCCCACTCTTCTCCATTTCTGCAGGGCTTCTGAGGCTGATCAAAGCGATGCTCTGTGCTAGCGCTGACCAATCAGAAATGGCTTGAGCCATCCCAGAAGTACTGCTGAAAGAGGGAGAAGAACAAGGGTTTCAAATTCCAGGCCGCTGCACTGGCTGCGTGGACACTGATAACTCGTCACCCACTGAGGTAGGTACAGTGGAGACCAAGGCAGTGGGAGGAGGTGTATAGTGTTAGCTCACCTTATCATTTTTCTCTGAAAAAGTGAACTAACTCTTTAAAGTGGGAGTAAACTCCCATGCATGACTTTTACCTATATCTAAGCCTATAGTAAGGCTTACCTTATTTTCTTTTGATGTAGCCTGTGACGTTACCGGCGCATTCGCACTAAAGGAACAGCATTCGGTGCCATTCATTCAGAGTCCTGTTCTGTAAACAGTGGCTCCTGGGCACATGCGTGGGAGTGACGTCACCATGGCTCTGGCTACACACACAGCCTGAAATCCACAAACCCAGAAAAAAGACCGGGTAAAGATGGAAGAGCCTTCAGAGGTGACGCTGCAGGGCTTCGTTCTAAGGTAAGTTTCACATAATATGCTAGTATGCAATGCATGCTTGGGTATTATTGCATTGCCTTGCAGGATGTAAAAAAAAAAACAGCGGTTTACTACTGCTTTAACTGATGATGAATGGCTTGCTTGCTATCAATTGTACCTAGATTTCCCACAAATCTCTGTGTATAGACATCATATAGAACAATCTACAATCAGAGTGCTACAGTTATAAACAGCTTATGCCATATTATACGTATGCAAACTGATCTGGAGGGTGTCGTTAACTTTGTATTGACACCCCCGGAAATTCGCACATGGTGGTGTAAACTGCCTGCGAGTCAAATGCGACGCCGGAATCCGCAGTGGATCCGGAACCCTCAGTGGATTCGCAGGGTTCCCGCATTGCATATGTCTCAGAAGTCATGGTAGCCATGTAGGACGCTCATTTTATCACCCGTTGTGCACCCCTCTTTGAAACTCGCCACTATACATTTTTTCCCCTCAATATAAAAGCAGCCATCGCACTCAGTATGAGATGTGGAAATGTCATCTACACATCGCTGAGAGCAGTGCTGCATATATAATTCTGACCACAGATTCACAAAAATGTCACCCATGTCATAGCCGGAGCGCCTGTCAAACAATAGCTATTTGTTTTTACGCTAACATTTGTCATTTGCTGTAGTGTCTTAAAATAGTCTGTGGGCTTAGGAGGGCGACTCGCTTTCAGGAGCCCTTTGTTAAGGAAATCAAGAATATAATTTATCCAAGAACGCTTTTCATTCATTCGTCCCCTTAGTGTCTGCTGGCGGAATGGAAAATGTATCTCTTCACCGCAGCACCGCGCAGCAATTACTATAAACATGGCATTTTCAATGCCTTATGCAATATTTTCAATTTTGCTGATATTTCAAAGCAAGAGGCATTATGTAACAATGCAGGAGCTCACTTGCTGAAGTGTATGAAATTGAAATGATCAATTGCGACCCATGGCAGTCAAAGCAATACAGTTATTGCATGACGGTTAATTTAGTTTTCACCAATGTCATTTTTTTCCTTTAGTCCCTTTTCCCAATACGTTTTCTCAGTCCACCGTCTTTTGTCTGCAGAACATTCTTACTGACATATGAGATTCTGCAGTTGTGAAGCAAAACTACACTGTTTTAAAAAAATGCTAGCAAGTAACTTGTTCTCTGCTAGCACTTTTTGCCTAATTTTACACTGACAGCTGCACATTGCACATCTCATTGTACATCAGTAGCATGCTGTAGATGCTGGGATAAAGTAGGCATATGTGGGAGTTTGGGTGCCCCCATCCATATATTAAAGGTCTAATGTTTGTTTAGTTTAGGCCTTTCCAAACTAGGGTTCCCTAGGGCTCTATGGTTCCTCCAAAGGTTGCTAGAGGTTCTTTGAGCCATGGCAGATTGACCTCCTGCTTGGTAAGGCCTGCATAATTGTGGCCCCTACACCACTTCACAGAGTCAATGGCATGGGAATAGTAGAGCTTCTCCTGGTTTCTTAAATGAGTAACCATTGATGCCAATGAATCATGTTAGCGGTCTGTAAGAGGATCATTCCTTCCACTGGCTAGCAATGTAAGGAGCATACTTCCTACTGTCCTCTAATGTTTGTAGGCACTACACTGACTCCCATTGTGAGAAGCCTTCATACCACTAAACAACAATGTAACAGGGCAAGTTTCCCAATGACCACAAGTGTAGAGGCCCCTTTCTTACTAACTACCAATGTGGTGTGACTGTTGTACTGTTATCTATAGATATAATCAATTTAACAGGTGTTCTGAGACTTAAAAATTATTTTAAGGGTTCCTCCATAGTAATAATGTTGAGAAAGGCTGGTCTAGGGGGATGTAATACAGGAGTATAGGAATACTTACTTTATTCTTCATCCTGCTGACTTCCATTCCAGCCCCAGAATGTTGGAATGCCCTTGACTTACTCATATGCAATGCATGATGACTTTTCCTTCATTGAATATGATGATGTCAGTAAGGGGGGAGAGAAGTGGTTTCATGGGAATGACCATGAATACTGCATTCGGCAACGAGAAAACTATAGGACCAAGAAAAAAGGTATTACTCTCAATTACATTCCATTGGGCTCAACAAGTATTAGACCTTTAACATTTGGAAAGAGGAGGGTGCAACCAAGTGTAATTTCTGTAAGCTGACCTGGGTTCAACTTTAAGGCCAGGTTCACATATGCAAGGCCAGGGGTTTGTGCCTGGGGTCCGGTGCCTGTCTGTTCACTGCTTCAGGTCACTGTGATTCATGTCAACATGTTTGCCTGAATTTGCACCTAAACCAGACCCAAAAACACACACAAGACCCTTTTGCAATCCGCTCCACAGCCGCCCGGACCCATGTGATCCGGCTCTATTGACAGCCGGACACACTCCCCTGTCCTGCGAAGGTAAAATTAAGGTAAGGTAAAATTTAAAAATGCAAACTGGAAACCAGACCTTGAGACACATACATACAGCATTTTAGAGCTCTGTTGTTCAGTATTTATCCAGGCATTGATGAAGGCTATAAGTCCACCCTACTCCCTTTTGTGAATAATCTGGGGCTCTGAGAACACCTGCTTGTGATGCAGAAGAGCAATTCCCAAACACACACACACTGAAGGTTTCTTGCTGTCTTTCACATACAGTAAATCTTTAAAAAAAATCAGCACTAAGAAGTTTCTAATAGTCACCATTTGGTTAGTGATATAGGGAGCAGAAACAGAGGAATTTACAAAACACATGCTGCAGGAAGTACACTCCCAGTAAACTTATGAGGTGTTCCTTGGATTCTAGCTGCAGGGGATTAAATAGATTTAGTACATTTTCAGTGTTGGCTTGATGGCATTATCAGTTCATTGACTGGCTTCACCTGTTGCTTGGAATTGCTCTTTAAATATCACTTATGAATGGACTGACCCTTTATCATCTGTCCAAAACATCTACACTTCAGAGGAAATGTCACTTACAGTGATGGAATAAATAAATGAGATTGGTCTTTTCTTCCACAAACAATGTCAATCATTACAAGGTTCTGCAAAATAAGAAAAGAGTAAAAAAAATAAAAAACTACAAAGCGTGCAGCTTAGAAAGCCCATTGTTCTAATATGGATTGCAAACATTAATCCGAATGATACAAAACAGATGGCAAGCACAGGGCTTTGTTAGAATTGTTTATAGGAAGGCAGTGTGGTATTATTGGCTTCCAACAATCTTTTGTCAGGCTCCAGTCTCCTTTCTGGACCTGGTTTTACATTACAGTATGCTGAAAAAGCTATCATTAACCCTGTGGCAGCCAGGCACTGGTGACATGTGGGTTTCACAGATATCATTTGACTGAAGGAATGAGGCCTAGGTGTTTGGTTCCTAACGATAATAAACTGTGTCCCACACCATACAACACTGTGATCTGAGCTGTGGCGCTTCAGGCAAGGCATGCTGAGGCTTGCGGTCTCACTGCAGGAGCTTTTAGACTTAGATGCTCATCATCCTATATTTATCCATATGCAATATTAAGGCAATTCCTTACCTGGTTGAGCCATGTCAGCAGATTGCAGTCTTAAAATATTTTTTTTCTTTACTTCCCTGAAAAAGGCTGACTAGCAGTTGAGCAGCTAAAAATACATTCTCATCAAATGAGGCGATCAGTTTCCAATGCCCCTCAAATGTATCATTCTATAAGGGTCTATAAAGTATTAAAGGTCAGGAATTTGTAACATGGAACTCCGAGTACAATGCAATGATTACGAATATGTAACATACTGCCCTTACACTGGTCAGCAGCAGTGAAAACTATTCCCTGGAATCATTGATGGTCAAGGGCAAAAAGAAGCCCTCCACAACCAAGCTTTGTTTGTCAGTAAAAAGATCCTCCCGAATCATTGGTGGTGAATGACAAAAGGATCCCCATGCGAAGCATTGGTGGTCATTGACAAAAAGATCGCCGACCCCAAAAATCTTGGCAATAAGACTCACCCTTAAGTATTGATAGAAGCAGCAATAAAAACAAAATCCTCTCTAATCATTGGTGGTTAGTGGCAGCATAAGTGGTGGTCAGTGGTAATTACAGAATTCCCCCCTAAATACAGGTGTTCATTGAATGCTCACATGATAGTCAGGTCCTTCTTCTGTCTCCTCCTGCTTTCAGGATTATGAATGTACTTTTGGGCTTATTTCTTCCCGGTGGAGTACTCCCCCCGCCACTGGTTCGCTTACAGGGGGACAATTTCCTATGGTGTGTCATGCTGCCCAGTGGACTGTCACTCCTCGTACCAGTTCCAACAAGGGGGTCCCATGCAAGACATGGGTGTTTTATGGGCCTAGATGGGAAACCCCAAATAGAGATGCGTTTTAGATGTTATGCTGTTTACATTTTGTTTTGGATGTATGTGATTGGGGTTTTGCTGTCTAACTGCTGGACCATGGGGAAATATACCCGCACAAGTTGGGGTCAGTGCAGGGTAGGGTGGGAGGGATGTTATTGTTTTTTGATGCAAGGTATGGTGCTGCGACTGGTATGGTTAGTAGTGCTTGGATTGACAGGTTCGATACTATGGAATACTCAGAGCAATGATGGGAGGCATGGATTTAGGTGCAGGGAGGTTGGTGAATGTATGCTTGGGGGAGTAACGGAGATTTACGGAGCTCTCTATCATATTAATACCCATCTGAGAGAATGGGCAGGTTGAAACTACTTACGTGAAATGTCAGTGGCCTTGGGGACAAAATTAAATGGTCGGCGGTCTTCACCCTCCTTAAGAGGCTGAGTGCGGACATAGTTGTGCTGGTGGAGACCCATGTAGAAGGTCGCATGAAGCTTGCCCTTATGCACCCTTGGGTGGGCTGGGCATACCACTCCTCATTTAATACTCACTCACGGGGGGTCTCTGTACTCATAGCTAAACCAGTCTATTCAAGACTCCAGCATACAGATCCCATAAAATAAAAAAGCAGGTGTGCTAAACTCATAAGTGTCAACCACTCAGGTTGGGGTGAACCAATCAAGTGATGTCAAAATAAATTAGTCACATTAGTTGTGACTAATTTATTTTGACATCACTTGATTGGTTCACCCCAACCTGAGTGGTTGACACTTATGAGTTTAGCGCACCTGATTTTTTATTTTATATTATTTTTCCCGATTGGTTCTAAGGTTGCAGCTTCACTCTCTTTTTTTCATCCAACGCACTTCTTTTATACCAAGGATACAGATCCCCCAGCTGTCTCAGACCCCTCTTCCCCCGGCTGTGCCAGATCCCACCAGGCTGCCCTTGAATTTGAACATAATTCTCAGGCTCTTTTCAGTGTCTGACACAAGATCTTTGCCACCACCCTCAGGGTCAGTGATCCCCTGCCAGACAGGATTTGCTTTGTTCCAGTGGTGACCTCAATATCAGTGATGCAGCAGCGCAGTGATGTCAGGTAAGTGGCCAATGAGCATCAAAGCTGACTTTTTAATGCCACTGACCTCAAATTATTTCACAGAGGGGAGTGTGTTCCATCTTCCACTGACCACCAATGATTTGGAGGAAGGAGTATGAACTAACTGATGTACACTGATTTAGGAAGGGATCACTTCTGCTGATGCCATGTGCTTGGGTTTATGTGTGTCTGTGAAACTCTAATTTCTGGCAGAATAATTAGTGTATTTTATGGAGAAAAGGGCAACGATATGTTTATGCAGAGCAAAATTCAGACCCTTTTAAACCATGACCGTTTAAGTCACACCCAATATAAATTAACCACACCAATTTTTCCCACCATGGTGCACTGTGCACCCGCTTGTCACCTACATGTATCTATCTTCCAAAATCCTAAAGTTGGAAAGTAGGAGAATACATACAAAAAGATAATTTTAATTAACAAGGTATCTGGATTTGGTGCTCTGGGCAGGAAGGCTGTGTTGTATATTACATTCTGTGGATTTTTGGAAAATGTAATTTATTTTTGTTTCACAAGATTGAATCCTTACTATAGCTTTAATATAAACACCTACTGGGTCTGCAGATACAGTGCATTTTGTCAGGCTTTCCCTCTACCTTACATATCTGCTTTTCTCATCATCTTGTATTACTCCTTGTGAGTTTTGTCATCCTGTAAATGCAGGAAACCTGATATTGTGGTAATATCAGAAACATACACCTGATTCATAAAAATCTGGAACACATTTTTTCTTTGGTCAGATGAAAACATTTCGTAAGCAAGCAAAAGGAAATTTCACCTTCTCTTCAGCAGGCTGACCTGTTGTTGATTGAAGATTTTTCCAAAATATGTCATCATTTCATCAAGGCTGAGCTTTGTACCTTGATATACCTGGAACTAAACTCCTGTCATTTAAAGTTGTTACATTTACCCATGGATCGCCCACCACCACACTGCATGAGTCAAATTCTCATTTGGCTACAGGAAAAATGAATAAGTAGAAATATTACCTTTTTTCTCACTCCCGCTGGCTTCCTTCCCTCAGTGTGACCAGTCCCCCAAAGCTGCTTCACTTTTTTGTCTTGCCAGTCACAGCACTCTGGCTTCATCATGTACGATGCAGAACCAGTAGGTGTAAAACTCTGGAGAAGAGCGCTGGCTTCCAAGAAAGTGAGGAGTATGATAAGTACTTGTACATATTCCTCTTCCCAAGCCAAACTAACATTTAACCCATACTAAGTGTGGAGGACCCCAATGAATGAGTAAATTTACCAGAAGCCTGCAGCTCAGAGTTGTCCAAAGACATCCATTTTCTTAGCAATTGTATTCGAACAGATCATGCAAGCCACTGGTTATTTCATAAACCAATTAATAGAGGTGTAAAACCTGCTTTTATATTCATAAAGAAAAGTGGTCCCCCATTTGCCGTGCTTTTTAAACTCTGGTACAGCCTAAAGGCTTCTTTACTTCTGTATTTCATTTTAAGATTTTTTTTTTTTTTTTTTATAGAATGATAAAACATTTCCTTAATCTTGAATCTCATTTACAACCAGAATCATAACTGAACAGTATCAGTGGTTTCCAATCTCTTGTAACATGCCCCTGTCTCTTGCAGCATGGTCAGAGACTGTTGACATGACACAAATGTGGTTGGAGACTGGCAGTCTCTGGCCATCTATTATGGGTGGATTTACTAAAACTGGAGCACACAGAATCTGGTGCAACCATGCATAGTAGCCAACCAGCACCCAGGTTTTAGAGTCAAAACTTAAATGAACAAGCTGAAGTTAGAAGCTGATTGGCTACCATGCACATCTGCACCAGATTCTGAGTGCTCCAGTTTTAATAAATCTCTCTCTATCTGTCCTTTGTAGCACCTCCTTGCTAGCATTAAACACACATAATATTATATGTGACCATTTTGTGATGTCAAGGACCACCCATAAGGCCCCTTTATCCAGTAAGTTGGCCACCACTTCTGTAAAGCATTTTAATCTGCACCTGAAGTTTTAGAGAATATGATAGATGAAGAGGTTATGAATGGTAGGGGGATAGTACACTGCTCAAAAAAATGAAAGGAACACTTTGAAACCACATCAGGTCTCAATGGGTAAAATAATCACACTGGATATCTATACTGATGTGGACTTTGTAATGTGTTAGAAACGAAAGTATGCCACATCGTTTGATGGAAATTAAAATTATCAACCTACAGAGTGCTGAATTCAAAGACACCCCGAAAATCAAAGTGAAAAATGATGCGGCAGGCTAGTCCATTTTGCTGAAACTTCATTACAGCAACTCAAAATGGTACTCAGTAGTTTGTATGGTCCCCACGCGCTTGTATGCATGCTTGACAACGTCGGGGCATGCTCCTAATGAGACAACGGATGGTGTCCTGGGGTATTTCCTCCAAGATCTGGACCAGGGCATCCATGAGCTCCTGAACCGACTGAGGTGCAACCCGGCGGCGTCAAATGGATCAAAACATAATGTTCCAGAGGTGTTCTATTGGATTTAGGTCAGGCAAGAGTGGGGCCATTCAAAGGTATCAACTCCTTCATTCTCCAGGAACTGGCTGCACACTCTCACCACATGAGGCCAGGCATTGTTGTGCACCAGGAGAAACCCAGGACCCACCTCACCATTGTAGGGTCTGACAATGGGTCCAAGAATTTCATCCAGATACCTAATGGCAGTCAGGGTGCCATTGTCTAGCCTGTAGAGGTCTGTGAATCCCTCCATGGATATGCCTCCCCAGCCCATCACTGACCTCCACCAAAACCGGTCATGCTGAACGATGTTACAAGCAGCATAACGTTCTCCACAGCTTCTCCAGAACCTTTCACGTCTGTGCTCAGGGTAAACCTGTTCTCATCTGTGAAAAGCTCTTCTAGAGTAACTGTCTGTCTCCTGGAAATCTTCTCCATGCTCTTGAGACTGTGCTGGGAAACGTAGCAAACCTTCTGGCAATGGCCCATATTGATGTGCCATCCTGGAGGAGTTGGACTGCCTGTGCAACCTCTATTAGGGCCAAGGTATCGCTTCATGCTACCAGTAGTGACACTGACCCTAGCCAAATGCAAAACTAGTGAAAAACAGTCAGAAGAGATGAGTAGGGGAAAAAAAAGTCAGTGACCTCCACCTGTAAAACCATTCCTGTTTTGGAGGTCATCTCATTGTTGACCATCTACTGCACCCGTTGTTTAACTAACACCAAAGCAGCTGAAACTGATTACCAACCCCTGCTGCTACTTAACCGACCAGTTCAATATCCCAGGAGTTTAGTTGACTTGATGCTATACTCTGAATAAAAAGTGTTCTTTTAATAGCTTTTTTATGTACATCTGCACCAGATTCTGAGTGCTCCAGTTTTATTAAATCTCTCTCTATCTGTCTCTTGTAGCATCTCTTCAGTCTCTGAGAATCTTTGCTAACATTAAACGCAGATAATATTATATGTGACCGTTTTGTGATGTCAAGGGCCACCCATAAGGCCCCTTTATCCAGTAAGTTGGCCACCACTTCTCTAAAGAATGTTTTTTTAATGTGCACCTAAAGTCTTAGAGAATATGATAGATGAAAGGGGGTATGAATAATGCTAAAGGAATAGTACGCTGCTAAAAAAAAATAATAAAAAGGAACACTTTGAAAACACATCAGGTCTCAATGGGGAAAAATATCATGCTGGATTTCTATACTGATATGGACTGGGTAATGTGTTAGGAACAAAAGGTTGCCACATCGTTTGATGAACCCCCTCTGCTACTTAACCGACCAGATCAATATCCCAGGAGTTTAATTGACTTGAATCTATATTCTGAATAAAAAGTGTTCCTTTCATTTTTTTGAGCGGTGTAGTAGGGTATTATGTTGAGTGGATATTAGAACCCCTCCCATACCAATTAAAGCAACCATTTAATTTGCCAGTGTTTACAGTTATTTCTACCAAATAGGAATTATTCCCCTTATAAAATACTCACCAGGACACAACCAGTAAACAAAAAAGTTCTGCACCAATCTGTGCTCAGTTATCCCCCACTGGGTGCCCCCATTTTTGCTCTTGCACAGCATAAAATAAAGTGAATTTTTTTCATTAGAAATAGTGCTGTATAGTCTACTCAGGCTATTCTTTTTGGAGAAAGTATGTTTAAAATATCACTGATAGAGCAGACTATTAGGATTCAGGTTTAGGGAATGAAATGCTCTACTTTAACCACTTGCTTACTGGACACCTTTACCCCCTTCCTGCCCAGGCTAATTTTCAGCTTTCGACGCTGTTGTACTTTGAATGACAATTGCGCGGTCATGCAACACTGTACCCGAAGAAAAATGGTATTATTTTTCACACAAATAGAGATTTCTTTTGGTGGTAATCATTACTGGGTTTTTAAATTTTTGCTAAAGAAACAAAAAAAAACAGAAAATTGAAAAAAAAAAAATTTTTTTTCATAGTTTGTTAAAAGATTTTGCAAACAGGTAATTTTTCTCCTTCACTGATGTGCGCTGATGAGGCTGCAATGATTGGGTACTGATAGGCCACACTAATGGTCACTGACAGGCACTAATGAGGTGGCACTGATAGGCACTGATAGCTGGCACTGATGGGCACTGATAAGACTGCACTGATGGACTCCGATAAGGCAGCACAGGTGAGCTACACTGATAGGTGGCACTGATGGGATCTGATAGGCGGGCACTAATAGGTGGTACTGGTGGGCACTAATAGGTGGCACTGATGGGCTCTGATAAGCAACACTACAGGGCACTGATAGGTGGCACTGATGGGCACTGATAAGTGGCACTGATGGGCACTGATAGACAGCACTGATTGGCAGCACTGATAGATGACACTGAGAGGTGGCACTAATGGGCACTGATAGTCACTGATTGGCAGCACTGATAGGTGACACTGATGATGAGCTACTGATGGGCACTGAATGGCAGCATTGATGGGCACTGATAAGTGGCACTGGTGGGCACTGATTTTCAGCACTGTTGGGCTTCGATAGGTGGCACTGGTGGGCACTGATAGATGGGGACTAACAGGTGGTACTGGTGGGCACTGATGGGCTCTGATAAGCGACACCACAGGGCACTGAGAGGTGGCACTGATGGGCACTGATAGGTGGCACTGATGGGCATTGATAGGCGCACCGATTGGCAGCACTGATAGGTGACACTGAAAATGAGGCACTGATGGGCACTGATAGGTGGCACTGGTGGGTACTGTTTGGCAGCACTGGTGGGCATCGATAGGTGGCAACTGTTTGCCTTACCAAAATTTTACAGGGCTTAATAAAGCCCATGGAAATGTTTGCAAGTGTGTTGTTGATTACTCAAGTCTAGATCCAGGACATGTCCTCAATGGTTCAGGACACTAGGACCCAAACAATCCAGTGGCTCCTCTGGGGGTAGCCCTGCAAAGACCCTGGCAGCTACAGCCTGATTATTGTAATAGGTTAGTCTGTGAGACCTTGGATCCTGAAACAGGGCAAGTAGCCATGGGACAGGTAAGAGAGCCTTAAATTTTCCAGCAGCTCCCTATGAAGTAATCGCTCACTACAGTTTATAGACCATTTATGTATTTGCAAGAGGTGATCAGAAATGGTAAATAAAACTTATATCTTGAAAATGCCAGCCACAGGTATCACAAATATTGCCTCTTTTCTTTTCCGCCATCCTATGGTATCATACATAAAAGAGCCGATATGTTATTATCCACCACCAGCTGTTTAGATTGGACTACCCACCAGGCACAAGCAGCCAGCACAAAACAGCATAACACTTTGGTACATTATTCTAATAGGAAAACCCCAAACAGCTGTAACATGATTAGACAGGATGGACAAAACATTACCAATTGCATTTAAGTGCAATAAGGCGCCCAGGGTGTTGGCTTATCTTGATACCCTTAAATACCATTCGTGAGCGCAGTAAATATTGGAATGGCAGACATTTACAGAGGAACACCACGACTATAAAAAAGGGGGGATTAAGGGTTTAGGTTTGTACTCTAGGTAGAAACACCTGGATATTGGCTTCTTCCATTCCAGCAGGCAGCCTGCAAGTGCAAACCTGCTGCATGACACAGGAGGGGAAACAGCTCTTGCTGTAAAACTGAACCACCGGCAATGTTCTCCCATAATAAGTAATTCAGACTCAGGGGGGCGGGGAGGCTGAGAAGGTGAAATGGGGCTGTGCAGGGAAAGGAATTTATGTTGCTATTAAAACAGCCCAACTTTTTGTCTTTGCAATCTTAGATAATACGTTTTCCTTCAAAGGGGCAGTCCACCCAAAACTGGTATTTCAGTATTTAGTATAGGCTGTAGAGTGAAATTGATATCTGTCAGAGATTTTGCTGACAAGATATTTGCCTGCTCTGCACACGTAACATACCCAGTTAGAGCAGTTCCGGCAATGGACTTTTAAAACTGATTTTATATTTATGTATTACAGGTATTTATATGATTGTAATTTATTACACAGCACTTTTTATATATAGTGTACTTTCACATCAGTATGCAGTATTACATAAATGTAACAGGGGAATGCCCAGAGCATGGAAAAAGGAGTGAGGATTCAGGAACTATAGCAAAAAAATTCCCCACCTGCCAGAGTCCCCAAGAGATGTTAGTAACTAAAAGGACACTTGGCCCACCAGGCTCCACCTAAAGTATCACTTTTGGGTAGATGTGTCTGTAATGGTAGGTAGAGTGATGGGGTGGTCGTAAAATCCTCCAAGTTTCCCTCCTCGTTGAGCACCAAGTAAGGGTCACATGAGAGACCTAATAAACAAGCAAAACATTTTTTGCCTGTTTATTATGTATTCGGTCTGACCAGACTACCGAGGTTGAGCAACCCACCCCCCACACACACCTGTACTCCATCAGTGTCCACTATCAAGTGGACATAGGAGGAGTCCCCTGTAGTGCATTTGTACATCTTTCCCAGCAAGGAGTGTTGTCTCCAAGGGTTAGAAAGGCTGGATTCATCTCTTTTTAATGGATAGAGTAGGACCCACTGATAATGGGGTACTTTGACGTAGTGGTGGGCTTGAGCACTATATGGCCATATGGTGGGACCAAATCCCCATTTTTATTTATGGATTGTCTTCAAATTTGGTAATTTCTTTTGCATGTGTGCACTATTCTTTTTTAATATACATGTCTTTTGGTTCATAGCTGCACCAGCTTTAGAAATACATGGGTATGCTCCCCCAAATTTTTTGCTTGTTTATTATGTATTCGGTCTGACCAGACTACCGAGGTTGAGCAACCCACTCCACCCCCCACACACACATGTACTCCATCAGTGTCCACTATCAAGTGGACATAGGAGGAGTCCCCTGTAGTGCATTTGCACATCTTTCCCAGCAAGGAGTGTTGTCTCCAAGGGTTAGAAAGGCTGGATTCATCTCTTTTTCGTGGATAGAGTAGGACCCACTGATAATGGGGTACTTTGAAGTAGTGGTGGGCTTGATCACTATATGGCCATATGGTGGGACCAAATCCCCATTTTTATTTATGGATTGTCTTCAAATTTGGTAATTTCTTTTGCATGTGTGCGCTATTCTTTTTTAATATACATGAGAGACCTACCTCGGGGTAGGTTCTTCTGGGCTATGCTAGGTACTTTGGTTAGGGTCGCCGCACTACATATGGGGTATCTTTACTTTGAACAGACTATTAAACCTAATTAGACTCTCTAGATTTACGGAACAACGGTTACTTGTGCATTTGGGAAGTCCCTTGCTCTCTCCACCTGTCTAGCATATCAAAACTACCTCACTCCCAGTAACGATATGGGGTCACACAGAGCACCTAGCACAAACTCCATGAGTGCACTTAACTAAACCCTTCCTCTTCCGTACCTGTGTTAAGAATGAGAGCCCCAGCAGTGCATCTCTGTTACCACTGCTATGGGAGACGGATCACTGCCAAAGGAGTGCCAAAAACATCTTCCTTGGTGCAATAGTATATCTCACCTGCCACTTGTATACCTTTAATAAGAGACTGCTAAAGGAACCTTTGTTGATTTATTAACCACTTTGAGACCGGGAGGATTTGCCCCCTTCCTGACCAGGCCATATTTTGCGATTCGGCACTGCCTTATTTTAACGGACAATTGCGTGGTCGAACAACGCTGTACCTAAACAAAATTGATGTCCTTTTTTCCCCATAAATAGAGCTTTCTTTTGGTGGTATATTATCATCTATGCGATTTTTATTTTTTGTGTTATAAACAAAAAAAGAGCAACAATTTTGAAAAAAAATAAATATTTTTCACATTCTGCTATATAACACTCCCCCCCAAAAAAATGTAAAAATCAAAATTTTTTAACATTTTAGGCCAATTTGTATTCTGCTACATATTTTTTGGTAAAAAAAAAAATTGCAATAAGCGTATTTTGATTGGTTTGCGCAAAAGGTATTGTGTCTACTAACTACGGAAAAGATTTGTCATTTTTATTGTTTTTTTTTTTTACTAGTAATGGCGGCGATCTGCAATTTTTTTTGCGGGACTGCGACATTGCGGCGGACAGATCAGACCCCTAACTGACATTTTTGACACTTTTGGGGGTACCAGTGACATTACTACAGTAATCAGTGCTAAAAATATGTACTGTTACTGTAATAATGCCATTGGCAGGGAAGGGGTGAACCCTGTGGGTGATCAAGGGGTTAAATGTGAGCCTAGGGGAGTGATTCTAACTGTGGGGGGCGTGGCTTCTGAAATGACCATAGAGAAATGTGATCCTATATAGAAGGATCACATGCGCTCTATGATCATTCCAGAGAGAAGGACGGTCAGCTGTGTTTACAACAGCTGACTGTTCTTCTCTCTCAGCGGGGCACGATCGCAGGTGCCAGGCGGCAATCGGAGCCACCTGCCCGCTGCATCGTCTTCCCCGCTGACGAGCGGGGGTGGGAGCGCGCCGCTAACAGGGCGCGCTCGCCCCCTAGCCTCCTGCTCGTGACCGAGGAATAGACACATTGGTTTGCCCAGGAGCGGCTACTGCGGCAGGCGGTCATAAAGTGGTTAAAGGCAAGTGCAATTTCTCCAGAGCTTAGTAAATGGGGTAACACTTCACTTTGCAATCATGTGCAAGGAAAAAAAAAACAGCATTTTTGCCTGCACATGATTGGATGATGGAAGTTAGCAGAGCTTCTGCTCCTTTACTAAGCTCTGGAGCAACTTCACTTGCAGAGTGCAACTGCACTTTGCAAAGTGCACAGTCCAAATGCCTTTAGTAATTCAACCGCCATGTGATAGTTACTTGCATTACAACCCTCTGATGTGTTCAGGAGGGACTACAACCCCTAGCAATCCTCCTGGACAGTGGGAACTCTGACTTTGGCACATCACTGGATTTCCAGACTCTGTCAGAACAGCAGCAAGAGACCCTAGGCCCCGCAGACCCCTCCCCAGGATCCAGGCCTCTGTCCCCTTTTAACCACTTCCCTACCGGCGCATTGTAAAAAGACGCCGGCAGGGATGCTTCCTCCCTTTGGGTGGAAGTCATATGACGTTCGCCTGTTCTCGCTGCTCTCCCGCGCCCCCCGGGGTGCGCACTGTGGCGATTGGGGATACAGCGTGTCCCTCGGGACACAGCCCATCCTGATCGGTGTAAAGAGCCAATAAAAAAATGGCTCTTTACCATGTGACCGGCTGTGTCCAATCACTGTCCTCATGCACACCGCTCGTGCGTGCTCCCAGGGGCGCGCAGAGTGGCGATTGGGAAAGGAGATTGTGTCCAATCACAGCCGGTCACAGAATGTCAACAAAACCACAGTAACTAGCTGTTACCGTGTTCTCCTCCTCACACACCGATCCTGTGTGAGGAGGAGATTGCAGTAACAGCTAGTTAAGGATTACAGTCCACACTAAAACACACTGATTGCCCCCCCCCAATAAAGAGGACCTGTCATCGGAGTACTCGAGTACCTGTCATCGGAGTACCCGAGTACCTGTCATCGGAGTACCCGAGTACCTGTCATCAGCCACTCAGAGTACCAGAGTACCTCTCTGTAGCCTATCAGAGTACCCGAGTACCTGTCTCCAGCCCAGAGTGCCCGAGTACCTATCTGCAGCCCATCAGATTACCCAAGTACCTGTCTCTAGCCCATCAGAGTACCCAAGTACCTCTCTGCAGCCCATCAGTGTACCCGAGTACATGTCAGCAGCATACCCAAGTACCTGTCTGCAGCCCAACAGAGTACCCGAGTACCTGTTATCAGAGTTACCGAGTACTTGTCACCAGCCCATCAGAGTTCCCGAGTACCTGTCATCAGAGTACCCGAGTACCTGTCTCCAGCTCTTCAGAGTACCTGAATACCTATCTGCAGCCCATCCGAGTACCTGAGTACCTGTCTCCAGCCCATCAGGGTATCTGAGTACCTATCTGCAGCCCAATACAGTAACCCAAGTACCTATCTCCTGCCCATCAAAGTACCTGAATACCTCTCTGCAGCCCATCATAGTACCCCTAGTACCTCTCTGTAGCCCATCAGAGTACCCAAGTACCTGTCTCCAGTCCAGAGTACCCGAGTACCTGTCTTCAGCCCAGAGTGCCCGGGTACCTATCTGCAGCCCATCAGATTACCTGAGTACCTGTCTCTAGCCTATCAGAGTACCCAAGTACCTCTCTGAAGCCCTTTAAAATATCCAAGTACTTTTCAGTGTACCTAAGTACGTGTCTGTGGCTCATCAGAGTAGCTGAGTACCTATCTGCAGCTCATCAGAGTACTTGAGTATCTATCTGCAGCCCATGCCTCATAGATTATGTGTTGGGGTGTTTGCTTTCCAACATGGGGTCATTTTGTGGGCGTTTCCATTGTCCTGGTGCTCCAGGGCCTTCAAAAGTGTGATAGGTCGTTAGGAAATCATATGTGTAATTTATGCTCCTAGAACACCTGACGGTGCTCCTTGCATGTTGGGCCTCTGTATGTGGCCAGACTGTGTAAAAGCCTCACACGTGTGGTATTGCCATACTCAGGAGGAGGAGCAGAATCTATTTTGGGGTATAATTGCAAGTATGCATATTTTGTGTGTTAGAAATACCTTGTTATTATGACAATTTTGTGTAAAAAAAAAACAAAAAAAAAACTTAATTTTCCCAAGAATTGTGGGGAAAAAGGCAAAAATCATAAAACTCACCATGCCTCTTACTAAATACCTTGCAATGTCTACTTTCCAAAAAGGGGTCATTTGGGAAGTATTTGTACTGTCCTGACATTTCAGGGCCTCAAGAAATTAGGCCGTCGGTACATCAGGTGTGATTAGGTGTGATCAATTTTCAATGATTGGCATGATAGCTTGTAGACTCTACAACTTTCATATAGTCTAAATAATATCCACTAATTTGGGTTATTTTTTACCAAAGATATGTAGCAGTAGAAATTTTGGCCCAAATTTATGAAAACAAAAATGACTTATTTGCAAAATTTTATAATAGAAACTAAAACAAAATGTTTTTTTTTTTTCAAAATTTTCGCAATTTTTTCACTTATATCCCAAAAAATTAAAAACCCAGTGGTCATTAAATACCACCAAAAGAAAGCTCTATTTGTGTGAAATAAATAAAAAAAAAATGATAGGGTACAGCGTTGCATGCATCAAAGTATGAGAGCACTGAAAGCTGGAAATTGGTCTGGGTAGGAAGAGGGTGTAACTGCCTTGCATGGAAGTGGTTAAGACACACAGGACTGTGAGCTGTGATGCAGGAAAACCCACCAAAAAGACCTAGGAAACACAACTAACTCTCAACCTCCCGGCTAGGGCAGCGTGATCTATCGCCTGCCTACATTTCCTTTTAGTGTGTGTGTTAGGCAAATAGTTCGAATTCGATCCGCAACCACCACCAGAAGTTCACCCAACCTAATATATATATTACATATTACACACACATTGTAGTGCTCTCTTTACCTCGTTATTGAAACCTCTTATTTGGGACTTTTACACAGCAACCAAATATAGCAGAAAACAAACAAATAAGTAAAAATATAAATGTTTATTAAAATTTCCTAAAAGAAGGCCTCACATGAGGCTAAATCATTAAAATCAATGGAAATTGACAGTCAAGGTTAGCATGTTGTACATTGTAACAGTGGTGATACCCTATACCAGTGATGGCGAACATTGGCACCCCAGATGTTTTGGAACTACATTTCCCATTATGCTCAACTACACTGCAGAGTGTATGAGCATCATAGGAAATTAAGTTCCAAAATATCTGGGGTGCCAAGATTCGCCATCACTGCCCTATACCATAGACGGCTGCAACCTCCCAAAGGTGAGTTCTTGAGGTAGATAAAAGTTGTGCATGGAAATGGAGTTTATTGGGGTTTCTGACATCACATCCAAGATGGTGGCACCCAACGGCAGTTCCTGGACTTTTGGATATCTTCACAAGGGAGGCTTTTACAGGTTAATAACTTTTACTCAGAACATAAGCCTAAAGTCCAGCACACTCTTCCCCAGTTGAAATAAAGGAGTTTGGTCTTTTCTTTTTTTTAACACAGCTGTAAATTTACTTTTCTGCTTAACCAAAATGTTCTGGTAAATGTAATGTCAAGTGCAATGAAAAGAGAAGTCAGACACTGCCATAGGCAGTAATAATTTGTGATGGTTCTGGGATAATTTTTTTATGGTCTTTTTTTATGGTCTTCAGCAGTTATTAAGGATCTCTCTAATTTTTTTTTACCAGGATATAGTATACAAATGTCAGACCTACTAAGCACCGCTAGTAGAATTCTTTCAACACAATGTAAAACCACAGAAATTTTTTTTGCTGTTTTCCCATAAACTAGGGGGGGTCCCTTAAACCAAACCTCAAAACTGTTATATGCTGCATATATTGCATTGGTGTGTGACGATTGTACAATGATTTTCTTAACCTCAATAAAGATTTTTTTTTTTCCTTGAAAAAAAAAAAACCTTAAAACTGTCAATGCTCGAAAAGAGGGATACAATTTAGTGCCAAACTTTTTAAATAAAAGGCACCCCCTTGCCAAGCTCTAGTTATGCTTTCCATTGTTTAGGATAGAAAGAAAACAGACTGTGATTGCTTTGTGTGTGCAGAACCAGACATTAAGGCTCCGTTCACATCTAGGCGTTTTTGGGCGTTTTTGGGGCGTTTTTCTGCTCTAGGATCAGCTCTCAAAACGCCCAACAAGACAAATCCTATTCATTTCAATGGCCCCTGTTCACATCTGAGCGTTTTGACGCTGTATACAAAACGCCCAACGCTCAAAAAAGTACATGAGCTTCTTTTTGGGCAGATTACAGGCGTTTTCCATTGATCTCTATTCAATCTAAAAACGCCTGCACAAAAATCGCGGTAAAAATCGCGGTAAAATCGCGGTAAAAAACGCCGCAAAAATCGCTGTAAAATCGCGGTAAAAAACGCGCGAAAAACGCTACGCTCAGGTGTGAATGTAGCCTTACGAGTGTCTGACCTGTAAAAAAGATAGATACTACAAATAATGTCTAAACTAAAACAAATATTTAGTTGCTCATAGTATTTAAAATGTGTTACCTTTAAGAGAAATTAAAGGAAAAATTACACCAAATGCCATGGCATGATTGAAAATAGGTAACAAAGAACAGACCTTTGGTACTTTAAGTAAAATTGCAGCTGTTATTTAAAAAAAAAAGTCTAGAAGTATATTTGCTAAAAATCATTATACAGTATGTAGTTTTAATTGCAGCAAAAATGTAAAGATATTTCTGTTTAGCTTTATATTAGCTTACTATATTCTCCTGACAGCAGCACTTGTACTGAAAGATTAGGGATGATCGAACAGTTCGGGTCGATCATCGGTTCGACCCGAACATTGACTGTTCGAAATTCGGCCGAATTCCGAACTTTTTGTGGAAAAAGTTCGGAATTCGGCAACCAGAACTGACCAAAATGCAATGGGACAGGAACTGGGCTTTAAAAGCCCGTGATTGGACCAGAACCATCAGTAAAAGCCAATTGAGGGGGCAGGGGGATTCTAGGAATGTGATTGGAGTGACTTGGGGGTCCAGAGGCCAATCAGTAGTGAATACGCACCCAGTATATAACATAGCCCCGCCAAATCTCTAGCACTGTAGAAGAGAGTGGAAGCAGTTCTGTTACTCCTGCTTCAAAAGTGTCATTTTGCAATTATTAGTGTGAGGAAAGGGATATCTAGTGTTGTTAGGGTACTATTTTCCACTATAGTTAGATTCAATAATCTAATTTCTGTAGGGAAAGTGTTAAGTGTCAGGGTGACCGTAGTGTAGTGTATGGTGAACTGACTTTGACTGCTATGGCAGGGTGACCAAACTCTTCCATGTCAGGGTGACTGCCATAGAAAAAAGATTGTTTGTATTAGAATTGCAGTAGAGCAGGCATAGGTCTCCGCTCCTTTCACACCTGGCCGTTTTTGTTGCAGGCGTTTATTGGGCTTTTTTGTGGACGTCTTTGGAGGCAGGCATGACATCTGAAATTCTGTGTAGGGGTATGTATACACACACACACACACACATATATGTATGTATACACATACACACATATAGGTGTGAAAGTAGCGGAACCCTATGCCTGCGCTAATGAAATTATTTGCAGGCATAGGGCTCTGCTCCTATCACACCTATATGTGTGTATGTGTATATATACATATATGTGTGTGTGTGTATATATATACCCCTATACAGAAGTTCAGATGTTATGCCTGCCTCCAAAGACGCCCAAAAAATGCCCAAAAAAATGCCTGCAACAACACACCTGGGCGTTTTTGTTGCAGGCGTTTTTTTGGGCATTTTTTGGGCGTCTTTGGAGGCAGGCACAACATCTGAACTTCTGTATAGGGGTATATATACACACACACATATATGTATATATACACATACACACATATAGGTGTGAAAGTAGCATAACCCTATGCCTGCGCTAATGAAATTATTTGCAGGCATAGGGCTCCGCTCCTATCACACCTATATGTGTGAATATATACATATATGTGTGTGTGTATATATACTCCTATACAGAAGTTCAAATGTTATGCCTGCCTCCAAAGACGCCCAAAAAATGCCCATAAAAACGCCTGCAACAACACACCTGGGCGTTTTTGTTGAAGGCGTTTTTTTGGGCATTTTTTGGGCGTCTTTGGAGGCAGGCATAACATCTGAGGGCCTGACATCCTCTAGTGGGCCTTGTGCTCACTACCAAACACCATGGAGCTTGATAGACATTTGCCATTGAACACCAGAATTGGCAGGTCCATCACTGGCGCCCTGTGCTTTTCACAGATGAGGGCAGGTTCGCTCTGAGCACATGTGACGCAAAAGGCCCAAAAGGGTCTGGAGAAGCCGTGGAGAATGTTATGCTGCCTGTGACATCGTTTAGCATGACTGGTTTGGTGGTGGGTTAGTGATGGTCTGGGGAGGCAAATCCATGGAGGGACACAAAAACCTCTACAGGCTAGACGATGGCACCCTGACTGCCGTCTGCCGTGGGTCCTGGATTCCTCCTTGTGCATGACAATGCCCGGTCTCATGTGGTGAGAGTATGCAGTCAGTTCCTGGAGGATAAAGGAATTGATACCATTGAATGGCCCAACGTTCGTCTAATCGAAATCCAAAAGAATACCTCAGGGACATTATGTCTAGGTCCAACCGCTGCCACCAGGTTGCACCTCAGTCTGTTCAGGAGCTCAGTGATGCCCTGGTCCAGATCTGGGAGGATATACCCCAGGACACCATCTGTCATCTCATTAGGAGCATGTCATGATGTTGTCAGGCATGCATACAAGCACATGGGGCTATATAAACAACTGAGTACCATTTTAAGCTGCTGCAATGAAATTTCAGCAAAATGGACTAGCCTGCTGCATCATTTTTTCACTTTGATTTTCGGGGCGTCTTTAATTCAGCCCTCTGTAGGATGAAAATTTTAATTTACATCAAATGATGTGGTATCCTAATTTTTTCCACTGAGATCTGATGTGTTTCAAAGTGTTCCTTTCATTTTTTGAGCAGTGTATTATCCCCTCAGCAAAAAGAGTTGAATAGGAAAGACATACTTTAATACAGTCACCCATTATTTCATTGAGTAATTGGAGGTTGGCAATGTTGTTGAACTGTGAACACAGAAAACTCTTGGACTACAAGAGTACAGATGAACATACAGTGCCTTAAAAAAAGATTCATATCGCTTGAAATTTTCCACATTTTGTTGTGTTATAACCAAAAACGTAAATGTATTTTATTTTATTTTTTATGTGATAGACCAACCCAAAGTGGCACATAATTGAGAAGTGGAAGGAAAAAAACAAATGATTTTCAAAATGTTTTACAAATAAATATCTGCAAAGTGTGGTGTGCATTTATATCCAGCCCCTTTACTCTGGTACCCCTAACTAAAATCAAGTGGAACCAATTGCCTTCAGAAGTCACCTTATTAGTAAATATAGTCAACCTGTGGGTAATTTAATCGTAGTATAAATACAGCTGTTCTTTGAAGCTCCCAGAGGTTTGTTAGAGAACCTCAGTGAACAAACAGCATCATAAAGGCCAAGGAACACACCAAACAGGTCAGGGATAAAGTTGTGGAGAAGTTTAAAGCAAGGTTAGGTTATAAACAAATATCCCAAGCTTTGAACATCTCACGGGGCACTGTTCAATCCATCATCCGAAAATAGAAAGAGTATGTCACAACTGCAAATATGCCAAGACATGGCCGTCCACCTAAACTGACAGGCCTAGCAAGGAGAGCATTAATCAGAGAAGCAGCAAAGAGGCCCATGGTAACTCTGGAGGAGCTGCAGAGATCCACAGCTCAGGTGGGAGAATCTGTCCACAGGACAACTATTAGTCATGCACTCCACAAATCTGGTCGTTATGGAAGAGTGGCTATAAGAAAGTAATTGTTGAAAGAAAGCCATAAGAAGTCCCGTTTGCAGTTTGCGAGAATCCATGTGGGGGACACAGCAAACATGTGGAAGAAGGTGCTATGGTCAGATGAGACCAAAATGTAACTTTTGGCCTAAAAACAAAATGCTATGTGTGGCGGAAAACTAACACTGCCCATCACCCTAAACACACCATCCCCACTGTGAAACATGGTGGTGGCATGATCATGTTGGCAGGATGATTTTCTTCAGCAGGGACAGTGAAGCTGGTCAGGGTTGATAGGAAGATGGAGGGAGCCAAATACAAGGCAATCTCAGAAGAAAACCTGTTGGAGTCTGCAAAAAACTTGAGACTGATGTGGAGGTTCATCTTCCAGCAGGACAACAACCCTAATCATACAGCCAAAGCTACAATGTTATGGTTTGGAGCAAAGCATATTTATGTGTTAGAATGGCTCAGTCAAAGTCTAGACCTAAATCCAATTGAGAATATGTGGCAAAACCTAAAACTTACTGTTCACGGATGCTTTCCATCCAATCTGACTGGGCTTGAGCTATTTTGCAAAGAAGCATGGGCAAAAATTTCACTCTCTAGATATGCAAAGCTGGTAGAGACATCCCCAAAAAGACTTGCAGCTGTAATTGCAACAAAAGGTGGTTCTACAAAGTTTTGACTTAGGTGGACTGAATACAAATGCATGCCACATTTTCAGATATTTATTTTTAAAAAACGTTGAAAACCATTTATCGATTTCCTTCCACTTCACATATATGTACCACTTTGTGTTGGTCTATCACATAAAATCCCAATAAAATACATATATGTTTTTGTTTGTAACATGACAAAATGTGGAAAATTTCAACGGGTATGAATATTTTTTCAAGGCACTGTATGAGAGAGACAAATAACATAGATCCTGAATTTTTGCCTTGCTAGGAGTTCTGCCTTAAAGGGTAAGTTCACCTTTTCACACATTTACTCAAAAATTCCCCATGCACTACTGTGCTCCACTCTCCAATCAAATGTTCACCTCTTTAGCTGCTGACACCATTGTCCTTTCTTTTTTTTTTTTTTTTGTTCCAAATGTCCTTTCTAATCCATTCTGCAGATGCCAGGATGCACTCAGTGCCAGATGTGCAGCCCCAGAAATCCATGAATGAACTTTAACAGCCTCCCTCTCCACCTGCACAAAGGAGAGCAGACTACGCAGGTGCAGGGTGCTGAGAGTGCTCATTTGAGGATTTTGTCAAGTCCGATGGTGCCGCCAGCTCAATTTATGACAATATAACTCGATTCCTCCATCCAAGCTGAACAGTTCATCGATTGCTGGATGCATCCTGCCATCTACAGGGCAAATTTGGAAGGACAATGTTGTCAACAGCTGAAGAGGTGACCATTTGTTTGAGGAACAGAGCACAGCATTTAAATATACTAGGAACACTGGTGGGGAGCTTTTTGCGGAAATGTTTGTAAAGGTTAACTTACCCTGTAAAGCAAATATTTTTTTTTTTAAATACTGTATATTTATGGGCAAAATGTTTTTTTTTTTAGGGAACTGACAAATGAGGAGGAGGGGGTCTTCCGTAGTCCACATAGAAGAACTGAGCAGGGCTGACAACACTGCTATTTATGTATATTAACCACTTAAGCCCCGGAGGATTTGGCTGCTAAACGACCAGAGGGTATTTTGTGATTCGGCACTGCGTGACTTTAACGGACAATTGCGCGGTCGTGCGACGCTGTACCTAAACGAATTTGGCGTCCTTTTTTTCCCACAAACAGAGCTTTCTTTTGGCGGTATTTGATCACCTGTGCGATTTTTTGATCACGCGCTATAAACAAAAAAATAGCGTAAATTTTGCAAAAATAGCAATATTTTTCCCTTTTTTTTATATGAAATTCCCCCCAAAAAAAATGTAAAAATCAAAATTTTTTAATATTTTCGGCCAATTTGTTTTATGCTACCTATGTTTGGTAAAAAAAATCGCAAAAAGCGTATTTTGATTGGTTTGCGCAAAAGTTATTGCGTTTACTAACAAAGGGAAAGATTTTTGTCATTTTTGTTGTTTTTTTTTTTAACGCGTAATGGCGGCGATCTGCGATTTTTTTTGCGGTACTGCGACATTGCGGCGGACAGATCGGACCCTTGACTGACATTTGTGACACTTTTGGGGTTACCAGTGACATTTCTACAGTAATCAGTGCTATATATATGCACTGTTACTGTAAAAATACACTGGTAGTGAAGGGGTTAACTTTATTTGAGAGGGAGGGGCTGTGTGTGTCCCTAGGGGCGTGATTCTAACTGTGATTGGCTGTGGCTTCAACTGTATGCAGAGTGATCAATGGATCTACATAGTAGATCCATGTGATCATCTCTCATACAGAGAGGAGAATGACAGGCAGCTTGTTTACACAAGCTGCCTGACATTCTCCCTCTCCCCCGCCGATCGCAGAGTGGCCGGCGGCGATCGGGTCCGCCGGTCACACGCGCGGGGGGGTCCGTGACCACGCGGGAGCAGGAGCGCGCCTCCGGCGGCGCGCGCTCGCTCCCTAAACCCTCACAGGCGAGCGACGTAGACCTACGTCACTTTGCCTGTGAGGGGCTGACCGCCGCCGTAGATAGTCGTGCGGCGGTCGGCAAGTGGTTAAATGAATAAAACTGTACTGTATATGTTTTTTTTTTTTTTTTGCCCTGATGTAAATTTTAAATAGAACACAGGGGTTGATTTATAAAGAATTTGAATAGCCATTTACTCTGAATGTGTAGGCACATTTTTTTATGTGAATGGGGCAAAAACAAATGTAAATAGTGTATATACTGTGCTGTTTGAATATAAATCATTGATTCTAAATGGAAAATAGCAAATGTGGCCAGTAGATGGAGCAAAGTAGTTTTGGAAACTCCTATGATACTTTACTCTAGTGGTCAAGTATAAACCATCCAAATCATTATATAAAAACATTTTTTGGGAGGGCTATACTCAAGAAGATCAACTTCTGTGAAGTATAAACTATAGGAGAGCAGATCTGAAATCACGGTAAACAAATTCTGATGAGATAGTCCACATGGGAGATTGTGAGTTGATATCAATATATTCTCCCGTCTGCAAGGAGATAAAGAGGGGAAAAAAAGGGGGGGGGATAAGGGGAGGGAAGAAAAAAAGGGGTGGAACAGAGAAGAGGCACATAGTAAATGGGGGAGAGGATGGGGGGGGGGGGAGGGTAAAGTTAGTGTAGTCACAGAAAAGAAATGTCACTGTATTCATTAAGTAAAAAGCCTCTAGGCAGTATGATTACCTTGCTTCAGAGTGGGTTAGCCTGGGTTAAGAGTGTTAGCCCAGGTAAGTGGGTTAGCCTGAACCCCAGGAGTCTTTCCAGGTGTATTATATCCTATTAAACTTCTTGGGGTAGTTCCTATTTACGTAGGTTACCTTATACATCCGTAAATTATTATCACTGATGGCGTACCACAAAGCCAGAGTAGAGGGGAGGAGCTGACTTCCACTTAAAAAGAATAGAAAGGAATGAGCCTACGGAGGAGTGGCAACGTGTACAGAAAGGATCAGTAAAATTGGAAATAGCAGCAAATCGTTGCAGTGTAAAATAAGCTCTATGGAGAAACTTCAATGGTATAAACCTGTAAGTGGGGTGCAGCATGGTGCAGCGGCAATAACACACACACACAGTCCCAGTGTGATAAGAGGGCTTGTATTGAGATAATGCAAAGGCCATTCACAAATAACCTGGTGGTAAGGCAGCCAAGTGGGGAACCCTCACAGTTTCAAAAGCGTAAAGAGAGCAGGATTCAGCCCAACTGACAGCACCTGTTGAGAGGGGTAAAATGCCATCTTGTGCCCAAGCAGGAAGATGTCCAGAGAAGTTACAAGCCCTACAATTTCCCTTCTCATCAGAAACCTTTCCTCTTGACTTCTTTTTCAACTGTAGTGCCGCTGCAGAAGAGCGCCACCTGCAGTGGAGAAAGTAGATCGCCCCTGCCTACAAACTGATCTCTAGCAGAGATCATATATGTACTGTAATATCATGGATGGTGCAGATTTTCCATTTCCTTTATCTAGATCTGGCAAGTCAGCATTCCATTTCTGATAGGTATGAATTGAGTTAATGATATAACCTAGGGAGAGCCTAGGGTATAATGAAGATAAGGGTTTCCCCCGACACACTCTAGGTGAGCAGCCACTCGATAGGGGCAGAATCCAAAGTAATAAAAGTGGGAAATTGTGCCTGGACCACATGTCTCAACTGCAAATACCTAAAGAACATACTATTAGGAAGGTTATATTTGGCCTTCAGGTCAGAGAGTCCCATCAGTCTCCAATCTTACATCAGACCTACCACTTCGTGGGCCACTCACATCCCTGGATCTAGGATGCTGTGTGGATGAGATACACTAGGATTATCCTACAGGGGTTTATGTGGAGAGAAAGACAGAGAGCAATATTTTTCCCTAGCATTATGTCAAACCACAAGGGTAGTCCTCGTTTGGCTGGTAACCGTTGAATTAGATCTAGGGCCACTAAAGACCAGGTTACTTAAGATACCATAAGACCTTCCAGGGTAACAGGTTTATCTCTGAGTTGTGAGAATGAGAACCACCAGGAGACTGTCATCAGTACCACTGCCCAATAGTATAGCTAAAAATTTGGAAGGTATAATCCCCCTTATGACAAAACAAATTGTAATGTTGATTGAGCAAGATGTGGGATTTTTCCAGCCCGTACAAAGAACAGAAATGCAGCATTTTTAAATCAATTCTTTATATTTGAACAGCACAGGATTTAGCTTATTTAGATTCATTTTTGCCCCATTCATACAGAATTATTGCACATGCATTTTCACAGTCTGAGTAGCTTCTGTATAAATTAGACCCATAGTTACACTGTAATTCAGACCTAAAAGAGGTATGACTAGGAAGAATAGAGAACTAAGGAACTTTCGTTCAAAACGAGGAAACTGTTCCTGTGAAGTATGGAACAGTTGGGAGCTATGCTGGCTTTTCAAAGCAAAGCTCAACCAAAATCAGGTAAAATGGGTTCAGTCATCACAAGGATAGCCATTCAAGCACATTCACAGCATAGAATGACATATATTTATTGATACAGCTGTGAAAAGGAAGAGACACACTGAACACATTTTCTAAATGACCTGCGAAAGCATGTGTCAATGCAGAGCAAGCGTTATAATCTTTATTATCCAATCTACAAAGAGTACATGATGCCTGACTGTTGCTCATATTCTTTTCATTGACTCGATCCCGTGAACCCTGACTCTCTACAATTGTTCTGTTCTCTCGTTCCTTCAGCTTCCTCCTGACTGAAGGCCGATATGGGCTTAAGTTGCATGTTTCTACAGTGCAACCACCTGTGCAAAATACTAACAGCAACCTGGTACTTAATGTGGGAAACAAGCGAGTTCCAGAATCCCACAAAAACCCCCATAATCTGGTCAGTAGCAATCGTAGAACAGCTGATGTAATTAATCTAACTCTCCCCCACTCCAGTTCCTGGATGTAACTTGGAAATAAACATTCTGATTCTGGGCAAATGTGGAAAAGATTCTACTAACATTTGAAATAAAAATGTACTTGATTAACAAATGCTACTGTACATGGTTTTCACACTTGCCAAAGCTGTGGTCAAAGAAGATTCAAGTTCTAACTTAAGCTGGTCATACGTGGTTTGACTTTTGGCTGGTTCCTTGTAAATCGACTATTATTCAACCAAAAACAGGTCAACTGAAAATTGAGGGAGCCGAGTGGAAGATTGTTGGCCAAACAGGGACTGCATCCTATCAGATGAAGCCAATGTTTGGACATTTAAGCAGCGGCTAGTGTTGCAGCTGTTTGACTACAACAGCAGGCAGGGAAGATATCTCCATTCATGCTGTCTTCTTTTGTTCTGCAGTAGGAGCCAGGTGAAAAATCATTGGCCAAACAGAAACTGCATCTTTCATCCTAACAGCTTTTTTTGAGTGTTTCTTTTTTTTATGTACTGTAAAAATGCTCTTAAAAGCTTCTAAAAACGACTGAAATGCTACTATAATCTGCCACAAAAATGCTATTATCAGCATTTTTCATCCAGCGCTTTTTTCTAGGGTCATTTGAGCTTATAAAAAAAGCTAGTGTGCATGGAGCCTTAGAAGCTTTTAGGAGTGTTTAGGAGCGTTAGCATTTCATTATCATTAGCAAACACTCAGAAAAAGCTGTTAGGAGCATTTTAGTAGCGTTTAGAAGTGTTTAGGAGCGTTTAGCGTTCATTTTTGTTGGGAAAACACTCCCAAAAACTCTACATAAACAATTTTATTTTCCTGCTCCTAAACACCGAAGCTTAAAAAAATGCTTCTAACATAAAATAGTGCACATGGACATATGGGATGAACACTATTAGCTTCTAGGAGCAGAAAAAAATGCTCATAATAGCTTCTAGGAGCTTAAAAAAAGCTAGTGTGCATGGAGCCTTAATGTGTTCTGATATCCTGGCTGGCTCTTCTTAGGGCACTTAGTTACTGGTAACGTGGTTTTAAAGCTGCCCCCGTGGAAGTCTACATCAGCAGCAACTTTCAAGGAGGTCTAATTTCTAATCTGCAAGATCTCAGGGTAAAAAGGCTTTTGAGTATGAAATTATATGACATTATGCACCTCATCCCTCACATGTGCAGTATGACAGGGTGCTCGTCTGGTGAAAAAGAAAACCTTTTACCTATGAAATCTTGCAAGATCTTGGGAGGAAAGGGTTTTTTTTCAACATGGTATGGATTACAGCGCATACTGTACGCAAGAGGCACAAGATGTCATAAGCCTTTAATCTCAGAATAAGGAACAAATGTTATTTTTTCAAAATGGCAGAGCAACAACATATTTTTTGCTAATAAGACAAAATAGGTGCTTTCAGATATGTAAGTGAGCATGTTTAATCATATCCAACCCCTACATAAAAACTAAATGCAATGATTTACAAATCTCATAAACCCATATTTCATTCACAATAGAAAATAGAAAACATATCAAATGTATAAACTGAGAAAATGTACCATTTTATGAAAAAAATAAGGTCATATTGAATTTGGTGGCAGCAACACGTTTCAGAAAAGTTGAGACAGGGAAACAAAAAGCTGGCAAAGTAAGTAGTACAAACAAGGAAGTGCTGGAAGAACATTTTTCAACTAATTAGGTTATTTGGCAGCAGGTCAGTAACATGATTGGATATAAAAAGAGCATCTTAGAGAGTCAGAGTGTCTCAGAAGTAAAGATGGGCAGAGGTTCACCAATCTGTAAAAAGCTGCATCTAAAAATTGTTGAACAAGAATAATGTTCCTCAATGTAAAATTGCAAAGACTTTAAATATATCATCATCTGTAGTACATAATATCATCAAAAGATTCCAAGGTGCTTGAGAAATCTTTGTGCACAACGAAAAAGGTCGAAATACAATATTGGATGCCTGTGATCTTTCAGCCTTTAGGCAGCCCCGCATTAAAAACTGGTATGTTTTTGAGAACAAATGTGTAATATGCTTCAGCTTACAAGCCCTTAGACGTGATGGCAGCATTTGTTTTCATTTTTATGCTAAGGATATTTTCAGGAAGTACAGAAAATAGCTGTCAAAAATGCAGTGTCCTTGTCTCTTCCTGGGAGCTGCACTGGTATATAGAGATGGGGCAATTGATCCCCTGTTCAGTTTGCAGCAGAACTTTTAAACATTGCAAAAGTTCGGAACCAAATAACAAACCCAATTGAAGTCTTTAGGACCCGAACTGGAAAAAGTGCCGATTATGAAGGCTTATATGCAAGTAAGTAATTGGGCATACAATGGTTATGGGTGGCAATGTACTGCCCTGGGGGACATACATCAATAAAAAAAAAAATTGAAAAAAACATAATTTTTAAATGAGCAGTGATTTACTGATGCTTAAAGTGAAAAATAAAAATGAGAAATAACAATAAAAATGAAATATTCCTTTAAATATAGTGACTGGGGGGGGGGTCCCCTTAGTCTGTCTGTAAAGTGGTACATCTGTACCGTGTATAGAACCTGCTGCAGCAATAATTGCATTTATAAAGCCAAAAAAATTAAATTTTTCCTGCAAGCTTTCCTTATTTTATAAATAATGGTTTAGGGAGCTAGTCTGTATGACGAGTTCACAATTTAGTGCAAAGATTAGAGATTTTTTAGATAAATGTTGGTGTCGCTTTCGCAGACTTTGGATAGAAGTAACGGGTGCGGGAAAATACTGTTGATAAAAGCAAGAATTGGCCTTGCTGTCAAAAATTGAAATGATATTCTTCTGTCAAACAGGTGTGGAAAATTTGGTCTTTGGGTGTTGGTGGTGCCTTCACACTGTAACCCTAAAGAGGTAGTCATGATTAAAGCAAGAATTGGCCTTGCTGTAAAAAATTGAAATGATATGCACCTGTCAAACAGGTGTGGAAAAATTGGTCTTTGGGTGTCAGTGGTGCCTTCACACCATAACCCTATAGCTGTACTCATAACTAAAGCAAGAATTGGCCTTGCTGTCAAAAATTTAAATGTTATGCACCTGTCAAACAGGTGCGGAAAAAATGGTCTTTGGGTGTTAATTGTGCCCATAAAACCTATACTAAAAAATGTCTTCCAGGTGAAATTTAACACCCACAAGGCTAGACAGCCTAGACAGTCTTTCAGAGATTCCAGATCCAGAAAGCACTTAATCAGCAACATCGGCATCAGGGGGCTTGATAGCTGCTTCTAATCCAGGACTGATTAATTTTGATAAATGTCAGCCGGTCCATGGAGTCTGTGGACAGACACGCTCTCTTAACTGTCACAAAACCTCTGGCAGCACTGAATGCACGTTCGGAAAACACACTGGATGCAGGGCAGCCCAACATCTCATTTGCATACTGGGAAAGTGCTGGCAGTGGTCTATTCTCATGACCCATTAAACCAGTGGATCGTCAACTGGAAAGCTCTCCATGTCTGTTTTTATCCCTGGATAATCTCCTACCATATGATGCAAACGCTGCAGATGGGATGTGAAAGCTGACAGCCCTGGGCACCGAGGACTAAAAAAAATTATGAAATACATCACTTAGGTGGCATCCTTCTCCACCGCTCCTCTCTTGACCAACAGAAGCCTCAAAACTATATTTTCCACCAGACTGTAACCTACCAGAGTTGGGAAAGGCATTACATAAATTCCTCTTCAGTGTCCTCAAGAGATTTCATCTTCTATCACTAACACAGTGCAATATACTGTGGTAAACATGCACAGACGAACTGAAATATAATGCACTTAAATATACTGTACTAAATATACTGCGGTAAACATACACTAATGCACTGAAATATACTGCACTGAAATATACTGTGTTAAACATGCACTAACACACTGCAATATACTGCGGTAAACTTGCACCTATGCATTGCAATATACTGCAATAAATGTGCCTTAATGCACTGCAATATATTGTGGTGAGCATGCACCAACGCACTGAAATATACCGTGGTAAATGTGCACAAACGCACTGCAATATACTACGGTAAACTTGCAATAACGCACTTAAATATATTGCGTTAAATGTTCACCTACCCACTGAAATATACTGCGTTAAATGTTCACTAACGCACTGCAATATACTGAGGTAATCGCGCAAAATGCACTGAAATATACTGCAGGAAACATGCCCTTACAAATAAAAACTGGCACTAAAGTATATTAATGGTCGCACCACACTCATACCGCACTTTCACTAGGTTCAAACTAAACTGACACTAAAGTAAAAATGAATGATCGCACTATACTCACATTGCACTATCACTATATTCCTACTAAACTGATACTGATATAGCACATTAACTCGCTAGTATCACTGAACAGAGCCCTGTTCTATCTCTCTCTACACCAATATCACACTACAAATGGCCGCTATGAGAAGGATATTTTTTAGTGTGGGTTGGGACTAAGAGCAGAGTCATCATAACAGTGTACAATTAGGGTTCTGACAGTGCTATGTGCCCTGATTGGGCAAATCCATTGTTGCTACAGCCAATCAGGGCTTCCAATGCACTGTGTGGCAGCGCAAATTTGGGAGGCCGAACAAATGGTCGAGCGCCCCGATAATACGGGTTTTCATCAAACAGCCAATGTTCGGCCAGAACTTATGCTCAGGCCGAACCATTCACTCAACTCTACTGGTATATCAGAAAATGTCATCTTCCTTCTGTATGCTACTAAATACCAATACCCCAGTCCAAATGTAAAGGAGATAAAGGGAGAAAGACAGGTTTGAAGTCCAACCTAGGTGACAATCAAGGCTTCCTCCATAGATACAGTGGAGGGAGTGGGTGTAACCACTCTAGGACAGGGAGTGTGCTATAATACATACTACACACTAATGCACGTAATGCTTTAATAAAATATAAACTTTCAGTTAAAATGTACTGTACAACAATTTGCAAATTAAAAAAATATACTACGAAAAATGTTGCAAATGTCTGTTAAAAGACACATGTTGAAGTGGAGCTTTTATAATTTTGCATGAAGCCTGTTTTATAATTTAGCTACTCTATCACTCTGAGTAGGTGCCAAAGCCCCAGGCATTGGCAGCGCTTTGTGCATAATAGAGCATTGTCGTGTGTGTAGCTTTTGTTCTTTCGATACAAATATGCCCCGCAGATGCGTCTTTCTCCAGATCTGGCACGCCGCTCGTAACTCTTTATTTTCTTTGTTCAACAGCATCATAAAGATCATATTTGTCATCCAAAATTAAACCTTTGTACAGAGGGTATACACACACAGGAGATTATTTGTGTTTATTGCTAGGAAATCCCGTATTTGTTGTCATTGATGTCTGACAAGTCTGCCAGAAAATGTGTCTGAATATTTTAAATTCTAGAATAGTGTTAAAGTAGAACTCCTTTCTATTGCAAAAGTGGTAGATTCGTTTAGGACTAACTTCACCAAGAACTGGGTGGGCACATGTGAATGACTTAACCAGTTACAGTGCCTTGAAAAAGTATTCATACCCCATTATATTTTCAACATTTTGTCAACATTTATGTTACAACCAAAAACATAAATGTATTTTTTGGGATTTTATGTGATAGGCCAACACTGAGTGGGAAAATTGTGAAGTGGAAGGAAAATAATAAATGGTTTTCAAAATGTTTTCAAAATAAATATATGAAAAGTGTGGCATGCATTTGTATTGAGCCCCCCTGAATCAATACTTTGTAGATCCACCTTTCGCTGCAATTACAGCCTTTTTGGGTATGTCTCTACCAGCTTTGCACATCTAGAAAGTGACATTTTTGCCCATTCTTCTTCGCAAAATAGCTCAAAGTCTGTCAGATTTGATGGAGAGCATCTGTGAACAGCAATTTTAAGTCTTGCCACAGATTCCAAATTTGATTAAAGTCTGGACTTTGACTGGGTCATTCCAATACATAAATATGCTTTGATCTAAACCATTCTATTTTAGCCCTGGCTGTATGTTTAGGGTGGTTGTATTGCTGGAAGGTGAACCTCTGCCACAGTCTCAAGTATTTTGCAGACTTTAATAGGTTTTCTTCTAAGATTCCCCTGTATTTGGCCCCATCCCTCTTCCCATCAACTCTGACCAGCTTCCCCATCCCTGCTGAAGAAAAGCATCCCCACAATATGATGCTGCCATCACCATGTTTCACAGTGGGGATGGTGTTTTTAGGGTGATGTGCAGTGTTAGTTTCCGTCACGCGTTTTTGTTTTTGACCAAAAAGTTAAATTTTGGTCTCATCTGACCAGAGCACCTTCTTCCACATGTTTGCTGTGTCCCCCCACATGGCTTCTCGCAAACTGCAAACTGACTTCTTATGGCTTTGTTTCAACAATGGCTTTCCTCTTGCCACTCTTCCATAAAAGCCAGATTTGTGCAGTGCATGTCTAATAGTTCTCCTGTGGACAGATTCTCCCACCTGAGCTGTGGATCTCTGCAGCTCCTCTAGAGTTATCAAGGGCTTCTTGGCTGCTTCTCTGATTAATGCTTTCCTTGCCTGTCAGTTTAGGTGGACGGCCTAGTTTTGCAGTTGTGCCATACTCTTTACATTTTCGAATGATGGATTGGACAGTGCTCTGTGAGATGTTTAAAGCTTGGGATCTTTTTTTATAACCTAACCCTACTTTAAATTTCTCCACAACTTTATCCCAGAACTGTCTGGTGTGTTTCATGGCCTTTATGATGCTGTTTGTTTACTAAGGTTCTCTAACAAACCTCTGAGGGCTTCACAGAACAGTTTATACTGAGATCAAATTACACACAGGTGGACTCTATTTACTAATTAGAACAAAAGGGAATTGCAGCCTAGGCACCATACGTGATGAGCCTCCATCCCAAAAATATACAGCAGGAGAAACATTGGTCAGGGGAACTTTGAATGAGGCTCATCACTCAAATAGTCAATATTTGGAAAAATAATACATTTATTCTATAATACTCATATGAATACCAATATCAAACATGATAGGGTAGGTAAAAAATAGTTAATTGAGCTGTATCTTAACCTCCCTGGAGGTATAATTCTTTCTGATTTTAGGTGCTGAAAGCGGTACCATTATTTTGCATGTAATTCTTAAGACTGAGCGGCCCAAACTATTTACATATGATTTTTTTTTTTTACTGTGCGTTCTTCTTTATAACATCTCGGGTATGATAAAGTTTGAAACACAAAATCATAAATTATAATATAATAAATAACTATAAATGAGTTAAAGTATGTATGTATATATGTATATATATATATATATATATATATATATATATATGCTTATACTTATATATATATATATATACGTGTATATATATATATATACGTATATATAGATAGATATATATTTATATATACGCATATATATATATATATATGCGGGTCTGGGATAAAGTTGTGGAGAATATATATATATAATATATATATATAATATATATACAGTGGGTACGGAAAGTATTCAGACCCCCTTAAATTTTTCAATCTTTGTTATATTGCAGCCATTTGCTAAAATCATTTAAGTTCATTCTTCTTCCTCATGAATGTACACATAGCACCCCATACTGACAGAAAAACACAGAATTGTTGACATTGTTGCAGATTTATTAAAAAAGAAAAACTGAAATATCACATGGTCCTAAGTATTCAGACCCTTTGCTCAGTATTTAGTAGAAGCCCCCTTTTGATCTAATACAGCCAGGAGTCTTTTTGGGAAAGATGCAACAAGTCTTTCACACCTGGATTTGGGGATCCTCTGCCATTCCTCCTTGCAGATCCTCTCCAGTTCTGTCAGGTTGGATGGTAAACGTTGGTGGACAGCCATTTTTAGGTCTCTCCAGAAATGCTCAATTGGGTTTAAGTCAGGGCTCTGGCTGGACCATTCAAGAACAGTCACGGAGTTGTTGTGAAGCCACTCCTTTGTTATTTTAGCTGTGTGCTTAGGGTCATTGTCTTGTTGGAAGGTAAACCTTCGGCCCAGTCTGAGGTCCAGAGCACTCTGGAGAAGGTTTTTGTCCAGGATATCTCTGTACTTGGCCGCATTCATCTTTCCCTCGATTGCAACCAGTCGTCCTGTCCCTGCAGCTGAAAAACACCCCCACAGCATGATGCTGCCACCACCATGCTTCACTGTTGGGACTGTATTGGACAGGTGATGAGCAGTGCCTGGTTTTCTCCACACATACCGCTTAGAATTAAGGCCAAAAAGTTCTATTTTGGTCTCATCAGACCAGAGAATCTTATTTCTCACCATCTTGGAGTCCTTCAGGTGTTTTTTAGCAAACTCCATGCGGGCTTTCATGTGTCTTACACTGAGGAGAGGCTTCCGTCGGGCCACTCTGCCATAAAGCCCCGACTGGTGGAGGGCTGCAGTGATGGTTGACTTTCTACAACTTTCTCCCATCTCCTGACTGCATCTCTGGAGCTCAGCCACAGTGATCTTTGGGTTCTTCTTTACCTCTCTCACCAAGGCTCTTCTCCCCCGATAGCTCAGTTTGGCCGGACGGCCAGCTCTAGGAAGGGTTCTGGTCGTCCCAAATGTCTTCCATTTGAGGATTATGGAGGCCACTGTGCTCTTAGGAACCTTAAGTGCAGCAAAAATCTTTTTGTAACCTTGGCCAGATCTGTGCCTTGCCACAATTCTGTCTCTGAGCTCTTCAGGCAGTTCCTTTGACCTCATGATTCTCATTTGCTCTGACATGCATTGTGATCTGGAAGGTCTTATATAGACAGGTGTGTGGCTTTCCTAATCAAGTCCAATCAGTATAATCAAACACAGCTGGACTCAAATGAAGGTGTAGAACCATCTCAAGGATGATCAGAAGAAATGGAAAGCACCTGAGTTAAATATATGAGTGTCACAGCAAAGGGTCTGAATACTTAGGACCATGTGATATTTCAGTTTTTCTTTTTTAATAAATCTGCAACAATGTCAACAATTCTGTGTTTTTCTGTCAGTATGGGGTGCTATGTGTACATTCATGAGGAAGAAGAATGAACTTAAATGATTTTAGCAAATGGCTGCAATATAACAAAGAGTGAAAAATGTAAGGGGGTCTGAATACTTTCCGTACCCACTGTATATATATATATACGTATATATATATATATATATACATAAAAAGTACAGTAAAACTGTTTTACTATTTGAATTTGCTGCCGGTTCCACCCCCCACTGCGAGCAGAAGACAGAAGCCGGGGCACAGAGCATCAGGAGGAAGATCCAGCTGCCGCACACCGCCGGGATACATTGCTGGATCCCGGGGACAAGGTGAGTACCCTCTCTTCCGGGATCCAGCGATCTTCCTAGCGGTACCCCGAGTGTGGCTCGGGGATACCACTTTTGTCACTGAAATTGAACCCAGAGCCACACTCGGGAATACCGCTAGGGCGGTTAATCGATGGTCAACATGATTATCAAAAAATTAGGCATCATTAAGCATTAAGTAAATTAAGTATATACCATTGCATAAAGTAAATAGAGTAGCGGAGAAACATATTCCAAACATGTCTAGGCATCCTATAGCGCTATGCAATTCATGGATTGATCTCCACTTCTTCAGGAGTAGATGCAGAAAATAAGGCATGTCAGCTCAATTTAGAAAGGAAAGTCTGGCAGCTCTGTAGGGGGGGCACCAGGGAGCATTTACTCCAGGGGACTCCGCCAAACCCCACAGAGAAGGGGGGAGGAGGAGGGGCGGACAAGGCCGACATGTCCAAAGGGTCCATGGGCATTGTGCAAGAGTAATGGCCAGATAGCCAGCAGTGATAAGTTATAATCCTTTGTATGAGTGAAGATTTGTCATGTCCACCGATGTAGGGAACCAAAGGACATGGAGTGCTCACGCCACAACACCTACATCCCTTCTCGGAGGGGAATGTTGGGCCCACCGCCAACACTATGTTATGCCAATGTTGAGGGACCTAATAATTAGGTGACTTCTGAGGGCAATTGGTTCCACTAGATTTTAGTTAGGTTTACCAGAGTAAAGGGGGCTGAATACAAATGCACGCCACACTTTTCAGCTATTTATTTGTAAAAAAATTTGAAACCCATTTATCATTTTCCTTTCACTTTTTGTTGGTCTATCACATACAATCCCAATAAAACACATTTACGGTTTTGGTTGTAACATGACAAAATCTGGAAAATTTCAAGGGGTATGAATACTCTTTCAAGGCACTGTAGTCTACTGTTCCTCTCTTAAACTCCAGTGACAAGTTTTGAAGAACAGACCTGAATAAGTTTCTGTTTTATCATATGACCAGACTTTGTTCCCAGTTTGGAAAGAAAGTTGGAAGGATAGCCCTGGAATCTCATGGTCATTCTTTTGTTATATTAGGTATTGATGTATTTCACCAGAATGATCGGTTTCTTGCAGCTGGCAGCTTTTCCATTCTAAGGATTTCCAGTGTTTATTTGTTTTTGGATCAATCAGACATTAAAATACTACACCAAATATAAATCGTCCAAATATAGATTCAATTCGAAGTAAGATAAAATATTTTATCATATGGTTAACGTGTTCCGGGGATCAGAAAGCACCCCCTTCATCAGGGCTTGAAGTGAATAGTAATAGTTACTAGACTGAATACAAAGTATGTGTTTTTTTAACCAAGTTGTTTAGGAACCACTTTAGTCCCAGTTTCCTTTTAAAACAATGCTGGTATCAGGTGCTTTTTAAACACACTCGTGGCTTCTATACTGGCCAGGGGTGTATGCACATTTGTTTAGCTGACTGTTGGCATTCAGGTGGAAGTGATAAGCTACAACCTGCTGCCCCCCACCATGTATACCCAGCCCTGCTCTCCCAACTGTGGGTCCAGTGTGGTCATGTTAGGTGTCAGTGAGTGAGGCAGAGGGAGCTCAACAAACTTTCATTTGTTGATCCTCCCTTCTGTGAATGGACCAGAAAGCGTAGTTTATTACATCACTTCCTGATTGGCATTGTCATTCCCCAGGATCACTGCCCCGGGGAAGCAGCTGATGGAACATGATCTGTGGAGCTGCAATAGAGTACAGGGGAGGCATCTAAAAATGTTATATATCACCATGCATGCTGGAATGAGAGAAATAATTCTAAGCACATTATCAACAGTTAATTTTAAACAGATGACCTGTAGGGGCTTTCAAAACATCACGTATGGAAAATATAGGGTACCAAAGGTTGTTTTAATTTCACAGACACACACAATTTTAAAGTTTGACATGTTGGGTATCTATTTACTCAGCGCAAGCTAATTTGTTATAATTTCCCCCCCAAAAAGATAATATTGGGTCATTTATTGTGTTTATGTATCCGTAAAACTAACTTTAGTGAATTTTTTCCTGAAATATTGCATTTCATAAACTGTTGCACTAATATTGTGTGACATGAAAAATTGGAACTACCAGTATTTTATTCTCTACGGTGTCTGCTTTCAGAAAATATATAATGCTTGAATAATCTTTAGGCATATCATGATTTCTAAAACATGTGCAAAAAAAAAATAATGGCTGCAGTACTCTAACTGGTAAAGTGCAGACCTTGTCAGCAGCTGGTTTAACCTTTTGCCACCGACGGGAGCACCCATTCACTCATCTACAACAATTGGCTACACAATTGGATATCCTAGTCAGGAGCCTGTCCAAAGTCAGTACCTGACCGTGAGCTGATAGTGAAAGCTCGGTCTCAGTTCTGGGGACACCGTTAGAGCTCACTCCAGAACAACACAGTGATGCATATATGCAGTAGCTGGCCATTGAGGCCCACCAACTGTGTAGTTGCATATATGTGTAAACCTGTCCTAAAGGGGTAAAAGTGATTGTAAAGTCTTGTTTAAAAAAAATAAATAAATAACAAACATGTTATACTTACCTCCTCTGTGCAGTTGGTTTTGCACAGAGTGGCCCAGATCCTCCTCTTCTCGGGTCCCTTTTTGCTCCTCCTAGCCCCTCCTTCCTGTCAAGTGCCCCCACAGCAAGCAGCTTGCTATGGGGGTACCCGAGCCAAGCTGCAGCTCTGTGCATCCAATTTAGACACAAAGCTGCAGTTCAGCTGTGCTCCCTCTCTCTCTTGATTGGATAACCGACTTTGATTGACAGCCGTGAGAGCCAATGGCGCCACAGCTGTGTCCCAGCCAATCAGTAGGGAGAGTCCCGGACGGCCGAGGGACTCTTGGACATTGGTGGACAGAGAAGGACCTCAGGTAAGTAGCAGGGGGTGCTGAGGCTACTACACCTAGAAGGATTTTTATCTTAATGCAAAGAATGCATTAAGATAAAAAAAAAACCTTCTGACTTTACAGCTCCTTTAAGAAAGGACTATAGTTAAAAATGATTTTTCACTGCTCTATTTTCTGTGGGACAAAGTACATGTAGTATTTTGTCCTATGTTACTAAGTCACTCCTAACCCTAGCTATGATATCAAACTGGGCACTGCTTCCCTCCCCTGCTGTACAACAACACTGCTAGAAAGGAGACAGCATTTCTCTTTGGTGCAAGCACTTTTCTGAGACAAGCAGGCAAGCAGAATGCATAAGGAGATTGGGCATGTCAGCCTGCATTCCGCTTGCTATTGCCTGTCTCAGAAAAGTTCACAGAGCTAGCTGGGTTGCTCAGTCTGACCTCATAGCTAGGGTTAGGAAGCACCTAACAACTTGTGGCACTCAGAAGAGGAAGCATGACCACACAAACACACAGGGGCTTAGCTTAAAATCCCTACTTGTCTGAATTGCAGTTTGGTAGATGGACATTCTACAACAAAGTCTTCACAGTAAGCAATACTTTTTTTTCTAAATATGTAATGTGTTTGTAGCACCCTACAGGTAGGTGCTAGGTAAATGTATAGCAGGCCATGTCTGCCTGACAGCAGGGCTGTGATTTATCTAGCCAGGTTGTCAGGGCTTCCAGATGTGCCTGCTGAGGGGAGAAGTATCCCCACTGGCTCCTGTGAGAGGCTTCTCACAGGGCAGTGTGGGATGCCCAATCAGTGGACACATTTAAGCTTGTAACTACCCCAGAAGGCAGATTATGCTGCAAAGGATTCTGGGAGTGGGTATAAGTTTGGGGGAAGTGCGTGACAGGGCGTCTTTGGCAGGAGCAGAGTCCCAGGAGGGAGAGTAAGGCTGTCCCTCCTCCTGTCTGAGGAAGTGGATTTCTCGGGGTGTCACCTGAGAATCCAGAGAGTGTTGAGCTGAGCTGAGGGGATCGGGTGTGCCGAGAGCCTGCGGAGCATGAGAGGGGTCCAGTCCTAGGAAATCCTACACAGGTCGTGAGTACTGTGGATTGCCCCTGGGGGTCTGCCAGAGTCAGAGGGGACCACTCCAGTAGAGGTTCTGGGATCCAGTGTCAGCTAGCTGAAAGGGGGTACCTAGGTTGAGGAACCTGAAGTTACAGAGGGGGGTACATAGTCAGTGAACCCCGAAGAGTTTACGGTTTAAGGAGGCACCTGCATATGGGCCCTGAATTGGACAGAGTGTGACAGTTGAGAGTTGCAGCTTTACAGAAATCTACAGCGTACTACCTCAAGCCAGTGCAAGGCGGGAGGGGAGTATTCAGTGACTTTGCAGTACAGCAGTGTCAGTAATTCAATAGGGTTGAGCGAACACGGACTGTATTATTCGTGTTCGTACCGAATAATTGGATTTTTTTTACCCGAACACGGACACGAACACTTTACTGTATATTCGGGTAAAAATCCGTGTTCGGTGGTTTTATTTCCGGGTTTTGCATGCTTTGGCGTGCTTTTCATGGCGGGCTTTCAACAGCCAATCAACAATCGTTTAACTGGTGTGCCTAAGCCATCCCAGCCATGCCTGCAAATGTATCAGTAGCTGTGATTGGCCGTCTGAAGCATGTGACCAAGTCTTTATAAGTTCGAGGCAGCGCCGCTGCGGCGTCATTCTGCTGTTTAGATCAGGGAGAGAGCACACATCAACGTGCTGGCTGCTGATTAGGGACAGACAGGAAAAAAAGAACATTTGTGTCCGGATAGAATTGAGGGACAGGTCGGAGTGTGTTAGGCAGGGCGAGTTGTAGGCATTTTAGGGAGAGAGTCTGCTGATTTTAGGGACAGTGCGTTCTACAAACTACCATCGACATTGCTGTGTGGGGTGGGGTTTGCAGTCACCCGATCTACGATCTTATAAATCCTGTTAGGGAGAGAGTCTGCTGATTTTTAGGGAAAGTGTGTTCTACAAACTACAATCGATATTGCTGTGTGGTGTGGGATAGGAGATAGGCAGGTGTCAGTGGTCCACATCCATTTTGCTGTGTGTGGGCTGCAGTGAACACAATCTTTTTGGGGTGCAGTGAACACAATCTTTTTGGGGTGCAGTGAACACAATCTTTTTGGGGTACAGAGAACACAATCTTTTTGGGGTGCAGTGAACACAATCTTTTTTGCCCACTGAGGAGGAGGGAGAAAAGTATTTTTCTATCAGGCACTGTGTGCAGCCTTTTTTCTTCAGCTGTGCTGTGCTGAGTGACTGATCATACACTGCTGTGTTCAGTTCACATGTGCTAATATTGAGTGGTTTCAAAAATCATACACTTTTTTTCTATTCCACTATTCAATATACAGCCTTGGGTTAAAAACAATTAAGTTGTGGCCTGCAGCAGAGCTGAATGATATTTGGGGTTTTTGGGGTTCATCTCATACTTCTGGAGATTTGAGGGTGCTGCCTGTTCCATACTCCCCCTACTCCTCATCCAGCCTTTTAGGGGTACAAACAATAGTAATTGGGGCCTAGTGTGGTTGTGTACGTGTGATATACATACACTTTTTTTGATCATATTTTCTATTCCGCTATTTAATCAAAAACCTTTGGGGATCAGTTAAATTGGGGGATAGTCTGTGTTGGTACGTGTGAGAGAGATCCACCTTTCCAAGTTTTTGGGGTTCATCTCATACTTCTGAAGATTTGAGGGTGCTGCCTGTTCCATACTCCCCCTACTCCTCATCCAGCCTTTTAGGGGTACAAACAATAGTAATTGGGGCCTAGTGTGGTTGTGTACGTGTGATATACATACACTTTTTTTGATCATATTTTCTATTCCGCTATTTAATCAAAAACCTTTGGGGATCAGTTAAATTGGGGGATAGTCTGTGTTGGTACGTGTGAGAGAGATCCACCTTTCCAAGTTTTTGGGGTTCATCTCATACTTCTGAAGATTTGAGGGTGCTGCCTGTTCCATACTCCCCCTACTCCTCATCCAGCCTTTTAGGGGTACAAACAATAGTAATTGGGGCCTAGTGTGGTTGTGTACGTGTGATATACATACACTTTTTTTGATCATATTTTCTATTCCGCTATTTAATCAAAAACCTTTGGGGATCAGTTAAATTGGGGGATAGTCTGTGTTGGTACGTGTGAGAGAGATCCACCTTTCCAAGTTTTTGGGGTTCATCTCATACTTCTGAAGATTTGAGGGTGCTGCCTGTTCCATACTCCCCCTACTCCTCATCCAGCCTTTTAGGGGTACAAACAATAGTAATTGGGGCCTAGTGTGGTTGTGTATGTGTGATATACATACACTTTTTTTGATCATATTTTCTATTCCGCTATTTAATCAAAAACCTTTGGGGATCAGTTAAATTGGGGGATAGTCTGTGTTGGTACGTGTGAGAGAGATCCACCTTTCCAAGTTTTTGGGGTTCATCTCATACTTCTGAAGATTTGAGGGTGCTGCCTGTTCCATACTCCCCCCTACTCCTCATCCAGCCTTTTAGGGGTACAAACAATAGTAATTGGGGCCTAGTGTGGTTGTGTACGTGTGATATACATACACTTTTTTTATCATATTTTCTATTCCGCTATTTAATCAAAAACCTTTGGGGATCAATTAAATTGCGGGATAGTCTGTGTTGGTACGTGTGAGATCCACCTTTCCAAGTTTTTGGGGTTCATCTCATACTTCTGAAGATTTGAGGGTGCTGCCTGTTCCATACTCCTCCTACTCCTCATCCTGCCTTTAGGGGTACAAACAATAGTAATTGGGGCCTAGTGTGGTTGTGTACGTGTGATATACATACACTTTTTTTGGATCATATTTTCTATTCCGCTATTTAATCAAAAACCTTTGGGGATCAGTTAAATTGGGGGATAGTCTGTGTTGGTACGTGTGAGAGAGATCCACCTTTCCAAGTTTTTGGGGTTCATCTCATACTTCTGAAGATTTGAGGGTGCTGCCTGTTCCATACTCCCCCTACTCCTCATCCAGCCTTTTAGGGGTACAAACAATAGTAATTGGGGCCTAGTGTGGTTGTGTATGTGTGATATACATACACTTTTTTTGATCATATTTTCTATTCCGCTATTTAATCAAAAACCTTTGGGGATCAGTTAAATTGGGGGATAGTCTGTGTTGGTACGTGTGAGAGAGATCCACCTTTCCAAGTTTTTGGGGTTCATCTCATACTTCTGAAGATTTGAGGGTGCTGCCTGTTCCATACTCCCCCCTACTCCTCATCCAGCCTTTTAGGGGTACAAACAATAGTAATTGGGGCCTAGTGTGGTTGTGTACGTGTGATATACATACACTTTTTTTATCATATTTTCTATTCCGCTATTTAATCAAAAACCTTTGGGGATCAATTAAATTGCGGGATAGTCTGTGTTGGTACGTGTGAGATCCACCTTTCCAAGTTTTTGGGGTTCATCTCATACTTCTGAAGATTTGAGGGTGCTGCCTGTTCCATACTCCTCCTACTCCTCATCCTGCCTTTAGGGGTACAAACAATAGTAATTGGGGCCTAGTGTGGTTGTGTACGTGTGAGATACATACACTTTTTTTGATCATATTTCCTATTCCGCTATTCAATAAAAACCTTTGGGGATCAATTAAATTGCGGGATAGTCTGTGTTGGTAGTCTGTGTTGGTACGTGTGAGATCCACCTTTCCAAGTTTTTGGGGTTCATCTCATACTTCTGAAGATTTGAGGGTGCTGCTTGTTCCATACTCCTCCTACTCCTCATCCTGCCTTTAGGGGTACAAACAATAGTAATTGGGGCCTAGTCTGCTTCTGTACGTGTGAGATACATACACTTTTTTTGATCATATTTCCTATTCCGCTATTCAATAAAAACCTTTGGGGATCAATTAAATTGCGGGATAGTCTGTGTTGGTACGTGTGAGATCCACCTTTGCAAGTTTTTGGGGTTCATCTCATACTTCTGAAGATTTGAGGGTGCTGCCTGTTCCAAACTCCTCCTACTCCTCATCCTGCCTTTAGGGGTACAAACAATAGTAATTGGGGCCTAGTGTGGTTGTGTACGTGTGATATACATACACTTTTTTTTGGATCATATTTTCTATTCCGCTATTTAATCAAAACCTTTGGGTATAAACAATTAAATTGCGTGATAGTCTGTGTCGGTACGTGTGAGATACACCTTTCCAATTTTTGGGGCGCATCTCATACTGCCGAGGATTTGAGGGTGCTTCAGTCTGCCTCCTGCCTGTTCCGAACTCCTACTCCTCATCCTGCCTTTAGGGTAGAAAAAATTGTAATCGGGGCCTAGTTTGTGTTTGTACGTGTGAGATACACCGTTTTGTAAAATTTGTCCTATTCCGCTATTCAATATACACCCTCTTTGAGTGTAAAAAATTAAATTGCGGGATAGTCTGTACCGGTACATGTGAGATACACCTTTTTAAATTTGTTTGGCGCATCTCCTTCTACCGCCGAGGATTGCAGGGCGCTTCAGTTTGCCTCCTGTTCCCAACTCCTCCTACTCCTCTTCCTCATCCTGCCTTTAGGGTACAAAAAATTGTAATCGGGGCCTAGTTGGTGTTTGTATGTGTGAGATACACCGTTTTGTAAAATTTATCCTATTCCGCTATTCAATATACACCCTGTTTGAGTGTAAAAAATTAAATTGCAGGATAGTCTGTACCGGTACATGTGAGATACACCTTTTTAAATTGGTTTGGCGCATCTCCTTCTACCGCCGAGGATTGCAGGGCGCTTCAGTTTGCCTCCTGTTCCCAACTCCTCCTACTCCTCTTCCTCATCCTGCCTTTAGGGTACAAAAAATTATAATCGGGGCCTAGTTGGTGTTTGTACGTGTGAGATACACCATTTTGTAAAATTTGTCCTATTCCGCTATTTAATATACACCCTGTTTGAGTGTAAAAAATTAAATTGCGGGATAGTCTGTATCGGTACATGTGAGATACACCTTTTTAAATTTGTTTGGTGCATCTCCTTCCACCGCCAAGGATTGCAGGGCGCTTCAGGTTGCCTCCTGTTCCCAACTCCTCCTACTCCTCTTCCTCATCCTCCCTTTAGGGTACAAAAAATTTGAATCGGGGCCTAGTCTGTGTTTGTATGTGTGAGATACACTGTTTTTTATCCTTTTTCCTATTCCGCTATTCAATATACACCCTTTTGGGGTAAAAAACATTAAATTGCGGCATAGTTTGCATATTTGACTGTGAGATACACCCGTGCGATACTGTTGTTGTTTTGTTCCGCTATTCAATAAACACCTTTCTAGGGCAAGATCATAAATTACAGAAATATGAGGAGACCGTCAAATAGGGGCCATGGCCTGGGTCGTGGTGCTGCTGGTAGAGCTCCTGTTGCAAGGAGAGGACGTGGTCGATCTGTGCCAGCTACACGCACAAGTGAAACACCTTCCACAAGTGTGAGTAGGCGACAGAACCTGCATCAGTATTTGGTAGGGCATAATGCGCCTCTAGACGTGATGAGGCCTGAAGAAGTACAGGCGATAGTAGATTGGGTTGCTGACAGTGCCTGCAGTTCCTTCACATTGTCTCCCACCCAGTCTACTGCAGAAAGGTCAGAGTTGGCACCTGCAGCCAATGTCCAACCGTCTTTCACCACACCCCCTTGGAAATCAGGCAAGCAGTCTGAGCCCCAATCCATACAGCAGTCTCTTCTTCTTTTTGAGGACTCTGTCAGCAGGGTTTCCCAGGGCCATCCACCTAGCCCTGCCCCAGAAGTTGAAGAGATTGAGTGCAGCGATGCCCAACCACTTATTTCTCAAGATGAGTACATGCAAGGACCATCGCAGCACGTCTCCGATGATGACGAAACGCAGGTGCCAACTGCTGTGGCGTTCAGCATTGTGGAGACCGACAAGGAGGGCAGGGGTGAAGACTGGGTGGAAGATGATGTGGAGGACGATGAGGTCCTCGACCCCACATGGAATGAACGTCATGCAGGTGACCTGAGTAGTTTGGAGGAATAGGCGGTGGTCGCACAGAGCCACCAGCACAGCAGAAGAGGGAGCAGGGTGCAGAAGTGGAGCGGCCGTGCCCTAGACACTACGCCCGCTACTGCCCAACGCAGCAAGGGAACGAGCGCACCAAAGTCAGCTCAAAGGAGTTCTCTAGCGTGGAAGTTCTTTAGAAAATGTGCTGATGACAGGACAAGAGTGGTTTGCACCCTGTGCAATCAGAGCCTGAAGCGAGGCATAAACCTTCTCAACGTGAGCACAACCTGCATGATCAGGCATCTAAGTGCAAAGCACGAGCTGCAGTGGAGTAGACACCTTCAAAACCAAGAAACGTCTCTGGCTCATCCTGCTTCCTCTTCTGCTGCAGTCTCGGCCGCTCCAGCCACATCTGTAGTGATACCGGCACCTGCCACCCCGCAAACAGACGATCTGTCAGCAACACCACCACCTGGGTCACCAACCATCTCCACAATGTCCCGTGGAAGCGTTCAGCTTTCCATCTCCCAAACACTTGAGAGGAAGAGGAAGTACCCCCCTACCCACCCGCGATCCCTGGCCCTGAATGCCAGCATTTCAAAATTATTGGCCTTTGAAATGCTGTCATTCCGTCTGGTGGAGACGCACAGTTTTAAAAACCTTATGTCGGTGGCTGTCCCACAGTACATCGTGCCCAGCCGCCACTACTTTTCCAGGCAAGCCATCCCTTCCCTGCACAACCAAGTGGGGGAAAAAATCAGGTGTTCACTGCGCAACACCATCTGTGCCAAGGTTCACCTAACTACCGATATGTGGACCAGTAAGCACGGTCAGGGGCGTTATATCTCCCTAACGGCACACTGGGTAAATGCAGTGGCGGATGGGCCTGAGGCGGATAGCAATTTGGCGCATGTCCTTCCACCACCGAGGATTGCAGGGCGCTTCAGTTTGCCTCCTGTTCCTAACTCCTCCTACTCCGCTCCCTCATCCTCTACCGCCTCCTCATCCGGACAGCGTAACACCTTCACCACCAACTTCAGCACGACAGCAGGCAGTTTTACAACTTGCCTGTTTGGGGGACAAACCACACACCGCGCAGGAGTTGTGGAGGAGCATGAAACAGCAGACAAATGAGTGGTTGCTGCCAGCGAGCCTCAAGCCCGGCCTGGTGGTGTGCGATAACGGGCGAAATCTCATAGCAGCTCTGGGCCTAGCCGGTTTGACGCACATCCCTTGCTTGGCGCATGTGCTGAATTTGGTGGTGCAGAGGTTCCTTAAAAACTACCCCGATATGTCAGAGCTGCTGCAGAAAGTGCGGGCCGTCTGTGTGCACTTTCGGCGTTCTCACCCTGCTGCTGCTCGCCTGTCAGCGATGCAGCGTAACTTCGGCCTTCCCGCTCACCGCCTCATATGTGACGTGCCCACAAGGTGGAACTCCACCTTGCACATGCTGCAAAGACTGTGCGAGCAGCAGCAGGCCATAGTGGAGTTTCAGCTGCAGCACGCACGCGTGAGTCGCTCTGCGGAACAGCACCACTTCACCACCAATAACTGGGCCTCCATGCGAGACCTGTGTGCCTTGTTGCGCTGTTTTGAGTACTCCACCAACATGGCCAGTGCCGATGACGCCGTTCTCAGCTTAACTATCCCACTTCTATGCCTCCTTGAAAAAACAATTCGGGCGATGATGGAAGAGGATGTGGCACAGGATGAGGAGGAGGAGGAGGATGAGGAGGTAACATTTCCAAGGCTTTCTGGGCAGTCATTCACAAGGGGCTCCGAGGGTGGGTTCCTGCACACACAAACGCCAGGGACACAATTGTCCAGCAGCGACACAGTTCTGGAGGATGAGGAGGATGAGGAGGAAGAGCTGGAGGAGGAGATGGAACCATGTTCACAGCAGGGTGGCACCCAGGCCAGCTCATGGCTATCACTGGTGCGTGGCTGGGGGGATACAGAGGACACAGACGATACACCTCCCACAGAGGACAGCCTTTCGTTGCCTCTGGGCAGCCTGGCACACATGAGCGATTACATGCTGCAGTGTCTCCACAACGACCGCCGAGTTGCCCACATTCTAACTTGTGCTAATTACTGGGTGGCCACGCTGCTGGATCCCCGTTACAAGGACAACGTACCGTCCTTAATTCACTCACTGAAGCGCGATCGCAAGATGCGCGAGTACAAGCGCACGCTGGTAGACGTGATGCTGCTGGCATTCCCACCTGACAGCGGGGCCACAGTGGAAGCACAAGGCAGAGGAGGAGGAGGAGGAAGAGGTCGCCAACGCAACCAGGGCACCGCCAGCACCTCAGAAGGCAGGGTTAGCATGGCCGAAATGTGGAAAAGCTTTGTCAGCACGCCACAACAAACAGCAGCACCAGCAGCTCAGATGGAACGTCTTAGCAGGAGGCAGCATTTTACCAACATGGTGGAGCAGTATGTGTGCACACGCCAACATGTAGTGAATGACGGGTCTGCCCCCTTCAACTTCTGGGTCTCCAAATTGAGCACATGGCCTGAGCTTGCCCTTTACGCCTTGGAGGTGCTGGCGTGCCCTGCAGCCAATGTATTATCTGAACGGGTATTTAGCACGGCTGGGGGCGTTATAACAGACAAGCGCAGCCGCCTGTCCAGAGACAATGTGGACAAGCTCACGTTCATTAAAATGAAGCAGGCATGGAACCCACGGGACTTTTCCGTACCTTGTGCAGAATAGCGATGGATACCGACCTTACCCACCCATTGTTCCATTTTTGCTCTTTCTCACTCTTTTGGGGTGTACCCTCATTTAAAATTTGTGAAAAGAAGCAGTGTTGGCTACCTCATCCTCCTCAGGGCCAGATTAACGTAGGGGCTATTGGAGCTGCAGCTCCAGGCCCCTACCTTTTATATAGGCCCCGGGTTGGCCATATTCACTGTTACCGCTCTTCTGTCACTTGTAAACACAGAAGTCTGGCTTCTATGCTCGCTTCCCCAGGCAGCTCCCTCAGAACCTCCCCACACAGCACGAAGGCCGGACAAGGAGGGACAGTTGCCGATGCATGGATGTGTTTATGGGCTTCAGAAAGACAGCATCCCATGTTGAATTAGGCATGCATGGCTGCACCCTTCCTCCTCTGGGTGCATGCCAAGGCACGGCCCTTAAGGCCCTTCAAAATCCTCAGCACCAAGCCCATGATGCTCTTAATCCGGCCCTGGTCCTCCTCCACCTCCGCTTCCACCTACACCGCCCATAGGTGTGCGCAGCCTATTGCATTAGGGTGTGCACCCCAAAGTTTAAATACACATGCATGTGTTTGCCTACATGTACATGGCCCCGATACATTACTCTCCCTGCTGGCAAAGTGAAATAGAGCAGAGCAGGTCCGAGGGAGATCTTTCCCATCTCCTCACTGGCAAACAGAGCGATAATGCTAATGTGCCCTAGGTGATTAGGGTGTGCCCAGGTACACCTGGCACACCCTGTGCGCACGCCTATGACACCGCCACATCCACCACCACCTCAACCTCCCTCCTACTCCATATGGGCCTCGTCCTTCAGAGATGAAGAACATTGTTTTATTTTTCTGTTTTTTTTTTTTGTTGTTTTAAGTTATTTCCCTATCCACATTTGTTTGCAGAGCACTTGCCATGCTCTTAACTACGTTTTGCTGCCATTTGCAGCACTCTAGCCCTTTCCTTTGGTGTTTTAGAGCCATTTTAGTGCCTGAAAGTTCGGGTCCCCATTGACTTCAATGGGGTTCGGTGTCCGGGAAAAGTTCGGCAAAAGTCCGGGACACGGACCCGGACTTTTTTTTAAAGTTCAGCCGAACCCGCCGAACACGGACATCCAGGTGTCCGCTCAACTCTATAATTCAACAGTTCACAGTCTTGAGTCTTCTGGACTTATTGTCGAGGATCCAGCACTTCTATCAAGCTACAGTGTGTTCTCAGTGTTAGTGAGCGTTGGCTGGCATCGGCTGGCAGCAAGGAAGCGCCAACGGGCATTTTTCTAGGATTAAGTCCCAAGTGTAATTAGTTAAGCCTAAAGGAGTATCCCACTCATTCCCTTCTCCCATCCCCTTTTCTACAATAAAAACCACAAAACCAAGATGCCAGAGTCCTCCATGTCTCAGTTCTCACACCCAGGGTCGCAGCTCACATGGGCTGGAGAGGTAACCGGTAACAATGGCAGACCCACATCAGGCCACAGGCCTGGAAAACCTGCTACATGTTCATTATTTGCTTATAGTTTTTAGACATGTAACCTTTTCTTAATACATTTATAATAATTTTGGGATGTGTTTTGTAGTGTTTATGAAGCCCAAAAAGACGTCTACATGTTTATACAAAAGCTTAAATTTGTTAAGGGAATTTTAACATTTACAAGAATGCATTTGTGAATAATTATTTTAGGGGTGTGGTGGTTTTATGAGGAATAATAGTTTTTTTTTTCTATTTTTAAAGTGTTTTTTTTTACATTTTGTATATTAGGGCATGTGTTAACATGTAATGCCATTTAGCTTTAGGAAATATAACTTAGTGCTAAGCTTCTAAGACCATGCTGTTGTAGATGATAAGCTTTAGTAGAGCTTATTGATTTTGTATAAGATGAAGAGCTTGAACACTTTTTTTCCTAGTATGGGAAAGTTGATATCCTTGGCAAGTTACAGTTTTGCTGTCTGTGTACCATTGGGACATCTTCCCCAACGGACATGACTAAAAGTTAGAGGAAATCTTCAAATTGAGTGGAATTCTCCTCTAAAACTGGTCGTAGATTATTATTATTTTTTTTAATGAACAGATTTCCCCAACCAACGCATTCAAGGTGGATGGAGGAATCCTCCCCACTGTGTTATGTATAATGACAGCGGGGAGGATTGCTGTCAGAATACACAAATCAGTGCTGCAGACGATTGGCTGAATGCACTGATTGAACACAAATTTTCCGACAAGCCCATTAGAGAGGAGTTGATCACTAGGTCAACTCCTCTTAAGGGGGAGCAGTCATAAATGGATTGAAATTCAGCCGACCCCAGCTGAATCACCTGAATTTCAATCCATTTATGGCCACCTTTAGCTGATGTTCCTGGAACAAGTGTCCCTATTAAAAGATTTGCCTTCACCTCTGGTTCTGGGAACAGCTCAAACATTTTTAATTCCCCCTCACTTTCTTTCTCAATGATAATGGTCACCAGTATAAACAGGGGGGTGAACCCCCCCCCCCCCAAATGGACACACAGCAATAGAAGGGGGTCTAACCTGCTACGCTATATCCAAAATTAAAGCTGAAAAATGTTGGCTAGAGATACACTTTAATGCTTACTGGTCAGCCTCCCTGCATGTTCTCTGATACACACTTTTTCTCACCTTCATGACTTCTGCAGTTTCTGACCTTGAAAAAGGTCAACTAGACAAATTGCATCCTAGCACCCAACTGCTTTACAACAAACTCATCACAAGGCCAGTTTCCATTCTGGAATGTCATGCTTGTCTCCCAGCAGGGATTCTGTTAAAGCAATATCATTCAAGCTTGCAAGTTCAATCTTGCTTGCCACCAACATGCCATGTGGCTGTAGGCGTGGGCATTATCAATGTGTTAAACACTGTGCTTCAGTTCCACCACCAGTAAAGATTATTTTAGCACAGGCGTAATTAGAAAGCAATGATGAACAGTAAAGTTGCCAGGATAGAATCAAAAACAAATTTAATGATAATTTAAGAAGTATAGTATATTAGGACAACCAAAGAACTGACACTTCAAAGGGAAACATTTAGTAAGGAAACAACGGACTACAATACATCTTTAGCGTTTAGAACTGCAAAGTGTGAAAGTCAATGATTTTAGTGCACGTTGTTTCCATGGAGGAGAAAACTGGTAACACACTTTATAAAGTGGACCTTTCAGTAACTTTACAAGTCTGCAGAAAAAAAATCCTGACATGTCACAATATAAAATAGTATAGGTTTTTAAACAATGACTACCTTTTGTCATTAAAAAGTTAAAAAGCCATCTTTGAGCTCCATTCCAGTGTCTTTGCCAGGGTAGAGATGTTGCTACTGAAAACAGGTCTCCCCTCCCCCAAGAATGATGTATCAAGGAACATGGTTAGAGGCTGCAGCACGGGGAGATCTGTGTCAGACATTTGTGAACTTATTATTGCACAGGCACCAGGATTTATATGACTTTGATATCTCTGAGCCAGCATCTCAGTCTAGAATGTAGATGCTGACTGTGAATGATGCCTTAACAAACATGGCACCGTCCCTCTGGAAAGAAGACCATATCAGAGAGTATACTGTTATCTCTGTGAGGGATAAAATATTCCAGAAAGTGCTACACGTATACATTACTTAGTATGCATGAAGCTAACATGTGAAAAACTGATGCTAGGCCTGCTTTAAGTCCTTGCCTGTCATGGTGCAGCATAATAGGACAGTGCCATGTATGATGTGTTGTATAGCACCTCATACACATCATGGTTCTGGCAGAAAACCTTTGTATTAGGGATGCACCGATACCATTGAGTACAAGTACGAATACTTTTTTTTTCTAGTACCCGCTGATACTAATTACCGATACCTACCACAACTGTTTTATTTATACTTTAGCTGTCAGCAATATTACAAAGCATTGAAAAGTTAATAACCAATTAAATTTTTTTTTTTTTTATTATTTTGCACTTTTTCCAATGTGAAACGTGTAAATATATCTAAAAAGTGTAAAAAAAATAACGAACAAAGCAAACAAAAAAAAAACATTATTATTAGTAGTTTATAAAATAGAAGGGAACAAAAAATAAATAAATAAATAGAGAAAGAAAAAAAATGAGTTATTTAGGGCTGATTAGAGTAAATTAGGGGTTCATAAGGGGTTAAACACAGTAACATTTTGTAAAACAACTTTATTTTACCTGACAGGTTGATTTACTGACTACATCTGCACATTGAAGTTCATTCCTTTGATCTGTAGATGAATAAACAGATGGATTCAAAAAGAAACAATGTTTCTTTTTATCTTTCTGTTTCAGCAGCTGAGCAATGTTGTTGTTAAAGGCTTTTTTTTTTCTTTTCACAGCTCCTATTGCTTGAACTTTGTTTACACTTAACCTGTAAACAGGGGAACCCCAATGACAGCTAACTGAGTCATGAGTTGTTAAGTATACGGTGGCCCAGCTCCTTAACAACTGATAATTGCCAGCTTTTTTTTTTCACATTTTAGCTGTCAGTGGGGGAATCCCTCTGGCAGCTGAAAGAGTCTGAGCCTGTAAGTATCGGTTTCAGGTATCGGAGCATTTGCACGAGTACTGATATTCGACAGAAGTATTATAATACTTCTGGTATTATAATTCCAAGATTGCAGCCAGGTAAGATAACAGTTGACTGGCTGCTGAGCAGAGCTGTATATAAACATCACCTTACCCAAGGATCTTTGCCTTATAAACACTACCCCCTAGGAGTCATCTGATTATTTTAGTTACAAATTATATCCACTAGGCAATTTTGGAGGCATCATGTGGTCTTCTTTACATGCAGGTCACATTTTCAGCGGTACAGACTACCACACAAGAGAAAGGAAAGATAGTCCCTGAAAGATACACATCCTCTGCAACCCCTTCCCATTCTTATTAAATTTACCTTCAAATCTCCAAAGGGGGCCAGAAAAGGGTAACCAAAACAGCAAAAAGTCATTGATGTTTGTACATTTCTAGGCCTGTTGCAGCCCCTCAAACCCTGCTGCCCTACATACTGGTCCTAGACTGCCTTATGGGAAATACATCTCTACTGCTATAGAACATATCATGTATTAAATAATCAATAAATACCAAACACTTTAGGTTTTATTTACACCGTTCGGTCCACATTGGGTTGCTCTTCAGGGTGTGTTTGACAGACAGTGAGAAAACAATATGTTGTCTCCTCACTGCCTGTATTAACCCCTAAAAATCCACACTATGAGCATGCATCGCATGCAGTCATGGGGCAGTAATGGAGTGGCCCTTTTCAGGTGAATGGGTTGCATTCACTGGGTGGTACTGCCTGCGGAACACGACAGTTGGTATCATTTATGCAGCACGTGAACACCTCCATCCCTTGCCTTTGACACATAAGGTGGAGTGGTTGGGGGGTATTTAAAAATGTGGCTCAGCCATTCCTTCAAACATTGCTGCAACTCACCTTTAAGATGGTGCTGCCAGAAAGTCCACTCCAACACTAGATATATTGCCTTTCTTTTAGGCTGAATGATGACCAGCATCATTCATTCAAGTTATTCTGAGCCCAGGCTGTTACAGACACACCATACCAATACACCACAAAGGAAACTGCAGGCTACAAATTCAAAAAAGTAAGTTTATTGGACAATACCATACAATGTTGATAATATATTTTGGCATAGGTACAACCCCCCCCCCCCCACCACCTGGGGTAAATCCACACTGTACTAGTTAAGATAAAAAGAGACATACCCAGGGATTGAGCAGGCACCCCCGGACCAGCTAAGGGGGGAGAAACCTGGGGTTACCATGTTGGCCCAAACTACTGCACTGAACTTCACTTGAAGATCGTTACATGAGGGCCATTCTTTGTAGCAGTGAGGATCACTTTCTCTGAAGAAGGAGGACAGGTGGTGTCACTGGAACAGCTAGAAAATATATGTAGTGCCAAGGCGCTAGGGAGGGGAGGGGGGCTAATTGAAACTAGAGATTTAAAATGTTTTAAAATGATTACTTTCTTTCCCATTCTTATCTGCGTTGCCTCTATTACCATTACCGCCCATTCATGGGTGCAGAAGTGTGTCATTATTTTCTTATGTTTGACATTAGTTAGTTCAGCTTGAGCTCTCCAAGTATGAAAATAAAGATATGCTTTCATCAAACAATGAATGAACGTGAACTGGCCCCTAAATAGTTCTTCTGCTCAGGGGATAGTCGGGGAAGTTAAAAATCCTCATTACGTTGGTTCTTTAAAGCACGTTCCAAGTGTTTTATCCCTGTGGATAGTATAAATCCTTTAAATATGCCCATCTGGGTATTAGCAGGAACCGTGCCTAATTTTGAAATCTTTTCACAGAGTGCGTGGGAAGAGGGAAGCAAAGCGAATGTAATCAAGGTATCCTGTGATTATTCAGAGGTTCCCTCCAAGAATATGTCACATACTTTAAGAAAAATGCATGTAGTAGAAGATTTTTAATGAGACACAAATAGAGGCATCAGGCCTAAGATGCAATACAAGTAATTTGAATAAAAAATATTGGCATCGATCAAAAGATCCAATAAAATGTGTCCATTTCTAGCGTTTCACTTTGCCTTCATTTGGATTCATGGTGTGGTGACTTTATTAGCACAGGCATACGTTTAACCTGATGAGCTTCAGTCTTTTTTTCTTTGTTTATTTTTGAGTCCTTCTAGCCAAATCCCACTGTGTCAGTATCCTAACCCTGAATCTGATCCATGTGTTCCCTGGTTTCAGATCAGCCCTTTGTAGTCCACAAAGCCGAACCCTTTTGGGAGCATGAATCATATTTAAGGTGTAACGCAATACATGGTCATATTCCTCAACCCCCCATTTTCAAACTGACCTCCACCCCCCCCCCCCCCCCCCCATAACCAAAATCTTATGGTGCTTCTGCCTTAAACATTGTGTTGTTGTTTTTTTAAATTTAACTTGACTGTGCATGGCTCTTGCCTTGCCATCCATTCACAGGGGTCTGTGAGCGGGAAGACTACAAGTCTCATCTGCCACCACGGCGGAGAAATTCACAGATCATGCTGTGATGTCACCACACTTTTAGTTCATTGTTTACTTCCAGCAACAACATAACACAATGGGTTTAGAGATAAACAATGCAGGAGCCTGTGCAATGCAACCTGAAAACACTGATTGTGGTTACAATGCTCTGCAGGTTTTAATGCAAAAATGTAATAATTACATATTTTTTTACTTTATTAATATAGGAGAATTTATTAAATGCTTGCAAAAGTTGGACTATACCTTTAAACAGCATAAACTAGTGATGCCCATAACAGTTGTGCACAATTTCATAATTTAACAAAAATTAGAAAATTCAGATATCTTCGATGGAGGATTTGTATAATTCAAAATATTAAACCAGTAGAGGATGTAAAACATTTTTAAAGTACTTTTTTAAGGGAACAGATCTTTAATATTGTGGATAGCTGATTTAATGGAAATCTTGAATATATTTGAAAAGCGTATTATTTTTCAAGGGTTTCCAATTTTTTTAAAAGGGTAAAAAGCAACACAACTGGGGCATTCCCGATGTGCGTGGCACATAATACAGTAATACCTTGGTTTGCGAGTATAATTCGTTCCAAAACACTCGTATATCAAAGCAAGTTTTCCCATAAGAAATCATGGAAACTCAGATGATTCGTTCCACAAGCATTTAATGGTATGAATAAAGATATGCTACTATGAAGTACATTACTGTACAGTATAAGCATGCCATCTCCTCTGTCTGTACTGTATATAAAGATGCCGATTTATACTGTATTAGAGCGTCTCCCGCGCTCGTGTGACTCCTCAGCTCTCTGCTTCTCTCCTCCCCTCCTCTTTAGATGACGTCAGCGGGGGTGATTGGCCCCGCCCGCCGGGGAGAGCAGAGAGACGAGCAGAGAGACGAGGAGTCCCACGAGCGTCGGGAGACGCTCTGAAACAGTAGAAATCAGCATCTTTATATACAGTACAGGCACAAGGACACATAATGGTATGTAACAGAGGGCATTAGCAGAGGGGATGGCATGCTTATAGTGTACTAAACTGCTTGTATATCAAGACGGTGCTCGCATATCAAGACAGATTTTTAAAAAAAATTTTGCTCGTCTTTCAAAATGCTCGTAAACAAAGTTACTCGCAAACCAAGGTATTACTGTGATTAAATACACATGCACTGTATACACAAAAAAAACTAAAATTTGGTAAACTGTAAGGCTGGCCGTACATGTTATTTTTTCTTTTGTTCAACCAGTAGGGTACAAAAGTTCAGTGGGAGGGATTTCCCCATTCACCTTAAATGGGGGGAACTATTGTATTCTGATGGCAGGGAGACTTCCCCACTGTCAGAAAACATTCATCAGCCCTTCATATAGCCAGCGCCACTAATTGAGTGACATTTTCCAACAGGCTTCTTGTACAGAAGTTGATTGAGAGGTTGACTTCTGTACAACCAGCCTGCCCATAGACAGATTGAAATTCATCCAGGCCCTGCTGAACACACCGAATTTTGATCCATCTATGGCCAGCTTAAATTGATGTATCCAACTTGTAACAAAAGAACCGCCAACTGCCAGTCTCAATCTTGTGAACGCATTCCTCACTTGCTGACTGAATTCGGATACAATTGTATAAAACACAGCTAAGTTCATCTGGGGGGGTTACTGTTGGCTACACATGGTGATTTTCAGCAAACTTTTGCACTGCGCCTCTCCTTTGACAATGGAAATAATGTCTGTAAGCCTGGAAAGGCTATGCTCGACCTGTGATTTGTTACTATACATTATCGTTTAACTCCAAACAAACACTTCATCAGGACCTGCTTTACAAAAAGCAATCTCAGAATTGGAAGCAAAAATGTGGTTACAGATTGTATGCAGAAATCAGATCCTCACACTAAAATGCAGTTAAAAGTCAATTTCAAGTACGCAGCTGATACACATACATAGAAATGACCTGTTATGAAATGTGCTGCAAATTGCTCATGTGACACCTGCCTGAAAGTCCAACCCCAGCTAACCAGCTAAATAGCATTATTAAAATACATATAAGGGAACAGATTTACAAGCCAGTTAGTGAAGTATGTACCTACTTTGGTCATCCTCCTAGACATGCTGTGCTCTGTTGCTGCATAGCAAGAGGGCAAGGTGACTTTACCAAGCAGTGCTGCGGACCTTGGGTCTATGTATAAAAAATTCACTTTGAAAATGTCTAAGGATTTGCACAAAAGTCAAGAATAATACCCATAAAGTTTCTATTTGTTGCCTTTTGGACAAAAAAGGGGGTGTGGGGACTATAGTCACTCACATAATCGCGCCTAGGACTAAAAGGTGTCAAAATTGATAAATAAATAAGATTAAATTCAAAGAAGATTAAATTAAAAAAATTCAAAAAACTCACTTTAGTCACTTTATATTGTATCACCTGGGGTAACCCATAATTTATTAGTACTGTGTGTATTTTTATATATAGAATTGAATTGCACAGAGATATATATTTGTTGCCTTTTGCAGGGCAAATGTAATATTCAATAACATTTGAACCTAGAAGCAAAAAAACCTTAAAGAGTATCACCGACTGCCTCCCCCCCCCCCCCCCCCCACTTACCTTGTAGTCTGGGTGGCACATTTCTGATACCCACCCAGAGGATCCAGCGTTGTCCCGCTGAGATCCTCTTGTATTTCACCACCTATCGGTTCCACACCACCATGTTGATTATGACATCATTAAGAGGTCAGCCAGCTCTCCCTGGCTCAGCCATTGCGCCTCCTGATGATGTGGCGCTAAATCCCCCCCCCCCCCCCCCCGTTTACACCTTTCTGAATGAATTGATATGCCTCCTGAGATATGTGATGTGCATATTCCAGATGGCAAAGGGAGAACCTTGCAAGGCATTCACTTTATTAATTAAATAAAATAACAATAAATGAAAAAAGACATTCCTGTATCGGTGGGGGGGAGAGGGTGGAGAGGAGGGAAGTCACAGCTAAGAATATTTGACCAGAAAATTTAAGGAACATTAAAGAATAGACAATAGAGAAAAAAACACTATAGACCTAAAACGTTTGACTGCTGCTAAATGAGGACACTTCCTATTCAGGGATCCAGGTAGTGTAGTAATAACCAGTAACTCATCCCTGCCCAACACATTCAGCTGTCGGCCAAGAATTCCCTGCTAAAAGGTGAGAGTAAACAAAGAGGCAGGGACAATGTGAAGAAAAAAAGAGGGACCCCCCTCTAAATTTCATACCAGGTCCTTCTGTTCTGGTATGGATTTTAAAGGGCAACCCATAAAGAAATACCCCCAAAAAAATGCCATTGGGTTCCCCCAAAGCATTTACCTGCTGCAATACTGCTTGAACCATAGAAGGTGGTGAATAAAACCTGGGGACTCACAGGCTTGCATTTTCAGACTCAGATTTGCCATTCACAAAACAAGGATTCTGAGAATGATCTTATGAACCATGCAGTCATCTGCAAAAGGTGCTGAAATAGAAATCAGAACCACACAGCTAAATTATTATCCCCTTCCGACAAAGTTTAAATTCAAAATGCTTATGTCTGTCTGTAGTGTACCTTTAAATTCTCTTTTTCTTTTATTGAATTCCACAGTGGGCCTTAAAATATATCTCTACGTTACAAAAAGGGTATAGTCTACAGCCTCTCATCTAATGCCTATAAATCATACACAGGCTCTTAAATATTATACAAACAGTGTACTGTGTAAGCAATATACACTCTGTGGAGTTTTAGGCCCACATTGTTCACATTTGTTCATTTGTGACTTTCTGTTCAGCTTCAGAAATTGGAGTTTGTCTTGAACGTCTGCCAGCAATTCTACGATGTGGTCTAAATTTAAATTTAATCCCCATTCTGTCATCTATCGCGCTTGTATCATCAAGTGCAGTTTTTAAATACGTGTGAAGGAAATTTTGAAAACTTAAAGTAAGATCAGAAGTTAATAGTCCATAAAGCATCTTATGAGTGGCAGGTGTTTATAAAGCTATGTGTATAGTTTATTTCTGTTATTCTTAGTTTGTTATCAACTTAAAGGGTCCGTTCAACTAAAAGTAATAGTTTAGTTATCGATGTGTGATGGCAGGTTGAATGACCCTTCTGTCTCTTAAGGGCTCCAGGTGCAAGATATCCCTTTGGGGGGGGGGGGCTCCTGGAATGTCCTTCACACCACAGATCTCACTCCTGGTGCTATCTTCAGGATGTGAAACAAGAACATTCATCAAGTAGAAACAGAAACCATTTAGAGAGACAATGGCAGTTGGGTAGAGCTAGGAAGTGGTCACAGAATTTACTACCAGAGGAGCAAAGATATACACTAAATGGACACCTGACCACCATGGGTCTGCAAGCTTCAAAGAGCCTGCAGCGTATGTTCCACCATCATCATCAGTTGTGTTCCAGGATCACCAGATTACTGCCAAACGTGACTGGAGTGGACTGGAGCAGTAAAGAAATAGTTGAATGAAACACTTAAGTAATAAACAACTAGAATGTGTTTCCTCTATGCATGTAAAGGCTTTTATTTCAATTTGATTGGAATGTACCTTCAGAAATGGTTCTTGTTCAATGACTAAAGCCCCTTGATTAGTATGCCATCCAAGCAACTAACATAGCAATAGGAGTCTGTATATGTCTCTCAGTACAGGTCTTACTTTAATGTGGAATTGCCCTTAAATTCTGGAAGTTTTAACAACAAGGCTGCATTACCCCAAACTGAGCTAACCAGAGGAAACAAGGCAAACCACAGGGGTTCTGCTTTTTTTTTCCACATAAAAAATAACATCTGTTTTCTATAATACAGAACAGGTGTCTGATAAAATGTCTGGGGAAAATGGTACCTTTTAAAACAACAGAATGGTGTATATTTGGAAGGAGGTAAACGTTTGACAGCTGTAAATAAACTTCAACCCAATCTTCACTGTTTGACTGAATGCCAGACTGGTATTTGTGCAGTTCTTATGAGGGTAGTTCTACAGCTATATTTCAATGAAAAAGTGTACCTTAAAAAAAAAAAATGCAGTGCAGTTTGTCACTACAGGGTGGTGTTATACAGGCTCTTTATGGTTGCTGAGTGTTTATACAGGAAGTAAACTTGTTTAACCACTTCCATACCGGGCTTCTCGATCCAGGCGGCCATCATATGACGTCCACCCGCTCTCGCCGCTACTGCGCGCCCGGCGATCAGGGATGAGGCTCGTCCCTCGGACAGAGCCCATCCCCGATCAAGGTAAACAGCCAATGCAATTGGCTGTTTACCACGTGATCGGCTGTGTCCAATCACAGCCGATCACATGAGCGGCTCCAGCGCGAGCCGCTCGTTCTCTGCGCAATGCGCGCCCCGGGGGCACGCAGCGCGGCGATCGGGGACGAGGCTCATCCCTCGGACAGAGCCCATCCCCGATCTAGGTAAAGAGCCAATGAAATTGGCTTTTTACCACGTGACCTGCTCTCAGTCACAGCCGCTCACAGAAAGTCAACAGAACCAACGGTAAGTAGCTGTTACCGTGTTCTCCTCCTCACACACTGATCCTGTGTGAGGAGGAGATTGCGGTAACAGCTAGTTACCGATCATAGTGCACACCAAAACACACTGATTGCCCTCCCCAATAAAGAAGACCTGTCACTAGCCCATCAAAGTACCTGTCACTAGCCCATCAAAGTACCTGTCACCAGCCCATCAGAGTACCCGAGTACCTGTCACCAGCCCATCAGGTACTCTGATGACAGGTACTTAGGTACTCTGATGGGCTGGTGACAGGTATTCGGGTACACTGATGACAGGTACTCGGGTAATCTGGTGACAGGTACTTGGGTACTCTCATGACAGGTACTCGGGTACTCTGATGACAGGTACTTGGGTACTCTGATGACAGGTACTCGGGTACTCTGGTGACAGGTACTCGGGTACTCTGATGACAGGTACTCGGGTACTTTGAATATCTGTCATTAGAGTACCCGAGTACCTGTCATTGGAGTACCCGAGTACCTGTCATTGGAGTACCCGAGTACCTGTCATCAGAGTACCCGAGTACCTGTCATCAGAGTACCCAAGTACCCGAGTACCTCTCTGTATCCCATCAGAGTCCCTGAGTACCTGCCTCCAGCCCATCAGGGTATCTGAGTACCTATCTGCAGCCCAATAGAGTACCTGAGTACCTGTCTTCTGCCCATCAAAGTATCCGAGTACCTGTCTCCAGCCCATTAGAGTACCCGAATACCTCTCTGCAGCCCATCGTAGTACCAAAGTACCTTTCTGTAGCCCATCAGAGTATCCGAGTACCTGTCTCCAGCCCAGAGTACCCAAGTACCTGTCTCCAGCTCAGAGTACCCAAGTACCTGTCTCCAGCCCCGGGTACCTATCTCCAGCCCAGAGTACCCGAGTACCTGTCCCCAGCCCTGAGTACTTATCTCCAGCCCAGAGTACCCGAGTACCTGTCTCCAGCCCAGAGTACCCAAGTACCTGTCTCCAGCCCAGAGTGCCCGAGTACCTATCTGCACCCCATCAGATTACCCAAGTACCTGTCTCTAGCCCATCAGAATACCCAAGTACCCGTCTGAAGTTCATCAGAGTACCTGAGTACCTTTCTGAAGCCGATCAGTGTACCTGAGTACCTGTCTGCAGCCCATCAGAATACCTGCGTACCTATCTGCAGCCCATGCCTCCTTGATTATGTGTTGGGGTGTTTGCTTTCCAAAATGGGGTCATTTTGTGGGGGTTTCCATTGTCTTGGTGCTCCAGGGCCTTCAATAGTGTTATAGGTTGTAATGAAATTATATGTGTCATTTATGCCCCTAGAACACCTGACGGTGCTTCTTGCATGTTGGGCCTCTGTATGTGGCTATGCTGTGACAAAGTCTCACACATGTGGTATCGCCATACTCAGGAGGAGTAGCAGAATGTATTTTGGGGTGTAATTGCAAGTATGCATATACTGTGTTATTTCTTCATTATCCCAAGAATTGTGGGAAAAAATTACAACTTCGTAAAAACTCACCCAGCCTCTTACTAAATACCCTGGAATGTCTATTTTCCAAAAAGTCATTTGGGGGGTTTTTGTACTGTCCTGACATTTCAGGGCCTCAAGAAATGAGATAGGCCGTCGGTACATCAAGTGTGATTATGTGTGATCAATTTTCAATGATTGGCACCATAGCTTGTAGACTCTATAACTTTCACACAGACTAAATAATAACCACTAATTTGGGTTATTTTTACCAAAGATATGTAGAAGTATAAATTTTGGCCCAAATTTATGAAAAAAAATTACTTATTTGCAAAATATTATAATAGAAACTAAAACAAAATGTTTTTATATCGCAAAAAATAAAAAACCCAGTGGTGATTAAATACTACTAAAAGAAAGCTCTATTTGTGTGAAAAAAAATGATAAAAAATTTGATTGGGTACAACGTTGTATGACTGAGTAATTATCATTCAAAGTGTGAGAGCGCTGAAAGCTGAAAATTGGTCTGGGCAGGAAGGTGGTCTAACTGCTCTGTATGGAAGTGGTTAATATGCAGGGATGAGGTTCCTATGTACCATCTCCTTTATTTTATACGTATAATCTCAATATATATATTAAAACAGTTCTTTTAGCCCCCTTTTAGAATAAAGTAATGTCATACCTTACTCAATTATTATAAGGAAGCTATTCTGACAGCTGGACACATTCTGAATTTCCAAGGTCCATACATTTGGTATAAGGAGCATCTAGAAGTGTCAGTTGTAACAAAGTAGAAACCTAATGGTTTAAAGATGAATTCCAGGAAAGAATGAATTCCAGCCTGATGAATTGTGAACACCCCGGGAAGCACGTGGAGATCACTGAAATAGCAGTGTCCACTTTGGTGATTTCCAGCTTCCAGGGGCAGCGTCCAGGTATGGTTCATACGTTATGTAGTTACATTGGTCCAAGCTGGACTGAAATATATACCATACCTGAAATTCATCTTTAACTTTTGTCTTGAGTTCTTCCTACAAAATAGCAGTGTAAGTCCTATGCCTTGAGCCCTAAAAATAGATATCTGCAGTGTGAGACCTATGACACTGCTGCATTAACTGACACTGCTAGTCTCAGGGGATTTTAATGCTGTTCAATGTTCTCCTTGCTGGAAAGGAAGCTGGACCTGCAGTGCAAGAATCTCCCTGCTTTCACTTTTATTTATTAAGTGGGTCTAAGCTCCACATCTCCTGGTGCTTTTTTAATGTTCTCCCCCACCAGTCATCAGATCTCTAGTCTAGTTATTAGAGGGCAGGGGGGCATCAAAGCCGTGCTACTCTACCAAGATGGCTGCCTAAACACAAACAATCAATGTAAAACAAGGCATGTTAAGTCAGCAATGTTGAAAAGATCAGCTGCAGGGAAACCACAAACATCAACTAACTTTTTTGGGGCACAGGTTCAACACAATATTACACACCAGTAGATTTTTTTCATAAAAGCTCTGATTTTTATTATTATAGGGCTGAGCTTCAGTAAAGTTATTTCCCCTGGGCTGAGATGGTGTTGTCAATCTTCTGCAGGCAGGAGGATGCATTTTCTCAGTCTCCTCTTTCCCCCGCTGATGGGACTTAAGGCCCCGTTCCCACCTGAGCGTTTTTCATCTCATAAAACGCTCATCTCTGAAGTTTCAAAATGCCCGACAAGCAAAATCCCATTCATTTCAATGGCCCCTGTTCACATATGAGCATTTTGTCGCCTGAAGCAAAACGCCTGAAGCTCAAAAAAGTACATGAGCTTCTTTTTTGGCAGATTACAAACACTTTTGTTAGATGTCAATGCCTGCCTCCAAACACCTGCAAAAAACGCCTGAAAAAACACCTGAAAACGATATACTCAGGTGTGAATGGAGCCTTAACATTGTATCTTTGTAGGAAATCACAAGGTAAAAGGTTGCAGCAGGGGCTGATATGTGTCATACTGTACATTTGTGAACTGCCCAGACACTAGGAATAGCATAATTGTGCAGTCTCCGAGCCTACATCTCAGTGCAGAAAGTAGATGATGAGCATGAAAAATGCCTAAACAAAGAGTTGCATGGTCAGGAGAAGCAATATAATGTGTGAAAGGTAAATTTCTGGAAGTTTTGCACCCACACATTACTTAGGATGCATGCATTTAACATTAAAATGCATCTGATGCTAGGTCCACTTTAGGCTCCAGTTGTTTTTGATTTTTTTTTTTTTTTTTTTGAGGGACAGGCACGGCTTTAATTTGGTATAGACTTTCAAGAAAAACATTTCAAATTAATAGTATACACATAATATCATTATGTGTATATAATTATGTGTACATAATATCATTATGTGTACCTTATTCATTTGATCTATGCGACTGGACAGTGTATGTATATAAAGGCGAATTAGATTAAACCATAGAGGCCCCTTGATGATCAACGATTGGTTGGAAACATTTTGGGTGTGGTTGCCGTTCTATGTTATGCCGCTGATTTTTGTCTGCAGTGGCGTGACGGATGTGAGTAACCATTTACTGCTTTTTATTCTTAATAAATGGGATTGAAGTTTATTCATAGGTCTCTCTTATTTGATGTTTAGGAGCGCTGTAATCCTGAGATCTATGCCGTATGGAGAGGAAGTCTTAATGTGTGGAGATTCCTAATCCCTTATATGGTGGCTTTATGATAATATCTGGTGAGTTGGCACTGCATGTGGGGAAAAAAGGAGAATATCACCACATGTGTGCAGTCTATCCATCACGGGTGTGACCCTCCCTTACGTCTTTGGCAGTTTACTACAGGATTACGCCATGTTGGATTTTTTGTGTTTTCTTTACAGGCTTCCATCATGAGTGACTTTTGATGATAGAGGGAGCTTACCTGTGTTATTTTACTGGAGAGTCGCGCTATTTGTTTGGAAGGCTTCATTGAAAAGGTTTAATGATGACCAAATTTGCAAGCTAAGTGAATTTCCCCCTTTTTGTCTGGAGCGCTGCAATTTTTACATTTATACATAATGAAAAAAATAGCTAAGGAGAGAAAATGGAGTTAGGGTTTAATCAGGCGTTAAAGCAGTACTTTGGCCTCCCATTGAAAAAAAAAAATGTGCTGCAGCACTTCATTATAAGAGCATCTGCAGTTTTTTTAATCTTCCTGCAAAGTCCTACAAATACTTGTTGGCCCTGTCAGTTAGGGGTGCACCGATCTGACTTTTCTAGTCCCGATACCGATACCTGGCTTTGTGTATCTGCAGATACCGATACTGATACCAATCCGGAACTACACACATACACAATATGCATGCGGCTGCAGTATAGAGCAAAGCCACTGCTTCATGTGTACGGCTCCTCCATTCACAGGCGGAGTGCATATGATATCACTCCGCTTGTGAGCCAGACCATTAAAGGAAGTAGCAGCTCCGTGCAAGTAATGGACGGCTGAGCCGGGACTCAGCAAAACCAGATCGGCCCGTGGATCGGTTAATTTTACCGATCCACCGTCCAGCTATTTTGGCAGTATCGGCGCCGATATCTGATCCTAATATCGGATCGTTGCATCCCTACTGTCCACCTAATGCAGCTTCATGTGATGGTGGTGTGGCAATGATGCTGCAACGCTCCTGAATTCAGAGAAGAGTTGCCAATCCAATAAAGACTATGGGGTTGATTTACTAAAGGTATAAATAGACTGTGCACTTCCCAAAGTGCAGTTGCACTCTGCAAGAACAGTTGCTGCAGAGCTTAGTAAATGAGCAGAAGCTCTGCTGACTTTCATCACCCAATCATGTGCAAGAAAAATTTTTGTGTTTTTCTATTTTTAAATATTCCTTCCACGTGATTGGGTGTTCTTTGCAAATTGAAGCTTTACCTTATTTACTAAGCTCTGGAGCAACTGCACTTACAGAGGTCAACTGTATGTTGCAAAGTGCAGAGTCTAAATGCCTTTAGTAAATCAATCCCTATGCGCTATGGCTGCTTGCACTACAATGGGATGAAAAAATGTTGCATTGGACTTGGACATCACCACTGTCACTGCTGAATCAGAAGCATATATCTTGTCAATCAGCACTTGGCCACACCTAGTCTTGTCCACTGCTCTCTTGATTGAGTAGCACTGCCTGTTATTGAAAGCCTCCCACTGTGAGCTGCAGTGTCTGGGAGGGAGAGTATGTGAGACACAAAGGATTTGGCTCAGCCATGGAAATTAACCCCTTCGTGACCGGAAGGTTATATCCCCTTAATGACCAGGCCATTTTAGCTATACAGCACTGCGTTGCTTTAGCTGACAATTGCGCAGTCGTGCGACGCTGTACCCAAATAAAATTGATGTCCTTTTTACCCACGAATAGAGCTTTCTTTTGGTTGTATTTGATCACCTCTGCGGTTGTTTGTTTTTTGCGCTATAAACAAAAAAAGAGCGACCATTCTCGAAAAAAAAAACTATATTTTTTTACTTTCTGCTATAAAACACAGCCAATACAAAAGTTTAAAAAAAAAATCACATTTTTTTCATCAATTTAGGCCAATATGTATTCTGCCACATATTTTTGGTAAAAAAAAATCCCAATAAGTGTATATTGATTGGTTTGCGAAAAAGTTATTGTGTCTACAAACTAGGGGATAGATGTATGTAATTTTAAATTATTTTTTTTTTTTTTTACTAGTAATGGCGGCGATCAGTGATTTTTAGCAGGACTGCAACATTGCGGCGCACAGATTGGACGACTAACTGACACTTTTTATGCTTTTGATGGGACCAGTGACATTATTACAGTAGTCAGTACTAAAAATATGCACTGTTACTGTACTAATGACACTGGCAGGGAACGGGTCAACGCCAGGGCCGATCAAAGGGTTAAGTGTGTCTCTAGGGCAGTGATGGTGAACCATGACACCCCAGAGGTTTTGGAACTACATCTCCCATGATGCTTATGCACTCTCCAGTGTAGTTGAGCATCATGGGAAATGAAGTTCCAAAACATCTGGGGTGCCAAGGTTTGATATTACTGCCCTATGGGATGCTTTCTAACTGTGTGGGGGTTGTACTTACTACATAAATACAGAGATCCATGTTCCTAAATAGCAGGAACATAGGATCCCTGTGTTCATCTCTGACAGAATGGCGGTCTGCCTTGTTTACGTAGGCAGACCATCGTTCTGTCTCTATAGGGAGCGATCGCGGGTGGCCGGCAGACATCGCATCCACCGGACCGGCTGATTAGCTCCCCCTCTGGAGCACGTCCGTGCGCGCCCCCACTGGCTATTACACAAAATGACAGACAAGCACGTCTCCTCGTAATAGAGCCGACCTGCAGCAGTAAAAGTTTGGCGGCTGGTCCGCAAGTGGTTAAAGGAAGTTTTTTTTGTTTTTCTTTTTTTTTTTTTTTTATGGGGCTTGTGCATCACATAGAAACTGCATTTGGTACTAGTTTAGAGTGCCTTTAGTTGCACATCAAAAATGGGTGATCTTACTTCAACAAATATGCAGATAAGAACATTTGTGACTTTTCTTATTTGTATTCCTGTTTTCTGATTTGCATTTCTGAGTCGGTAGCTCAGAATTTATTGAATCCAGAGGGCCATTACAAGACTATGAGGTTGATTCACTAAAGGCAAATATACTGTGCACATTGTAAGATGCAGTCACACTCTACATAAGCAGTTGCTCCACAGCTTAGTAAATGAGCAGATCAATCATCTAATCACGTGCAAGCAAAAATGCTTTTTATTATTTTTATTTTCCTTGCACGTGATTGGGTATTCTTTCCAAAATGAAAGTTGCCTAATTTACTAAGCTCTGGAGCAACTGCACTTTGCAAAGTGCACAGTCTATTTGTTTTTAGTAAATTAACGCTTACAGTACATAATTTATACAGATACAGAGTTGTTAAAGCATTACCACATATTGATAATATTGCTCACATTTTTAACATATTTATCTATAAATACAAGGCTTTAAATTCCCTCTAACATTGTATTCTTTTTTTTATTCTTTTTTGAAACATTCCAATATCCGCTACGGTTGAAAAGCAGAGAGGCTGCTAAATAAGACTCAAATGAGTGACTGGTACAAGAGTTTGCTGAGAGCTCCACCTGGCAAACTGTACTTTTGTTATATGGTCTTAGTTTTCATAGGAAAGTGACATATCAAGTTACATCCAGTTTCCAGCGTACATTAAGCTGCAGTCACAGCTCTGTTCTCTCCCTGGGGCCCTTAGAAGACCACACACTTTTAGATTAAAGCCCTACTAAAGCATTTTTTGTATTATTGTTATGCAGTCAAGCTGCATAAAAAGTACAGAATGTATTTTCTGAATGTGTTAAAAGTGCTTTAGAACTATTTCAGACTGCCCTGTGCCATGCTGGAGATCTGATCGGCTGCTTTCATACTGAGTGCAGGGAACCAATCCCCCATCGGTTGGGCATGCTCCCTACACAGTGCTCCAATCAACAACTCCCATGCTCCTTGAACTGCTTTCCTGATTGCATTTTGCATGGTCAAGGGGAGTGTCAAATCGATGGAGATCATGGCAGTTGAACTCCATGTGAGAGCAGCAGTCCAGATCTCTTCAGCAAGCATTCTGATATATATATATATATGATATATATATATGTAGCAATGTTTCCAGGCCATGGAGCCAGTGGGGAGACTCCCCTCTCAGCAAACACACCTGAGAGACATGACAGCCAGATGAAATCATGGCCCTGCTGTTAGGCAGCCAAGGCCCACTATACTTTTACCTACCACCTACCTTAATGCATTCCTGCAACCCCCTCCACCCCCCACATTTACTTACCTGACCCCTATTCGATCCAGCGCCATGCACATCTGCAGCTCTTCTCTCCTCTCTCTTCTGAGTCTTGCTGGCTTTGCTGGGGCACCAGGAACTATTGGCTCCCATAGCTGTCAATTAAAGTCAGAGATGCAGCAGCGGGGCTCAGGAACAAGCACGCATGAGTACCCTCATGGAAAGCAGCTTCCCATAGGGTCACTGGACAGAGAGGATGGGTCAGGAGTGCTGGTGGGGGAACCGAGAAGAGGATTTCCATTACACAGAGCAGGTAAGTATAGACATGTTTGTTATATAAAAAATACCTTTACCTTTACAATCACTTTAACTTGTTAAAAAAATATATATATATTTCTAAAAGTTGAACTCTTGGAAAAACAAAAATGCTCCTTTGCAGTGTGGCTGCCCTCTCACTGCAAGGGTTAAACAGAACACAAGAAGCATTTTGTGCCGGTTCACATTGGTGCGATGTGGGAACCCTTCGTATCCACTGCGGGTTCACGCATCGCACCTGACTAGCAGGCAGTTCACACTGCCATATGCGAACTGCTGCGATTGTCAATGCAAAGTTAACGACACCCCCAGATTGGTTTGCATATGGCAGTGCGAACTGTCAGTTCGGACAGGAATCAGATCGCATAGGTTTGAACACCCTTGCGATCCGATTCTGGTGCGGACCCAAAAAAGGGTCCTGTGCGACTTTGGCCTAAATGTGATGCAAATTCAGCCATGCAATCTTTTGGCAAATAATTTGAAATTTATTCGATACTTGTGAAGTATAATATCTAAATTATCATTATTTATAGGTTATTTTTTTGGTCACATTTTATAATTTGTTGACATTTATTGCTGAGCCAAGATACTATATATAATTCCCCTGAAGCACGGTACTCCCCCCCCCCCCCCTTATTCACTTATCATAACTGTATGGTCAACAGTAATAGTACAAGCAGCATCAAGGGTATACATACATTACATAGATACCTCTCAAGACAGCGCAAGAATCACACCCATATAAACAAAACCCTATTTAGCATCTGTGGGGCATCCTCAAATGGAAGGTGGAGGAGCGCAAGGTCTTTAACTTCCACCAGCTCATGATGTCATCATGGAGGAGTGAAAGAGGAACTCTAGTGGCAACCTGTGAAGCTCCAGTGAACTCCATGCTCAAGAGGGTTAAGGCAGTGTTGAAAAATAATGGTGGCCACACAAAATATTAACACTTTGGGCCCAATTTGGACATTTTAACTTAGAGGTGTACTCAATTTTGTTGCCAGGGGTTTAGACATTAATGGCTGTGTTGAGTTATTTTGAGGGGACAGCAAATTTACACTGATATACAAGCTGTATACTCACTAATTTACATTGTAACAAAGTGTAATTTCTTCAGTGTTGTCCCAAGAAAAGGTATAATAAAATATTTACATAAATGTGAGGGGTATAGTCACTTTTGTGAGATACCGTATATTTCAAGGATATGCGCAATACAAGACAGAGGATTTTTATTTGTTTCAAATATAACATACACATATACACTTTGTTGAAATGGTTAAAAAAGTTGAAATGGTTAAAAGTTTTCACTTCGGATCCATCAGCATTAGCCTGTACTACTGTTGAAATTGACGGTGAAGTTGAGTCCACTAACGGCACGAATGTCGAACGATCTTTCCGAAAGCGACCAGTTTCGGCCGACATTCTAAGCGTATATGGCCAGCTTAAGCTTTTAGCATGCTTGTAGCATTTCCTGGAAGACATCAGCAGTTACATGGCATTAAACATTCAGTAAGGTCCCTAGGTTGATTCATTTAATGTTGTAATGTTATTGCCTGCATAATCCTCACAGATGACAGGTGAGGTGATCACAGTTTTCCACATGCGGCACATGATGTAATTACAGTTTTTTTTGTTTTTTTTATTAGACCCCAAAAACCTTAGCTCTTTTTAAGTCCACTGTGCAGAAGAAAGTGGAGATGACCTGAAGGCCTGCCTGATCCCAGTTAATCTGGAAACGTTCCAGGCCCAGCTCTGGGTCTCAATCCAATCATGTTTGCATGACAGTCTTAGACTTTGCGGAATTCTTCACGTAGATCCCAGCTCCCACAAAGAAATGTTCAGCTCAGTTTTATTGCAACCTTGAAAGGATGGCCTATTTTCTATAATGTCTTCTTTGACTTTTACAATTTCTGTGCTCTCTCCATAAAAGTTTGAGCCATGTAAAATGGACACCGAGCACTAAAAAAAAAAAAAAAAAAAAAAAATAGAAATAATAAAATAAAAATACAGTGGTTTAAATATGAGCTTTCATGGCAGGGGATAGGGGTACCAGGTTCTTAAATGGAATTCTCCTGTATTTTCAATAATATCTGGTCTGTATCAAATAGCTGATAAAGGAGTTTCCTTTATGGTTCACTCTTCCTTCTTGGCTTCTGAACATTCAGGGACTTTGGTCAAATACAAAGTCAAATTTTAGTCAAATATAAAAGACTTCCAAAGCATTCACGCTTCCAAAAGCTCAACATTTTCACTCTCTGACGGTCTTTTGTTATTTGAAAACATTCTCTTACAGTCTTTTTACAAGCAAGCAATTTCTGAAAGCCTTTTTTTTATTTGTGAGCATACTCTGACAGTCTTTTATTACATGATAGCAGTCTCTGACATGCTCTTGTTACATGCCAACAGACTTTTGTATCATGTGAACCCGTACGCTGAATTCCTAAATTTCAACACAGCACACCATAAAAATGAAATGAACAGTGCATAATCATTCCACTCAGCAAAATAAAATGTAAAAAAATACATAAATCAACATGTGATACATTTAAAAGTCCTTGAGCCACTCTCAAAAAGTCCATAGTATGTGTAATAGACATACAAGATTAAACCATTTACACATAGATGGGTTAGATATATAAAAAAAAAAAAATTGTATAGCTATTCCTCCAGTAAAAGTGCATGTACATTCTTTCTGTGCAAATGGGGCAAAAAAGTAATGTGAATAAACTTTATCTTGTGCTGTTCAAATGTAAATTATTGATTTTAAATTAAAAATGCCACACCCAGGAAGTGGTGGCCTCTTTACAATCTGATAAAACACCAGGCCCGGATGGAATTCCTGTTGAATTCTACAAGGCCCATTTGGACCTTTTGGGCCCGCATTTACTAGCCACTCTTGTTGGATCTTTGAACGAGGGTGAACTCCCTAAAACTATGAGTGAAGCGGTCATCGTGGTGATCCCTAAACCGGGGAAGGATCCATCATTATGTTCATCATATAGTCCTATCTCTTTATTAAATGTAGATGGGAAGATCCTTTTCAAAAATTTTGGCCACTCGACTTAATACTGTTATTGTAGACTTGATTCATCCGGACCAAACCGGTTTCATACCCGAGCGGGGCACGGATATTAATATCCGGAGATTGTTTACACATATGGCCTTGGCGTCGGGGGAGGGGGCAGGTGTGGTGGCCTTACTTGACGCCGAAAAAGCATTCGACTTTGTTGAGTGGCCATTTCTTTGGAAGATCCTAGCCAACTTCGGGTTTGGTCCTAGGTTTGTGTCATGGATTAAGCTTCTTTACGGTAACCCCACTGCTAGGGTGCGTACTAACTCATCCCTGTCGGATAAATCCCCCTTATTGAGGGGTACCCGACAGGGATGTCCGCTATCTCCGGCCTTGTTTGCCTTGGCCCTGGAGCCGCTCGCGATTATGTTGTGGGCGGACCCACGGGTCCGAGGCATTAAAGTGGGTGTTATTGAGGAGAAATTGTCCTTATATGCAGACGACACGTATTACTCAGGTATACGTATTAATTGGTCTAAGTCTGTCCTTTTTTTCATTACATCCATTGGTCCCTTTAATCGATACTCAGACACTGTTGAAATGGGTACAGGATATGGTGTATTTGGGCATCAAAGTGGGTCCAACGTTAGATGTTTATCAGCAAGATAACATTGAACCCTTAGTTTTACAATTAAATAAGAGGTGTGCGTCGTGGCGCATGCTTCCCTTATCCCCGGTAGGCAGAATTAACTTATTAAAAATGAGCTACCTTCCGAAGTTTTTGTATTTTTTTCGTAATTCCCCTAATGATATGTCTAAAACCTTTTTTTCCAGATTAGACAGTATGGTAACAACTTTTGTATGGGCCGGGCACATTCCACGAGTCGCAAGGCGTACGTTGTATCTCCCACTTGCAAGAGGGGGTTTAGCGCTTCCTAACTTCAAACTGTATTTCTGGGCGGCTGTACTGGTGACGGTCCGGAGGTGGTTCTCCCAGCCCAAGTTTAACTCCGCAGTGACACTAGAAGCAGCACTATTGGGATCCTATGCGGCTCTTAGTAATCTTGTTTTTCGGGGTGAACGGGCACATCCTCAGATTACCAGTCTGATGAAGACGGTGCTGCGGATATGGACTCGGGCACGGGCGATATATAAGAAACCTCTATATATATCCCCCCACACTCCGTTGTGGGGTAATCCTAATTTATCACATTTGCAACAACTTCCTGAACACCCAGGTATGGGTCGCCAAAGGGATTGTGACCATGAAACATGTTATCAAAGATGGAAGACTCCCAGGGTTTGAGGTTCTCCAGTTTATGTATTCACACTGCCTAGCACTATGGAATTTCGTTACCGGCAGCTTAGCCATGCTATGCGGGCTCAGTTCCAAGGCCTGGTTGTCTTGGAATCGGACCCCTTGGAGAAAATGTTAACTTTTAAGGTTATAGGGAAAACTCTCTCTGCTATATATCTTATACTTTCAACAGACTATAGTCAGCCTCTTGAGAAAATGTATAATAAATGGAAGGAGGACATTCCAGACTTGACTGTTGAAGACTGGGAGGACTCGGTTAATACTTATATTCCCTCAATGATAGCGGCCAGGGATAGATTTATACAACTTAAATTCTTATACAGAGCATATTACACGCCTCAACGTCTTGCTAGGATATACCCTATGAACGATCCCTCTTGCACTAGATGTGGGCGTGATACTGGTACCTTTTTACACGTTGTTTGGTCGTGCCCTGAGCTGGTATCCTTTTGGAAAGCGGTGACGGACACTATTGGGGAAATTTTTGATACTATGATTCCTTTGGACCCAAAGGTAACTCTATTGAGCAATCTTACAGTAGTGGTTGGGTATAAATATGTTAAAATGTGCATCACGTATGCCCTGTTTTATGCCAGGAGAGAAATCCTTCTGCGATGGAAGTTACCTGAGTCTCCCACCCGGTCAACTTGGATAACCGCCGTTACTAAGACACTTCCATTCTACCGTTTTACATACGGTAGTAGGAACTGCCCAAAAAAATTTGATAAAGTGTGGTCAGCCTGGATTGATGCTGTAGGGGTGGCAATGTCACCTGCTCTACAATGATAGAAGCAGGATAGGATTTAAATCCTCTTTTCCCCTTTTTTTTTTTTTTTTTTAATATTCTTGTTTTGTTGATATTCCCCTGCCCTCTTCTCCCAACTTTCTTTTTTCTTTTTTTTTTCAGTGTTTGTATGTATGGATAATTTTTGTGCAGAGTAATGTATTGTAGTTGTAACTACTTGTTTTGTTTATATGTTTAATAATAAAAGAAAAATGTATTTGTAAAAAAAAATGCCACATTATGCCACTAGATGGAGTTAAGTATTAAAGGAAATTCATATGATACTTAGCACCCTCTAAAGGTCAAATGCAGTATTTTTAATTTTTTTAAATCAATGAAAAACATTTGACCAGCACAAGATATGTCCTAAAAACAACTGTTATTTGGTTATGCCCCATTTGCACAGACCAATGTACATGCACTTTCATTGGGTGAATGGCTATGTGAATTCTTTATTAATCAACCCCATAAAATCTAGTTAATGATCTAAAAAACCAAACTGGTTCCTCCCGAAGTACTAATCACACTAAAGAGCTTATAATGTGTTTTCACCTCTCCCCTTATTCAAGCGCACTCGCCAGATTCCTTGACCACTTATGAAAATAACTAGGTCAAATGGCACTTATACAAGGCCCCTCAAATACAATCCAATCATCCCATAATAGGATTCCAGGTATCATCATCCAAAGAAAATGTAACATATGAAGAGATGAAGAAAACACTGTGTAGTTTGTTAAAAGTTATTTAAAAGGAGCAATGTCACTTACAAAAATGTACTGCTTCCCTAGCAATAGGATTAAAACCCTGACCACTTCAAATCATTCACCGCAGCCTTCTGCATGTGTGCGTGATGACGTTACATTGCTTTGCCCTGTCCAATTAATGGTGGATACTTTTTTATACTTTACTTTGCTGATGGGAATGTTTATGCACTATTAATTTCATAGTTAATATTGTATTTATACTGTTACCAATTAGAGGTTATACATACAATACTATCGCAGAGTTTTTGTTTGCTCGGGAACATTGGATTGCAAGTAAAATCATCTATCCTGCTACAAAAAAATAAAATAATTAAAAGTTGTGAAAAAAAAAAACATTTTCCACAGACTGCTTAAAGCAAAAAAATAAATAAATAAATAAAATAGAATAGGAGGGTAAAGAGTTCAAAATGCTTTAATTGCGGCCCTTTCTAACCAAAGACACAACAAAGCTCTTAGTTCACTCCCCGGTTATCTCGCGCCTCAACGACTGCAATTCCCTTCTCGTTGGCATACTTCTACACAGGCTAGCACCCCTTCAATCCATCATGAATGCTGCCGCCAGACTCATCCACCTCACCAATCGCTCAGTGTCCGCTGCTCCTCTCTGTCAAGCCCTCCACTGGCTTCCGCTCATCCAACAAATTAAATTCAAAATACTTACAACATCTTACAAAGCAATCCACAGCTTAGCCCCTAGCTACATCACTAGCCTAGTCTCAAAATACCAACCTAATCGCGCTCTTCGTTCCTCTCAAAACCTCCTGCTCTCTAGCTCCCTCGTCATCTCCTCCCATGCCCGCATCCAGGACTTTTACAGAGCCTCTCCAATCCTATGGAACTCCTTAACCTTATCTGTCCGATTATCTCCTACTCTATTAGCTTTTAGGCGATCTCTGAAAACACTCCTTTTCAGAGAAGATTATCCTACCCACACCTAACAAATATACCTCTATTTTCTCCATCAGCCCATCCCCCACGGTTATTGCCTTTTGTTTCACTTGACCCTCCCTTCTAGATTGTAAGCTCTAACGAGCAGGGCCCTCTAGTTCCTCCTGTTTTGAATTGTATTGTAACTGTATTGTCTTCCCTCACATTGTAAAGCACTGCGCAAACTGTTGGCGCTATATAAATCCTGTATACTAATAATAATAATAATAATTGCTCCTTACTAAAACTCATAAAAAAGCAGGCAATATGTTTCAGTGGCTATTACTATTAGCACTCCCCCTTCATCAGAGCTACAAATATAATATATATATATATATATATATATAGATTAGGAGTATTATATTGTAGACATTATATATGGGTATGTATTCATAATAATCCATATTCATTTCTTGTAGCCCTGAGGAAGAGTATGTGCTGTGAGCCCCCAAACGTATTGACTGTTTTATGTGGATTTTGCTGTAGAACCAGAGGCATTTTGGATTCTTTACCCTTTTGATTTGGCTCTCCTTTTGTATTTTCTTTCTGTTTTGCTTTGGGAGACTTTCTTGGTACCCACTGGAAGAGGTTCCTGTTTGATGTAAGCAGTCTAGCTGGAGTGAGCTCATGAATGAGTCCAAGTTTCATAACTTCAAATGAATTGGAGTGTTGGAAGTTCCAGCATCTCTAGGGGATGCTTTTTTGAAGACTATTTTTCTACTGTCTAAAAATAAACCAATTCTGTTAACCATGCCTATTTAACCATGCCCACTCAAGTAAGGCCATACCAAGTGTCTGCAGCTGTGCACACACGCTTCTGGAAGAATGGTCAAACATTTCCATACACACACTTCTAAACCTTGTGGACAGCCTTCCCAGAAGAGTTGAAGCTGTTATAGCTGCAAAGGGCGGGCCAACTCAATATTGAACCCTACGGACTAAGATTGGGATGCCATTAAAGTTCACTTGGGTGTAAAGGCAGGTGTACCAATACTTTTGGTAACATAGTGTATGTATCTTACGATTGGTTAGTGCTGACCTTTCTGTTGCTGTGTGCCCATGTGTGCTCCTCTTATTTCTATATGTCAGGGCCCTCTAGAGCAGTGTTTCTTAACTGCCAGTCCATTGACTTTCTGTCTGCCAGAGTTTATAGATGGAACAGCCTTGAGTACCGCACAGCATCCATGTGTCAGTATGGCTCCCAGAGCCGTAACCTATTTCTCCTCTCACCTGTGAGCCTGGTGTTGGTGGTGTGTGCTCATGGGATCAAACTGGGTATTGAGGCATGTAAGGTTTGGAAAGAATTTATGGGGACCTGGTCTCAATTAGGGTGACACCCACTGCTTTCTAAGGAACTTAGCTATTGTCATGTCACAGCTGTGCTGGGGTGACAGATCTTCCCTCAGAAAGTCCATGATCTTGTAGAATATCAAATCCTTCTGTACTCCACCCAAAATCAAGGCATCAATTTTGAACGGAGTTGCTCACCTTTAAGATTCATGGTTACACATCTTGAGGGAACACTGGAATTAATTAGGGCAGCTTTTCAGCTTCGACACACAAAGCACGGAGCCTCTTTGAAGTATTAACACAACAATGATTTGTGGGCTGGTACGATAAACGTGCAGTAAATCAGACATGGGTTATTATGAAAGATACTTAATTTCTTATAGGATTAGCTTAATGCCACACCAGATAAAGAATAATCTTCAGTGGTTTTTTAATGTTTCCTTAATGCACTTAGTGCAGCGCGGGGAAGAAGTTCACTGAATCTATAAAATTATAACCTGCCATGGAAAAGTAAGGCGATGCGCATTGGTTGTCAATGGCTACTCGCGGTTTCCCTTGCAGACAGAATTTTAATGGGTGTTGGAGAGCAAATGATGGATTGGCTTTGATCGCTAGAAGTATATCCAAACAGAGTCCGGTTTCCTCGTGGTCTCGGTTCATCTGGCGTTCGGGGACTTATTAAAGTGATCACATTAGTTGAGCACAGATGTGGGAAGCATATTAATCCCTGTCACTTAACCATATGTGCTTTACTGTACTTTGCGTCTCTGTTTTAAATATGAACTTTAGTAAAAAAAAAAAGGATTTGTTTTATCGTACCTCCCTAGAGCCTTTTAGATAATGAAAAGATAAGAACTCCAAATAGGGTGAAGCTTTTCATACTATTACTAAATGTGGTTGTAGAATTCACCTGCACTTTGCATATCTGCTAAAGCAGAGCAATGTGGCTGCTACTTTGCTCATTTATGAATGTTTAGCAGCAAAACACTTCTCTGGTCATCATTTTATTTCTCATGCACCAGCTATAAAGCAGTACTACTGGTCATTGATACTTAAAGTGGAGTTCCGGCCTATTTTGCAACTTTATTGATTCCTGGAGTGCTCGCTATGCTGATCAACAATTGGGCATTTTCGATTTTTTTCGGGGGTTCCTTACCTTATTTTCCGGGCATTTTTGATTGTACTTTCTCCTTCTCCCCCCTCTGTGGCCACGGCCACCGACATCACTTCCGCCTTTGCATTGCATCCTGGGAGCTGTTTGTCATCACTCCCTGGAGGCTGGAATCAGGAAGAACTCCCAGAACACTCCCTGGAATCAGGAAGAAGGACACAGCAGATTACACTGCGGCTTCAGATGCCCACGTCTAAGATGGCCGCGCCCAGACAGCGTTTTTAAAAGTAAGATTTTGACTAAAATCCAATACTGTACACCTTGTAAGTATGAGAATAGTGGTTCTGTAAAGGGCGATGGATTAGTATTATAGGGGTATTTTTAGTTAAAAAAGGTACTTTAGGTCAGAACTCCCGCTTTAATAAATCCCACTCCAGGCAGATATGGAAGACAAAAACGAATGCAGCCCTGAATTTATTAATAAATCATTAATGTATTTTATTAATGCAAGCAGGTTTAAGTGCTTCCAAAGTCTAAAGGTTTTTTTTTTAAATTGTAAATTAAATTTTACAATAACAATTGGCAATTGTGCAATCACAATTGTGATTGTAAACCATTACCTTGTGATACAATCCATTCAGTTTAAAATAGCAATGATAGGCAAAACATTTTTGTATAAATAAAAATATATTATAAATACAAACCCGATTCCAAAAAAGTTGGGACACTGTACAAGTGAATAAAACCAAAATGTAATGATGTGGAAGTTTCAAATTTCAATATTTTATTCAGAATACAACATAGATGACATATCAAATGTTTAAACTGAGAAAATGTATCATTTTAAGGGGAAAATAAGTTGATTTTAAATATCATGGCATCAACACATCTTAAAAAAGTTGGGACAAGGCAATGTTTACCACTGTGTGGCATCCCCTCTTCTTTTTATAACTGTCTGCAAACGTCTGGGGACTGAGGAGACAAGTTGGTCAAGTTTAGGAATAGGAATGTTGTCCCATTCTTGTCTAATACAGGCTTCTAGTTGCTCAACTGTCTTAGGTCTTCTTTGTCGCATCTTCCTCTTTATGATGCGCCAAATGTTTTCTATGGGTGAAAGATCTGGACTGCAGGCTGGCCATTTCAGTACCCAGATCCTTCTTCTACACAGCCATGATGTTGTAATTGATGCAGTATGTGGTCTGGCATTGTCATGTTGGAAAATGCAAGGTTTTCACAGAGAGACGAAGTCTGGATGGGAGCATATGTTGTTCTAGAACTTGGATATACCTTTCAGCATTGATGGTGCCTTTCCAGATGTGTAAGCTGCCCATGCCACACGCACTCATGCAACCCCATACCATCAGAGATGCAGGCTTCTGAACTGAGCGCTGAGAACAACTTGGGTTGTCCTTGTCCTCTTTAGTCCGGATGACATGGCGTCCAAGTTTTCCAAAAAGATCTCAAAATTTTGATTTGTCTGACCACAGAACAGTTTTCCACTTTGCCACAGTCCATTTTAAATGAGCCTTGGCCCAGAGAAAACGCCTGCGCTTCTGGAACATGTTTAGATATGGCTTCGTTTTTGGAGTATAGAGTTTTAGTCGGCAACAGCGAATGGCACGGTGGATTGTGCTCACCGAAAATGTTTTCTGGAAGTATTCCTGAGCCCATGTTGTGATTTCCATTACAGTAGCATTCCTGTATGTGATGCAGTGCCGTCTAAGGGTCCGAAGATCACGGGCATCCAGTATGGCTGTCCGGCCTTGACCCTTACGCACAGAGATTGTTCCAGATTCTCTGAATCTTTGGATGATATTATGTACTGTAGATGATGATAACTTCAAACTCTTTGCATTTTTTCTCTGAGAAACTCCTTTCTGATATTGCTCCACTATTTTTTGCCATAGCAGTGGGGGAATTGGTGATCCTCTGCCCATCTTGACTTCTGAGAGACACTGCCACTCTGAGAGGCCCATTTTATACCCAATCATGTTGCCAATTGACCTAATGAGTTGCAAATTGGTCCTCCAGCTTTTCCATATATGTACATTTAACTTTTCTGGCCTCTTATTGCTACCCGTCCCAACTTTTTTGGAATGTGTAGCTCTCATGAAATCCAAAATGTGCCAATATTTGGCATGACGTTTCAAAATGTCTCACTTTCAACATTTGATATGTATCTATATTATATTGTGAATAAAATATAAGTTTACAAGATTTGTAAATTAGTCCATTCCTTTTTTACTCAAAATTTGTACAGTGTCCCAACTTTTTTGGAATTGGGTTTGTACCTTTTTTTCCCCTTTTTTATAAGTGATCACATTCCCTCTGTTCTCAGCTCTGCATAAGAGCTGGGGGGAGGAGAAGCCACAGTACACTGTGCTTCCCAGTAAATGGCTGTGCAGCAGGGGCAAGTCTGAACAAGTCTGATCATTGGAGGAGATCACACTGAGTTCCCAGCATAGCTAGAGAACTGACCACGAAAGTGCTCTCCTGCTCAGTGTGGTCAGTTTTTAATAGGAAAGCAGAGGGACTAGCAGGAACGACAGGGATTTCACATAAAGGAAGCAATACAAGGAGAACAGGATGCTTTCTCATACAAGAACATGGTACAGCATTCACATATCAGTGTGAATATATGTGTGTGAAAATATGAAGTATTGGGGTAACAAACGCTTTAATGCCTTCTCTGCATTATGGTAAAAAACTCCCCACTACCTTTCCTACCCACCCCCATTCCTAAACACCCATCTGTCTCCAGTCACTGTTCCAGCACTGTCTCCAGCTCCTGTGGAACCCCTCACAGGAGAAACTGAGGGCAACAGAGCTATAGGCCCCTGCTTCTGTCAGTCAAATGCTTGTGACGAGAAAGTGGGGGCATGGCTTATTGGAGCTGTGTGTGTGTCTACAGACCAGAAAGAAGCTGACAAAGCCGGCAGGGGACTGCCAGAGGAGGAGGTAAAGGACCCCCTCTGTGCAATATTGTTGCACAGCGCAGGTAATTATTACTTCTTTATTATTTTAAGCCAGAAAATATAGCCTTTAGTATCTCTTAAATATCTGAATCTAACTTGGAATCAGCCCTTTGCAGTTCCCCTAACAGCAGAGTCCTGAAAGGGGGAGTGAGAAGCAGTATGAGGGGTCAGTCAGGTGTGCTACAGATTAAGCGGCATAATGACAGTAAGAGAGAGCAGAATAACATAGAGATGATCTCATCACCATGATAGTTCTCCTTTCACAGTCCACTCACAGGTTGGGGTGGGGAGGAGACCTGCAAGTGAAAGTGAAACTGCAGCAATGAAAGACGAGGCACTCTTCCCTTGCCAGACTGGGCTGTGTTGTCTGGCAAAGCTGTGTAACTTTCTATTTTCTTGTTTTTTTTGTTATTTCCAATCATTTTATTGTTATTATAGGAAATGTGTATAGAATCTGTGTAAATCTTATGACTGGATGGAGAGAAATACAAATCCTTTGGCAGGTAAAATAGTTCCCATATATTTATATATTCCGTGTGTTTAGCAGCCTGTCTAGAGTTTGGCTTTAGGTTAGAGTATATAAACACAAAAAACGATCATTGCACAAGCATTGCTGAAAAAGACATCCAGAGTCCGACTATTCCTTCCTCCACACCTCTCCACCGACGGGGACTTGGTGACATGGGATCTTTGAGGGTCAGCATGAGCGGAGTCTCGACTCTAGATGTCTTTTTCAGTAATGCTTGCGCAATGATTGTTTTTTTTGTGTTTATATACATACATTGGTAGAGTCCCTCTCTATGAACTTAGGGATTCTGGACTAAAAGATTGTGTGATTGCACAAGCGTGTGAGACTGCTGCTAATCCCAGCAGTCATCTGGATTCGGTAAGAGTTTCTCTTCCCTGGTGGTGGATCCATCTTTACCTCTTTCACATTTTATCTCGTGCTTCACTGAAGAACTTTGGACTATCATCTGAGCGCTGCTATTTTGTTTGATTTATGTGTTTATTATCCGGTACCAATAGGATTTTTTGGCTAGCAACTCGGGACAATACATTTATATTGTTGTTCCGTTCCAGAGGAACTATCATTTGAACATTTCAATTTAGTGCAATTTTTTTGATTATTGTTTAAGTTAGAGTAGCTATTATGGAGGAACCATGCTGCAAATCTTCAAGGCTGCTGATAGCCATATTATTTCCCATGGGTCAGCAGCAGCTTCCTGCTATTGTAGGCACTGGGAAACCATTGTGGTGGTACAGAATCAGTTATTTTCTTCTCTTCAGTCTCCACTCACATGACTCTTTGGTGTGCAATTTTCCTGCCATAGGTTCTAACTTGATTTGAACTCAAGACAATGTTAAATCTAGAGCAACTTTCACAGGTTTGTGTGGTCAAATACGAATCTGAAAGAAAGTGTTAGTTTTGGTAGCTTGGATTTCCAAAAGAAATAAGGGACCAAAGGCTGCTCCATATGCTGTTTCTGCATTACATCAGCTCCTGCAGTTGCCTGTGAACCAACCCAGCCACCAGGTGACATCCTTTATGATCTACATTTAGAAAAAAAGGTTAAGAAAACGCCAAAAAGAGGTTGACCTCTTAAGTTATCTCTGGCCAATCATTGATCTCCCTGTCCCAACTTTCTCCTAGCTACAATATTTTTGCATACTACCTGTTTTACTATTTACAACTCTCCCATGCTTTCCGCTGTCAGTTCTCACAATCCCCTCCAATGATTGTCATGATTGTCTCATTTGAAACAGGTACTCAGAATGGACTGGGCTGAGAAACCCACCTCCGACCTATACTCCCATCTCATTAAAGTATCCCTACCTACTTTGGAGGGACTTAGGACCCCATGGCTTCGGGACATACCAGATCTAGACAATGATGATTGGGAAGATATTTGGGATTTCCCCTTCTGGACTTCGGTCTCTTTACGTGACCATCTAATACAATTTAAAATTGATATCCGGGTGTACTTCACTCCTTACTGACTGTATAAAATTAACCTTTAGTGTTCGCCAGAGTCCCGGTGGTGTGGGAGTGCCCCCGGGAGACTTCTCTCATGCATGTTCTGTGTCCTGTCATCATCGGATTCTGGGAGAAAGTGTTATCTTCAATTGACATCTGTTACCATACAACTTTCGATGCATGTCTGTTTACTGGGCCTGGTTGAAAATATTATACCAGCATTGGCAGGAAGCACCTTGGTTAGTTTGCTTCTCTTCTATGCTGGAAATGTCATAGCATTACATTGAAAAAAGCAAACTTTTTTGTCTCTTATATTTTGGAAACAATTGGTGAACAATAGTCTAAGGTTGTACAAAGATATGTATATCAACAGGGGTTGTCCCAGGAAATACGACAAGGTATGGTCTAAATGGCCAGCTGAGACCTCTACTGCTTCTGCCATGTCCACGGGGTCATTCCTGTCTCTTCTTTTTTCTGCATTGTATGTGTTTTTTGTCGTATGTGACATCCCTCCTCCTCATTCCATGCTTGTCTACTTTGCATTTTCCAATCATTCCGCTGGTGTATAACAGTGTTGCTGTGAGGCACACCTTTAAATTTCAAGGAAGTAGCTCTCTCTTATCTCTGTTTATAGATCATTGTATGGTTATGTTATTGACCACTGCGAGGGTTCCATTACTGAGCGTTTGTTTGATTTGTTGGTCTCTGTTTTCAGATACCAAACCTTCAATAAACAGATTTTCAAAAAAAAAAAAAGAGGGCAGACTTGTCTGTCTTTGCCTCCTCTCACTTCTGTGTCATCCTCTCATTGGGCTTCCCAAACTATTCTACACGATATTGCATCATTTGCTACTCTGCACCTTTTTAGAGCCTAGAACCTAGTTGGGATTCTCATTATCTTCAGCTGGACTTTTGTTTTGAAACATTTGAATTTTGGAAGTTTTCAAATTTTTAAAAAATTAACCAAATGACAACTGATAAACGTTTTCAGAAGTTTGCTGATCTTTAGTTCTAACCGTCCTCTACTTTTATCAAACAAAACGAAAGAAAATTCTCAGCTCAATTTACTGACCAGCCTGCAACCAACTGAATTATCCTGTCCAACAGTATGCATTAAAAACAGGGGTTTAGTTTGTATGTATTTGCAAATGCATGAGTAAGCTGCAAATCCATTTCACGGCACCCAAGTATTATTTGCAGTTCTAACGCTTTACATTTTGAGAGCCTCCATAGTAGAAGCAAAACCCAAAACTTCCTGCATTATAATAGATAGATAAGGGCAGGTGAGCCTGGAGGGAGCCCACCACTCCAGAAAGGCCTTCTGTGCACAGACTAAAACATGTTCCTTTTCATGCTTTTAAGAATTGGGCGCTGGCTAATGCATATGCGCATGCACGCACACACGAACAGTCACGCATTTTGTGAGCGTCAGTGCACACGTGCACCTGTGACAGATGTTGGTGTAAAAGAGGCTATTTAAACTCAGCCGGTGCTCAGGATCAATGCTGCTTTGTCTTTCAGCCTTCCCTGCATCCTATGTTCCTGTTATCTTGTATCCTGATTCCAGTTGCTGACCCAGCTTGTTTGAACTTCATCTGCACCGACCCTGGCTTGTCCTTGACCTCTGCTTCTGTCTGCTTCATTGGCTTCTATTGCACTTATTGGCGCTTGACCCGGCTTGTACCCAGAGCACACTATTACCTGCTCCTCTGTACCTGATCTGTCCTACCAGTATATGACCCGGCTTGCCTGACCCTGCTTTCTGACACATCCTGCTGTGCCTGCTGTTCTACAGTCTGCTATCAGCACATGCCTCACCTGCCCGCTGTTGCCAGTACCGGCCTGCTTCAGTCTGCCATCCTCCATCTGTCTACCCGCTTGTCTGCTTCACTGAAGTCTACTTAAGACCTCTCCTGCCTGGTGTGGATACCAACTCTGCTGCTGGCAAGACCTACAGATTCCACTCTGTACTCCTGCGTTCCCTGTCTACACTATCAGGGTCCCCGAGTCAGAGGTGTAAGAGAGGCCTTACTCATCATTTCAGGCTCTGCTACCAGGTATGTGATACCCAGCATATAGCTCAATGGCAGTAAAGGTGTCCAGTGTGTCCTGGCACCAGTCCTCTAATTTTAGGCTAAGTTCACAGTTTTTTGCCTTGTTTGACTATTTTCTCTATTATTTCAAATAGTCACAACAAAGAGTAATAGTCATATAAAAAAAATAAAATAAACTGCTACTGGCAAAAAAAAAGCCATTATGTGATGAGCACACCATGACTCAGAAGGTAAGGGGGCCCACTCACAACAGATGTGAAGTTTGCACAATATGAATTATGCATTCTCTGAAGGGAATATTACAAGCACATTTTCCATCTATCCATCCCACATCACAATCGCTTACGCTCACATCAATTTAGTTAAGTGTTCATTGACATCCCTTCTGTGCCCGGGGAACACAGGCTGCCACTCTGTGCTTTTGTAATATTATGTCAGATGTCAAATACAGCACGTCGAACAAATTGTACTGCTTTTGTAATATGCTGACACATGGGCTTAGCCAGTACAGCAAAGAAAAATGACAACATGCAAAGGTGAATTCTGATTGGTTGTTATAGGCCAATGCACTTTGCACATCATCATTGCTTTTAGCAGTGTTTTATTGTAAACAGCTGGCTCCACTCCTATGCACATTTAGGAACAACCCTTAAACTCTGTGTTTTAACATGTGTAACTGCAAAGCACTACAATGTGCTGCATATGATCACTTCAGTGCATTCCAATGCAGATGAGAACAAACTCCCCTGTACCGCAGACCACTACTATGGTGCACACATAAGAAAGATCTGGGTGCTGTGGTGTAGTGCAAAAGAAGTGCAGGTAAGTTTCACATGCATTAGGGCTTGTTGAAAGGATTCACTAATAATAACAAGAGAAGGGTGCACCTACCCTGTGCATTACCACTACAAGTTTATTACATTTAACCGCCTTAGCGGTAATCCCGAGCGTGACTCGGGGTTGATTTTTCATTGCAGGAGCGGTAACCCCGAGTCACGCTCGGGGTGGATTGCAGAGAGCGCAGCGGTGTTCTCTTACCTTATCCTGGCGATCCAGCGATGATCTCTCATTGCTGCGACCGCCAGCCGAGAGTCCCGCCGCTCCTCCATCCCTCCGTCGGTACGATCACTTCCTAGTTCCGTTCCCTGCAGCAGCAATGCTGCATGGGAGCGGAACTAGGGAGGGAAATTCAAAAAAAAAAACGTTACACAAAACACACTTTATATTATATTATATATATATATGCATATATATATATATATGTATATATATATGCATGCATATATATATATATATATATATATAATATGCACACACACACATATATATATATATATATATATATATAAAATGATATTATTGATTCAATTATAATTCATGCGTTATATATTATATATATACACACACACACACATATCTATATATAATATATAATGCATGAATTATAATCTAATCAATAATATAATTGTATTATATATATTATATATTAAATACTGTATACTGTAGCTACTGACTTTTAAATATTAGAACTTACCAGTCCAGGGTTCCCGCGATGCCGGCACCCCAAGCCGATTTTCGTATCGGCTCTCGGGTGCTGCCGCCGGCATTCAGGGTAAGGGAACCCGGCAGTGAAGCCTTTCGGCTTCACAGCTGGTCCCCTACTACCCATGCGCGAAGCATGCTGTGCTTTCTAATTGGTCCAGGGGCAGAGGAAGAAGGAGGGGGCCGAACTTCTGAGGGATGGCGCCAGTGACGCTGTCTCCTGGAAGTGGAAACGGTACCTGTCAAAAACAGGTACCCGTTACCCCCCTTCTCCCTGAAAGGTGCCAAATGTGGACCCGGAGGGGAGGAGGAAGCATATAAGCGGAAGTTCAACTTTTGGGTGGAACCCCACTTTAAACAAGCGCTGGGTATTCTTGAGTAAGGAAAAAAAAATAGAAAAATCTGTGTTCCCAGTAATTATTTTGTGCTGGTACGCGCAAATAGGCACACATGAGCAGAAATATGGGCATATGAGCAGAAATATTATTGAATTTTCCCTAGCAATGTATTGTGTGTGCGAATGAGTGACATGTGCATAAATATACGCAAATATGTGCAAAACAGGCACCTGAAATTATAGCCAAAAAAAGCAGATGCTCAAACATCAGTACCATGTGCAAAGGACACTTAATCCTGCCAAAAATCATCATGATGAAAAAAAACCTAGATAAAAAGAAAATCCTGATAATATAAGCCTGTGCTGTACTGTTATCAGTTACATTGTTCCAAGATATGTCACTGCAGAACCACAGCCCACTATGTTATGTAGAAGAGGGGAATGATCAGAGGCATAACTAGAACCTTCAGGGCCCCGGTGCAAGAAACCCTGAAGGGCCCCCCGGACCCCTGGCCGGAGCCCTTCCCTTCAAGCCTGGGGCTCTCCCCACTGATCATGGGTCCCTTTACTCTTGTTGCGGAGCCCTTTATTATGGTCCCTGTAGTGGGACCCTTTCACAAGTTCTGAAGTGGGCCCCCTTCTGCCATCTTGGGGCCTCCCCACGGTGGTGGAATGCCAGGGCCTGGTTGCAAGTTTGACCTTTGCGATCCTGGAAGTTCACCCACTGGTGTCAGTAGTTTTTATTTTTTGGTATTTTAGTTGTATTATTTTTTATAATTTTATTTTATTTTTTTACAATGTCACCGACTATGACTCTGTCTATTCAGAAAAGGAAGGAGCTGGTAAATTACATATTTACCGACCCCTTCCTGGTTCTCTATTGTGACACATCCCCTGCAGCAGCCGGCAGGAGAGGAAAGGGAGCACAGTGGGGGGGGGGGGGGGGCACACAGGGGTCCAGAGACAGCAGAACACAAGTGAACTTGATAGGAGGAGTGGCGGGGGCAGCATACAGAGAAACCAATCTCCTCCTTTTTCCTCCTGCAGCTACAGGAGGAAAAAGGAGGACAGTGATTTCTCTACATGCTGCCCCCACTGCCCCTCCTATCCAGGTGTACAGGGGAGGCGCACAGGCCCCCCGGAGCATGGGGCCCGGTTGCAATTGCAACCCCTGCAACCCCTGTAGTTACACCCCTGGGAAAGATGTTCTGTAGTCTTGTCTTAGGGTGACAACCCTGCTCCTCCATTGATGCAATATGGTGAGCGTATAAAGCAGAGGCACTGGTGCGCTGCTAATGTGATTGTGGTATGTGATTAATTCCTAATACAATATAAACTGCTGCTACCACCAAATCAAGCCCTCTGAGTCTTTAAAAAACTTCTAAAGTGGTGCGCTGTTTGAATGAATAACAAATGTGTATCAGTGCTTTTAAAATAATTGAAAAAAGTAATAAAATAATGTATCTCAATACCATGTGCAAGAAAATTAATACCATTTGCTATTGCGAATAATCTAAATGAATTGATATAATGTGTAATCTGTACACTTTCTTGAACTATAAATGCATGAATTAATAGTGCTAATAATAAAGGTCAAAGACCATAAGCCTCAAAAAAACATATACACAAAAGTAAAAAAGCAATGAGATCTTCTCCCAATATAAGTTGAAAATAATCAAAGTGGTGGTGCATGTGTGGTCCACAGTGCTCTATAAAGGTTCAGTGAAAGTAAGTGATTGATGATTATGTGACCAACCACCTGGTATCCACCACTAGGTGCAATGCGAACTCACCTGAGATCAAACAGAAAATTTGCAGTATGGGCTAAGGGTCCTTTAAAACGGGCTTTCCGCCCGGCAGACTCCATTTTGCTCAGCCGGATCATTCCGCCGATCCCTGCTGAGCAGGTGGTTGACATCTCCGTCTCCGCTTACTTTGCAGAGACAGAGCTGTCAGATGCCTGCTCTCCTTTCTGGGAGATGGAATGAAAACGGACCGCCTGTCCGTTTTTATACGATCCTATCCGAACTGATCCTCAAGACGGATGAAAAATAGGGTTTCCATCCGTCTGGATTTCACAGACAGGATTGAATCAGATAGTGGCGGGTGTCAGTCACTGCTGGAGTGGTGCATGGAGCGTTCGATCAGGTCCGCCTGAAAGACTGACAGGTGGACCAGATTAGAAAGCTTGTGTGAAAGGGGCCTAAGCCAGCTTCAAAGTGCTCCTTTTCCTTCCCTTTTTTGGATCCTCCTCTATCCAGATTGATCAGGCTCCACGCCCATAATCATACAAAAACAAGATAGGTTTTTTTTTTAAATGTACTGGTTAAAAACACAGTATCCAATGCACTCACATTTAGAAGGGTTTGTAAGTCACCTTAAAATATTTCCACACAAAAACGAACTTGACAGATACTCACCAACACCCCAGTGCGGGTCGTGATTACTCCAGATCTGAGATCACAGGCTCCTCCTACGTGTTACGTCACTAGTCACGTGACTTCTTCAAGGTGAGTGTTGTCACCCTAGGACATTTGGCAAATCCAAAGGTGAGAATAAAGGAATGAATACTAAATAAAGAAAACTAATACAGCTGTCACATCTGAGGATTGGTAAATTGCAGTATATTACTATTTCTTTTTTTGTGGACTTGGATATATTTTAAGCCATCACAGTTTGATATCTTGTGATATTAGTTCATTTTGCTCACTCTTCTTTGTTTGTTTTGTTTCTTTGGATAAGAAACATTTTACTGGAACAAAGTCAGCATACACTTTTTCCTGGGAAGGAGCGAATTAGGACAACGAAGAAAAGGGAAGCTGCTGTAAAAGTTTATGGGCCTTTCAAAACTATGTAGCAAAGAAGCCCTGCGGATATAACTCACAGAAGCCGAAGGAATTATGCTAAAATCGCAACAGGTACTGTGTGCCCCCCTCCACCCCCCCCTACTCCGCTGAGTTGCTCCATGGACTTCCCCCGGCTCAGTTCTGCGTCTAGGCAGTCGTGTTACTGTTTTGGAAAATCCACTTAACTGTCATCATCACAAACACCCTTTAATGAGATCTCTTTATTACAGTTAAAGTTTGGATTTCACTTTCCAGAAACCAAAGTAACAAGGCTTTGTCTAGATAACTGTTCTGTCTGTGCTCATTATAAAATCATTACTATAATATAATGACACAATTTATATGTTTGTTTTGTTCTGCTATTAAAACTATTATGGTAGCATGATTTGTTATTGCATACTATTAAAGTTCAACTTCAGGCAAAACTTTAATGTAAATCTGCCTTGATTCCAAACATCTCTACCTACACTATATTGCCAAAAGTATTGGGACGTCTGCCTTTACACACACACATGCACTTTAATGGCATCCCAGGCTTGGGGTGGAGGAACTTGACTGGCTTGCACAGAGTCCTGGCCTCAACCCGATCAAACACCTTTGTCATGAATTAGAGTGGACATTGCGAGCCAGGCCTTCTTTTCAAACATCAGTGCCTGACCTTACAAATGCGCTTCTGGATGGTCAAACATTCCCATAAAACACTCCTAAACCTCATGGACAGCCTTCACAGAAGAGTTGAAGTTGTTATAGCTGCAAAGGGTGGGCCAACTCAATATTGAACCCTACGGAGTAAGACTGGGATGCCATTAAAGTTCATATGCCTGTAAAGGCAGGCATCCCAATAGTTTTGGCAATATAGTGTAAGTCATCCTGCAGTGTGATGGATCAAAGTCACAGTTTCCTCTATGAGCCATGTTAATTACCTAACCTGGGAAGCAGACATTTTTCCCCTACTTGGGTACTGGTCCCCTCACCGTCTATGAGTTCTTCTGCCTCCTGGAGCCTATGAGAGAGGACCTGACCTCTGGAAGCATTGCCTCCACCGATAGGTGTCCACATTATGAAGGCAGTGATGTGGACATCTGAAGAAGTACCCCAGGAAGTAAAAAAAAGAGAGAAGGATCATCATGTGACCGTGGCTTCAGATAAGTAAACTGGGCATTTGGACAGTTTTTTTCATACTAGCAGTTAGTTGGAGGGGAGTGCAAGGCAGGGGTTGGTGGGGGAGGGGGGTAGCATGTATTCTGGGATTTAAATCAAACTAAAGTCTCTATACTTACCTGTCCAATGGTCCTTCACTGGCATCTTTTTCTGAGTGCCGGTCTTCAGCGTTTTTTTTTTTGGCTGGCGGGGGAAGACATCACTCCCACAGATGCAAAGGGGGCCATCATCCCAGGTTTGGAGACTAGCCCGGCACTGTAAGTTGAGCTGCGCATGCACAGTTCAGTTTACAGTGCTGGAGGAGATAACGAGCAGGCAGGTAGGGGCATTTTATTGCACATGAGACAATGGATGTCTTTTCTGCCTGCTCGCAGTCTTTTATAGTGGGACTTTAGTTCTGAATTAAAAATAATGAAGATCTTGATTTGCTGTCATATTCCAGTTAAGAAAGAGAATGTTTAACCACTTGCTATCCGCCGCAAGTACATATACTGCGGCGGTCAGCCCTGTGCAGGCAAAGTGACGTATGGGTACGTCACTCGCCTGCGAGCCAATAGGGGGCGAGCACACGCCGCCGGAGGCGCGCTCCCGCCCCCGCTCGTTCACTGTGATCCCTGCGCGTGTGACCGGCGGACCCAATGTCCGCCGGCCATTCACGATCGTCCAGTACAGAGGGAGAAAGGCAGGTGGCTAATGTAAACAAAGCCGCCTGTCATTCTCCCTTGTGTAATTGCAGAGATCATACGGTCCTGCTATGTAGGATCGTATATCTCTGTAGTTACACAAACAGCCACATCCCATAACAGTTAGAAGCACACCCCTAGGGACACATTTAACCCCTGCATCTCCAATAAAGTTAACCCCTTCCCTGCCAGTGTCATTTTTACAGTAGCAGTGCATATGTATAGCACCGATTACTGTAGTAATGTCACTGGTACCCCCAAAAGTGTCAAAAATGTCAGTCAAGGGTCCGATCTGTCCGCCGCAATGTCGCAGTCCTGCAAAAAAAATCGCAGATTGCCGCCATTACTCGTTAAAAAAAAAACAATAAAAATGACAAAAATCTTTCCCTTAGTTAGTAAACGCAATAACTTTTGAGCAAACCAATCAAAATACGCCTATTGCGATTTTTTTTTACCAAAAATATGTAGCAGAAAACAAATTGGCCTAAAATGTTAAAAAATTTAGATTTTTACATTTTTTGGGGGGGGGGGGGGGGGGGAATTTCATATAAAAAAAATGTGAAAAATATTGTTATTTTTTCAAAATTTACGCTATTTTTTTGTTTATAGCGCAAAAAGTAAAAATTACACAGGTGATCAAATACCACCAAAAGAAAGCTCTGTTTGTGGGAAAAAAAAGGACATCAAATTAGTTTAGGTACAGCGTCGCACGACCGCGCAATTGACCGTTAAAGTCACGCAGTGCTGAATCGCAAAATAGGGCCTGGTCAGAAAGGGGGTAAAATCTTCCGGGGCTTAAGTGGTTAAAGTAGAACTAAACCCATCAATTAAATGGTTACATTTCAGTAAGTAACTGTCCAATTTGTTTGTGCTTTAAACCAAACTGTCAAACCATCAAGTGTCTGGTGTCATAACATCATATGTGCAGCACCATGGCAGTTGCAGATCAAACAGAGGTTCAGATAGCAGTCTCTTTGGCTGAAAAGGATAGGAGGGTTTAGTTCTGCTTTAAGTGTTGTTTTATTTATGTTGAAAAGCTGCAGATATGACTCTTACCAGTCAATATGGTGCTGGACACATGACTGAGCCCTTCTTGTTTTATTGGAAACCAACAGAAACACTGAACTGGAAATTACATCATAACCATGTTCCATTAGGAAGAACATTACAATAACCAGTTGAATCCCATCCTGTTATATACCCCTTCATGACCTTGACATTTTTCAGTTTTCAGTTCTGTGATAGATTGACTGACAATTACTTGACCATGTATTAGTGCACCTAAATTATTTTTTTAATCATTTTTTAGCAGTAGTAGGTTTTTGTTATACTCCGCTAGCCATCGATAAATGCAGAAAGGTTGGAGGTTAAGTGATACCCTTTTAAACGGTATCATTTAAACTCCAAACTTTCTGCATATAACTATTACTATATAAAGGGCAACGTTTTTGAAAAAAAGAAAAAATCTGACCCCAAGGTGATCTCATTTTTTGCCACAATTTTTTGGAAATTAAGAAACATGCTGATTTTGAGGGTTTAAAACATGGAGCATGGTGCTGTAATGGATCGGAACCTCAATCAGGCTCAGGTGGATATCTGCTGCTGTTCCTAATTACTGTATTAAGTATTTTTGGTGCATGCACAAGAAGGACCACGCTGACACATGTTCAGGTAAGTGATGCTTCTGTGTTATTGCTACTGTGTACGTGGGTTATATTTGGGAGTATTTAGTGTCGTAAGCAAGTACGTCATAAGCATAATGTTATCTCCTTGCTTGCAGCTTTTTGATTGGTCATGTCCATATAAGGTAAACTTCCTCCAGACTCTGAAGGTTATCTTCAGGGGAGTGGTCTGTACGGAGGCGCCATCTTTGTCACAGAACTTCACTCGGTGGGAGGGGGTATCTGCTAACGGTCATTTTGAGTAAGGAATAGAAAAGCATATTTACATGTACAAAAATAGACATAGGAAAATAGACATTTTGCCTAATTCATCAAAGTGTTCATTACATTCCTTCACAGTAATAGTAATAGTAATAGGTCATACACAGAGGAAGGAGGTAAAGGGGTTAATGTTCAGATGTACAGGATAATAGAGGTGATGGGTTATTATACAGGTCACATAGAGACAGGATGGGGAGCAGATGTACACCACAGCAATCACATGGTACAGAGCTGCCTCAATTCACAATCATTCATGGGCACACTAGATGCCCTAGGGGGATTTCTAAAGTGTCTTTTATAAACGGCATGCCAGAAATAAACCTAAACCTCCCTGACTTTTCTTTTACATTACAGCAGTGAGGAAGTGGTAAATAAGGATTAAATATAACTCACACTACTACCTGATTTTACTAATTACTAATCCCAGTATAATATATGAGAATGGTTGTTGCACATAGGCCTGTATACATAGCATGCTAACATATAATATACTCTCATATTATGTTATCTTTCTGGCAAAGCTAACCATACTTTTTCAAACTGGTACACATCTGCCTTAACCCACTTACTGCCAGTAACATAAGGCTTACACTGGTGGCAGCGGGGGAGTTCACCAGCCAACTCTTGGCTTATTCTGATGAAAAAGATCAGGCACTTGTGTAGCCACATGATCACTTTCTCTGATTCTAGGAATTGTGTCCCCTCATCCCATGTGCCACCCCCCCCGCCATGGTTTCTGGGCTCCGCTGTCCCACTTGTGGAGAGTAGAGGAAAGTGAATGTCAGTTTGCTGATCTCCTTAAGCTGCAAAGAACCTGTGTAATGTCACGTTTCACGTGACTAGAGAGCAGATTGTGCCCTGTTAACTTCTTCCGTGGCCACAGCTAATAGAGCACAATCTGCACTCCATAAGCTTCAATTAAAGGCAGGTGAGACATCAGGGTCTTTTGCCCCCTATGTAAAATAAATAAAGTTTTAATGAAAAAAAAAAGTACAATAAATATAATTACACCCAAACACTTAAAAAGCCTTCCAAAAAATATTCTGAGCTTATCCTGCCCCCCACATATGCAAATATAAACAGACATATTGGGGGCACTAATGTACAAAAATGTTTGTTGTGCTACATATGTTACATATCACAGCGCATATCAGAGTGAGCCCAATATTTCCAGGGTCATTATTCAAGGTTACCTCTAAAGTGATGACTAGTGTTGAGCGAACACGGACTGTATTATTCGTGTTCGTACCGAATAATTGGATTTTTTGTACCCGAACACGGACACGGACACTTTACTGTATGTTCGGGTAAAAATCCGTGTTCGGTCGTTTTATTTCCGGGTTTTGCATGCTTTGGCGCTCTTTTCATGGCGGGCTTTCAACAGCCAATCAACAATCGTTTAACTGGTGTGCCTTAAGCCATCCCAGCCATGCCTGCAAATGTCTCAGTAGCTGTGATTGGCCGTCTGAAGCATGTGACCAAGTCTTTATAAGTTCGAGGCAGCCGCAGCGGCGTCATTATGCTGCTTAGATTCAGGGACAGAGCACACATCAACGTGCTGGCTGCTGATTAGGGAAAGATAGGCAGGAAAAAACCATTTGTGTCCGGATAGAATTGAGGGACAGGTCGGAGTGTTTAGGCAGGGCGAGTTGTAGGCATTTTAGGGATAGAGTCTGCTGAATTATATAGGGTCAGTGTCTTCTACAAACTACAATCGATATTGCTGTGTGGGGGGTGGGGTCTGCACTCAATCCTGATCTACGATCTCTTCTCAATCCTGTTAGGGACAGAGTCTGCTGAATTTTAGGGAAACTGTGTTCTACAAACTACAATCGATATTGCTGTGTGGTGTGGGATTGGAGATAGGCAGGTGTCAGTGATCCACATCCATTTTTCTGTGTGTGAGCTGCAGTGAACACAATCTTTTTGGGCTGCAGTGAACACAATCTTTTTGGGCTGCAGTGAACACAATCTTTTTGGGCTGCAGTGAACACAATCTTTTTGGGCTGCAGTGAACACAATCTTTTTGGGGTGCAGTGAACAAAATCTTTTTGGGGTGCAGTGAACACAATCCTTTTTGGTGTGCAGTGAACACAATCTTTGTGGGGTGCAGTGAACAAAATCCTTTGTGGGGTGCAGTGAACACAATCTTTTTGGGGTGCAGTGAACAAAATCCTTTTTGGGGTGCAGTGAACAACATCCTTTTTGGGGTGCAGTGAACACAATCTTTTTGGGGTGCAGTGAACAAAATCCTTTGTGGGGTGCAGTGAACACAATCTTTTTGGGGTGCAGTGAACACAATCTTTTTGGGGTGGAGTGAACAACATCCTTTTTGGGGTGCAGTGAACAAAATCCTTTTTGGGGTGCAGTGAACAAAATCATTTTTGGGGTGCAGTGAACACAATCTTTTTGGGGTGCAGTGAACACAATCTTTGTGGGGTGCAGTGAACACAATCTTTTTGGGGTGGAGTGAACAACATCCTTTTTGGGGTGCAGTGAACAACATCCTTTTTGGGGTGCAGTGAACACAATCTTTTTGGGGTGCAGTGAACACAATCTTTGTGGGGTACAGTGAACAGAATCTTTGTGGGGTGCAGTGAACACAATCTTTGGGGGGTACAGTGAACACAATCTTTGTGAGGTGCAGTGAACACAATCTTTGTGGGGTGCAGTGAACACAATCATTGTGGGGTGCAGTGAACTCAATCTTTGTGGGGTACAGTGAACACAATCTCATACTGAAGGTTTGAGGGTGCTGCCTGTTCCATACTCCCCCTACTCCTCATCTAGCCTTTTAGGGGTACAAACAATAGTAATTGGGGCCTAGTGTGGTTGTGTACGTGTGATATACATACACTTTTTTGGGATCATATTTTCTATTCCGCTATTTAATCAAAAACCTTTGGGGATCAGTTAAATTGGGGGATAGTCTGTGTTGGTACGTGTGAGAGAGATCCACCTTTCCAAGTTGTTGGGGTTCATCTCATACTTCTGAAGGTTTGAGGGTGCTGCCTGTTCCATACTCCCCCTACTCCTAGCCTTTTAGGGGTACAAACAATAGTAATTGGGGCCTAGTGTGGTTGTGTACGTGTGATATACATACACTTTTTTGGGATCATATTTTCTATTCCGCTATTTAATCAAAAACCTTTGGGGATCAGTTAAATTGGGGGATAGTCTGTGTTGGTACGTGTGAGAGAGATCCACCTTTCCAAGTTGTTGAGGTTCATCTCATACTTCTGAAGGTTTGAGGGTGCTGCCTGTTCCATACTCCCCCTACTCCTAGCCTTTTAGGGGTACAAACAATAGTAATTGGGGCCTAGTGTGGTTGTGTACGTGTGATATACATACACTTTTTTGGGATCATATTTTCTATTCCGCTATTTAATCAAAAACCTCTGGGGATCAGTTAAATTGGGGGATAGTCTGTGTTGGTACGTGTGAGAGAGATCCACCTTTCCAAGTTGTTGGGGTTCATCTCATACTTCTGAAGGTTTGAGGGTGCTGCCTGTTCCATACTCCCCCTACTCCTAGCCTTTTAGGGGTACAAACAATAGTAATTGGGGCCTAGTGTGGTTGTGTACGTGTGATATACATACACTTTTTTGGGATCATATTTTCTATTCCGCTATTTAATCAAAAACCTTTGGGGATCAGTTAAATTGGGGGATAGTCTGTGTTGGTACGTGTGAGAGAGATCCACCTTTCCAAGTTGTTGGGGTTCATCTCATACTTCTGAAGGTTTGAGGGTGCTGCCTGTTCCATACTCCCCCTACTCCTAGCCTTTTAGGGGTACAAACAATAGTAATTGGGGCCTAGTGTGGTTGTGTACGTGTGATATACATACACTTTTTTTGGATCATATTTTCTATTCCGCTATTTAATCAAAAACCTTTGGGGATCAGTTAAATTGGGGGATAGTCTGTGTTGGTACGTGTGAGAGAGATCCACCTTTCCAAGTTGTTGGGGTTCATCTCATACTTCTGAAGGTTTGAGGGTGCTGCCTGTTCCATACTCCCCCTACTCCTAGCCTTTTAGGGGTACAAACAATAGTAATTGGGGCCTAGTGTGGTTGTGTACGTGTGATATACATACACTTTTTTGGGATCATATTTTCTATTCCGCTATTTAATCAAAAACCTTTGGGGATCAGTTAAATTGGGGGATAGTCTGTGTTGGTACGTGTGAGAGAGATCCACCTTTCCAAGTTGTTGGGGTTCATCTCATACTTCTGAAGGTTTGAGGGTGCTGCCTGTTCCATACCCCCCCTACTCCTCATCTAGCCTTTTAGGGGTACAAACAATAGTAATTGGGGCCTAGTGTGGTTGTGTACGTGTGATATACATACACTGTTTTTGGATCATATTTTCTATTCCGCTATTTAATCAAAAACCTTTGGGGATCAGTTAAATTGGGGGATAGTCTGTGTCGGTACGTGTGAGAGAGATCCACCTTTCCAAGTTGTTGGGGTTCATCTCATACTTCTGAAGGTTTGAGGGTGCTGCCTGTTCCATACTCCCCCTACTCCTCATCTAGCCTTTTAGGGGTACAAACAATAGTAATTGGGGCCTAGTGTGGTTGTGTACGTGTGATATACATACACTTTTTTTGGATCATATTTTCTATTCCGCTATTTAATCAAAAACCTTTGGGGATCAGTTAAATTGGGGGATAGTCTGTGTTGGTACGTGTGAGAGAGATCCACCTTTCCAAGTTGTTGGGGTTCATCTCATACTTCTGAAGGTTTGAGGGTGCTGCCTGTTCCATACTCCCCCTACTCCTCATCTAGCCTTTTAGGGGTACAAACAATAGTAATTGGGGCCCAGTGTGGTTGTGTACGTGTGATATACATACACTTTTTTGGGATCATATTTTCTATTCCGCTATTTAATCAAAAACCTTTGGGGATCAGTTAAATTGGGGGATAGTCTGTGTCGGTACGTGTGAGAGAGATCCACCTTTCCAAGTTGTTGGGGTTCATCTCATACTTCTGAAGGTTTGAGGGTGCTGCCTGTTCCATACCCCCCCTACTCCTCATCTAGCCTTTTAGGGGTACAAACAATAGTAATTGGGGCCTAGTGTGGTTGTGTACGTGCGAGATACATACACTTTTTTTGATCATATTTCCTACTCCGCTATTCAATAAAAACCTTTGAGGATCAATTGAATTGCGGGATAGTCTGTGTCGGTACGTGTGAGAGAGATCCACCTTTCCAAGTTGTTGGGGTCATCTCATACTTCTGAAGGTTTGAGGGTGCTGCCTGTTCCATACTCCCCCTACTCCTCATCTAGCCTTTTAGGGGTACAAACAATAGTAATTGGGGCCCAGTGTGGTTGTGTACGTGTGATATACATACACTTTTTTGGGATCATATTTTCTATTCCGCTATTTAATCAAAAACCTTTGGGGATCAGTTAAATTGGGGGATAGTCTGTGTCGGTACGTGTGAGAGAGATCCACCTTTCCAAGTTGTTGGGGTTCATCTCATACTTCTGAAGGTTTGAGGGTGCTGCCTGTTCCATACCCCCCCTACTCCTCATCTAGCCTTTTAGGGGTACAAACAATAGTAATTGGGGCCTAGTGTGGTTGTGTACGTGCGAGATACATACACTTTTTTTGATCATATTTCCTATTCCGCTATTCAATAAAAACCTTTGAGGATCAATTGAATTGCGGGATAGTCTGTGTCGGTACGTGTGAGAGAGATCCACCTTTCCAAGTTGTTGGGGTTCATCTCATACTTCTGAAGGTTTGAGGGTGCTGCCTGTTCCATACTCCCCCTACTCCTCATCTAGCCTTTTAGGGGTACAAACAATAGTAATTGGGGCCCAGTGTGGTTGTGTACGTGTGATATACATACACTTTTTTTGGATCATATTTTCTATTCCGCTATTTAATTTAACTGGGCCTCCATGCGAGACCTGTGTGCCTTGTTGCGCTGTTTTGAGTACTCCACCAACATGGCCAGTGGCAATGACGCCGTTCTCAGCTTAACTATCCCACTTCCATGCCTCCTTGAAAAAACAATTCGGGCGATGATGGAAGAGGATGTGGCACAGGATGAGGAGGAGGAGGAGGATGAAGAGGTAACATTTCCAAGGCTTTCAGGGCAGTCATTCGCAAGGGGCTCCGAGGGTGGGTTCCTGCACACGCAAACGCCAGGGACGCAATTGTCCAGCAGGGGCACAGTTCTGGAGGATGAGGAGGATGAGGAGGAGGAGGAGCTGGAGGAGGAGATGGAACCATGTTCACAGCAGGGTGGCACCCAGGCCAGCTCATGGCCATCACTGGTGCGTGGCTGGGGGGATACAGAGGACACGGACGATACACCTCCCACAGAGGACAGCCCTTCGTTGCCTCTGGGCAGCCTGGCACACATGAGCGATTACATGCTGCAGTGTCTCCACAACGACCGCCGAGTTGCCCACATTCTAACTTGTGCTGATTACTGGGTGGCCACGCTGCTGGATCCCCGTTACAAGGACAACGTACCGTCCTTAATTCACTCACTGGAGCGCGATCGCAAGATGCGCGAGTACAAGCGCACGCTGGTAGACGCCATGCTGCTGGCATTCCCATCTGACAGCGGGGCCACAGTGGAAGCACAAGGCAGAGGAGGAGGAGGAGGAGGTCGCCAACGCAACCAGGGCACCGCCAGCACCTCAGAAGGCAGGGTTAGCATGGCCGAAATGTGGAAAAGCTTTGTCAGCACGCCACAACAAACAGCAGCACCAGCAGCTCAGATGGAACGTCTTAGCAGGAGGCAGCATTTTACCAACATGGTGGAGCAGTATGTGTGCACACGCCTACATGTAGTGAATGACGGGTCTGCCCCCTTCAACTTCTGGGTCTCCAAATTGGGCACATGGCTTGAGCTTGCCCTTTACGCCTTGGAGGTGCTGGCGTGCCCTGCAGCCAGTGTATTATCTGAACGGGTATTTAGCACGGCTGGGGGCGTTATAACAGACAAGCGCAGCCGCCTGTCCAGAGACAATGTGGACAAGCTCACGTTCATTAAAATGAACCAGGCATGGATCCCACGGGACTTTTCCGTACCTTATGCAGAATAGCAATGGATACCGACCTTACCCACCCATTGTTCCATTTTTGCTCTTTCTCACTCTTTTGGGGTGTACCCTCATTTAAAATTTTTGAAAAGAAGCAGTGTTGGCTACCTCGTCCTCCTCCTCAGGGCCAGATTAACGTAGGGGCTATTGGAGCTGCAGCTCCAGGCCCCTACCTTTTATATAGGCCCCGGGTTGGCCATATTCACTGTTACCGCTCTTCTGTCACTTGTAAACACAGAAGTCTGGCTTCTATGCTCGCTTCCCCAGGCAGCACCCTCAGAACCTCCCCACACAGCGTGAAGGCCGGACAAGGAGGGACAGTTGGCGATGCATGGATGTGTTTATGGGCTTCAGAGACAGCATCCCATGTTGAATTAGGCATGCATGGCTGCACCCTTCCTCCTCTGGGTGCATGGCAAGGCACGGCCCTTAAGGCCCTTCAAAATCCTCAGCACCAAGCCCATGATGCTGTTAATCCGGCCCTGGTCCTCCTCCACCGCCGCTTCCACCTACACCGCCCATAGGTGTGCGCAGCCTATTGCATTAAGGTGTGCACCCCAAAGTTGAAATACACATGCATGTGTTTGCCAGCAGGGAGAGTAATGTATCGGGGCCATGTACCTGTAGGCAAGGAGAAATAGAGCAGAGCAGGTCCCAGGGAGATCTTTCCCATCTCCTCACTGGCAATGCTATGTGCCCTAGGTGATTAGGGTGTGCCCAGGCACACCCAGCACACCCTGTGCGCACGCCTATGTCACCGCTAGGCTTGTGACGGTATCAGATTTTCATGCTGCGATTAATTGATTAAGGTTTTGCCACGGTATACGGTATTATCACGGTATTCTATTATTAAATTTAAATTATTAAATTTCCACCTCACTTCAATTTCATTGCTGAATTTAGGGGCTTTGGTTCACTTATGCACATTATTATATAGTCAGTCAGTACAGACTCTGTGAACCAGGCCTAAAATAGGTCATCAAGCAGTGTCTGGCCTAACTGGTGATAACTGGTTCTGGCGCTCGGCTCCGATCCGATGGCCTGGTCATTAAGAGGGCAAATCCTTGTGGTCAAGAAGTGGTTAAACCTGAAGGAGGTGTTGTTTATAAATTACTTTACTATTGCTTTAGGCCTGGTTCACATGTATGCGGGTTGGTGGTTCACATTTGCACAGGCATAGCAGCCCATTGATTTGAATGGGCTGCTATGCCCTCATTTTCCGCAGAAAAAAGGTGCATGCAGCATTTTTTTAAAATTCAGTGGCCTTGAAATCCATCCTGCTTTTGCACCATGCGACTAACCTGCAGTTCCTGCTCTGGCAAGCTTTCTGCATTTTTTGTATACGTGGGCACGGCATTTAAAAATAAACAGTTTGCGTGTGCAGCAACGGCAGGTAAGTCGCATGGTGCAAAAGAAGGATGGATTTCATGGCCACTGCATTTTTTTAAATTCTGCATGCACCTTTTTTCAGCTGAAAACGCAGGCATAGCAGCTCAAGCCCATTCACATCAATGGGCTGCTATGCCTGTGCAAATGTGGGCCCCCAACCCGCATACATGTGAACCAGGCCTAAAGCAATAGTAAAGTCATTAATTGGTTAAACCTGCAGGAGGACCGGTGTTTTTATCTATTAATGACTTTACTATTGCTTTAGGCCTGGTTCACATGTATGCGGGTTGGGGGCCCACATTTGCACAGGCATAGCAGCCCATTGATGTGAATGGGCTTGAGCTGCTATGCCTGCGTTTTCAGCTGAAAAAAGGTGCATGCAGAATTTAAAAAAATGCAGTGGCCATGAAATCCATCCTTCTTTTGCACCATGCGACTTACCTGCCGTTGCTGCACACGCAAACTGTTTATTTTTAAATGCCGTGCCCACGTATACAAAAAATGCAGAAAGCTTGCCAGAGCAGGAACTGCAGGTTAGTCGCATGGTGCAAAAGCAGGATGGATTTCAAGGCCACTGAATTTAAAAAAAATGCTGCATGCACCTTTTTTCTGCGGAAAATGAGGGCATAGCAGCCCGTTCAAATCAATGGGCTGCTATGCCTGTGCAAATGTGGGCCGCCAACCCGCATACATGTGAACCGCCAACCCGCATACATGTGAACCACCAACCCGCATACATGTGAACCAGGCCTAAAGCAATAGTAAAGTCATTAATAGATAAAAACACCGGTCCTCCTGCAGGTTTAACCACTTCTGGATCGCAAGGATTTGCCCCTTTAAAGACCAGGCCATCGGATCAGAGCGCCAGGACCAGTCATCACCAGGTAGGCCAGACACTGCTTGATGGCTATATAATAATGTAATGTGGGCTGCTAGGCGTGTGTGTGTGTATATATATATTTATTAGAGCTGCACGATTCTGGCCAAAATGAGAATCACGATTTTTTAGCTTGGAATAAAGATCACGATTCTCTCACGATTCTCTGTGTAACAAAAAAAAAAAAAATTGGGATAACTTTACTGTTACGTTTTTTTTTTTTTTTTTATTCATTAAAGTCTAATCATTGCGTTTGAAAGACTGCTGCGCAAATACAGTGTGACATAAAATATTACAACAATCGCCATTTTATTCTGTAGGGTCTCTGCTAAAAAAATATATAAAATGTTTGGGGGTTCTAAGTACTTTTCTAGCAAAAAAAAAACTGATTTTAACTTGCAAACAGCAAGTGTCAGAAAAAGATCCAGTCTTTAAGAGGTTAAACTTCCTTTCTCCCTGGCAGAGGGAAGGAAAAGATACAAATGTAATCATTTTTGTTTATAGTTAGGAGACTTAATGCTGAAAGGTGTTAGCTGAGTGAGTGAATGAGTCATCCAGCTCACTGAAATGTATCAATTCACAAGTCAGGCAGACTTGACAGAGAAACTCGGTATTTTAAAAATGCCACAATAACAATACCGTGGCTATGCAATACCGCGATATATCGAATTACCGAAAACCGGCATATGTCTAGTCACCGCCACATCCACCACCACCTCAACCTCCCTCCTACTCCATATGGGCCTCGTCCTTCAGAGATGAAGAAGAACATTGTTTTATTTTTCTGTTTTTTTTTGTTGTTTTAAGTTATTTCCCTATCCACATTTGTTTGCAGAGCACTTGCCATGCTCTTAATTACGTTTTGCTGCCATTTGCAGCACTCTAGCCCTTTCCTTTGGTGTTTTAGAGCCATTTTAGTGCCTTAAAGTTCGGGTCCCCATTGACTTCAATGGGGTTCGGTGTCCGGGAAAAGTTCGGTAAAAGTCCGGGACACGGACCCGGACTTTTTTTTAAAGTTCGGCCGAACCCGTCGAACACGGACATCTAGGTGTTCGCTCAACCCTAGTGATGACCTGTAAGAGCTTTTAAAATGCTGTCTATGGACAATATACAGTATCAAATGTGTCTTCATTTTTCAGGGGGCATGCAATTTTAAAGCTTGGCATATTGGGCATTTATGTACTCAGGGCAACCTCATCTTTTATATTTTACCAAAGAATGGGTAATGTATAGGGTTGAGCGAACACCTAGATGTCCGTGTTCGACGGGTTCGGCCGAACTTTAAAAAAAAGTCCGGGTCCGTGTCCCGGACTTTTACCGAACTTTTCCCGGACACCGAACCCCATTGAAGTCAATGGGGACCCGAACTTTAAGGCACTAAAATGGCTCTAAAACACCAAAGGAAAGGGCTAGAGTGCTGCAAATGGCAGCAAAACGTAATTAAGAGCATGGCAAGTGCTCTGCAAACAAATGTGGATAGGGAAATAACTTAAAACAACAAAAAAAAAACAGAAAAATAAAACAATGTTCTTCTTCATCTCTGAAGGACGAGGCCCATATGGAGTAGGAGGGAGGTTGAGGTGGTGGTGGATGTGGCGGTGACATAGGCGTGCGCACAGGGTGTGCTGGGTGTGCCTGGGCACACCCTAATCACCTAGGGCACATAGCATTGCCAGTGAGGAGATGGGAAAGATCTCCCTGGGACCTGCTCTGCTCTATTTCTCCTTGCCTACAGGTACATGGCCCCGATACATTACTCTCCCTGCTGGCAAACACATGCATGTGTATTTCAACTTTGGGGTGCACACCTTAATGCAATAGGCTGCGCACACCTATGGGCGGTGTAGGTGGAAGCGGCGGTGGAGGAGGACCAGGGCCGGATTAACAGCATCATGGGCTTGGTGCTGAGGATTTTGAAGGGCCTTAAGGGCCGTGCCTTGCCATGCACCCAGAGGAGGAAGGGTGCAGCCATGCATGCCTAATTCAACATGGGATGCTGTCTCTGAAGCCCATAAACACATCCATGCATCGCCAACTGTCCCTCCTTGTCCGGCCTTCACGCTGTGTGGGGAGGTTCTGAGGGTGCTGCCTGGGGAAGCGAGCATAGAAGCCAGACTTCTGTGTTTACAAGTGACAGAAGAGCGGTAACAGTGAATATGGCCAACCCGGGGCCTATATAAAAGGTAGGGGCCTGGAGCTGCAGCTCCAATAGCCCCTACATTAATCTGGCCCTGAGGAGGAGGACGAGGTAGCCAACACTGCTTCTTTTCAAAAATTTTAAATGAGGGTACACCCCAAAAGAGTGAGAAAGAGCAAAAATGGAACAATGGGTGGGTAAGGTCGGTATCCATTGCTATTCTGCATAAGGTACGGAAAAGTCCCGTGGGATCCATGCCTGGTTCATTTTAATGAACGTGAGCTTGTCCACATTGTCTCTGGACAGGCGGCTGCGCTTGTCTGTTATAACGCCCCCAGCCGTGCTAAATACCCGTTCAGATAATACACTGGCTGCAGGGCACGCCAGCACCTCCAAGGCGTAAAGGGCAAGCTCAAGCCATGTGCCCAATTTGGAGACCCAGAAGTTGAAGGGGGCAGACCCGTCATTCACTACATGTAGGCGTGTGCACACATACTGCTCCACCATGTTGGTAAAATGCTGCCTCCTGCTAAGACGTTCCATCTGAGCTGCTGGTGCTGCTGTTTGTTGTGGCGTGCTGACAAAGCTTTTCCACATTTCGGCCATGCTAACCCTGCCTTCTGAGGTGCTGGCGGTGCCCTGGTTGCGTTGGCGACCTCCTCCTCCTCCTCCTCTGCCTTGTGCTTCCACTGTGGCCCCGCTGTCAGATGGGAATGCCAGCAGCATGGCGTCTACCAGCGTGCGCTTGTACTCGCGCATCTTGCGATCGCGCTCCAGTGAGTGAATTAAGGACGGTACGTTGTCCTTGTAACGGGGATCCAGCAGCGTGGCCACCCAGTAATCAGCACAAGTTAGAATGTGGGCAACTCGGCGGTCGTTGTGGAGACACTGCAGCATGTAATCGCTCATGTGTGCCAGGCTGCCCAGAGGCAACGAAAGGCTGTCCTCTGTGGGAGGTGTATCGTCCGTGTCCTCTGTATCCCCCCAGCCACGCACCAGTGATGGCCATGAGCTGGCCTGGGTGCCACCCTGCTGTGAACATGGTTCCATCTCCTCCTCCAGCTCCTCCTCCTCCTCATCCTCCTCATCCTCCAGAACTGTGCCCCTGCTGGACAATTGCGTCCCTGGCGTTTGCGTGTGCAGGAACCCACCCTCGGAGCCCCTTGCGAATGACTGCCCTGAAAGCCTTGGAAATGTTACCTCTTCATCCTCCTCCTCCTCCTCATCCTGTGCCACATCCTCTTCCATCATCGCCCGAATTGTTTTTTCAAGGAGGCATAGAAGTGGGATAGTTAAGCTGAGAACGGCGTCATTGCCACTGGCCATGTTGGTGGAGTACTCAAAACAGCGCAACAAGGCACACAGGTCTCGCATGGAGGCCCAGTTAAATTAAATAGCGGAATAGAAAATATGATCCAAAAAAAGTGTATGTATATCACACGTACACAACCACACTGGGCCCCAATTACTATTGTTTGTACCCCTAAAAGGCTAGATGAGGAGTAGGGGGAGTATGGAACAGGCAGCACCCTCAAACCTTCAGAAGTATGAGATGAACCCCAACAACTTGGAAAGGTGGATCTCTCTCACACGTACCGACACAGACTATCCCGCAATTCAATTGATCCTCAAAGGTTTTTATTGAATAGCGGAATAGGAAATATGATCAAAAAAAGTGTATGTATCTCGCACGTACACAACCACACTAGGCCCCAATTACTATTGTTTGTACCCCTAAAAGGCTAGATGAGGAGTAGGGGGGGCAATGTTCCCTCTAATTTTTTACTGTGCTGAGCAAATAAAAAAATTTCTGAGCGCAAACCTTTAGACTGAGCAATTTCATCAAAAATCATATATTGTCACAAAAAGTGCATGCTGCCATTAACTAATGGGCTATAGTTTGATAGAATATTAGTAAATCGTTTTAACTGTTCAACCAATTTTACAGTTTATTATACTGTAAACTTGGTTGTGAACAGTTAATACGATTTACTAATATTCTATCAAACTATAGCCCATTAGTTAATGGCAGCATGCACTTTTTGTGACAATATATGATTTTTGATTAAATTGCTCAGTCTAAAGGTAATAGTAATAATAAATGTTCAATAGGCTATTTTTAAGCTGTGGTTACATTTTGGCACCAAGTTTGAAAAGTTTACACAGTAAAGTGAATACATTCCAAACACAGTCCTGGTTTCCTGACAGATATAATGCATACTGTTCACAATTGTGGGGCTACAGTAACACATCCATCCATTATAGAGATGTGTTTGTTCTCAGTGCTGGCAAATGAGCTACTGTGCACAGTGCAGCTCAGGAGAGAACTGGGCAGGGTAGAAGAGGGACATTTGGGGGACATGCAGGTGTTCAAGGTTAGTACAGGGGTTCCTTTAGTAGTTCAGGGTGGTGGGAGCCATTACCAAGGCAGACGCACCACCTTATGGTATGGGTATGGCACTAATAAAAGGTTTCCTTTTTGAAAGCCAAATGCACATTTTCACAGTGTTACACCAGCACACAGTATGTTGCAGTTGTAATGAGATTCATTTTGAGTGGTAGCCAACAAAGCAACGCACCTCCAATGCACATATCTTGCTGTGCATCATTAATACACCACCATGCAATGTGTCACAATGCATTTCCAAAATTGAGGCATGCCCATTTTGTGAGACATTTAGCTGCTTTGCCACTGCCAGCCTATTGATCCCAAACTCCCTCAAAATGCCAGGTCATTGCGGACGGCATCCAGCAGTATAGAAGTGTTCTGCTGGCTGAGTGGATCTTCTGGTGTTTGACCAGCCGTGACTTGGCCCCCGCGAGCCCCCCCGTGCACTTACCTCACGGATGGTCATGGACCCGGTCACTTCAGTCCCCGGCTTCCCGCGTCTCCGTCCTCCCGAGTCCCGGCGCCTCCTCCTCGGCCAATGGCATGAAGTTGGCCTTTCGGCCAATCAGGAAGCGGGAGGACCCGCTCCCTGATTGGTCAGGAGGAGGATCCGTGTGACAATGGCGAATTTTCATTCGCTATTGTCACACAATGGGCGTGCTCTCGAGGCGCACGCTCTGTTCCCCGGCCGCCACGTCCGTGCAGTCTAAATAGGTGCGCGGTCTAAATAGATGCTTGCGCGGGACCGTAATTTTCACTGCGCGTCCGCGCATGCGCGCACTTTAGGGGGAACATTGAGGGGGGGTATGGAACAGGCAGCACCCTCAAACCTTCAGAAGTATGAGATGAACCCCAACAACTTGGAAAGGTGGATCTCTCTCACACGTACCGACACAGACTATCCCCCAATTTAACTGATCCCCAAAGGTTTTTGATTAAATAGCGGAATAGAAAATATGATCCCAAAAAAGTGTATGTATATCACACGTACACAACCACACTAGGCCCCAATTACTATTGTTTGTACCCCTAAAAGGCTAGGAGTAGGGGGAGTATGGAACAGGCAGCACCCTCAAACCTTCAGAAGTATGAGATGAACCCCAACAACTTGGAAAGGTGGATCTCTCTCACACGTACCAACACAGACTATCCCCCAATTTAACTGATCCCCAAAGGTTTTTGATTAAATAGCGGAATAGAAAATATGATCCCAAAAAAGTGTATGTATATCACACGTACACAACCACACTAGGCCCCAATTACTATTGTTTGTACCCCTAAAAGGCTAGATGAGGAGTAGGGGGAGTATGGAACAGGCAGCACCCTCAAACCTTCAGAAGTATGAGATTGTGTTCACTGTACCCCACAAAGATTGAGTTCACTGCACCCCACAATGATTGTGTTCACTGCACCCCACAAAGATTGTGTTCACTGCACCTCACAAAGATTGTGTTCACTGTACCCCCCAAAGATTGTGTTCACTGCACCCCACAAAGATTCTGTTCACTGTACCCCACAAAGATTGTGTTCACTGCACCCCAAAAAGGATGTTGTTCACTGCACCCCAAAAAGGATGTTGTTCACTGCACCCCAAAAAGGATGTTGTTCACTCCACCCCAAAAAGATTGTGTTCACTGCACCCCACAAAGATTGTGTTCACTGCACCCCAAAAAGATTGTGTTCACTGCACCCCAAAAATGATTTTGTTCACTGCACCCCAAAAAGGATTTTGTTCACTGCACCCCAAAAAGGATGTTGTTCACTCCACCCCAAAAAGATTGTGTTCACTGCACCCCAAAAAGATTGTGTTCACTGCACCCCACAAAGGATTTTGTTCACTGCACCCCAAAAAGATTGTGTTCACTGCACCCCAAAAAGGATGTTGTTCACTGCACCCCAAAAAGGATTTTGTTCACTGCACCCCAAAAAGATTGTGTTCACTGCACCCCACAAAGGATTTTGTTCACTGCACCCCACAAAGATTGTGTTCACTGCACACCAAAAAGGATTGTGTTCACTGCACCCCAAAAAGATTTTGTTCACTGCACCCCAAAAAGATTGTGTTCACTGCAGCCCAAAAAGATTGTGTTCACTGCAGCCCAAAAAGATTGTGTTCACTGCAGCCCAAAAAGATTGTGTTCACTGCAGCTCACACAGAGAAAAATGGATGTGGATCACTGACACCTGCCTATCTCCAATCCCACACCACACAGCAATATCGATTGTAGTTTGTAGAACACAGTTTCCCTAAAATTCAGCAGACTCTGTCCCTAACAGGATTGAGAAGAGATCGTAGATCAGGATTGAGTGCAGACCCCACCCCCCACACAGCAATATCGATTGTAGTTTGTAGAAGACACTGACCCTATAATTCAGCAGACTCTATCCCTAAAATGCCTACAACTCGCCCTGCCTAAACACTCCGACCTGTCCCTCAATTCTATCCGGACACAAATGGTTTTTTCCTGCCTATCTTTCCCTAATCAGCAGCCAGCACGTTGATGTGTGCTCTGTCCCTGAATCTAAGCAGCATAATGACGCCGCTGCGGCTGCCTCGAACTTATAAAGACTTGGTCACATGCTTCAGACGGCCAATCACAGCTACTGAGACATTTGCAGGCATGGCTGGGATGGCTTAAGGCACACCAGTTAAACGATTGTTGATTGGCTGTTGAAAGCCCGCCATGAAAAGAGCGCCAAAGCATGCAAAACCCGGAAATAAAACGACCGAACACGGATTTTTACCCGAACATACAGTAAAGTGTCCGTGTCCGTGTTCGGGTACAAAAAATCCAATTATTCGGTACGAACACGAATAATACAGTCCGTGTTCGCTCAACACTAGTAATGTATTGTGCTTGTGCACCACAATTAACTGTAATGTATTTTTTTAACTGAACATTTGCGCTTGAATAACTATTGTTCATGCATTGCTTGAAAATTGGACCTAACACAATGTTGCTTCCCAAGGTGTCTGCTTCAAAAAATATTAATGTTTTGGGGTTTTAACTAAACTTCATGTCTAAATGTATTTTTTAAACAGGTGTGCAAAAAATGTCTCAGGCCAAAAGGTTAAAGGCCAACACCTTCCAAAATTGACATTCCATTTTTGGTTTAGTTGAACCACTGTCCACTTCTTATAACTGTCTTAGTGTTGGCTATCCTGCTATACATCATTCACATCACCCCCAGGTTATCTGCTCAAAGTAGAACCACCTTTTCATTTTACTATGATGGGGATGGTGCAGAAAAGCTCTGGGTTGCGGACTTTTTTTCTTGCCCTCCGCAGCTAAACAGCGTGACTGGGTTGCACAAAGAAGGTAACTATATGCTTCTGTGTATGGGAGGAATAAAGTGGTTTTAAACTCAAAACCAAAAATGTTATTTATTGTAATTTACCAATCATTGTGGTGGCTGCATCAATTTTCTTCTCTTACGCTTTTTTCCCTCTGTTTTTACTTGGTTATCTGCCCAGTAACATACCTTCTGTATTAGAGTGCCCCCACTCTTGATGATGGAGCACAGGGGGCACCTTTGGGCGTCAGCATTGTCAGTTGGGTGTGGGGGTGTGGGGGGTTGAATGTACTGGCAATTTTTAAATACACTAACAAATTGAAGCCAAACTCCAGCTGTTATTTTTGTAGCACTGCCCCCTTGAGGACTGCTGGATAACACACCTTTGGGTCCCCCTGGGTTACCTTTAGCTACATTGGCATTCACAGATTAACACTTCCCCTCTGATTCCCCTCTGCCTTGATAGAAGCCGGTTCTGCTCATGCAGGTGTAACTTGCCCTTTTCCAGGCCGTGGCTCGGCCTGAATCACCTGGGTGCACTTCACCCCTGACAGAGATGTATAGTAACTAAGTAGAACTACTTAACTACTGTACGTAAGTACCGAAAGGCGGTATCTGTACTTTCCTAGAGTAGAATTTTTTTCTCCTACTTCCACTTTTACTTCACTACATTTTTTCAATGATTTCAATACTTCTACTCCAATAGTTTTTTTTGTGCTGCATAGTTACTCGTTACAATTTTAAAAATTACCACTGCCAGAACAGTAGATGGCAGGTTTCATGAAGCTCAAAACATGTGTATTATCAGCGCATACGAAAATAAAAGCTACTGTATGTATAAATAAAAGCTGCATTTGAAATAATAAAAAACAATATGATGTTCAAACTTTTGACTTCTTTCTTTAATAACTACACAATACAGTACTTGTACTTTTACTTTCAGTACTTGAGTAGCAATTTTTTTTTCAAAACTACTGGTACTTTTACTTTCAGTACTTGAGTAGCAAAATTTTAAAAAAAACTACTTGCAATACTTAAGTACAAAAAATGTTGAATACTTTAGTACTTCTACTCAAGTCACTTTTTGATCGAGCACTTCCACTTCTACTCAAGTCACTTTTTGATTGAGCACTTGTACTTTTACTCAAGTATGGGTTTCGAGTATTTTATACAACTCTGAGTCCTCCGAGGTGTGAGTCTCCCTGGTCTGGCAAATGGCAGTGTAAGTCTTCACTACCGACCCCGGCAACGCTCGCAGCACTCCCCTTCCTCTGCCTACAGGGATCCTCATGGGTGCCCGTGCTTCTTGAGTGAAGCCTGTCTCTCAGATAACACACAACTTTCTGGGCTGACTTTCACTCGGCCCTACCTGCACCAGCAAATTGCTGCAGTGTCCGAAAGAACTCCAGCCCTGCAGCCGCATGGACAAATTCAAGCATTGGTGACATACCAGCCTGAGATGCTCCTTGCCCTTCCTGCTGCACAGTGCCAGTCCTCCCTTGGGCACAAACCGCACTCTGGTGTCCCACAGGACCGACTCTGGTAATTCTACCAACTTCTTAGGTACTCTAGCAACACATGGGATAGCCCCTACGCTCCAGCTCACTCCAACATCCGCCATCTTGCTCCTCCACACACTTGTCTCCCTCTCAGCTACACCTGAAGGCGGAAGTGATGTCTCAGCTCTCTTCCTCTGTTCGGATTGGCAGTCTGTGGGTGGCGACTCCGCCCACAACTCCAGACTAGCTGATTCTCTGGCGGTGGCTCCACCTGTTAGGCAAACCTCTTCAACGCCCGATTTCCCACGCAGTACAGTAACCTTTTCCCTGCTGCTCCAACTCTGCTCAGCCAGTACGAAGGTCACTGCATGACAGAATGTGTTCCCCAATCCACACACATCCGCCATTCCTGTCTGCACCTGGGCCTCAGTTGCACTTCCATCTTGCCAAGCCAACTGACCTCTTGCGTTGCTTAGTAAAATTGTCCTGCTGTCATAAATTGCACGGCCAACATTTTTCTCCACAGCACATGTACAGACATGACTTCCCATACTGTTTCGGAAAATTGTCACGCTGTCATGAATTGCACAGTCAACACTTTTCTTCACAGTACATGCACAGACATGACCCCTGACACACCGATCCCTGTGTCCCGGGTCACTACTCTCTTCGTCCACACTTGCACTGATTACAGTAAAGCAGACACAGTCTTTTTGTACAATACAGTGCATCTCCTCTTCATCAACTCTGCTGCATTTTACTTGAGAACAGATACTGTTTCCTGTATAATTGTCCATTCATTGCCCATGGCAACCATCATTACTAACTTGACTTGTCAGCACACTTTCACTGATCACTGTAAGGCAGATATTATCCTCTTCACTGACACTCCAGTACATTACTTGGGAAAACATGGCATTACTTGGCGGAATTTCTCGGCTGTTGCTGCTAGCACCCGTTGCGGTAACCCAGGAGTGCATCCCGGACAAGCCCCAAAATGTAGCACTGCCCCCTTGAGGACACACCTTTACTGTTAGCAACATTGTCATTCACAGATTAACACTTTACTTCTTTGGCTCAGTCAATGATAAGTCCAGGGGTATATAGTTTTTGGTGTTTTATTTTAAATAGGGATGGGAGAAAGGAATAGTGGGATACTCCAAATTGAACTATTCACAATGGATGAGGACTCCTATCTGAAGATGCAGCCAGGCTGAAGATTCACCTTGCCACTAGATCAATTTAGGTCAAGTCTCTGTTCAGATGACTTAGTTAGGTAGATTATCTTCCGGATACCTGCCTAGTATCCCCTTTCATTTCACAGACTGACACCCGTCCTCTGACTATCCTACACCGGGGTCAAGCCCCTAGACACTCTCCCCTGTACTTACGATACTGTTTTTCAAGGGTTTCCAGTGTCTCTAGCCCTCCAGTCAGTTCTGCTGGACCTCTGGATTCAGTTCCTTTCCTCTGGTCCCCAGGCCAGGCTGACTGCCTGTGACCGCGTGCCACTGCTACAGAGGAGGAGGCAGCTGCCACCCTCCCTCCGGGACTCTGCTCACCAGCCAAAGACCCAGCAGCACATGTGCTCCTGGCTTTTATACAGTACCCAAAATGCACTGAGGCAGCCAGTCTCTACCAATCACTTACTTACTGGATCACCAAATGAAACTAGAAGAAAGAAAGCCTAAAAAAGAAAATGAATGCAGCCATCACATCTTAGAAATGGTAAGCTGCAATATACACTGAACAAAATTATAAACGCAACACTTTTGTTTTTGCCCCCATTTTTCATCAGCTGAATTCAAAGATCTAAGACTTTTTCTATGTACACAAAAGGCCTATTTCTCTCAAATATTGTTAACAAATTTGTCTAAATTTGTGTTAATAAGCACTTCTCCTTTGCTGAGATAATCTATCCACCTCACAGGTGTGGCATATCAAGATGCCGATTAGACAGCATGATTATTGCACAGGTGTGCCGTAGGCTGGCCACAATAAAAGGCCACTCTAAAATGTGCAGTTTTACTGTATTGGGGGGGGGGGGGGGTCTGGGGGGTCCGAAAACCAGTCAGAATCCGGTGTAAACAACATTTGCCTCACGCAGTGCAACACATCTCCTTCTCATAGAGTTGATCAGATTGTTGAATATGGCCTGTGGAATGTTGGTCCACTCTTCAATATTGGCAAGACCTGGAACACGCTGTTGTACATGCCGATCCAGACCATCCCAAACATGCTCAATGGGTGACATATCCAGTGAGTATGCTGGCCATCCAAGCCATTCAGCTTCCAGAATTTTTTACAGATTCCTTGCAACATGGGGCCGTGCATTATAATGCTGAACCATGAGGTGATGGTTGTGGATGAATGGCACAACAATGGGCCTCAGAATCTCATCACAGTATCTCTGTGCATTCAAAATGCCATCAATAAAATGCATGGCAAAAACAGTAGTCGTCTTGGAGGTGAGTGTGGGGTTGTTATCATGTTGGAATACTGCCCTGCGGCCCAGTCTCTGAAGGGAGGGGATCATGCTCTGCTTCAATATGTCACAGTCCATGTTGGCATTCATGGTTCCTTCAATGAACTGTAGCTCCCCAGTGCCGGCAGCACTCATGCAGCCCCAGACCATGACACTCCCACCATCAAGCTTGACTATAGGCAAGACACACTTGTCTTTGTACTCCTTACGTGGTTGCTGCCACACACGCTTGACACCATCTGAACCAAATATGTTTATCTTGGTCTCATCAGACCACAGGACATGGTTCTAGCAATGCATGTCCTTATTCTTCTTGTCTTCAGCAAACTGTTTGCAGGCTTTCTTGTGCATCATCTTAAGAAGAGGCTTCCTTCTGGGATGACAGCCATGCAGATAAATTTGATACAGTATGCGGCTTATGGTCTGAGCACTGATAGGCTGACCCCCACCCCTTCAACCTCTACAGCAATGCTGACAGCACTCATACATCTATTTCCCAAAGACAACCTCTGGATATGATGCTGAGCATGTACACTCAACTTCTTTGGTCGACCATGGCGAGGCCTGTTCTGAGTGGAACCTGTCGTGTTAAACCACTGTATGGTCTTAGCCACTGTGCTGCAGCTCAGTTTCAGGGTCTTGGCAATCTTCTTGTAGCCTAAGCCATCTTTATGTAGAGCAACAATTCTTTTTTTCAGATCCTCAGAGAGTTCTTTGCTATGAGGTGCCATGTTGAACTTCCAGTGACCAGTATGAGAGAGTGAGAGCGATAACACCAAATTTAACACCAGAAAGAAAATTACGATGCTTGGCACCTTACTCCTGCACTCAGAATCAGGTTCTCAGGCTGCCTCTATCCCGGGACTCTCACTTGGCATCCACTAATAGCTAAGCCTTGCTGCCGTCTACGACCAGGGTGGTCGACAAAACACTGTAAACATAAACAAAAAGAAGGGCGCACCAGCCTAGCGCATTATCCTCAGTTGGCTTTTATTGATAAAATGTTAAAAAGTGGCTACTCACACACATGCGATGTAAACCAGCATGTCAACTCCATCGAACAACGTCCATGATGTAAGAGTCCAATGTCTCGTAAAAGGTGAAAGGCTAACACGTTTCGAGGCTGTGCCTCTTCCTCAGAGCCTGATTTAACACACCTGCTCCCCATTCACACCTGAGACCTTGTAACACTAACAAGTCACATGACACCGCTGAGGGGAAATGGCTAACTTCCAGTGACCAGTATGAGAGAGTGAGTGCGATAACACCAAATTTAACACACCTGCTCCCCATTTACACCAGAGACCTTCTAACACTAACGAGTCACATGACACCGCGGAGGGGAAATGGCTAACTGGGCCCAATTTGGACATTTTCACTTTGGGGTGTACTCACTTTTGTTGCCAGACATTAATGGTTATTTTGAGGGGACAGCATTTCTGCATTGCTGTCACATGAAAAGATATAATTAAATATTTACAAAAACATGGGGGGTTTACTCACTTTTGTGAGATACTGTATATTGCAATCACCTATATTTTCCTGATTTTCAAAACAATTTGCTCATTACTGTAGGCTAACTGGAAGGTCAGGTTTAAGATAGGCATCCCCACCCACTCAAAATGCCCTGATTTGGGCAATTAGCATCACACATCTGTGGCCAGCCTCTGAATTACTTCTTGTACAGTCACACAGACTTGTGTACAGTACTAGCACTGCTATTTATGTTTGTCTATCGTCATCTATTCTAGATGTTCCCTCACTACTCCTAACTTGCTGCCAATATATGCAAACCATCTACACCATTCTGCATAGCTCTCTCTTGATTAGTAAGGCAGCAGCTATGTACATAGTAAGTAGTATATTTTTACCTTGATACATGTTAACCTCAGTGACTCAAGCTGATAATCCTGGGGTGCCCTGTTTGTTGTTACGGTCAATTATACACACACCAGATGATAAAAACAGGATGTAACATGCATGGATGATGCAAGTCTGGGGGTTTTCCACTTTCATCATAAAAGCGGAAAAACCCTTCTCATGACAGTAATGTACCACTCCCCTTAGAGGGTGCCTATAATGTTTTTTAAGCGCAGACACATTTTAAAGTGGGGCTATAGTTTGGGTTCAGTTGTGGATTGCACACACAGCAACGCATGGTATGTCATGCATTCATGTGCAATGCATTAAGGCAGCCCATTTGTTATGAATGGGGTGTCAACGCATCACTGTGGATGAATGTACAGTGTGTGACACAGAGCAGTAAAACATGGTGTATGCATTGTGGTGCACTGTGATGTGTTGTGTTATGCAGTGGGCTCTACTGTATGTAGCACTACCCCATAGGAGCTGCTAAATATTTACCCAGATCTTCACTAGGTCCCACTTCTGTTCTTTACTCCAATAACCAGTCTAGGGGTTGTTGTTTCTATTGGAGAACTTGGATAGGGAAGGGATGTAGTAGAATACTTCAAAATTCAACTAGATACAAAGAAGACAGCTTCTTTAACTGAACTGTGGAATTATTGCATGATACACTGTACACACTTGTAGGAATCTCTTGCTCAGGCTATTAGCCAGTAGAGATGGGCCAAGAATCCCCCCTGTTTGGTTCTCAGCAGAATTACTGAACAGGGGAAATGTTCTAACCTGAATGGTGAACCCCATTAAAGAACCCATTATGGGAGCCGAACAGGAAAAATCATGCCTGCTTTGAAAGCTTATATGCAAGTAATTGGCCATAAAAGGGGTAAGGGGGTCTGGGTACTGCCCTGAGGGACATGTATCAATAAAATAAAAAAAGTTTTTTTGTCGGGAACAGTGATTTTAATTATGCTTAAAGTGCAATAATAAAAATGAAAAATACCTTTAAATATAGTGCCGGGGGGGGGGGGGGAGGGGGTCCCCCTAATGTGCCTATAAAGTAGCACATCTGTAGCATGTATTAAAAATGCTACAGCTATAATGACATTTCTAAAGAAAAAAATAAAAATTCCATTTAAAATTATTTGTGGTTACAATTGTCGCCACCTGGCTATTAAAAAAATAAAGAAAAAATGGCGTAGGGCACCCCCCAGTCCATACCACGTCAAAACTTTGACTAAAAACGCCTGGGGGTCCCCTCCAAAATCCATACCAGACCCCTATCTTGGCATGCAGCCTGGCAGGTCAGAAAACGAGGGGATGAGCAGCTCCCCCCTACTGAACCATACCAGACCACGACATTCCCTCAACATGAGAGGGAGTGGGTGCTTTGGGGCAGGGGAACACAATAGTGTCCCATTAAGGAAATCCATCGTCAATTACGCCGCCCGCTAATCCGAAAAATAGAAAAAAATAAAAACACTCTCACCTCCTGGGAGGCCTCCTGTGTTGACATTTCTTATATAGGCAAGGGGCAGGCCACCTGGTTACTTCAACCCCTTCTGACAACAGTAGCATCCTCCAGTGGTCCCCAACAGATCTCCTGGGGAATGGCTCCCCTCAGTCAGCTCTTCAGAATACTCTGGTTAGCATTTCAGCCTCCAGGCCTCCCAACTGAGGCCGCATGGCAGCAGGTGCTGAGGAGGGCACAGCACACCCCCCTCAGCTGGACTTTTCTCTACAGTAAAAGACACTATTGTTGTGTGTTCACTGAATATAAATACCATTCCCAGCATGCACAGGGGCCCCAATGCCTGTAATTGACTGAGATGCCATCCATATTTATGCTGCTGATCTACATGGATTACTCCTGTTCATCCAGAATCTTCCAAGGTTACCTGGATACCTGGATAGAGGAGCCAATACAATACATGTTATGAATGGGCTGTCAACTCATCACTGCAGATGAATGTATAAAAACTGCCGGGGGGCCCCCCAAAATCCATACCAGACCCCTGTCTGGGCATGCAGCCTGGCAGGTCAGAAAATGAGGGGGACGAGCAAGCGTCCCCCCCTCCTGAATCATACCTGGCCACCACATGCCTTCAACATGGGGGAGGGGGGCTTTGGGGCAGGGGGACACAATAGTGTCCCACAATGTAAATCCATCGTCAATCACGCCACCCGCTGATCTGAAAAATAGGAAAAAAATAAAAAGGCTCTCACCCCCTGGGAGGACTCCTGCTTTGACATTTCTTATATAGGCAAGGGGCAGAGATATCTGGTTCCCCTCCAGTGATCCCAGACAGAAGCTGCAGCACTATAAAACACACAGGACTCCCTTGCCAAACAATGTAACTTTCCTGTTAGGCAGGAAAGCTGCAATGTTTTGACTAACACTCTCCTGTTAAGCAGGAGACCACACTACACTAAACTATGTACATTCTAGCAACCTACCTAGGAGGGTGCTACATGAACAATGCATTGGTGTGCCACTGACAATAAATGGTATTGCAACGTACCACACATAGAACAAGTGCATTGCTAATCATTGTGGCAATACGCATTAAAGCACACGTTACCACAATGCACTTGAGTGAAAGGACCCTAAGTCAATGTGTTTTGATTTTACTTTTGAAAAAGATCCCCTAACAGCGTATGTAAATCAAATGCCTAAAATCTCATATAAGCTTTAACATGTTAAGAACATTTAAAATATATTTTCAATACAATACACAGTTAACCACTTAAGGACCGCCTCACGTACATATACTGCGGCAAAGCGGTCCTTAAACGCAAAATCACGTACCTGTACCTGTTTTCTTCAGCTCTGTGGTGCGCTTGTGCCACCAGCAACTCACTTCCGCTGTGATTGAATATGTAGCACCACCCCCGCAGGAGCTGCTGATTATATTATTGGGTCTACACCCTGCCTAACAACCCAATCAAATTGGCTCGATCCCTCCTCAGGCACAACTGACCCAGAATAGGACTGGACTATCAAATAGATACACAGGTTGGAATACAATACTTCACTATGCAACAATACCTTGTTACCTTCTTGAATAGTAGTCCTTCTGGGTGACACAATGGAACAACGCACAAGATTGTAATTAACCAAACTTAGTTTACTATGTATCAAATTGAATAGGGGAGATACAATACAATACAATACAAGTCCATAAAAGGTTATTTAAAACAGCTTTAAAAAGGTAGAAGAATACCCCCACACTCCTCCTGCATTAAGGCTAGACACAGTACCAGGTAGGTGGGCCTATCTGAGTCCCTCCCCCAGAGTTCTCTTCTTTCTTGTTGATCTTCGCTAGCAAGGTTATTGAATAGAGCTCATTTGTAATCCAGATTAGGAATAAAGATCAAGAGAGAAAAAAACAACGAGCTGTTAGTTGTCACCGCAGGGTGTCTGCGTAACTGAGCAATAACTTCTGCGAGAGAGATAAGCCTCTGGCGACTCCTTTACAGACCTTATTGTTTGTCTATGAGTCTCCTGAGAGAGTATGGTGATAAACCCCGGGGTTTTATCACCTCCTGCTGCGCTACCGCTATCTGTAGATAAAACTGTCTCTTCAGCAGATAAAGTCAGTTATTGGGCATGTGCCCTCTCACCAACAGAAGTTTCTCCTTCGCGCGCTTCCACTGCGGTCTCAGTCCTTTGGCTATATGCCAGCCGCGCGGGGTCCTTCTGGCGGATGACTTCCGGTCTCGGCAAACAGCAGTATGACCTCCAGGAATGTGCCTCGTGCTTGAGATGGGACGGTTCCACGTCGTCCCTCCAGGCTAAAAGGCTCTGGCCCAATATCCAGTGTCAGTCCTTCACTCTCGCTCGCTGGTTCTTCAGAGTCCAGCGCAGAAAGGCCCCCCCCCTTCGCGCGCTTCTCTCTTCCTTTAAATAACCTCCCCCATAGTGCCGTGCGGTGCAGCCGTGCACCCTGGATCTTGCAAAGCAGCCTGGGAGATGTAGTTTCTTCATCTTGTGAAAAGGAAGTCACAGCCCGGGAAATTCCATGCAGCTACCACTAGAGGGAGCCTAGTTCCTGGATCTTGCAAAGCAGCCTGGGAGATGTAGTTTCTTCATCTTGTGAAAAGGAAGTCACAGCCCGGGAAATTCCATGCAGCTACCACTAGAGGGAGCCTAGTTCCTTCCCACATATCAAACAGTGTCTTTAGGCATGTTTAACCCCGCTACACACTCCCCCCACTTGAGAAACTTTGGTCCCCAAAGAGGTCAACAGTATGTACCCTAGTGCATAGGTTGGCATTATACAACAAAAACATTAACATTTTGCTGAAATAAGTCAATCTGAATACATCCAATTTTGTATTCTAATAGCAGTGCAACAGTAAAACGATAAAGTGCAATTAATAAACAAATAAGTGATTTCTACAGTGTTAATATAGTGCTGATTTCTAGTGCTTTTATATAGTGCTCCTTTAAAAAGCACATGTGCCTTTGCAATTTCTTAAACACTTACATCTTAAAGTTTGTGTTGAAAAAAAAACATCAAAAGGTGAGAAAGAGAAAAAAACATATAGTGAGGTCAGAGCAACAAAATGTGCGCAAACATTAACTCACAAAGTAAACCAAATTGTGAACATCAAAAACTGTGCTTATTATAATGGCCAAACCCAATATCCTTATGTACAAACTTAAATGCAAACGTTTTCTACTTCAATACTTTGTTCTCATGATCTCTCACAGACCCCCCAAAACTTGGGTGGCTTGTACAGTTGTGCCTGGGGGTGAGCTAGGGTTGTCCCCCACCAAATCTACAGTGGAGGAACTAGGCTGGTCAGGAGATCTTTTGGAGGTAAAAACAGCTTCTTCCGAACATTCACCCAATTGATCATAGGTCAGTCTCTTAGGTGGGTGAATGACTCTCCTTTCCCTCTGTTCCCGTGGAGGCATGCTCTCAGAGGTGCTAGGATCAGGCACTTCTGAGGATTCTTCAATGTCCCCCTCCTCATGTTCCAACACAGAGGAACCTGATGGTTCAAGAGAGGTCAGTTCTTCTTCAGAGAAGGGTGCAACCTCCTCCTCAGGATCTTCATCCTCAGCTGCTTCTTCTGGAAGCATATGAAAGGGTATGAATTCAGGGGCTTCTGCCCGAAGGGCTCCTCTATCAGCCAAGTCAGATGAAGACAGGGAGGCAGGTGTGGGTTCTGGCAACTGAGATGACCACAACCAGTCGGGTACCTCCTCTTCATCTTCCAAATCTTCAGATGGAGATCTTCCCTCTCCCTCATCTGGGAGCGTCGTCTGAGATCTGGTAACTGGTCTGGACCGGCGAGAAGTCGAAGGGGCCTCTGACAAGTCTTCCACAGGGGGCATACGAACCGCTTCAGAGAGAGGCAGCAAATGGTTCCGATGCCAAGCCTTCAATGGACCCACACTTCCTTCAGGCCGAATTTGGTACACAGGAAGGTTTGGCAGTTGCTTGCAGATAACATAAGGTTGGGACTTCCAGCGGTCTGCCAACTTGTGTTTTCCCGGGACACCCAAGTTTCTCAACAAAACCCTGTCCCCTGGTTGCAGGTCATGGATCCGAACTTTTAGGTCGAAATTTTTTTTATTCCGCAGTCCACGTTGATCAGATGTGGCCTGAGCCTTGTCATAGGCCGCTTTCAGACTCTTCCGCAGTCGGTCCACATATCCTCTATGCGATGCTGAAGAGGTATGATCAGGCGAAATGCCAAAGGCCAAATCCACTGGCAACCGAGCCTCCCTTCCAAACATCAGCCGATAAGGGGAATATCCAGTAGCATCACTGACAGTGCTGTTGTAGGCATGCACAATGGCAGCTACGTGCTTGCCCCAATGCTGTTTCTTCTCTGAGCTCAAAGTCCCCAACATATCCAAAAGAGTCCTGTTAAATCGTTCAGGCTGGGCATCCCCCTGTGGATGGTAGGGAGTGGTTCTAGTCTTTTGAATGCCTAACATATCTAACAGTCTCTTGATCAGTCTGCTTTCAAAGTCCCTTCCCTGATCAGAATGGAGGCGTTGTGGTAACCCATAATGTACAAAGAACTTCTCTACAAGAACTTTGGCTACCGTTGAGGCCTTCTGATCCCTTGTTGGGAATGCTTGAGCATATCTGGTAAAATGGTCTGTTACCACAAGGACATTCCCCTGGCCACTCAGATCAGGCTCTAAGCAAAGGAAACCAATGCACACCAGCTCCATGGGTCCCTGACTTTGTAGATGGCCCATTGGGGCTGCTTGACGTGGCAGAGTCTTCCTCTGTATACACCGGACACAAGAATGACAGTATCCTTCAACTTCGGCCCTCATACAAGGCCAGTAGAACCTGTCCCTGACAAGCTGAAAGGTTCTTTCGGGCCCCAGATGGCCATGATTATCATGAAGAGCGGCCAGAACTCCCTCTCTGTATTTAGCTGGTAAGAACAGTTGCCACTTCTCCTCCAGATCTTCAGATGGACCTCTCCGGTAGGCCACTCCTTCTCTGATCTGTAACCGGGTCCACTCTCTATGCAACAGACGGGCCCCCTGAGGGGAGTCAGTTAGAAGCAACTCAGGGCTCTGGATCTCCAGAGCTTCCAAGAGAAGTTTTCCCAAAGGGTCTTCCAACTGCTCCTTCCGCAAGTCCCTTTTGGACAGCCGGGGCAAACCCTCCCCTTCAACTTGGGTCACCTGGCAGTAGCATTTGGGTACTCCGATAGCCGAAACCCCAATCTCTTCTGCTCTTGACCCTCCTCGGGATCGAAATTCAGTTCCCTGATATAGGGCACGCACCCCTTCTGGAGCCAAATGAGTCCATTCTTCCGCAGGTTCCTGTGGAACATGCAACCTTCTGGATAGGGCATCTGCATCCCTATTTCCGATTCCTGGCCGATACTTCAGGCTAAAATTGAAGCTAGAGAGGGCAGCCAACCATCGATGTCCTGTTGCATCCAGCTTGGCCGTAGTCAACAGATAGGTGAGGGGATTATTATCTGTCTTGACAATGAATTCAGCTCCGTACAGGTAGTCTTTCAATTTGTCAACCACTGCCCACTTCAAGGCCAAGAATTCAAGTTTGTGAGTAGGATAATTCCTTTCAGCAGGCAATAGGCTTCTGCTCACATAGGCAACAGGTCGCAGATGACCCTCATGCTCCTGATAAAGTACCCCCCCCCAGCCCATCTCGGCTGGCATCAACATGCAGTTCATATGGTTTTGTGGGGTCCGCATAGGCCAACACAGGGGCAGTGGTTAGGGTTTCCTTCAGCTGGACAAAGGCCCCTTCGCATTCCGGGGTCCACTGATCCTGGATGGATTCCTTAGCCTTCCGGGGGCCTATGGTGGACTTCGCCGGCTTTACCAACTCAGGGACATCATCTTCTTCATTCTTCAGGAGCTCATTTAGGGGTCGGGCAATCTGGGCGAACCCCTCCACAAACCTCCTGTAATAGGAGCAAAAGCCCAAGAATGACCGGAGTTCGGTCACATTTGTGGGTCTCGGCCAGGAAGCAACAGCATCCAGCTTGTCCGGGTCAGTGGCCACCCCTTCTTCAGACACGATATGGCCCAGGTAATGGACCGAGGACTGATAGAATTGGCACTTCTCAGGAGAAAGTTTCAGACCTTCTTCATGTAGCCTCTTCAAGACCTTTTCCAACCTCTCCTCATGTTCTTCTAAAGTTCTGCCAAACACGATAACATCATCCAAGTATACCAGTACCTCTATCAAATTCATATCTCCAACGGTCCTCTCCATCAGCCTTTGGAAGGTAGCAGGGGCCCCGGACAACCCCTGAGGCATGCGATTGAACTCAAAGAACCCCACAGGGGTGATGAAGGCTGTTTTCTCCCGATCTTCAGGGTGCATGGGGATCTGATAATACCCACTCTTTAAGTCCATCACACTGAACCACTTCGCCCCTGACAGACTCTGTAGGGCATCTTCGATTCGAGGAGTGGTATACTGGTCTGGGATGGTTCTTCTGTTCAGCGTTCGGTAGTCGATACAAAGCCTCAAAGATCCATTTTTCTTCCGGACTACCACTATCGGGGAAGCATACGGGCTCCTGGATTCTCGGATAATCCCGATCTTTTTGAGCTCTGCCAGCTGTTGACGTAGATCTTCTAAGTCACCTAAGGGGACTCGCCGGACTCTCTCCCTGAAAGGCTTGTCCTCACTCAGGCGGATCTTATGAGTAGCGCTCCTGGCACATCCCACGTCAAACTCGTCCTTAGAGAATATTTCCCTACATCGAGCAAGTTGTGCCTTGGCCCTCTTCACCCATTCCGGCGGGAGGGCAGCGTTTCCAGAGCAAAGCTCCTCTATAACCGCTTCACCCTGTTCCTTTTCTTTGAAATCAATGGGGGCAACTGGGGTAGCCGGGTTGACTTGGCCCAGGAGCACTCTGGCCGGTACCTTCACTGGTGTAATAGAGGTGTTTCTGACACTCACTAAAACCCTTCCACGGTTTTCCTGTAACACCTTCAAAGGGATCACCTCAGGGATCACTTCTATCCCTCTCTGTCTCTCCTTTTGACCTGATTCAAAGATAATGAAGGGACCCGGCTGTTGCCATGTGAGTTTAACAGAAGCCTTAAAACAGGCCACCTCTCCTGGCTGTAAGACCTTTTCTGCTCTATCCAGCTTCCAGAGTCGTCCAACTCCTTCTGCGGGGGTCTCTTGCTCCAACACTAATCGTTGGTAGGCCTGCCGTAGCATGGGATGGATCCTTGGCGCCTGAGCATCTTGTCCCTGGACCAGTTGTATCAGAAGGCGCCTTACCAGGTCAGTGTTTGTTCCTACGATGAGAGAGCTTTTGTTGGCCCCTGGTGGACGAGGACAGACCACCGCTAAGGTGTCGAAGGTTTCCGCTTCACCAGCCACTGATGGATCAAAGGTCAACTTGATTGGCAGATACCCGTCATAGGGAAAACTTTGGGTCCCAATACCCCATATCTCCAGATCTTCCAACTTCTGCAAAGGTAGATGGGTAAGATATTTATCATAGAAGTCTCTATACAAAAGAGTCACCTGGGCCCCTGTGTCAAGGAGGGCTCTTGTGTAAATTCCTTCCACCTGAACCGAGACCACTGGGGAGGGCCCGACCAAGTTAGTTGGGAATTCTCTTGATGTAGCCTGGTTGTCTGATTCAGTTCTCTGTACCCTGGCCCTCTTCTCCTTTTTCTTCCTTGATCTGGGCCCCCGCTGAACCCGGTGTGCATTGACTTTCCTTCCCTCAGTAACCCGGAGTCTAGAACTGGGGGTATTATATTTGGGTCTGACCCCCTGACTCAGTTTCCCTGATCCTGCACCACTTCTGGAGTCCCTTAAGACTGGCGGACACCCGGTTGACTCCTTCACCGGTGTCCTCTGAAGTTTCCCGCTGGCTCGCGAGGTTTCGCGGCAGCATTTCCTGAGCTGGGACATACCCTTCTAACATGCCCAACTCCCCCGCAGTTGAAACAAGTTAACAATCTTGCAGGCCGTGGCTCTGGATCTGTGCTGAGACTAACAGGTTCATCTGGCCTCTCCGATATACTCCCCTTGGGTAGAGTGGATACCTGACCAGTCAGGATGGACACCATTTCTATCAACTGAGACACTTGGGTCTTTAGAAGTTCAACTTGAGAGTCACCCTCTTCCACACTTATCACTCCAACCCGGGCAGTTGAGTCAAACTGCCGACTTTTCTTCTTGTTGTCCAACATAACCTCTTCCTCTCTGACCATTCGAATCAGATCGGGGTATTCTAGAATGCCGCCATCTCGACGAGTTCGTAACAGTATGGCAATGGGATCTAAAGGTTGAGCCCCTTTCAGAACCTGTCGTGCACGAGTCTCATCTATTTTCCGGTGGTCTATTCCTTTCTTTAACAGAATCTGGTGGATAATCCTATCCAGACGTTTAATGAATTCGGACAACTTCTCCCCCTCTTCTTGATAACAGTGGTCCAACTGGTAGAGAAGTTCAGCCGCGTTCTCCGTCCGACCAAACACATCTTGCAGAATGTCCAAATAATCCTGTGCAGTGCAGTTCTTCTTGCTAAGCTTTAGATTACGTACAGCCTCTAATGCAGGTCCCCTTAAACTCTCTGTGATTCTCTGCTTCTTGTGCTGTTCTGGTACCTCCCATTCCTCCAAAGCCTGAGTGGCGGTATCTAACCACTCTTCGAACCCATCTTCTGCTGAAGGCACAGGCTGTTTCCCAGAGAATGTCCGGAGCTTCCTATATCCAGTCATCAAATAGCTCGAGGAGTCCCTACTACATTTTGCCACAATCTCCCCAAGAACAGCACACAGTTCTGAGCTAAAAGTCGACAAAGGTGATGACTCAGGATGCCCTTCTTGGACACCTTTTTCTTGGCTGGATACCCCAGGGGTGGTGGATGAGGGACCCGCAATAGGAACTCCTGGATGTATCAGGAAAAGTTCTGTTTGGTCAGTAGTTTTTACACTGTTTCCGTTGAAATAATCAGGGACCCCCTTCCTCCACTCACACAGTGCATACGTGTGTGGGACAGTGGTGTCAGTTTTCATGTCAATCACCCAAAATTTCCTGTCTGTGGATAGTGCCCTCAAAACAGGGAGGAGCTTTTCTTCAGTCCAGGCTTCTCCCTTGATTTCAACCACCAGGCCATTTTCCACTATGACATTCTCTTCCTTGCACCACTCAGCAGCAGCGACAGGATCCATTTCTGCGTGGGAGGGGATTCTATGGCTGAGAGGGTTGTATTGCAGGACTGTAGAAATCCCGGACGAGCCCCCACGTGTAGCACCACCCCCGCAGGAGCTGCTGATTATATTATTGGGTCTACACCCTGCCTAACAACCCAATCAAATTGGCTCGATCCCTCCTCAGGCACAACTGACCCAGAATAGGACTGGACTATCAAATAGATACACAGGTTGGAATACAATACTTCACTATGCAACAATACCTTGTTACCTTCTTGAATAGTAGTCCTTCTGGGTGACACAATGGAACAACGCACAAGATTGTAATTAACCAAACTTAGTTTACTATGTATCAAATTGAATAGGGGAGATACAATACAATACAATACAAGTCCATAAAAGGTTATTTAAAACAGCTTTAAAAAGGTAGAAGAATACCCCCACACTCCTCCTGCATTAAGGCTAGACACAGTACCAGGTAGGTGGGCCTATCTGAGTCCCTCCCCCAGAGTTCTCTTCTTTCTTGTTGATCTTCGCTAGCAAGGTTATTGAATAGAGCTCATTTGTAATCCAGATTAGGAATAAAGATCAAGAGAGAAAAAAACAACGAGCTGTTAGTTGTCACCGCAGGGTGTCTGCGTAACTGAGCAATAACTTCTGCGAGAGAGATAAGCCTCTGGCGACTCCTTTACAGACCTTATTGTTTGTCTATGAGTCTCCTGAGAGAGTATGGTGATAAACCCCGGGGTTTTATCACCTCCTGCTGCGCTACCGCTATCTGTAGATAAAACTGTCTCTTCAGCAGATAAAGTCAGTTATTGGGCATGTGCCCTCTCACCAACAGAAGTTTCTCCTTCGCGCGCTTCCACTGCGGTCTCAGTCCTTTGGCTATATGCCAGCCGCGCGGGGTCCTTCTGGCGGATGACTTCCGGTCTCGGCAAACAGCAGTATGACCTCCAGGAATGTGCCTCGTGCTTGAGATGGGACGGTTCCACGTCGTCCCTCCAGGCTAAAAGGCTCTGGCCCAATATCCAGTGTCAGTCCTTCACTCTCGCTCGCTGGTTCCTCAGAGTCCAGCGCAGAAAGGCCCCCCCCCTTCGCGCGCTTCTCTCTTCCTTTAAATAACCTCCCCCATAGTGCCGTGCGGTGCAGCCGTGCACCCTGGATCTTGCAAAGCAGCCTGGGAGATGTAGTTTCTTCATCTTGTGAAAAGGAAGTCACAGCCCGGGAAATTCCATGCAGCTACCACTAGAGGGAGCCTAGTTCCTGGATCTTGCAAAGCAGCCTGGGAGATGTAGTTTCTTCATCTTGTGAAAAGGAAGTCACAGCCCGGGAAATTCCATGCAGCTACCACTAGAGGGAGCCTAGTTCCTTCCCACATATCAAACAGTGTCTTTAGGCATGTTTAACCCCGCTACAAATACATCGGGAGAAAATCATCGGATCCGGCGGACCTGATGTTCGCCGGCATCCCGCGATCATTTCCGAGGCTGACAGAAAGCAGTCTGCCTATTAAACAAGGCAGATCGCTGTTCTGTCAGAGGGGGACATGGAGATCGTGTGTTTCTGCTAAGATCTTCCCCCAGTCAAAGCATCCCCACACAGTTTGCAAACACTCTCCAGGAACACATTTAACCCTTTGATCATCCCTGATGTTAACCCCTTCCCTGCCAGTGTCATTAGTACAGTGACAGTGCATTTTCCCCAAAAAGAGTCACCCCGTATCAGATTTGTCCGCCCCAATGCCGCAGTCCTGCTAAAAATCGCTGATCACCACCATTACTAGTAAAAAAATAAAAAGTCCCTAAATCTATCCCATAGTTTGAAGACGCTATAACTTTCAACTAACTAACGAGAAAACCAATCAATATACACTTATTGGGATTTTTTTTTTTTACTAAAAACATGTAGCAGAATACATATTGGCCTAAATTGATGAAAAAATTTGATTTTTTACATTTTTTTGGATATGTTTTATAGTAGAAAGTAAAATATATTGTTTTGTTTTTTTCAAAATTGTCTGTCTGTTTTTGTTTATAGTGCAAAAATAAAAATAAAAATAAAAAAATTAGTGAAATTAGTATTTGATCCCCTATCAATCAGCAAGTTTTCTGGAACCCAGGTGTCTTCTATACAGGTGATGAGCTAAGATTAGAAGCACACTCTTAAAGGGGGGGTGCTCCTGATCTCAGCTTGTTACCTGTATAAAAGACCCCTGTCCACAGAAGCAATTAATCAATCAGATTCCAAACTCTCCACCATGGTGAAGACCAAAGAGCTGTCCAAGGATGTCAGGGACAAGACTGTACACCTACACAAGGCTGGAATGGGCTACAAGACCATCCCCAAGCAGCTTGGTGAGAGGGTGACAACAGTTGGTGCGATTATTTGCAATGAAAGAAACACAAAATAACTGTCAATCTCCCTCGGTCTGAGGCTCCATGTAAGATCTCACCTCCTGTCATTTCAATGATCATGAGAACGGTGAGGAATCAGCTCAGAACTACACGGGTGAATCATGTCAATGTTCCCAAGGCAGCTGGGACCATAGTCACCAAGAAAACAATTGGTAACACATTATGCCGTGAAGGACTGAAATCCTGTAGTGCCTGCAAGGTCCCCCTGCTCAAGAAAGCACATGTACAGGCCTGTCTGAAGTTAGCTAATGAACATCTGAATGATTTAAAGGAGAACTGGGTGAAAGTGTCGTGGTCAGATGAGACCAAAATTGAACTCTTTGGCATCAACTCAACACGCTGTGTTTGGAGGAGGAGGACCCCATGACCCCAAGAACACCGTCCCCACCGTCAAACATGGAGGTGGAAACACTATGCTTTGGAGATGTTTTTCTGCCAAGGGGACAGGACAATTTCACTGCATCAAAATGAACGATGGACAGGGCCATGTACCATCAAATCTTGGGTGAGAACCTCCTTCATTCAGCCAGTGCATTGAAAATGGGTCGTGTATAGGTACAGGTATTCCAGAATGACAATGACCCAAAACACACGACCAAGGCAACAAAGGAGCGGCACGAGAAGAAGCATGTTGAGGTTTTGGAGCGGCCTAGCCATAGAAAATATGTGGAGGGAGCTGAAGGTTCGAGTTACTAAACCTATCCCAAAATTATAGACTGATAATTTCTTTGTCAGTGGGCAAATGAACAAAATCAGCAGGGGATCAAATACTTTTTTCCCCCACTGTAGTAGATGCTGCAGAATTTGTCAGTAAGAAAAAACTAGGAAACATCTCTAAGTTTACAGGGTATTGGGATTTTCCAGCTGCTAAGGAGGCACCAGATGCCCCATACCCACCTAATAACACAGGATTCCTGGAAATATTTTCTGTTGATGGGGGGATTTGAATAATGTTGATGTAAGCACGGTCCAGCATTCTTGATGTGCCTCTGCAAGCTCCCTTCCTGGGGCTGTATCTGTACGTTGCAGACAAACTACAGCAAACATTTGTGAAACATTACACCAAAGGGGCTAGCCAGACGGAGTCTTCTCTGCTTTATAACATATCCAGTAATTATCTATATGACATGTAGTACTGAGGAAACATCACATCTGTTCATTCATTGAAAGAATATTCAAAGTCATCAAATTCCAATGGTACCTATGGCCCTCTATCTGTTAAATGTTATAGTAATTCACAGGTCAGATTTATGCACTATGCCATTGGTTCTTAAAGAGTGGTAAACATATCCCAGGAGAGTCCTTATACAGGGATCAGGGATTGCTTCGGTTGGCATAGTAATTGTATCATAAGGCTGACCACAGATCACTGCATGACTCTTCTGCTGAATAATCATGTCATGAACATGCACAAACAGGTTGGGAGGACACACACAGTAATTATCCTGCCACTAGATGTCCCTGCATGGTAAATGACAACCAAAGTCATTTAACCCCAAAGACTGAGGTCACACTGTGAGTGCAAGGCATCTAAAACCCACCCCGTGAGGGTTGCATCACCCTGGCACCCTGTACTTACAGTGTAATGATGCAGAGAGCTACACTGACATCATCAGTGACACACTGTGCATCATTGAGGACAGCCCACCACAGGGATATCTTCCAAATTGGGAGAGGATTCTGTGCACCATCTAAGGGTCTGAGGTCTTCAGTAAAAGGTAAGAATATATACAAAAAAAAAAAACCTCAAAAAAACAAAAATACTACAGTGGCTGCTCCAAGAGTGAGTTGAACTTGGCTGTAATGCTGAGAACAGTTTGCAGGCAGGTGCAGTCTGGTTCCTCCACTGTAGGTGGCGCCTGAGCGGAGCGGCGTCACAGATTGGAGAGCAAGTCAGGGGAAACCGATTTCTCTTTGGTTTCCTGGTTCCTGGAGGCAGTGCTCTGGTTGGCTACACTGCATCCAGGTGACCCTTGGTGGCCATCTTGGGTCAGCAGAGTATTTTATGTACTTGCTCCCCGGGTTTTGGCCTGCATTTGTGTGTGGGTAGTGTAGGGACAGGTCTTCAGCAGAGAGAGGTTACAGATGAGAAGAGAAAGCTCAGGGCTTGCAAGTTCCTTGGACATCTTCCCTTTGGGTATGAGATTGCAAGGACGCATTCTTCCTCTTCAGACAGATGCTGTCGATTTGACTGATACCTGCTCTGCTATGTGCTGTTGGTATTTATGAGTGCTTCTGGTTGGGCCCTCTCTGAGTTTGTTGTGAACTGTTTTGCCTTACTACAACACAAGTTTTGCCTTACTACAATACAAGTTCTGTCTTTGCCACAATACAAGTTCTACTGATTGCACCTGGACTGTGTGTGAGTTATTATCACCGCACCAGGCTATGCCCACCCACAATTTGGGCTTTAACCACTTCTAGACTGTCCTATAGCAGATTTACTGCTACAGGGCAGCCCTGCAGTGCAGGATCACATATACTGTATATAAAATGATATGTGATTCTGTACTTCCGCCAGTGAGCCGCCTCTGCCGCGATTATTTACAGCAGAAGCCAATCTGCGGGTGCTGGGCACTGGATGTACGCCATCACCCACCGATCATCAGGAAAACACACGTATGTAAATAAGGCAGATCTCCATTCTGACAGGAGGGAAGGGATAGATTTTGTAGGGAATACAATCCTTCTCTTCTTCTAGTAAAAGCAGTACACAAAAGCACTGGCTAGGCACACAGTTAACCCTTTGATCACTCTAGATATTTAAGCCCTTCCCAGCCAGTGTCATTAGCACAGTAACACTGTATTAGTGTCACTGGTTCCCACAAAGTATCAAAAGTGCCAGTTAGTGTCGAATTGGCCACCGCAATAGTCCCGCTATAAGTCGCTGCTCACCGCCATTACTAGTATAAAAAAAATAGTTATTAAAAATATTTTATATAAAAAAATACATAAATACAGTATATCACAAAAGTGATTACACCCCTCACATTTTTGTAAATCTTTTATTATATCTTTTCATGTGACACTGAAGAAATGACACTTTGCTACAATGTAAAGTAGTGAGTGTACAGCTTTTATAACAGTGTAAATTTGCTGTCCCCTCAAAAGAACTCAACACCCAGCCATTGATTTCTAAACCGCTGGCAACAAAAGTGAGTACACCCCTAAGTGAAAATGTCCAAATTGGGCCCAGTTAGCCATTTCCCTCCTCGGTGTCATGTGACTCGTTAGTGTTACAAGGTCTCAGGTGTGAATGGGGAGCAGGTGTGTTAAATTTGGGTATCGCTCTCACTCTCTCATACTGGTCAGTGGAAGTTCAACATGGCACCTCATGGTAAAGAACTGTCTGAGGATCTGAAAAAAAGAATTGTTTTTCTACATAAAGATGGCCTAGGCTATAAGAAGATTGCCAAGACCCTGAAACTGAGCTGCAGCATGGTAGCTAAGACCATACAATGTTTAAACAGGACAGGCCTTGTCATGGTCCACCAAAGGAGTTGAGTGCACGTGCTCAGCCTCATATCCAGAGGTTGTCTTTGAGAAATAGACGTACAGTATGAGTGCTGCCAGCATTGCTGCAGGGGTTGAAGGGGTGGGGGTCAGCCCCTCAGTGCTCAGACCATGCGCCACACACTGCATCAAATTGGTGTGCATGGCTGCCGTCTTCTTCTAAAGATGATGCACAAGACAGCCCAAAAAATAGTTTGCAGAAGACAAGCCTAAGGACATTGATTACTGGAACCATGTCCTGTGGTCTGATATGACCAAGATAAAACCTATTTGGTTCAGATGGTGTCAAGCATGTGTGGCGGCAACCAGATGAGGAGTACAAAGTCAAGTGTGTCTTTCCTACAGTCAAGCATGTTACAAGGTCTCAGGTGTGACATGGACTGAGGCTACATGAGTGCTTCCAGCACTGGGGACTGAGGCTACATGAGTGCTTCCAGCACTGGGGAGCTACAGTTCATTGAGGGAACCATGAATGCCAAAATGTACTGTGACATACTGAAGCAGAGTATGATCCCATATCTCTTCGGGGACTGGGGAACATGATAACGGCCCCAAACCCACCTCCAAGATGATCACTGCCTTGCTAAAAAGCTGAGGGTAAAGGTGATGGATTGGCCAAGCATGTCTCCAGACCTAAACCCTATTGAGCATGGGTGGGGCATCATCAAACGGAAGGTGGAGGAGCTCAAGGTCTCTAACATCCACCAGCTCCGTGATGTTGTCATGCAGGAATAGAAGAGAGCCTCAGTGGCAACCTGTGAAGCTCTGGTGAACTCTATGCCCAAGAGGGTTAAGGCAGTGCTTGAAAATAACAGCGGCCACACAAAATATTGACACTTTGCGCCCAATTTGGACATTTTAACTTAGGGGTGTACTCACTTTTGTTGCCAGCGGTTTAGACATTTATGGCTGTGTGTTTAGTTATTTTGAGAGGACAGCAAATTTACACTGTTATACAAGCTGTACACTCACTACTTTACATTGTAGAAAAGTGTCATTGCTTCAGTGTTGTCACATGAAAAGATATAATAAAATATTTACAAAAATATGAGAGGTGTACTCACTTTTGTGAGATACTGAATATACTATGACAGCTATAACACTCGCATGAACCATTCGATAAACATTTTACCAAAAAATGTAGCAGAATACATATTGGCCTAAATTTATGAAGACATTTTTTTTAATATGTTTCAGAGCAAAAAGTAAAAAAATTGATTTTTGTTTTTTTTTCAAAATTTTTGGTCTTTTTTGTTTAAAAAAAGAAAAAACGCAGAGGTGATAAAATACCACCAAAAGAAAGCTATATTTGTGGGGAAAAATTACATCAATTTATTTGGGTACAGTGTTGCATGACTGAGCAATTCACAGTTAAAGTAACGCAGTGCCGTTCACAAAAAATAACCTGGTTAGGAAGGGGGGTAAATCTTCCAGAAGTCAAGTGGTTAAACATTTTCTAAAAGAGTGATGCATCCTTTTAAAGGCCGGTTTGCCCAAAAACTGTATTTTAGGGTTGAGTCATCCAATGTCTTCTTATATGTCTTGGATACCCAAGCAGCAAGATCTTCCTGCCATAATGCCTTAACCTGCCCACCTAGGAATTTCAGGTGTTCCTTCCCACCTTTGTGTGTTCAGCCTCTCCTATTATGATCTTACCCATATAAAATAGGTAACATCCAGCAGGGATAGTGAAGACACTCAAAATGGGCACAGCAGGTATGCAGACCTGGAAATTCAGGGCCAAGATCTCATCAATAGAGACTGACAAGTAGTTCAACCTCTTAACGACCACCCGCAGCAATTTTGCTGCTGCAGGTTGGCTCTGTTTCGTGAAACGACGTAACTGTATGTCACTTTGCGGGACCACTAAGAGGGACTCGCGTGTGCCCATTCGCTACAGGGGAAGCCGATCAGTGGGTCTAATGCCCGCAATTGCCGCCGGGCACCCGCGATTGCTCCTTGTGTGTTGTAAACACGGCAGACCGCTGTTCTGTCAGTTATGAACACAGGGATCCTGTGTTCCTCTTATTTAGGAACACAGGTCTCTGTGTTCATGCAGAAAGCCCACCCCCCCACAATTGGAAAGCACCCCCTAGGAACACATTTAACTCTTTGATCGCCCCTGGTGTTAACCCCTTCCCTACCAGTGTCATTAGTACAGTAACAGTGCATATTTTTAGCACTGATTACTGTAGTAATGTCACTGGTTCCCCCAAAAGTGTCAAAAATGTCAGTAAGGTGTTCTATCTGTCTGCCGCAATGTCCCAGTCCAGCTAAAAATCGCTGATCGCCGCCAATACTAGTAAAAAAAAAAATAAGTAAATAAAAATGACATAAATCTTTCCCCTAGTTTGTAGATGCGATAACTTTTGCGCAAAACAATCAACATACACTTGTTGGGATTTTTTTACCAAAATATGTGGCAGAATACAAATTGGTCTAAATTGTTGAAAGTCATTGATTTTTTTTTTTTTTTTTTTTTTTTTTTATATTGGGAATGTTATATAGCAGAAAGTAAAAATATTGTTTTTTTTTTTTCATAATTGTCACAATTTTTTTGTTTATAGCGCAAAAAATGAAAATCGCACAGGTGATTAAATACCACAAAAAGAAAGCTCTATTTGTGGGGAAAAAAAGGACATCAATTTTATTTGGGTACGGCGTTGCATGACCGCGCAACTGTCCATTAAAGTAACGCAGTGCCGTATCGCAAAAAATAACCTGGTCATTAACCACTTTAAGACTGGAAGGATTTGCCCCCCTTAATGACCAGGCCCTATTTTGCGATTCGGCACTGCGTTACTTTAACGGACAATTGCGCGGTCATGCGACGCTGTAACCAAATAAAATTGACGTCCTTTTTTTTCCCACAAATAGAGCTTTCTTTTGGTGGTATTCGATCACCTGTGCAATGTTTAGCTTTTGCACTAGAAACAAAAAAGAGCCACAATTTAAAAAAAAAAAAAACAATATTTTTCACATTCTGCTATATGACATTCTCAAAAAAAAAAAAATTAAGAAAATCGAAATTTTTAAACATTTTAGGCCAATTTGTTTTCTGCTACATATTTTTGGTAAAAACATAGCCTAGGCAAGCGACGTAGATCTGCGTAGTTTTGCCTGTACAAGCCAGCCTGCCGCAGTTAATATATAGGAGCTGGTTGGCAAGTGGTTAAAGGGGTAAAACCTTCCGGTCCAGAAGTGTTAAACTCTCCAGCATTTTCCAAATACTGACATGTGAAGCCCCATTCACATCTCACGATTTGGAACCCGCAATCCTAAATCACGAGATGTGAACAGGGCCTCATATGTCAGTATCACAAGTGAATGGGTTGGCTCTATGTGACACGTGAAATCCTGTGTGAGTTGCTTTATGGAAAACATGTAGCGGGAACGCTTATTCTCGCTATGTGATATGTAAATGAGACCTTAGTATTTGAGTGAACTGACTCTTCAACCACTTGCCGACCGTGCTATAGACAAATGATGGTTTTAGTGCAGCTGGCTAGTTCTGGGAGGCCATCATATAATCAGGCCCGCTGCAGGGCACAGGCGGCGTGCTCTGTGATCAAAGTGCCAGGAGGACACTGCTGATCACAGATTGAGGTAAAGAGCCAATCAGCGGCTCTTTACCACGTGATCAGCTGTGTCCAATCACAGCTAATCACTGATGTAAACAGAAGCTGGTTGTCTGCACTCCTTTCCTCATCCTGACAGCGTGAGGAGAGGAGAACCGATAACTGGCTTCTCTAAAAGGAACGTATACACTGATAATAAGGGCACTAATTATCAGTGTCCTGGTTTTCAGTGCAGTCCCAACAGTGCCCACCAGTGCTGCCAATCTGTGCCCACCAGTACTGCCAATCTGTGCCCACCAGTGTTGCCAATCAGTGTCCACCAGTGCTGCCAATAAGCACTTACTAGTGCTGCCAATAAGAGCCATCAGTGCTGCCAATCAGTGCCTCCTTATCAATGTCACCTATTAGTGCCATCTACCAGTTCCCATCAGTGCCGCCTATCAGTTCCCATCAGTGCCACCTATCAGTGCCCATCAGTGCTGCCCATCATTGCATTCTCCTAATGTTTTGTACAATATAACTAGCCTAACAAAACAGCTCTGCCCAAACCTCATTCGATGTTCAGTTAATTAAGAGATGTCACATTTTAAAACAACATCCCGATTTTTATTTAGCTTGGAGTTTTTCCTTAAAACAAAAAAAAGACAATAGCGCAATTATGGAAGTAGTTACGTTTCGGCAGGACCACATGCTTTGTGGAAACATGTATGGCGTGCAGGTTCTGTTATACATTTATGTTTTTTGATGGATGAACTTCTGCAAAGTTACTACGTGTTTGAAAATCATGTCAAACAAGGTAAACAACCTAGAGGAAAATAAGTGCACTCGCATCTCACTCCTGCAGAAAATGACTACTGTAGACAAACAAGAGTTACATTATATTAGAATAAATATGTCAGAAAAGCACTATGGTTTGAATTAAGTCCTGGCGAGACCTGCTCGGCTAAGTTCTTAGAATAATTTAAAAACTTAAATAAGGGTATAAATCTCAATTTAATCTTGACTGGAATGGTGGAAACTGATAAAAGGCTCAATGCTTTATTGCTTTATATTGCCCATATTATGAGGGCATTAAGGTTTCCAGAGCTGTCAGTTGTTGATGTATTGAATTTGAAATACATTTTTATTTTTTTAAGATATTTATTTTTAATACCTGAATGATAAGAAGAAAAAAAAAAAAGCACATATTTTTTTTTTTTTTTTACATTCCTTTATTACTTTGCTGAGCACTTTATACTTCATGACCACAGGAGTTGGACTGATTTATTTATTGAGAGTTTGTGCAATATGCTAATGGAGACTTTTATGTGTAATGAATTTATTTTGAGACATTACTAATATATCATAGTTTTTACCCACGTGGGAGGTTTGTACATATATTGATAATAATATTAATACATATATTAATATTATAATAATATTAAGAATAATTATATTGTATTTCCAGCGCAAAGGAGTTATAGTTATAGCATAAGTTATATTGCATATAGCAGCATTGCACTTTATTTAGTGAGAGTGCTGGATAGGAGGTGAGTATTGCAGCCTGAGATGCATTTTCTTTAAACCCCTGAAGAACCTTTTTAGAAACAAAGTAGCTTACGAATATAATCTATCTCTCTCTCTCTAGAAAGGCTACCATTTTTTAGAGTCGGCAGTTGGCTTTTTAGTGATAACAACTGTAATGGATGTAATAAGGGTTAATAATGGTTAGTGTGAAATGCCTATTTCACCTTATGATGCATGCCTTTTATACATATGTTACTGCTGAGATTTACTACCTTACTCAAAAATGCAGCTAGATCACCCCTCCCTAAATGGAATCAAAGATGGCGACCCAGATGGGAGACTACACCCAAAATAAAGCCCCATACACACGGCCGTCTTTTGTCCAGGGCTGTCTTGTCTGTTGAAAAGTGAAAAAGACTGCACACAAATTTTGTCGGCCAACAGCAGCCGACTGCAGAAGTGATGTCATGTGATGGTTAACTTTCCTTGTCTTTTTTCTTTTCTGAGCATGCTCAGTCTTGCAAATCTGCTGTCTGTCGGCCGAAATCTGTACTGACTGGCGAACAATCAGCCGTTCTGGTGTTGGCCAACAAAAATTTTAATGCTTGCACGACAGATTCTGTTCGGCCAAAAATGCGCTGTTGGCTGTCGGAAGCATCATACTAACAAGCCTACAATTGGCCGATCGGTCGTCGGCCAAATCTTTACGTCCGACAATCGGTACGTGTGTACGGGGCTTTAGTGTGTGGCTCAGCAGCTGCTTGGCCGTTATCATAAGCAGCGGGTCTTTCGGCACATCCGCTGGCTGGCTGGAGTCCTGAACAAACCCAGATTTGGCTTTGATTGGGTCTCTGATGTAATATCCCGGAAGCGACGTCACAACGCCACTTCCGGTTTACTCAGCTGCCAATGGCGCAGATTTTGAAAAAATTACAGTATTCAAAAATGCTGATTTTGGCATTTTAAATACTTTGAAGTGCAAAGGAGGGACTTTTTTTTTTTTTTTTTTAAGTGATAGTGAAAAAAAATAATAAAATAAATAGGAAAAAGAAAATTTAAACTGCCCCCTCTTGGCGTGCTCGCGCTCCAAAGAAAACGCATTCGTAAGTCACGCCTGCAAATATAAACAGTGTTCAAATCACACATGTGAGGTATTGTGGCGATCGTTAGAGTGAGAGTAATAATTCTAGCAAAAAACCTCCTCTGTAACTCTTGTACACTTATGTACACTGGTGCTGATAAAAGGACGTTTATGAGCAGTTGGTCATTTTTTTCAGCAGCCCCTGAACTCTCCTCTATATTATCTTATCTGTTCATGTACACTGAGATTTTTTTAGTCATTTAGAGGCAGTTGAGTTTAGTGGCATTTTTTTTAAAGCAAAAAAAATGCGTTCAGACAAAGTTTATTGGCATTTGAAACACCAAATGTTTTTTAACAGCGTGCAAACGCGTCTAAACGCGGTAACTTGCATTTATAAGTGTTTTGTTTATAGGGGCTTTCAATGGGGATACATTTCTGACCATTTTACAATGTAAAACGCTTCTAAACGCGAACGCTGCTAAACGCACATAAATGTGGCATGTAAACGCGGCAAAAACTGACGTTTTTATTCGTCGGTTACTGGCTGTGAAGTTCCATCATTTAGAAGAGGTTTTTAAACGTCCCCTGTACATGAAGCCTAAACCGGTAACTGTTAAAATTTTTTAAAGGGCTCTGAAGAAATGGCACGGGCGGCCGTTTCTTCAGAGTGCATGAGCCAATGATGTCATTGGCTGCATGCAATGTAAATATCTCCTAAACGGTGCAAGTTAAGGAGATATTTACAGCACCTATAGGTAAGCCTTATTTTAGGCTTACCTATAGGTAAATGTCATCAAAGTGGGTTTAGAACCACTTTAATAGGATGTTAAATATCTTTATCTTTGGTATTATTCATTTTCTGGCTAGCTGCTTGTGTAGCTTAGAAAGCCTTATCTAAACTAGACCAACAGCTTCTTCCTGTTCTTCACCAACAACGCTATCTCCCTTTTATCTGAATTTGATAAGCTGTCTTCCACTTCCTGAAAAGGTTATCAATCTTTCTTAGACAGGCATGCCTAGACCTTCCCAGCCCCACCCCCATGCCTCCTATCCTTCACAGAACATGATCTCCTGTCTTCATAGCCTTGTTTAGGCCAGCAGCTTCTCCTGAGCGAGAGAGGGAAGTCACGTGAGCAGCGCATTATATAAAATAAATAAGGTATAAAGGAACATTTTTGATAGTTTAGAAGGATACAGATCGATTTCTATTGCTCATGACATGTGAGTAATGAGTTTTAGGCTCCGTTTCCACTAGTGTGACTTGTCATGCGACTTTGGACACAAAAAGTCACATGACAAGTCACAGCCCATCAATTTCAATGGCACCCGTTCCCATCCATGCCACTTTGAAAATCAGCGACTTTGAAAATGTGCCTGCACTACTTTGATGCAACTTTGATCCAGAGAGTGTAAAGTTGGATCAGTAGTGAAGTAGTGAAGGTACCTTCAAAATCGCTGATTTTCATAGTCGCATAGACTATGGCATAGGTGCCATAGGTGGGCTGTGACTTGTCTTTTGCGACTTTGTGTGTCCAAAGTTGCATGACAAGTCTCACTAGTGGAAACGTAGACTTAGCGTGGTTCCCTGTACTATGATCATTGTAGACTGTGAGCTGAGACCCCAGAGCACTTCTAGCTACACTGACAGTTCCCACCCCGTGTCCATCTTCCTTCTCCTATGGTAATCTTCATTCAAAGCCCAGCACAGCTATACTGTATATGTGCCCTGCAACCCCCCTGAATTAGGATGTACAATGCATTCTTACTGATGAAAGAACACTGGGCAGGAACCTATGATCAGCCCCTCCCATTCTGTATACGCCCACTGGCTACACAGGAACAGTGTCCCTCACTGGAAGTGATGTCACTAGCTTTCAGTAACCACGCCCACTTGCTGCTCTTGGACTCCGCAGGAAGAGGAATTGAAGTCATGTGACAGCACTGAATACTGCAAAATAAAAGTAGAAAAACTGGGATTTTTTCATTTTGACACATAATGCTGAACTCCACTCACATTAATGATTGCAGGGGAGAATGTAAGGTATTAGGCCGTACGTCCGCTTTAAGTATTTTCTTTCGTTCTCCATGCACCAACCAGCCTGTTGCTGGCTCTCTTTGTCTCAGCTGTCCCCCTATTTATATAACCGGGGTGGCTTGTAGGCAAGATGAAGTGTATATGTATCATAGCCCACCCAAGGAGGGAAGGGGTTAAACAGTTCACCCTTTTCTGAACTAAGTGCCGTTCCTTTAACTTGGGTCCTGACCCCATCCACAGGGGTTCCCAGTGATTACCTGCAGGTAGAAGCAGTGGAAAGCTTAATGCCCCCACGGCTAGTTACAGCCACTCGCATGTAATCACTGAAGAAGCGATTACCTGTTAACGATTCGTCCTCCAGGCACTAACCAACCCGTTGCCCACTCTCTTGATCTAAGCTGTGCCCCTATTTATATAACAGGTAAGCCCACCAAAGCCAAAAGCTCGGGAACTGAGCCAAAACTGTTTAACCCCTCCCCCCCCCTCTGGGACGGCTATGATACATACATATACACTTCATCCTGCCTACAAGCCACTCCTCCTGCAGATGCTGGCCCGGTAATGTAGGTTATGCCTGTGTGATAGCTTGTGGTGCTGAAGCTATACTATAGTAATTCCACATTACCGTGACTTCCACTATCAGCATTACTGCATCTGTACTGTCAGTGTTACTGAGTTTGTTCAAGTGTTCCGCAGCGTTTGCTACAGCCAAATTACTCGTGCTAGTGATTGCAGATTGACATTTGCCTTGTTATCGGTTTTACCTGCAGCTCATCAATACAATAACTGTTCAACCTTTTCTGGACTTTAAGGGCCGGATTTAAAGAAACTGCAGCTTCAAACATCTATGACGTGTTTCAGTTTCGCCGCGTTCAAATCAATTAACTGGCGCTGCGGCGAATTGGCTAGTGAAACAGCAATAATGAATTCCGCCGTCAGCGGGATTCACTTACGATCGCGGCTTCGCCAATTCGCAAACTTATGTCTTCGTGCTTATAGCAGTTTCACATAGCGATGTGGGGTAGTGGATTAGTGCACACATCACACGTCTGTAATTCATCTCCCTCTGCTGTAGGTTCGAGGCTTACCATCTCCACCTACTTTTTTTATTTTCTTTTTTTGTTTATATTGCTAAAATGTAACGGATTACATCATATATATTGCTAAATAATGTTACACTCAGAAGCGCTTGCAAGCTTACACCATTTTAAGTGTTTTTTTGATCTTGTCTGTGTGTCGAATCGATCTTATGATGGAAAGTACCAAAGGCAAGTGACCAAACCCCTACCCTACTTCAGGGCAAGATGAAACCTCACAATTTTACCATGGTCTTCTTCCCACATTCCATACAATGTTTAGTTCTTTAGCTATATGTGCTTTTTAGCCTTAACACACTCCTTTTTTTCCACCATACAGCTTTATTCTGCACAATAGCTAAGTGCTTTGCAACTTCACTGCAGTTAACAACGTCATGGGTTCAAATCACATCACTACACTTGGGATCTCTTTTCACTCTCATTTTTTTTAACAGTTTTTTTTAACTATCTTGAATTTGGGGGGGGGGGGGGGGTGTCCTACCCAAATTTCAAGCACATCAATGGAAACAACACAATTTTGATTTTATGAGTGTGGTCCTAGTTTTATCGAGATGCAATTCTTTACATATTTACCATGGTTCTTACAATTTCTTGACCAATAAACATAGGTGTCTGATATTGGACTCTCTCCATATTTCAACAACACAGACCCTCATAGTCCAACACTACATTTGCCTCACACCTCAACACAACACTGTCACATCCCTACTCTACATTACAACCCCTCACATCACCAGTACAAGCAGCATGCAAAGTGCAAAACTCCGGCCTTGGCAGCTTAATGGGCCATACACTAACAATTTGTCTAGACTTTTTCCTGTAGACTTAACCAAACCATATAATATAAGCTCAAACCTCAACACTTTCAATTTGGATGCAATCAGGCAGGCCCTTGCACTACATAGAAAATGTCAATCTGAAGGATAAAGTCTTCTCTAAATCTTACAGTGTGGATGGCCCTTTTGTCTGTAGGCACCCACACAAAACAAAAAAAACACATGTTCAATTCTAAAGTCTTTATTTATTTGAGAATGACAGCAGAAGGAGGGATGCAGCAAAATAATATTGTCACTCTCCAGTCCGTGTGCCTTTACAGCGCCAGACCACGATCTTTGCTCCATGGCTACGGGATTCTGATGTCTTCCACAACTTCAGGCAGAGTTCAGAATCCATTCTGCACCTCTACCAGCTCATAGGGGACAGGCATGGCAAGGTTGCTGGTCAGCTTCCAAGCCACTTTCGAAGTTCCAGGGTGTTCATGTTGGTCATTGGCCATGTGCCTTACCAAATATCCACTGACCACAAAAGAAAATGAGTGGAGTCCATCAAGGTGGGTTTCTACCACCTACACCCGCAAGCAGTACCACTCCTGGAAAAATAAAACAAAGGATAAGACATTTCATTATGAAAATCACATCTTAATGCCTGTTTGCTTCATTCTGAACTTCATTTAATTTCGACATCACGAGTGAAATAACACATTTTATGCCAACTTACACAAACCAGAAATCATTAATGTAAACATTTGAATACACACCTGTGACGCCAGACAGCCCATCACCACAGGCTTTCCATGGTACGTGCCATGATTCCAAGATGTTGATGTTCTGGAAAATTACAACACCATAAGATACCAAGCAGCCGTTCATGTTATCAATAACTACACAGGTGGCATAGACACAAATAAACACCTGCCAGCTCTTCTCAGCCCTTTACACTATTCACAATACCAACATGTTTATGGTTAGAGGTGCATGTTTTTGCTCAAGTAACACAATTTTACCAATGTTGACTACACTTTATCTACAATGGCAAGTGTCATTGGCAGATGATAATCACCCTCTGTCTCCCTGTGAGTGGCACCTCTGCTAACTAGCTAATTAATACACATGCCCTATCTTGACCGGTTACAGTACTTACATGTAAAGTGGCTAGCAACCAGAGTATTCCGGGTGGCCATACCGGCAGCGGTGCTCCGCCGCCTGGGGGCCGCCGGCTGACGGACCTCTGGCTCCCTCTCCTCCGTCAGCTCCCAAGAATCATCCCGGGCAACGCACATGTTGTGCAACACGCAGCACGCCAGGATGATCTTGGAAGCCTTTGTAGGAGAGTACAGGAGTTCACCCCCAGGCCGGGCCAAGCAGAGAAACCGGGACTTGAGAAGACCTATGGTCAACTCAATGATACTCCGGCTTCTCCGCAAGGCCCTGTTGTAATTCCTCTCTGCTGGGCCCTGGGGGTACCTGATTGGAGCCATCAGCCACGTCAGCTGCGGGTAACCAGCATCCCCTGAAAAATAAGAAAAATATACATTAGTTATTCATATCATGTGACTTTAGATGACTCCTCAAAATGGGAGACAATTAGGCATTTTACTAAACAACCTGCTCGTCTGTTTGCAAAAAATCATATGAAACATCTCACTAATACAAATGGGAAAAAGGACACACAAAGTGGTGGGTTTCTCTTGCAAGTTCCAACTTGGCCCCTATTTTGTTCCTATTACATTAGCCTAGGTCTTACTTCTGGAATATATCTGCAACTAGAGTGAGGAAACCAATATTGACTCACTTATGCAAAGTACTTTGGGGATATGGCAATACCATTGGAATCATTTGTAGGTTTTCTTTGGGTGGCTAGAGGACACCATTTACACATTGGTTAACCACCTTCATTGGACTCAAAGACAACTTTGCAAATCTTTCTTTTGTGAGCTGCTAAGCTGCTGATCTGGTTGTGTGTGAACAGCCTGACAACTCCTAACACATCCATTTTAGGTAGGCTTTGCTTAAATCAGGGTGTACACCGATGTAGCTTATTCCTATGTCTATGTAATCTTACAGTTTATGTTTTTAAGACAAAATACTTTACCAATAAGCCACCCTTCGGGCATTTGTCCACTTTCAAACACCTCGTACAGAGTACTTGTTCTTAACATACTGGAATCATGGCACGACCCTGGGTGACCAGTGTTGACACTCATGATGCGCTGTTTGGCGTCACACACTAATTGGACGTTCACGGAGTGGTACTGCTTGCGGTTCCGGTATTCACTTTCGTGGCTCCTTGGGGGCCTAATGGCTATGTGGGTGCCATCGATTGCCCCTAGGATTTGCGGCATGTGTGCCCGCCGGTAGAAACCCAACTTGACTTCATTCCACTCATTTTCATTCTGTGGCCAGTGGATAAAATTGGGCACTATATCCACTATGGCATTAATGACCAACATGAACACCCTTGAAACTGTGGGCTGGCTAATGCCCATGATACTTCCCGAAGTGGCTTGGAAGCTGCCACGCCCTAAAATATACAAAGTGGCCAGCAATCTGGCCATGCCGGGCACCGCATGGCCGCGCTGTGTGTCCGGGTCAATTTTCTCTGCTATGAGCTGGTAGAGGTGTAGAATAGTTCCTCGCTCGAGCCGGAACTTCCTCCTGACATCAGAATCCCGCAGCTTGTCCAAATAGATCCTTGGAGCAAAAATGCGTGGCTGGCGAGGTAAGGGCACACGGACTGGAGGTGCTGCTGCTGGAGGTGCTGCTGCTGCTGCTGCTGCTGCAGCTTCCCCACCTTCTGCTGCCTCCTGTGCCAGGGCCTCCTCAAACAAGGCACCGATAAATGCCAGCATTGCACCATCTAATGCGTCTGGGATATCGTCCTCCATTTTGAACGCGCAAATTCGCGAATGCGCAGATATATATAGAAACGGCCGCTAATTATCACACCTGTGAGCCAGCTATAAAAGGAGCACATGGCCAATATGGCTGCTGGATGTTATAGATCGATGTTTCTTATGTGCTAGCAAGACCCTGTGACCCACAACCTACATTATCTGGAGGTAAGACAATTGTATCTCTCTCTCCCAAAAAAAAGGAAGGAGAGAATTTGTACTTATCTTGGGTGTGCTTAAGTTGTCTATGGTGAATCCCCTCCAACCCACAATAGCTTGGGAACCCCTCAAGTGTCTTTTAATCATTGGCAGTTGGCCCCATGTGCATGTGGTTTGGACATGTGTTTTCTCATGTTTGTTAAAGGTGTGCAACATAGAAACATAGAAACATAGAATGTGTCGGCAGATAAGAACCATTTGGCCCATCTAGTCTGCCCAATATATCTGAATCCTATGAATAGTCCCTGGCCCTATCTTGTATGAAGGATAGCCTTATGCCTATCCCATGCATGCTTAAACTCCTTCACTGTATTTGCAGCTACCACTTCTGCAGGAAGGTTATTCCATGCATCCACTACTCTCTCAGTAAAGTAATACTTCCTCATATTACTTTTAAACCTTTGCCCCTCTAATTTAAAACTGTGTCCTCTTGTGGTAGTTTTTCTTCTTTTAAATATGCTCTCCTCCTTTACCGAGTTGATTCCCTTTATGTATTTAAATGTTTCTATCATATCCCCTCTGTCTCTTCTTTCTTCCAAGCTATACATGTTAAGGTCCTTTATCCTTTCCTGGTAAGTTTTTTCCTGCAATCCATGTACTAGTTTAGTAGCTCTTCTCTGAACTCTCTCTAGAGTATCTATATCCTTCTGGAGATATGGCCTCCAGTACTGCGCACAATACTCCAAGTGAGGTCTCACCAGTGTTCTGTACAGCGGCATAAGCACTTGCAGTCTAGATTTGGCATCTAAACCTGCCCCCTTACCTTCCCAGCTTCCAAAGACACCATTTTTGCTTTCCTGATAACTGTAATTTATTATGTGCACGTATGTAGGTCATGCGATTTCTCATGTATGTTTAATGTTTGCAGCCTCCTTTTGCCTATAAAGGATTACACCCCCCCCCCCTCCACCAAGTCTGTTTGTGCCATTAGGTAAGTGTTTGGAGGGCCTTGTGTGATTTGTACCCATATGCGTTTTCTTATGTGTTTTTTTTTTCCATTTCTTTGCAGCCTCTTCTGCTTTTTTTGCCACCACCACCGTGTTTGTGCCATTAGGTAAGTGTTTGGAGGGCCTCGTGTGATTTGTACCCATATGCGTTTTCTTATTTTATTTTTTAAATTTCTTTGCAACCTCTTCTGCTTTTTTTGCCACCACCACCACCACCACCACCGTGTTTGTGCCATTAGGTAAGTGTTTGGAGGGCCTCGTGTGATTTGTACCCATATGCGTTTTCTTATGTGTTTTTTTTTTCTATTTCTTTGCAGCCTCTTCTGCTTTTTTTGCCACCACCACCACCGTGTTTGTGCCATTAGGTAAGTGTTTGGAGGGCCTCGTGTGATTTGTACCCATATGCGTTTTCTTATGTGTTTTTTTTTTCCATTTCTTTGCAGCCTCTTCTGCTCTTTGCCACCACCACCACCACCACCACCACCGTGTTTGTGCCATTAGGTAAGTGTTTGGAGGGCCTCGTGTGATTTGTACCCATATGCGTTTTCTTATTTTATTTTTTAAATTTCTTTGCAACCTCTTCTGCTTTTTTTGCCACCACCACCACCACCGTGTTTGTGCCATTAGGTAAGTGTTTGGAGGGCCTCGTGTGATTTGTACCCATATGCGTTTTCTTATGTGTTTTTTTTTTCCATTTCTTTGCAGCCTCTTCTGCTCTTTGCCACCACCACCACCACCACCACCGTGTTTGTGCCATTAGGTAAGTGTTTGGAGGGCCTCGTGTGATTTGTACCCATATGCGTTTTCTTATTTTATTTTTTAAATTTCTTTGCAACCTCTTCTGCTTTTTTTGCCACCACCACCACCACCGTGTTTGTGCCATTAGGTAAGTGTTTGGAGGGCCTCGTGTGATTTGTACCCATATGCGTTTTCTTATGTGTTTTTTTTTTCCATTTCTTTGCAGCCTCTTCTGCTCTTTGCCCACTACTACCACCACCACCACCACCACCACCAAGTCTGTTTGTGCCATTAGGTAAGTGTGTTCTGTAACTGTTCACTAATTATACTGTATATGAAGAGCAATCTGCAAATCCTGTTTTTTCTGTTTTCTCTTTTGTCATTTCAGATTTAGGAGTTTGGGGCTCTTTGCTGCTGCTGGACAGCCAGATTCTCTGCCCACCTCGTGCTCCCATGGCCCCACCCACTGGAAGGATGAGAAGGGGCAGGGTGGCCAGGGTGGCCAGGGGGGGCAGGGGGGGCAGGGGGGGCAGGGTGGGCAGATCGTCTGGCTCTGGTGTGAGGGAGGCTCCAGCTGTATCCATGAGGGAGTCCACCATCCCCATCCCGGAGGAGGAAGCCGGGGGAGGTGGTAACACACCAAGTGGACAAGCTGGCTCTTCTGACAGTAGTCCTGGAGCGGGTCCGTCCACCAGAGTCAGCTTGTCCACATTACCCCGGCTTCCCCGTTTCACCCACAATCAGTGCTGTGCCCTGGTCCACGCCTATATGGCCAGATATCAGGCGATACATGGGACCAGGGCCGCGTCTTACTCAGTAACAGAGAAGAACAGATTGTGGGATGAAATCCGCGATGCTGTAAATGCACTGGGTGAAGCACCTCGCCACCGTGACAGTGTGCGGAAGAAGGTCAACGACATCTGTGGGTCCGTTCGGAAGAAGCTAATTGCATGGGCTGCGGAGGGTCTTTATGACCGACAAGGTCGGCTGGATGAACGTGCACGAAGTTCTCTCTGGGATTATCAATTTCCTTTCTTGAACATCATAGGACCTGATACCATCTTTACCAGAGAGGACTTAGATTCGGATGCTTTGCACCGAGGTAGGATATTATCTTGGATGTCAATTGTGTGAGTTGTTTGGAAAAGATTAACTACTATCCTATGTGTGACATTAATAGAATGTGATACTTGCCCTTCCAATTGTCCTTTTTTTGTTATCCCCAACCTGCAATTTGTTCATCTGTAGCACGGATCTCAGCCCCTCCACAGCCCATGCAGCTTGGCGAACCAGACGGACTCACAGGTGTTGACATCAGTGCTGACCCTCCTCCTGGTAGGTCCAATATCATACTGTGCCAAACAATGTAGATGTTTTTTTTTTTCCAAGATAGCTCATATTGCTATGTCCTTTACAGAAGATCTGCAGCAGGGAACACACCCAGTGCAGCTAGGCCTGGAGGAAGGTGTTGGTATGTCTAGCCAAATAATGTTTTTTGGAATCTTATTAACCCCATTAACACACATGTTTTTTCTTATGAAAGAGTGTTGCCTTTTAGATGTTTACCCTGCAAAACACAGTTGACAGCATTAATGGGTGCCGTCATTAGTAGGCAGACCAAGCCTTCTTAACCTTTGGGAGGGTTTAGCAAGTGTCCTATGAGCCCAGGAAAGCACTTTTGAATGTTTGGCCTCAATGCTTCATTCATGAAGCTAGGAGGGCAATCTGGCCATAATCATTACTGACTAAGGTTATGTACTAAACATGTTTTTTTTTTTTTTTTTTCAAAGAACATCAGGCCCCTCTTGACGTTGCAGCTGGAGTTGGATCAGGAGCTGGCGACGATTCTGCATCCAGTGCTGTGGTATGTGATATAAGGGAACAAGGTGCACATGTAACATTTCAATGGTAGCATTGATTTTGGACTAGATGTGGCTTACATTGTGTGTGTTAAATTAGTGCTATGACATTCTGACGATGCACCAGCACAACAAGAGTTCTATCTTGAACATCAGGGAATTATGTTATAATTTGGTGTGCCACTAATGTTCCAAAAACATCCAGGATCTTTAAAGTCCGGCCCGTCTTTGATTTTCCAGGTCCAAATTCATGGGTATCGTTTGGTTGGGTTGTCCTCTAGCCAATTGATGGCAAGATTTTAGACAACATACGTAGATGTATAAAGTCATTGGTGTAGTAACAGATTTACCAAAAGCATAAACAACCTACCACACCAGGGTTAATTGGGAACACCTTCATGTTGAATCTTTTTTGCCTTTGTCATATTAGTCCTACCAATATAATATGTACCCATTATCAGAAGTGTTGCTAGCTTGGATAATCTTACAATGAACAAGTACTCATTAGAAGCACATCAAACTTTTCAACGTTCTGCTTGGGGTGTTAAGTTGTCAAACTAATCTGAAATATTTAGTCCTGATGTTTGATAATGATTTGGTCTATTTCTTCTGCTTTCAGGTAGCCTTAGATGCAGAGGGATTGTCACCTACCCAACTTCGTCCATCTATGCTGGATGTAGCCGAGAGGCTGCTTGATGAGTATCAGGTCCAAAATGAGTTAAGGAGGCGTACTCAGCAATCTACTGAGGCAGTACGTCTGCTCGGGCTCATACAGGAATCTGTAGCAACAATGGTACAGGTTCACCAGGATATGTTACAGGTTCAACAGGATATGCGTAACAGCTTGGTAAGTTTAGCAGACCAGCATCAACGGGATCGGCAAAGTGTTGACACTCAGGTGCTGGCCACACGCCAATGCCTGTTTGGATCTGAAGATGCCCCATTGGCAGAGCCCTCCCAAACATCTCACTCACCTGCCACTGCAGGTTGTGGTAGTGGGAGGGTAATGCCAGTGTTGGCCACTTGTCAGGCAGCTGGGGATGGGACAATTCCTCCTGTAGCCACTCCTAGCACTTCACACTCCGATCGGACTCCCACACCCCTCAATGAGCAATCCTCCTGCACAACCTCAATGCGCACTGGTTCCACAGTACCCCTTCCACCTGACTACATTCCCTCCACACCTTTATCACTTCACTCCTCCCCAGGCCGTTCTTCTTTTTTGTCACCAATGCGACATGTCGTTTGCCCCCGCACCGTGGACCACAACAACCAATCAACCACCACTCCCCACACATCTTCACAACCCTTGCACCACCAGCAGCATCAAATAGCCTTGGAGCAGCAACGATCCCATCTCATGTTAATGGCACACGTTGCCCAAATTCTTAGGCTGACCCCAGAGCAGATGAGACTATTGGCACAACATCTTCTGTCTGGGACATTTCCAAGGTTCAACACCCTGCATCATCAGCAGCCTCAGACACAAGATATGATCCTAATGGGCCACTTGACCACAACTCTACAGCTAACCCCAGACCAGATGGAACTATTGGCCCACCATTTGATGGCAGGAAACTTAACAGTGCTCACCACACTGCTTCAGGCACCACCACCAACTTGATTTTTTGTTTTTTTGTTTAATTTGGTTTAGTTTTGTTAATGATTGTTACATTGGCCAATTTGTTGGGCCATTTTTTTTTTTAAATTTGAGGGTGGCACAATATGATTTATTATAGTGCTTCTTTTGGGGATGAAATAAAATTTTATGCTAAATGATTAGTTTGTGTTTGCTCTTTGGTTTTTTAGGAGTGTTGGTGGCCAAGTAATGGCCCTGGTTAATGTAGGCATTTATACACACGTGCTTCTCTATCTCCAAACATATGATTTCATGTAAATTTAGATAACTCAATGTTCACATAACGACCCAAGAAAAGGTCTCCCTTCAAATGTAGCTTCAAAACAAGTCTCAAGGCTAACATAAACCAAAGCCAACATACTAACAATTACAGACCACACCACTCAACTAAACAAATACAACACAAAAGACATTCGATGTGTACACCAAAAAGAAAACTTGGGTAATAAAATAAATGTTTTAATAACACATGTGGGTGTCTACCAACTGTAGCGTACAAAAAATATATTACAATATATAATAGAATGAACTAAATTGCCAATGTAACATTTGTGTTGCAAAGAGCAACATACTTAAATTTAATTTAGATAAACATTTTAAACATTTTTTATGTTTTGACATCATTTTTTTGAAGGTTTTCACAAAAACAATTCTTTTTTGTAAACATTTGTGGTTTTGTCGTTTGCCATAAAAACAACAAGGCTTTTTTGTAAACATTTGTGGTTTTGTCGTTTGCCATAAAAACAACAAGGCTTTTTTGTAAACATTTGTGGTTTTGTCGTTTGCCATAAAAACAACAAGGCTTTTTTGTAAACATTTGTGGTTTTGGCGTTTGCCATAAAAACAACAAGGCTTTTTCGTAAACATTTGTGGTTTTTTCGGTTGCCACAAACAACAAGGCTTTTTTGTAAACATTTGTGGTTTTGTCGTTTGCCATAAAAACAACAAGGCTTTTTTGTAAACATTTGTGGTTTTGTCGTTTGCCATAAAAACAACAAGGCTTTTTTGTAAACATTTGTGGTTTTGTCGTTTGCCATAAAAACAACAAGGCTTTTTTGTAAACATTTGTGGTTTTGGCGTTTGCCATAAAAACAACAAGGCTTTTTTGTAAACATTTGTGGTTTTTTCGGTTGCCACAAACAACAAGGCTTTTTTGTAAACATTTGTGGTTTTGTCGGTTGCCATAAAAACAACAAGGCTTTTTTGTAAACATTTGTGGTTTTGTCGTTTGCCATAAAAACAACAAGGCTTTTTTGTAAACATTTGTGGTTTTGTCGTTTGCCATAAAAACAACAAGGCTTTTTTGTAAACATTTGTGGTTTTGGCGTTTGCCATAAAAACAACAAGGCTTTTTTGTAAACATTTGTGGTTTTGTCGTTTGCCATAAAAACAACAAGGCTTTTTTGTAAACATTTGTGGTTTTGTCGTTTGCCATAAAAACAACAAGGCTTTTTTGTAAACATTTGTGGTTTTGGCGTTTGCCATAAAAACAACAAGGCTTTTTTGTAAACATTTGTGGTTTTTTCGGTTGCCACAAACAACAAGGCTTTTTTGTAAACATTTGTGGTTTTGTCGGTTGCCATAAAAACAACAAGGCTTTTTTGTAAACATTTGTGGTTTTGTCGTTTGCCATAAAAACAACAAGGCTTTTTTGTAAACATTTGTGGTTTTGGCGTTTGCCATAAAAACAACAAGGCTTTTTTGTAAACATTTGTGGTTTTGGCGTTTGCCATAAAAACAACAAGGCTTTTTTGTAAACATTTGTGGTTTTTTCGGTTGCCACAAACAACAAGGCTTTTTTGTAAACATTTGTGGTTTTGTCGTTTGCCATAAAAACAACAAGGCTTTTTTGTAAACATTTGTGGTTTTGTCGTTTGCCATAAAAACAACAAGGCTTTTTTGTAAACATTTGTGGTTTTGGCGTTTGCCATAAAAACAACAAGGCTTTTTTGTAAACATTTGTGGTTTTTTCGGTTGCCACAAACAACAAGGCTTTTTTGTAAACATTTGTGGTTTTGTCGTTTGCCATAAAAACAACAAGGCTTTTTTGTAAACATTTGTGGTTTTGTCGTTTGCCATAAAAACAACAAGGCTTTTTTGTAAACATTTGTGGTTTTGGCGTTTGCCATAAAAACAACAAGGCTTTTTTGTAAACATTTGTGGTTTTTTCGGTTGCCACAAACAACAAGGCTTTTTTGTAAACATTTGTGGTTTTGTCGTTTGCCATAAAAACAACAAGGCTTTTTTGTAAACATTTGTGGTTTTGTCGTTTGCCAAAAACAAGGCTTTTTTAATTTTTATATTTTTTTTGGTCCCAAAAACGAGGGTTTTTTGTTTTTTTTTATTTTTTTTGGTCCCAAAAAAAAGGGTTTTTAATTTTTATATTTTTTTTGGTCCCAAAAACGAGGGTTTTTTGTTTTTTTTTATTTTTTTTGGTCCCAAAAAAAAGGGTTTTTAATTTTTATATTTTTTTTGGTCCCAAAAACGAGGGTTTTTTGTTTTTTTTTTATTTTTTTTGGTCCCAAAAAAAAGGGTTTTTAATTTTTATATTTTTTTTGGTCCCAAAAACGAGGGTTTTTTTTGTTTTTTTTTGTTTTTTTTGGTCCCAAAAACGAGGGTTTTTTGTTTTTTTTAATTTTTTTTTGGTCCCAAAAAAAAGGGTTTTTAATTTTTATATTTTTTTTGGTCCCAAAAACGAGGGTTTTTTGTTTTTTTTTTATTTTTTTTGGTCCCAAAAAAAAGGGTTTTTAATTTTTATATTTTTTTTGGTCCCAAAAAAAAGGGTTTTTAATTTTTATATTTTTTTTGGTCCCAAAAACGAGGGTTTTTTTTGTTTTTTTTTTTTTTTTTGGTCCCAAAAACGAGGGTTTTTTGTTTTTTTTTATTTTTTTTTGGTCCCAAAAAAAAGGGTTTTTAATTTTTATATTTTTTTTGGTCCCAAAAACGAGGGTTTTTTGTTTTTTTTTTATTTTTTTTGGTCCCAAAAAAAGGGTTTTTAATTTTTATATTTTTTTGTTATATTTTTTTTTAGAATGTCGAAATGTGCCATTTAAAAAACATTGGAAAATTAACCAAACAAATTAAAAAATAAAAACTAAAATCTTTTTAAGGGTGAGACATTCCTGACAAATGGCTCCTGAGGGGCTGGATCCGCCCCATAAGTGTCTTCCAAAACTAATATTCGGTCTATGCACCATGTTACATATTCCAAAAGGACCTCATAGGTGAGGTGGGTGTGTCCTGGGTAGAAAAAGACATGACAATTAGTTTTATGCAAAATGATCCAAACAACGATTGTAATTAATGTGCCTCAACAAATATGCTTAGGAGTCTATTGGTTGGCTTTTATCAACACTCTGAAGCAAATATGCTAAATTGCTGGTGTAAACCTTAAACTCAAACTTTCACAGCAAATTGTTCAAAAGGTTACATAAGATGGCTTGGAATGTTAGTAGCAGTTCCACCAAAGCTAAGTAAAAGGCTTTTCTTCATGTCAACACAAGCAATCATTTAGAAGAATGTAAGGTGTTTTGGGTTCAATTGGTCAACACGATACATGTGCACACATTTATCTCTATCACCATTGGAGTTTGTGTAGCGTTCTCTCTCCCTCTTACTGTCTATAGATTGAACCTGACACATAGTAGAGACTTACCCTTTGGAATTCGGAGGGCCAGTTCTGGACGGAGCAGATGTGTCTGCTCCCCTGATCTCCTTTCCGCCATCCCAGCTGTGTTAAGAGAGAAGAAAAAGTTTATCAACAAATGGACTCACGCTAACTGTAGGTTAGGCAGTCATGAAAACGCTCTAACACCCACTCATTACCCCTCCACATTTCCCTGAAAGTTTTATTTAGACTTTGATATGGTGGTGATGCAGATTTGTACAGTGCAAGCGTCATTCTACTGGGTGAAGCTTGTAGCGTTAAGGATACGTACTCCCTGCTTTTGTGCTGATTGTGCTTTTCGGATGTTTTTTGTGCCTCAGCCCTGCCTGTTCTAAGTGTTGGAAACATATCATTTTGGGAGGGCTGTGGAAAACTAATCAGGTTAGACTTACACTCTCTAGGTTTTTGGGGACAAGAGAAATAACAATCCTCCTTTTTACATGGCCCCTGTACACACCTCTAGGCACCTCCCTCCTGTTGGTTGACCCCACAGCAGGCAGCTTGCTATGGAGGCACATGAGATGAAGCCAAGCACCCTGTGCCTGTTCAGGCACTAGGCTGTGAGCCAGCCTTGCCCCCCTCCCTTCCGATGGTCTCAATGATTAGGAGTGACAGCATCAGGAGGCAATATTGGCATGCTGTCACCTCAGTTAAGGAGGAGGGGGAGTCTGTTCCAGACAAGTATTAGTGCAAAAATTTGGACAGTAAAAAATGGTCCCAGTAAGTCTTAGGGGGAATATGCACACCTATCACTTGGAATACTAATGCATAGAATGCATTCACATAAAGAACCTGCTGCCTTTAGAGCAACTTGAAGCCTGAGCGGGGACATACACAGTTAGCATTTCTCCACTTACTAAGTAGACACATTACTGGAAAAGCACACAACTTACCATCATCATTTTTTTTTTGGGCCCCCGAAGTTGATGGCATGGCTGGCTCGGGAGAAACTGCACAAAAAGAACACAAATTGTGAACTGGAATGTGGTACATTACCGAGGAAGAGTATTTATGAAAGATTGACAAACACACATTTTCAGTGTTGACTAAATCAGGACATGATTAAATTACAATGTCCACAAAAAATTTACAAGTACAAAGCACACCATTTCCAATGTAGAGAAACTAACACCAATTTAGAATAGGGTGGCTTGAGATAACTTACAAAAGATAACATGTCCTGTAAAGCTGCCCAAAACCACCTTTCAAACATGAAGGTTAAGCAAGAGTGTTTCATGACCAACCTTCCTGTCACATATAGCAAAACTACACTTGCTTAGACTCCAACTTAGATTATCCTAGATACACATCATCCTAGCACACACAATTCATGTGAGAATCTAATTTTAGGTACTTACAGACTAGTTCAGGGGAGCCTGGAGTGGGGGAGGATGGGGGAGACCCTACATGGGGGGATGGTGTCCCTTCATGGGGGGATGGCGTCGTATCTCCTAGAAACACAAAGACACAAATACAATCCTTGAACCAAAGCTATTTGATAAAGGCACACAGAAAGTAGTTGGGAAACATTGAAGGTAGTAGTTACTTTGGACTGGGTAAGCAGCGGCCCCTCTTCCCCAGTCCTCCACAACTAACATCCTCAATGTCATCTGCTACATAACCCCAATGGCAAAATATATATATTACAGCCCTTAGATTTCCCAGGACACATTGAACACACAAACACATGTAGAATACTTACTTCCCATTTGAGGAGAGCCCAGGTCCTCATCCGCTTGAGACCAATTGGCCTCTTCTTGGGCACCAATGTGTTCCTGGCCCGGATCCAGGCGACTTGGCCCTGCCTGAGGCTCCTCTCTTGCTGAAGTTACATCAACCACAAAAGAAAACAAAACAAACAATCATTCCTCCAAGTTCGACCTAATACACAACACACCAGCACATCCACATTACTTACAGGGGGCCTGAGAAGGCTGAGCCTCCACATCCTGATCACTGGTTTCTAAAATAAAAGAAAAACATTATATATTATTTATGGACACAAATAGGCAGTAACCTCTCATCATGCTAGCACCATACTCAATGCCCCTACAATTCAGAACATAGAAGTGCACTTACACCAATGAGATGCATTGACCATGTTTTAAAACAGGAGGGCACCATGCAAATTAAGCGGGCGCCTAAGGCCTCACACCTACAGGGGCCTTGCAGCCAGTGGCGGAGCACCAACATTTCGAAGGGCGCAGTCAGGGAAATCTCCCAAGTAAAAGATTGCTTTCAATCCTCGGATCAAAAAGTTGCAGCAGTGTGCTGCAGTCCCTTCACTGCGTCTGCCAGGTGTCTGTTGTCCGCTGACACTTACTCCTCCTTCTCTGACTGGGGATTGGCCGTCTGATCATGTTATCCTAAGATGTGGAGGAATCGGTAGGTGTGTACCTGCACCAGTAGGAAGTGACTGGCCGGTCAACTCACTCTGCTATCATCATTTGTTGCTCTGGGAGGAGAGCTCCGCCCTGGACCCGGAACATACAGGTAACCAGGCCCAGACTTGATATTTTGCAGGCTGGTCATAGATTTGTTGTGTCCACTATGCAAAGGGGTTGAGTTGCCCAAGGGAAGTTGGAAGAGTCTGAAAATGGTTGGTGGAGGAGGAGGAGAAGAAGGCCCTGGGTGGCTGGGGGACAAGGAGAGGGCCCCTGGGTGTTTTCTAGAGGAGGAAAGATCCACAATGACGCCAGAGTCAATTGCCAAGGAAGAGAGTGGAGCTGAGCAAGTCCTGCCTATCTGACCTGAAAGCCAAACATGGTGTAGATGGAGCCCTTTGCCCTACACAATGACAGCACCAGAGGTGGAAGGTGAGTGGTAGCGGGTCTTTGACATTATAGAGCATATGGACTCTGTCCATTATTGGTAGTTTTGTTTGGAGTTGTCCTTTAGATGTTTAACTGTGTTGTTTTTGCCCCGAGCTGTGAGGGACTGAGGTATGACAGCCCACTATGCTGAGACTTATAGTGCCCTAGAATGTTGAGGACTGAGGAATCCTTAGTCCCTAACAGAGGGCACTACAAGTCTTAGCATAGCAGGCAGTATTTCCTCATTCCCCTACAGAGAGGATTACAAGTCCAAGCAGGTAGCCTTCTGCAGTGGGACTTGTTGTGCCCTTGACTGTGGTGGACTGAGGAAGGGAAGTGTAAGAGGGTCTCTGTAAGCTCAGATGTATGGGGGAGCTTTGGGGACCACAGAGTTCCCTTTTACACCAGAGTCCCCAGCTTCCCCCCTCAAATAATGGTTCCCAAACTCTCCTTATATCAGAGTCTTCACACTTCCCTCTTACAGTGTAGTAAGTCTGGAGACTCCGATGTAAAGGGGGCTCTGTAAAATGTGATTAGAGATTAGAATTTTCTAACATTTTTATTTTCTACTTAGGCCTCATGCACACTGGACGTTTTTGGAGCTGCTGTTAGCAGCGTCAGACGTTTTTTTTTGCAGCTGCAGAACGCCCATCCATGTTATTCTATGGACTCATGCACACATAGAGCTTTTAGGAGCTCCAAGTGGCATAGGCGTTTTACAGCTCCAAAAAAAACCCAGAAACTGTGGGTTCAGGAGCTCCAGCGTCAAGCTGCAAAAAACGCCTGACGCTACTAAACGCGCCTAAACGCGGCTAAACGCGGCACGACGCGCGTCAAGCAGCGTCAAGCGTTTTTTTTTTTTTTTTTTTTTTTAACTGTGATTGGTCATTGTAATGACCTGGAAACCAGGAAATACAGAAAAAATGTGATTGGTGACTGTAATCACATGGAAAACAGCAAATACATGCCCACATTACCCAAGAGACCTTTGCCCCTGTTGAGAAGAGTGGATAGTGTGTAAAAGAAGCATGGCTACTAACATTCAACAGGCAGAGCTGATTTCAGCAATTGAAGTTAATCCAGAGCTCTGGGATTTATCCCACCCATCATATAATGACAGAATACGTAAAACAAAGATCTGGACGGAAATTTCAAATGCTCTCATACCAGACTGGGCCCGGCTGAGCAATTCATCAAAACAAGAACGAAGTAAGTTTTTTTTTTTTTTTTTTTAATTCCTTTGCTATGTTTATTAGAAAGCATATTAACCCTTTTTTCAATTTTCCATAGCCAAAGCATTACAACGGCGCTGGAAATCAATACGGGACAGAGTAAGGAGAGATTTAACAGAAATAGAAAAATCTCAGCGGAGTGGAGCAGCAGCTCCACCCAGAAAACAATATTTATTTCATAACAACCTAGCGTTCCTGCGCCGATCAATGCTGCAAAATGCAAGAGAGTAAGTTAATTTTTTTTTTTTTATGTCACATATACCCTAACAAAAATTAAAAAATGTACATTCACATTTTAATTCTCTATAGAACAACATCAAACATTTCAGACCACAGGGATCCTATCGAGGAGGAGGTGGATGCTCCAGATGCAGCTTGTATAGAAAGTGGGAGTGTAACAGAAGCGGAGGTGCTATCCCCCAATCTCTCCATTTCCCAAAGCCCATCACCAGCACAGGTAATTATCTGTCCATTATGTCTCTTCTGTCTGTCAGTCTATGTACCAATCTGAACATGCCCATTTTTGTTCACAGGAATCTACGAGCCAGGTTACACCTGCCAGCAGCATCCGCCAGGAACCTGAATACCAGGTGGAAGTTCGTGGCCGTGGCAATGGCAGTACCCGTGGCAGAGGCCGCAATCAGCGCCAGAGGGGTGGCATGTTCGCCCCTGAAACAGAGGATAGGGTGGTAGCCTTGCTGCAGGAAGTGAGGCAGGAGAGGCGCGTCGTGGACCCATTTTTGGATCCTTTGAATGCGCGCGCCTCATTCTTGCGGAACCTGTACCACGTCCTGGAGGAGATTGGTGGACCCGAGGAGAGGCACTGTATGGATCGCATGTACGTTTTTGCTATGCAATATCGTACATCAAAATTAAGTGGTGGGCGACCACCTAGCGATCCATCCAGTGCTCTTCAGGATCTATCAATGTCCTCCAGGACTGTAGCAATGCTACCACCCCCCTCATATCAGCAGCCTAGATGGCAGCCACCATCTGGCAATTCCTATTACTCCCCACATTTCCCCACGGAATTTACTCCTCCCCCTCCTCCAGGACATGCAACATGCTCCAATTTTGCCATACCCCCTGCCTTCCAAGGACCCTACCATCCCCAGGACTTTGGGAATGAGCGCCTGCCCCAACCTACCCATTCCCACCCTGAATCCACTGTCCCCCGTCCCCAATCACCTCATCTGAGCCCTGCTGACCAATCTGCTCAATATCAGCAGTTATAAACTTGAGCTTTTTTGGTTTTGTTACTCCAGTTTTCTTTTTTGTTTTGTTACTCCAGCTTGTTCAATAAATCTTTAAACAAGAATTTGTATGTTTTTTTTTTGGGGTTAAGGTACACTTCAGCAGTATGTTAGCATACGGGTATCATACGCTTGCCTCAAGCAGAAGAAAAGGACTCTTTTTCTTCTGCCTGGGGCAAGCGTAAGTGCAGCCCAAAAAGGGGTATCATACGCTTGCCTCAAGCAGAAGAAAAGGACTCTTTTTCTTCTGCCTGGGGCAAGCGTAAGTGCAGCCCAACAAGGGATATCATACGCTTGCCTCAAGCAGAAGAAAAGGACTCTTTTTCTTCTGCCTAGGGCAAGCGTAAGTGCAGCCCAACAAGGGATATCATACGCTTGCCTCAAGCAGAAGAAAAGGACTCTTTTTCTTCTGCCTGGGGCAAGCGTAAGTGCAGCCCAACAAGGGATATCGTACGCTTGCCTCAAGCAGAAGAAAAGGACTCTTTTTCTTCTGCCTGGGGCAAGCGTAAGTGCAGCCCAACAAGGGATATCATACGCTTGCCTCAAGCAGAAGAAAAGGACTCTTTTTCTTCTGCCTGGGGCAAGCGTAAGTGCAGCCCAACAAGGGATATCGTACGCTTGCCTCAAGCAGAAGAAAAGGACTCTTTTTCTTCTGCCTGGGGCAAGCGTAAGTGCAGCCCAAAAAGGGGTATCATACGCTTGCCTCAAGCAGAAGAAGAGGACTCTTTTTCTTCTGCCTAGGGCAAGCGTAAGTGCAGCCCAAAAAGGGGTATCATACGCTTGCCTCAAGCAGAAGAAAAGGACTCTTTTTCTTCTGCCTGGGGCAAGCGTAAGTGCAGCCCAACAAGGGATATCGTACGCTTGCCTCAAGCAGAAGAAAAGGACTCTTTTTCTTCTGCCCAACAAGGTACAAGGCACAGCTGAACTGAAGAAATGGGAGACATGAAAAGAACTGCCAAATTTTAAATTGCTTTATTTCTAAAAAAAACAAGAAGGCAGAGCTTAGAAAGATACAACATTTTTTTTAAATAAAATCATTTTGCCACGAAACTTCTCCATCAGGTGATAAGAAGAAATAGGCAAACTGGTTACGAATGCCTATCACCCGTGCCGTTGACCTCAAGTCCAAATATTGCACTCGTTGATTTTGGTTTCGGGGTTCCGGTTCAACGGTGCTCCTCTCCTTCTCCCGCAGGAAGTTGTGGAGAACACAGCATGCCAGGACCACCCTAATGGCATTTTCCACATCAAGCTGCATGCAGGTGAGTAACACTCTCCATTTTGCTGTCAGGACTCCAAAGGCACATTCAACAACGCGGCGTGCACGGCTGAGACGATAATTAAATATTTTTTGGCTGTCGCTGAGACAATTGCCACTGTATGGCCTCATTATATTTTCACTAAGTCCGAAGGCCTCGTCCGCTACCATGACCAATGGTAAGCTTGGTTCCTCGGTACAAGGTAGAGGCCTTCTTTCTGGAATGTTGAACCTTCCTTCGTTTAGCCGACGTCCAAACGCTGACTCACGAAAAATGCGGGCATCACTCTGGCTGCCATATGCTCCAACGTCAACCACAATGAAACGCAGATTCGCATCAGCTAATGCCAGCAGGACCACCGAAAAGTATTTTTTATAGTTAAAATATGACGAACCTGAGTGAGGAGGCTTCTTGACCCTGATATGTTTGCCATCCAGTGCGCCCAGACAATTGGGAAACTGAGTTTTTTCCCAAAATTCATCAACCACTGCTTCCCAGAGGTCTTCAGTTGGCTCCGGCATTACGACTTGATTAAGCTCCTCCCATATTGTCATACAGCTTTCTCGGACTATCTTGCCAATCGTCGAGACACCAAGAAGAAAGTGGTGGTGTAAGGACACGAAACTCGATCCTGTAGCAAGGAACCTAAAAAAGATCAAAATTGGGAGTGTCAAAACAATACAACGCAATACATTTTGTACACATGCAATGCGACATAAGCTATGCAATCGGTTTGCAAGAAATCGCAATGAACAGACATCGCATGCGATTTGCATAGCAGTTCGGTACAAATTGCATGCATGCAATGTCATGCAATGTGTGACATTGCATATGTGTGAACAGGCACTAACCCCCCTTTCAAAGCAAATATCACTTACCGGAGTGTCACGAGCAGTCGTTCCTCTGGTGACACACTGCTTCTCATCCTGGTGTCCATCCTTTCTAACCTTGGCCTGAGCATCCCCAGCAGGTCATCGAAGACAGATACTGACATTCTTGTAAAGTTGAAGAATTTTTCAGGATGCATGCGAAGATGGGTGTACATGCTCTGAAAGTACCCCAACGTAGGACGCTGGGATACAATGGGATGTACCCAGAATCTACGCCGTCTGCTGCTTCTCTCCTCCTCCATCTGTCTCCTCCGCCGCATCCTATGCAGAGCAATCAGAAGGATTGCCTCATCGATTTTTTGAATCACAGGATCCATTTTCCTCAAAACAAATGCTCTCTCCTCAGTTTCTCCTCACAAAATGGCATAGTCATGTGATATTTATCATATTTTATGGAATTCTGGGTAATATGTGAGGAAAAATGGGAATGCTTTAGAACAATATTAAGCAAAGGCATCTTGCAGTGCATTCCTATGGGGAATAAATTTAGAAGAGACAAAGCCAAACCTGGCTGGCTAAACCGTAGCGTTAAAAAACTTATTAGGGGAAAAAAATTGGCCTTCAAGAAATATAAATCAGAGGGCACAGTATCGGCCTTCCAGCAATACAAGGAGGAAAATAAGAAGTGTAAACACGAAATCAAGATGGCTAAAATCAACTTTGAGAGACAAATAGCGGAGGATAGTAAAAAAAACCCAAAGAAATTCTTTAAATATATCAACAGCAAAAAAACTAGGGCAGTGCATATTGCACACATAATTAACGATGATGGGAGGATGGTTACAGAGGACACTGAAAAAGCAACCGTGCTGAATTCTTTTTTCTCGTCAGTTTTTACGCAGGAAAAGGAAGGGTACACTGACCATGACTGTATGGTTAGTAGTAATACACAGGACTTGCCACTATGGCTAACAGAGGGGGAAATCAGGGAAAGACTGGATAAACTTAACACAAACAAATCACCAGGCCCGGATGGCGTACATCCGAGAGTGCTCAAGGAACTCAGTATGGTTATATCTAGACCACTGTTCCTGATCTTTGCTGACAGTATTAGGACAGGAGATGTACCAGGGGATTGGAGGAAGGCTAACGTGATTCCGATATTCAAAAAGGGCCAGAGACATATCCCGGGAAATTATAGGCCTGTCAGTCTGACATCAATAATATGTAAACTTTTGGAGGGGATGATAAGGGACTATATCGTAGAGTATGCTAAAGACAACAACATCATCAGTAGTAACCAGCACGGGTTTACAAATGGGCGTTCTTGTCAAACCAATCTCTTAGCATTCTACGAGGAAGTGAGCTGTGAGCTAGATAGGGGGAGACCAGTGGATGTGGTGTACTTGGATTTCGCTAAGGCGTTTGATACAGTTCCCCACAAGCGCTTAATTTATAAAATAAGGTCTGCAGGTATCGACAGCAGGGTTTGCTCTTGGATACGGAATTGGCTAAAAGGCCGTGTCCAAAGGGTAGTAATAAACAGCGCATACTCAGACTGGTCTGAGGTAGTAAGCGGGGTGCCCCAGGGCTCAGTCCTGGGACCAACCTTGTTCAATTTATTCATAAACAGCATTGAGGAAGGGATCAGTAGTTCGTTATCAGTTTTTGCAGATGACACAAAATTGGCCAGGGCGATAACTGCACAGCATGAAGCAGATATCCTACAGAATGACCTGGACAAAATTACGGAGTGGGCAACGACATGGCAAATGAGGTTTAATGTGGAGAAGTGTAAGGTTTTGCACTTGGGGACCAAAAACATAAAAGCACAATACACGTTAGGAGGGGAACCCTTGGGGGAATCAAAAATGGAGAAAGATTTGGGAGTCTTGGTTGATGATAGATTAGGCAACAGCATGCAATGCCAAGCGGCAGCTTCCAAAGCCAACAGAATATTAGCATGCATAAAGAAAGGGATGTATTCCAGAGATAAGACTATAATCCTTCCACTTTATAAAACTCTGGTCCGACCGCATCTGGAGTATTCTGTCCAGTTCTGGTCGCCAGTCCTCAGGAGGGATGTGTTGGAGCTGGAGAAAGTCCAGAGAAGGGCAACTAAACTGATTAGGGGGTTGGAGGACCTTACCTATGAAGAGCGGCTGCAATCGCTCGATTTATTTTCCCTGGAGAAAAGACGTCTGAGAGGGGACATGATAGCAATTTATAAATATCTTAATGGGGATCTCAGCTTAGAAGAAAAGCTGTTCATTCGAAGGAATTGCATGAGGACTCGAGGACATACAATGCGATTAGAGGAGAAGCGTTTTAACCTCAGGCAACGTGGGGGGTTCTTTACTGTTAGGGCTACAAGATTGTGGAATTGTCTACCACAAGAGGTGGTTTCTGCGGGTAGTATGGTGACTTTCAAAAGACTCTTAGACTTACATCTCAAGGATCAGGAGATTGAGGGCTATGTTAGATGATTACAGTCACACACACCTACACAGGTTGAACTGGATGGACTATTGTCTTTATTCAACCTCGCCTACTATGTAACTATGTAACTATGTAACTATGTGAGTGAATTTATGTAAAAAGTTGTGTTTACTTTAAAAAACGCTTGTTAGCGCTGACGCGCCTAAACGCGCCTAAACGCGCCTAAACGCCAATGCAAAACGCGGCTTGACGCGCGTTTTTGACGCCGCTTTTTCCCGGCGTCAAGTAAACAGCTTTTGAGCACGTTTTTATAACGCCCTGTGTGCATGGAGCCTTACGATCCACAATTTGCAGTTGCTCAAATGGCTCGCTGCCTCTGAATGCATATTGGAGTGTGGCCGTCCTCCTCCTCCCCTTCTTCACCAAAAGCACAAGAGGGTGCCGGCCGTCCGCTTTGGCTAGAAGCAGAAGAAAAAAAAGAAACATAAAAAATACGAATGTACATAGTAGTATTAAAGGTTGTGAAGAGACACTTGATGGAGGTAGGAAAGGTAGGAGCGAGAGGGAGGGGGGGGGGTGTTGGTATTAGTGTTGTTGCATAGCTAAACACATGTCCACCTACCCAAAAAATTGTAACCTATCTGGTCACATGTAATGTATATTTTTACTTACCGGAGATTTGCTCCACAGCCTTTAGCAGGAGCCTGGGTGAGCGCCTTTTGGCATCACTCCAGGCCCGCTGCAGATCCACTATCTCAGGCAGGAACATGAATCTCCGCTGCAGCCTCATCCGGAGACGACACATCATCTTGTGCTTTTGGTGAAGATGCGTATAAACTTTATCATACCCCCAGAGGAGGAGGAGCTGTGGAAAGAGCAGTGTATGTTTGAGTCCAAGTATGTCCAAAATAGTACAGTCTTCAAATAACATGCTAGGTCGTCTTTGAGATATTGTAGAACAAAGAATTCCATTTCTGGTGATACATATACATCGATGTCCAAATCTACCTCCATGACATAGGTTGCCCCACACTGGTGATTTCCTCTACATGATATAGCCATTTTCTCAATTGGCCTTTCATGACACACCCAGGGCCGCCATCAGGGGGGGACAGGCAGTCACTGTATTTACAACCTTATTGCTGTCCATTTAGCAGGGTGCAAGTAACTTTACACACATGTAGCATAGGTATCAACTTTTGTCACCATGTTAAAAGGACAGCAGTATGGGTAGCATTACAGTGACTGTTATTAGTCCAGGCTCACTAAACTAGCCAATGCTTGGAAAAGCAAGCCATGCAGATTGCTTTTCAGGTCCCTTTTAACACGAGCTGTCTGATTGGGTGTGGCTGTTAATTTTTGACGCAGACCTGATAAGCCCCTCAATTCTCCTTTATGGAGTGTTATATGTAAATGGGATTGCTTCATTTGAGATGCAGATTTAAACTGTGTATGGCCAGGCTGAAGGTACCCAAGTTGATTGGTCGATCACCTGGAGGACAACGTACAACCAGTCAGATCACCTGGAGGACAACCTGTCAGATTTTACACACACTTATCGCTAGCATCTCTTGTAGCCACTAGCAATAATCACTGTGTTTTCCTGGCAGGGGCAGCACCGGGTGAACACAATGGCTCCGCAGGAGGGTTTCCCCTGTCTGTGTGGATGGTGGAATCAAGGCAAAATGTTTTTCCTGCAAGCCACGGGACAAACAAAGATAGTTTTTTAATTAATCCATGATTTTGCCAAAATGGAAAAAAAAAGATGTTTGCTTTGTATATTCTTAAGTTTGCTACATAACTAGAACATGTAACAGTGTTATATCATTGCAGGAGATTTCCCTTCACTTCCTGTCTTGGTGTCACCAGGACAGGAAGTGAGGGAATCTCCCGTGGGGATATAGCCAGCAATTCTTTCCTTTTATATATACTATGGACATTATAAGGCAACAATTGCAAGCTATTTCCCCACAGTGATATTCCCCTCACTTCCTGTCTTGGTGACACTAAGACAGGAAGTGAGGGAAAATCTCATGCAATGATATCATCCTACTAGAAATTGTAGTTCCGTCTAAAAAGTATACATAAAGTAAGCACTTGGTTTCCAAAGTGGCAAAATTATGGAGGAGTTAAAACCCCATAGTGTGATCGGGTAATCTGACGGTGTGTTCCTACACTCCTCAATGTGTCTGTTCATTAAGCTGTGCTGAATTATCCTTGATTCACAATTCCTGCAAGAGTTGCACATGGTATGTGGGAGATGCAAATTTAAGGTGGCATAATTATCCACACAATCACACATAATCCTTTTTAAAGGTCCCCAGCAGAATTTGATGGCATAGTGGTTCACAGCAGTGCCATCAGATTCCAGTTAGATCTGTCAATTAACAAAGCAATGTGATCTGGGGGTGTATTTAACTTGCAATGGACACCCCCATTCATTATCATATGGCAGTGTGAGATGGGTGATTTGTTCAAGGCAATCCTTTGAAGACATAACCATTCCAGATTTTTGTGATCACTGATTCCATCTCAGGTGAACCAATTAGCTGCTGTGTGCAGATCCAGCTTATGATGGTAAGAGTGTCAGACAAGACAAACGGGGCCGAGCTTGCAGTGTGTATGGATGTATGTAAGGCAATAATTTTTGGCATTATGCATTTAGGGAATATAATGTTTCTAATCTTGCATATATGAAAAGGGTAAATACATTTGTCTTTATCGAGACAGATTCCAAAGCGTCAGAGCAATCTGTCACAGATAATTGTGTTTCATTTTGTGTAAAAGTTGAAACGAATCAAATCTATCTATATACAGGCATAGCCCACTTTAAGTACACAATGGGACCAGGGCATGTATGTAAACTGAAAATGTACTTAAAGTGAAGCAATCCCTTTGTAAATTTTGGCCACATTGACATAGCCTTACTCCCAAACCATGTGGGAGCATGTTAAGGGGAGCCAGGACTATGACATGATAGATTACCTAGGCAAGCTGGCCAGCCACAAAATGGATATGGTGTAGTCCTGGGTACCTGGGTACCCTGTCGTTGCTCCCTAAGTTTGTTATCCCTGTCACTTATGGTTTGTGAGCAGTGTCATGGCAAGCTGAACAAGCTGTGTCCTTACTCACGATTGTATATAAAGTGAGTGTACTTAAAGCAGGGTATGCCTATCTATATAGAAAGTTCAGAGATGTGAACCTGTTCCCTATTATATACACTAATATATGGTATATAACATATTCTATAATGTATCTCATGTATATATATTGTATATAATATACACACACATATATATACATATACATATACATATACATATACATATATATATACACACACATATACATATATATATACACACACATATACATATATATATACACACATATACACACACATATATATATACACACATATACACACATATATATATATATACACACATATACACACATATATATATACACACATATACACACACATATATATATATATATATATATATATATATATAGGGAACAGGTTCACATCTAGGAAGTTTCTATAACAGGAAGCTTCTAGATCACGTCTAATAGGCAGAAAGTGCATGCGCAGATCAGCAGACCAAAAGTTTCTTGCACACCCGCTAGATAAGCGACCCACCCAGCCCCCCAGCCACCATCCCCCATCCCGCACCCTGCACATTCACACCCCCTCCTTACCTTACACACAAATGCCACTATTTCGGCAGTAAACAGTGCAGGAGCCATGATGCACACTTACGACAGGGCCTGGACAATTTCCGGAAACGTGTGCACGCACCAAAAGTTTCGTTTCCGGTTTCATGTATAAATGTGAGAACGCGGTTTTGTATATTCGCGAATTCGCGAATAGTCAACATACACAACCATTAAGCAGATTTAACTTAGAAAAAGAAATACAAATACATACATTTGTGGACACCAGAAAACTTTATTTAGACACATGAAGACATTTTAAAAAAAAATTGGAAACATGCTGTTTATTACATTTGTATTTTTCAAACAAAAACAACCTTTGTACAACATTTAGACCATATACATCGACAAAGAGCCCATAATCAACAGATGCATGTGCAGATTGACAGAATTATGTTAACAGCAATAAATACTTACAGAGAGTCAACACACAACACAGCCAAATCTCACCTCCATAAATAACAAAGGGCCAAAAATGTTACCCATAAAGCATGTGACACACAAATATATTGGACCTCTTCGTAGGTCAAATCTTTCCTGATGTCTGAGTGAGCTATATATAATCCAAGCAAACACACACCCAGAATGGTAACGCCCAGTCCAAAAATTAACTGTGTGTGTCCTGTGTGTTTTGGAGCATGCTCAGTTGCCAAAACAAGGGAAATAGAAATGAGGAATAGAAATGTATGTAGGTGTGTATAGTATATGTGAATTGAAAAAATTCTCTATTCAAGTTTGCTAGTCATTATTTAGAATGTTTAGATACAGGAATACATACATATATATACAATTACGTGAGAGAGAGAGAAATATATATTTAGGGAAACAATTGAAACACACCTTTTGGGATTTGGGAAGTGAGATTGTGACAATTGACCAGATATGTAAGCCAACAATCTGACTCATCACTCATGAACATCCCTAAATTTGGCGTGGCAATTATATCAGGCGTTCTTATGTGCATTTTGGCTGGCGTTTTCACAGGCGTTTTGACATGCATTTTTTGGGAAGGCATTGTTATATGAAATCACCTACAAAAGCCCCAAAAACAGACCACAAACACGTACATGTGAACGTAGCCCGTTTGGGGGCGTTTGAGGGGGATTTGTCCAGCTCAAGGATCAGCTCCCAAAACAGGCAAAAAATCCAATCCTATTCAGTTCAATGGCCCCTGTTCCCATGTGAGCATTTTGACGGCATGAGGAAAACACCCAACGCTCACTGAGAAATAGCACAATGATTAGGGAGTCTGCCTTCCTGCTGTAGGTTTGTAAGTTCGAATCCGGAAGGTGCCCTCTGTATGGGCAACACTTGGATATCTCCAATCCTCCAAATGTTGACATCATTAATTTTGTTCATGTTTGAAAAAGGCATGTGTATCAGCAAACTTTTAATCTAAAGACATGAACAAAATACAAAAGATGCCACATAAAGTCAATATGTAGCAATATTGTGAGCTAAAGCTCTATTTGTTTGTTGGGCATACTTTGCTAATTAGCCAAGTATAAGGGATATATATATATATACCTTCAGTTAAATGTGTAGTAAAATGGTAACACTTGGCCATACCCATATGGAAGAAAAGGTAGTATTTGCAATATATTTCTAAAAACATTCTTTGGAAACACATAAAATATTGTCAAAATTGTGACATTTCCTTGATATGTGTGAAATGCTAATAATCTTTCTTTGAAATATGTTTTACATCTATTTTTTTTATATCTGACGACCAATTCCCCAATGTAATATTTTGTGGGTTTTTTCAGATAATGTGGAGGTTCTATATAAACACTGTAGATTTGACTGCTATGATTTCGGAGTTAGCAGGAAAGGTGTATGGAATGTGATGGTGTTTACTAAGGGATCCCTTGTTGGAAGTGTGCATGTTTTTCCAATTCCGCCGGTTTTTGCCATTTTCTATGGGCGAGACAGCGGATTTGCAAGCGGTATTCAAAAAAAAATTGACCCAAAATCGCGCTGGCGAAATTTTTTGAGCCTATTTGGCGTTGCGCATGCGCACATTCGCGCGTTCGCAGCTCGGGGCTGGAGGAGCTGTTTAACCTTTCCACACTTTCGCAGATATCTCTCTTTCTAAGTCAGTTTTTGAGATTTTTTAAACGCAAGTCATCTCCAAATTGACTTCCACACCTTCCACAGTGATTTGGGATTTTTGGGGGTACAGGGGAAAATTTGGCTAAACTTTAGTCGAGCTTTTAGCTGGCGTGGTTTTAAGTCGCGCTCTGACCATATTGCATCTTAATAAATCTCACACTAGGCGCTATTTTCCGCCCGCCGTTCTTTGAATGCCAATTTCAGACTTAAATAATCGCCGGTTCGCAAAATCCCGCCGAAACGCCAATTCGCCGTACTATGAATCAGGCCCTAAGTGTCATTCCTTCAACTTGGGTTCCAACTTCCTGACCCTGTCCCACAAGGGTTCCCAGTGATTACCTGCCTGCACGCTGGTTCTCACAGTGGAGGGGCTCTCACCTGGCTGCCAATGTGGTTGTGGAAAAAGAGGTAAAGGGTCCTGCACCCGTTTCTAAGAATGATGAGTACATAAGCACTCTACTACAGTTGCCATCGATTCAAGAAGTTTGACCCTTCTTCTTACCCCACTCATACTATACCTAGCAATAAGCTTGGGGGAAGAGGAATCGCTGGTTTTAGTGACACAAGTGTTTCTGCTTTAATATACATTAATTGTTAAGCACTCAAGTCACTTGTGTTTGATTTCCTAATCCCCCATATGGAAATGAATAGGAAAGGGTAATTACATCCCTCAGCCTATGGCTGCTTATAGTTTGGCAGCAGCATTTGTGATTCAACAACAAGAATATTGAGACACAGTCATGTTTAACATATGCTTTGACTTTACCAATTATGCATTTTAATCCTAAAATAAAAACCCCACACACGTTTCTCCGGTCACACATGTCATAGTTGTAGTCTTCTCTTTGAATTATGTATGTATTATTTTACAAAAGCTGGTTGCCTTGCCTGTATTCACTAAGACATCCTTAAAAAAATATTTTTTTTATGTGCAAGCAGTGTATGTACCTGAATTTGACTTGGTATGGGTGTTTTGCAGACTATTGTACAGTAAACCCTAGAGAGGGGGAGGGAGAAGGGTCACAAGGAGCCAATCAGGAGTGCTGAAGTTCAAGGAGCATGCTGATAGAAGGAGAGAGCAGAGTACTGTTTTCCTTTCCCCTCCCAGTCACAGGCTGGAGGTGCAGGTGTATTTAGCTGCTAAACTGGAGTTCCGCTTTAAAGTGAACCTGTGAGTTGCCTATTTAAAGCAACAAGTACATGTTAAAGCAGGCCAATACAGAGGTATTTTATTTACTTAGCTATCTAAGGAAAAAGCCATGTGTTAACATGATTCTATTTAAATCTTACAAAGGGCTTAGTACTACACTACACTGCATGACCCACTGGATGCTTAAGCGCCTAATCATCAAGCACCAGCGCTGTCATGGGGATGAGGGGGCTACTCAAATGCTTCCCCATACCTGGTAGCATTGGGTATGTCACTTCACTTCCCTAGTAGCGAACAGCACAGTGGAATATAAAGAGGGGAAATTATTAAAAATGTACACAGAAATTCACCCAGTGAAAGTGCATGTACATTCAATTGCCACCCCATGTCCTGTGGCTCCATTGGATCCATACTTTTTCCATTACCACTCTATATCGCTAATATGCTTTTCTTTTCCTTTCTCTCTTTACATGTAATGCAGATATGATACATTATCGCAGCGCTACCCCTGTAGGATCAGCTCATTAGGATGGGTCCTCTGTTCTTTGCCTTCAAAAAGTGAAGCAAGGTAGTAAGTTCAAAGCCAATATTCAACCAATATCCCAAGTGTCAATATTGCAATGAGGAAAACCCCCATGGCATTTTTTAGGCCGAATTGGAGATACAAATATATATGACCCCAATATAACGTTCCACTTATCCTTAGGATATTAATAACTTGTACATAACTCAGTTTGTTCAATTTATGGGGACATCACTCCCAAATTCTTTAGCATTGATTGTGTCAGACTTGTCATAATAGGCTTTCCATATGGGGCACGCGATCCAAGTGATCCTATTAAGGATAAGTGGAACGTTATGGTGGGGTCATATCGCTATAGCCATTCCAGTCTGGAGCTGCTTCTATCTATTGTCCTTTGTTGTCTGCCTTACTACGCATGTGTCCGGCCTGGTCTCTGATGCAGTGGGAAAATCGGTCTTTCTGATCTCTCTGGCCCTGAGGAAGCCTTACTGCAAAACGCGTCAGCTTGCTGGGGACCCCTAGACCATGCAATCATAGAGACAACTACCATCTACTGGTACAGAAGTATCGGCACTCCCAAAGGGATTATATTTCTACACATGCGATTTTTGTGTTTTTTATCATATGTTTGTTGTGTGATTTTATCATTTTTCTTTGTTTCAATAAATATGTTGTTTTTTTATGATATAATTGTGTCAGAGTTGTGATCCTCCCTTTCCCACTGGCCCCATCTTTTCTTCTGTTATGTATCTTAGGTTCATACCTTTATTACAAATATGATAAAAAAGACCAATTGGTCAATACAAAAATCTCATACTTAGAACAAATATAACATAAAGTGCTTTGTTGTACAATATAAGAATACAAGTACCCTGCTAGATCTAAGAATCACTGAATTAGGTTCTCGCTGGCAGTCTTCCTTCGGTTATTCTTAAATCTAGAAAGGTACCTATATTCTAAGATTGTACAGCAATGCACTTATATTTATTGTAAGTATGACATTTTTGTATTGACCAATTGGTCTTTTTATCATATTTGTAATAAAGATATGAACCTGTTTTTTTTTTTTTTCATATACTTGTATCTCTAATTCTGCCTAAAATGTCCTATAGGAGTTTTCCTTAATTTCTCTGTTCTTTGCCTTGGCCTTTTTCCAATAACCTCAGCCCCTCTAACACACCAGGTTGAGTGTACAAACATACAGTATCTCATAAAATCACTGAGAGTAATGCTTAGCAACCAGACGTAGCGCTATATCAAAGGAAACAGGCACCAAACCATATAGTAACTTAATATATTGTCACCCAATATGGTTGGTAACTAGGCAAGCATAAAATGGATCAACAATGTTAATAACAGAATTTAGCATACAAAATGAAAAACAGTAAGGACTAGGCATAAGATGACATTTAGCATCCAGATCTGCATAGGCAGTAGCAAGACCAGTTTAAGTGCAGTAGTGAGCAGAAATAAAGTTTAATCTACTGAGTGCTGAAAATATACTGCCGGAGCACATTTAGGGCGGTGATGCTAGTCCTAGACTGACTGAATATTCACTGTCCAAAAGAAAAGAAGGATAGTAGCAGAGGGGACAGGGGAACAAAGGAGGCTTGCAGTACAATTACTATGGGGAAGTGGGGCAGTCCTTTGAAAAATTCTTCTACCGGTTATCGTTGGGGCCCTTTAAGAGTGTTGGTGAACTTATCATCAGCCCTAGGTAACCTGTATGTATTATAGGTACAGTATAGGTATGGTATACTCTTGGCACAGGTGCAAGATTGACGTGGTTCAGATGCAGTAAAGGTTTTGTATAATGCAGGGTTGGTATAGGTACAGTCTAGGTTTGGAATAAGTGTGATATAGAGTGCAGTATGGGGCAAATATGGATTAGGTAAACTTGGTGTCCTGCTCTCAGTGGCTTAGTCCCTGCTATCAGTATCAGCAATAGGTAAGTATCCCTCTCGCCAGTCATTGGGATACTGTGGTAACCTCTCGCTGTAGAAGGGGGGCCCCCTCACTCTCTCCCCAAAAGCCTTCGGTGATCAGTAGTGGAAAGCAGAGGGTAAGTGGATTCTCCAATCTCCCTGTGACAGGCTCGGATCTCTGCTGGTATGGTCTCCCACTGGCAGGCAAATATCCAGACAGAGGCGCTCTCTCTCTAACTCCCTAGGTGCCAAGAGGAAGAATTTTCCCCAGCAGTTTAATAAAAATCATCTCTCTACACTTCTTACTGTACAGTGCTTATTAGGATCTGTAGTGTAAGCAATCTATTCATCCCATTATATAGCTTGCGTCTAAAACTACAACTCCCAGGGTTCCCAGCACTTTGTATATAAGTGTATAGGCTTGCTTGGCTTTAGCCCTCCCTCTGTTGGTTGGAGGAGAATGGCGCAGCAAAACACTGGTATCCCAGTAGAGGGAGAGAGGAATAAAGGGCGATGGGGTTGATTTACTAAAAAGAGGCACAAGCTGGTGCAGCTGTGAATGGTAGCCAATCAGCTTCTAACTTCAGCTTGTTCAAATAAGCTTTGACAAAAAAAAAAAAAAAAAACTGGAAACTGATTGGCTATGCAGTTTCTATGCAGAGCTCACTAGATGTTGCACTCTCCAGTTTTAGTAAATCAACTCCACTTTCTCCTTCTCTATATTGTTGTGACCCAGCACCTGGCTACGTTATCATACCTCAGCTATTCAACGCCCGTTTTGGGCCATCCCAATTTTTCCTTTACTAGCCATGTTAAGCATACCTCCCAACTTTTGAACTGTAGGATGAGGGACATTTGAGGGAGGAAGTGAGCTGTGGCATGTGTAGCGTGGCAAAAATGGGTGTGGCCAAATGCTTAAAAGTGAAAACATGCTTTCTTGTGCTTATAAAATATGCTTTGATTGCTGTGCCACAAACTGGAGTCTCACAGACACAAACCCCAGCGCTATCATCGAAAAAAAAAAAAGAATAAAAAGCTGTGCAAGGTTCAGAAGTGTGTTTTGTACAGAGTGCAAGGTTTAGGAATGCGTTACCTACAAGGTGCAAGGTTCAGGAGTGTGTTTCATACGGAGTGCAAGGTTCAGGAGTGCTTAAAGTACAGATTGCAAGGTTCAAAAGTGTGTTTTTGATGCAGAGTGCAAGGTTCAGGAGTGCGTTACGTACAGAGTGCAAGGTTCAGGAGTGCGTTAGTACAGAGTGCAAGGTTGGACGTTGGATGTAGATACACATGGATTGACTAAAAAGTACTTTAGCTGTATTTACAGCTAAAGCACTTTGTATCAACACTACCATAACCAATTAGATCTGAAGAAGATCTAAACCAACTTGAACATCTTTTTAACTCACAGGAGACCATGAAACACTGTATAACACAGATCTATAAAATACTCACGGAGTTGGCAGAGCCGAGAATATCTCCAATCCATTCATTAAAGAGTGGGAAAGGGAACTGGGAACACGTTTAGAAGAACAACAAATAGGTAAAATATTGAGAGCAGTACACAGTTCTGCGATAAACAGAAATATAATCAAAATGATCTATAAATGCTTGGCAAGATGGTATATAACACCTGAGAAAGCACAAAAATATCAACCAGAGAAATCTCCACTGTGTTGGAGAAGTTGAAAATGAAGGGCACTATGACTCTGACTATGATTTATGGTGGGAGTGCCCTAAAGTGTGAGAGTATTGGCAAGAATTGGAGCAATATATAGAAGAAATTACAGGTATAGAGATATACCAGACGATCCGTGGTGTTGTCTATTCCATAGTACTAATATAACGATAAAACAATACAGGAGTACACTGTTGCCAAACTTATTAAATGCTGCAAAATGAATAATTACAAAGAAAAAAAAAAAAAAAGGCTAGACCCAGAAAGACCCACAATAACGGAATGCTTTAAAAGAGTCAGGTACATATATATCATGGAGCACCTATGCAGCAGGGAAGAGGATAGGATAAAAAAGTTCTCTGGAATATGGGAAAAGTGTAAACCAGGTGATGAGAACAAAGACAAGTGTGTCTTGCCTACAGTCAAGTATGGTGGTGGGAGTGCCATGGTCTGGGGCTGCATGAGTGCTGCTGGCACTGGGGAGCTACAGTTCATTGAGGGAACCATGAATGCCAACATGTAAATGTGACATACTGAAGCAGAGCATGATCCCCTGCCTTCAGGGACTGGGCCGAAGGGCAGAATTCCAACATGATAATGACCCCAAACACACCTCCAAGACAACCACTGCCTTGTTAAAGAAGCTGAGGGTAAAGGTGATGGACTGGCCAAGCATGTTTCCAGACCCAAACCCTATTGAGCATCTGTGGGGCATCCTGAAATGGAAGGTGGAGGAACGCAAGGTCTCTAACATCCACCAGCTGGTGAACTCCATGCCCAAGAGGGTTAAGGCAGTGCTGGAAAATAATGGTGGTCACACAAAATATTGACACTTTGGGCTCAATTTGGAAATTTTAACTAAGGGGTGTACTCACTTTTGTTGCCAGTGGTTTAGGCATTAATGGCTGTGTGTTGAGTTATTTTGAGGGGACAGCAAATGTACACTGTTATACAAGCTGTACACTCACTACTTTACATTGTAGCAAAGTGTCATTTCTTCAGTGTTGTCACATGAAAACATATGATAAAATGTTTACAAAAATGTGAGGGGTGTACTCACTTTTGTGAGATACTGTAATTAACCACTTTGCCACTGAGTACCGTAGTACTACTGCGGCAAAGTGGCTCGTTATGGTCTGACGACGTAGACCTACGTCGTCAGACACTCCCCCTTGTGGGCGGCGCTCGCGCGCCGCCAGAGGCTCGCTCCCGCTGTATTCAGTCACAGCGGGAGTCGGGCCAGGGGAGGAGCAGCGGCGATCGCCGCTGCTCTGCCCCGATCGTCGGGGATCTAGTGTGGAGATCCGCCCGCCTGTGTAAACACAAGCGGGCGGATCTCCCAAGTGACAGGGAGTGACAGATCGGAGTGTTCAGCATAGCTGAACACTCCGATCTGTCCCTGTCTCACACAGTCACCTCCCGCCCCCACACGTCAGTAAGCACCAGGCATACATTAACCCCTCCCTCTCCAATAAAATTAACCTCTTCCCTGCCAGTGTCATTTTTACAGTAACAGTGCATATATATAGCACTGATTACTGCAGTAATGTCACTGGTACCCCCAAAAGTGTCAAAAATGTCAGTCAAGGGTCCGATCTGTCCGCCGCAATGTCGCAGTCCCGCAAAAAAAATCGCAGATCGCCGCCATTACGCGTTAAAAAAAAAACACCAAAAATGACAGAAATCTTTCCCTTTGTTAGTAAACGCAATAACTTTTGCGCAAACCAATCAAAATACGCTTATTGTGAATTTTTTTACCAAACATAGGTAGCAGAAAACAAATTGGCCAAATATTTAAAAAAATTTTGATTTTTACATTTTTTTGGGGGGAATTTCATATAAAAAAAATGTGAAAAATATTGTTATTTTTTCAAAATTTACGTTTTTTTTTGTTTATAGCGCAAAAAGTAAAAATCGCACAGGTGATGAAATACCACCAAAAGAAAGCTCTGTTTGTGGGAAAAAAAGGACGTAAATTTCGTTTGGGTATGGCGTCGCACGACCGCGCAATTGTCAGTTAAAGTCGCACAGCGCCGAATCGCAAAAAGTGGCCCAGACGTAAGACAGCAAAATGCTCTAGTGGTAAAGTGGTTAAACGGCAAAGACACCAATTGATTAAACAATTAAACATAGCACAATTTTGTTCTAAAATCTTGATTACCAGCATATAGGAGCCGAGGCAAGAATGCAGGCATCAGATGGATAACAAATGAGAGCAGCCTAGCAGGACATGCAGCAGTGCGGAAATCCGCCCAGCACAGCCAGGGATTGGTGGACAAGCCGGCGGGGGTACAGGTGCAATGACAGTGAATGCAGCTGTCAAATCGAACCTCTGATTACGGCAATGGGCGGGGTCAATATGCATTTTAGGGGTTTCACCCCGTTTGTCAGGCAACCTTTGCATAGACAAACAGCCAGCCTTTCTACATTTCTGGTCGCGGAAGAAGGTGGCAGGGAAATTTACACCAGGACCAACAGACAAAGGTTGAAATGTAGGAAAGTCCTGCCCAATCCGGGACTGGAGGTCCTACCTGATATCTTTAAGTAAAGCTCATCAGTTATCTGGATACTCCATAATTGGACTGCAAGGACTTCCTATGACTTTGTATTGCTAAACAAAGTGTGTGTTAAATTATCTACATTGCTTACTTTGTAACTGTAAAACGTTAAACATATTGAACAAAGAAATGCACGCACATTCATTCTTTGTAAATGGGGCAAAAATAAATGTTATTAGACTATTTCCTGTGCTGGCTGAAAGTTTTTCATTTTTTTCAATTAAAAAATACTGCATTTGGTCACTAGATAATGGAAATTCCATTGACAGGTAGCTCTATCTACTGGCCAAACATAGTATTTTCTCTTTAAAATCAATTAAAACTATCCAACAAGCACAGAAAATAGTCTAATATTATTACTAAAAATTACAAAAACAAATAGCTGCTCTATCCAAGAAATAATAGGTGAAAATGTACCCCCCCCCCCCCCCAATATTAATACCCTAATATAGTAGCCATTTACATATTACCCTAATCCACAATGATAAAGTGCAGAACTGACAAAGTGCAAATAAACACAATGACCCATTCAATGCTTCAACAGTCATCATTAAGGTGATTTAATTTTTTTCTACTAGTAATGGTGGCGATCAGCGATTTTTAGCGGGACTGCGACATTGCGGCGGACAGATCGGACACCTAACTGACATTTTTGACACTTTTGGGGGGACCAGTGACATTACTACAGTAATCAGTGCTACAAATATGCATAATATTATTACTAAAAATTACAAAAACAAATAGCTGCTCTATCCAAGAAATAATAGGTGAAAATGTACCCCCCCCCCAATATTAATACCCTAATATAGTAGCCATTTACATATTACCCTAATCCACAATGATAAAGTGCAGAACTGACAAAGTGCAAATAAACACAATGACCCATTCAATGCTTCAACAGTCATCATTAAGGTGATTAAAAAATAAAACGTCCTAAAAAAAAATGAATAGCTAAAATACACATACGATTTGTGACTGAAATACTTGTATTATACATCAAGAACATGAATCTGAGTGAGTACAATCTGATTCAGCGACAGTCTAATAAATGCTGTCAGAACGTGAATGCAATGTCCAATCTGTTCCACTATTTGTCCATAAGATGCTGACTCTTCGCCACCTTCAAAACCAAATTGTGTTCTGGAGTGCCCCTTTAAAAATGCCCACTCACCAATTTAGTTGACTCCTTATATTCACAATGGACGTCTATCAGTGCTCTTAGTATGAGGTTCTCCCTCAGCAGAAAGGGTCACCTCAAAGAGGCACATTACACAAGTGTATCCAATCACATATATTTAAAATCACGGGAGACACAGACCTATAAATAATTATTGTGCACCATCTTTATTTAAAACTGCTCAATATAAATTAAAATAAATTAACTCACATGGTGTTGTGTCCATCTGACGCCCTGAAGCCAGTGTGCATTCCACAGTGTGGAAATTATGTCACCAGAAGTCCCACCTCAACGCCCCTTCTATAGTCAGGAAGATACTGGAGAGTTTAACCACTTCTGGACCGGAAAGTTTTCCCCCTTAATGACTAGGCCATTTTTTTGCTATACGGCACTGTGTTAATTTAACTGACAATTGCACGGTCGTGCGACGCTGTACCCAAATAAAATTGATGTCCTTTTTTTCCCACAAATAGAACTTTCTTTTGGTGGTATTTGATCACCTGTGCAATTTTTTACTTTTGGGCTATAAACAAACAAAAAGCGACAATTCTGGAAAAAAAATATATGTATATTTTTTTACTGTTTGCTATAAAACATTCCCAATAAAAAAATGTAAAAATCAAATGTCATGTTTACAAACTAGGGAAAAGATTTATGTCGTTTTTATTTTTAATTTTTTTCTACTAGTAATGGTGGCGATCAGCGATTTTTAGCGGGACTGCGACATTGCGGCGGACAGATCGGACACCTAACTGACATTTTTGACACTTTTGGGGGGACCAGTGACATTACTACAGTAATCAGTGCTACAAATATGCACTGTTACTGTACTAATAACACTGGCAAGGAGGGGGTTAACACCAGGAGCAATCAAAGGGTTAAATGTGTCCGTAGGGGGTGCTTTCTAACTCTGGGGGGATGGATTTTCTGCATCTCCTAAATAGGAGGAACACAGGATCCCTGTGTTCATAACTGACAGAACAGCGGTCTGCCGTGTTTACAACAGCAGACCGCCGTTCTGTCTCCTTGAGATGGGATCCTGGGTGCCCGGCTGCCGGACTCACTGATCGGCTTCCTCTGTGACGAATGGGCACGCAGGTGGGCGCCTCCGCTAGTGGTCCTGATAAGCGACGTACAGGTACGCTGTTTCAGGGGGACAAAGACAACCTGCCACAGTAAAACTGCAGCGGGCGGTCGTTAAGTGGTTAATAAAAAAACACATACATGAGTTCTTGCTAGAAAAAAATATTTTAAGCAACAGACAGCATGGATTCATGAAAGACAGAAGTTGTCACACAAACCTGATTTCTTTTTATGAGGAGGTAAGTAAAAACCTTGGACGGAGGGGTGGCTGTGGACGTAGTATACTTTATATAATTTATAAAGATAAAAAAAAGTAAGGGTCCCAACACTGAACCTTGGGGTACAACACTGATAACCTTAGACCATTCAGAGTAAGAATCATTAACCACTACTCTCTGAATTCTATCTTTTACCCAATTTTCTATTCATTTACAAACTGATCTTTACAAGCCAGTAGACGTTACCTTACACATTAGCTGTGTGTGGGGAACTGTGTCAACTTTACACAGTTCCCCACACACAGCTAATGTGTAAGGTAAAGTCTACAGGCTTGGAAAGATCAGTTTGTAAATGGATAGAAAATTGGGTAAAAGATAGAATTCGGAGAGTAGCAGTTAATGATTCTTACTCTGAATGGTCTAAGGTTATCAGTGGTGTACCCCAAGGTTCAGGTTTGGGACCCTTACTTTTTATTATCTTTATAAATGATATAGGGACTGGTATTAAAAGTACCATTTCAGTCTTCGCAGATGGCACCAAGCTTTGCAGTGGAATAACTTCCTTACAGGATGTCTCCAACTTACAAGCTGACCTCAATGCACTGTTTCATTGGGCAACTATGTGGCAAATGAGGTTTAATGTTGATAAATGTAAAGTTATGCACTTCAGGGCTAAGAATATTCATCCATCATACATTCTAGGCAGAGTAGAACTGGAGGAATCAATGGTGGAGAAGGATCTGGGTGTTCTGGTAGATCCTAAGCTTAATAATAGCATGCGATGCCAAGCTGCAGTTTCCAAAGCAAGCCCTTTCTTGTATTACCAGAGGCATGGACTCCAGAGAGAGAGATATCATTTTGCCCCTGTACAAATCATTAATAAGACCTCATCCGAAATACGCACTTCAGTTTTGGGCACCAGTTCTCAAAAAGGATATCGTGGAACTGGAGAAAGTACAGAGAAGGGCAACCAAACTGATAAGAGGCATGGAGTAGCTCAGCTATGAGAAAAGATTAGAGGAACTGAATTTATTCTCTCTTGAGAAAAGGAGATTAGGGGGGGATATGATCAACATGTATATATCCATAAGGGGACCATATGGTGAACTTGGTATTGAGTTATTCACTTTAAGGTCATCACAGAGGACAAGGGGGTACTCTTTACGTCTAGAGGAAAAGAGATTTTGTTTCAAAATACGGAAAGGTTTCTTCACAGTAAGAGCTGTAAAAAATGTGAAACAGACTCCCTCCAGAGGTGGTTCTGGCCAGCTCACTAGATTGTTTTAAAAAAAGTCTTGGATTCTTTCCTAGGTGTAAATATATTATAACTGGTTACTAATATTTATAGGTAAAGTTGATCCAGGGAATATCTGATTGCCTCTCGGGGGATCAGGAAGGAATTTTTTCCCTTGCTGTAGCAAATTGGATCATGCTTTGCTGGGTTGTTTTTTTCCTTCCTCTGGATCAACTGGGGGTATAGGATTGTGTATATGGGATTGTTGGGCTGTGTTTTCTTTACAGTTTTTTGTTTTTTATTGGTTGAGCCAGATAGACGTGTGTCTTTTTTTCAACCTGACTAACTTTATATGTAATGCATTTTATAACTGATCGGGCACCTTCATGAAGCAGGATCTGCAGTCAAGTCATGTGAAATAGCAGCTTTGGCTTCCCTGTGTAAGAGAGCACTCGATAACCGCTCTGAATTCCCGGAGCAATGAAATCTCTCATCAGCTCCCATTGCCTGTTGATTGTTGGCGCTCCCTCCTCTCCCCTGCAGCAGCAGTTCTCCAACACAGTGGAGACAGAGCTGCTGGATTACATGACAGCATCGGAGCAGAATTAAAAAAAGGTATGTACACAGATATTTTTTATACAGGCTGTGCATAATAGACAGGTGGTGGGGGGAGGCTGCATTGTTAAGAATACTTATAGCCTTCCACTTTAAGATGAAACTTGAAGTCATGTGCTGTATTTAGGAAAACTATCACTTTTACTTGTTGGAAGCAAGTAGGGGGAAGCAAATCCTTTCCCAAATCAGTCAAATCACGTCTCTGATAGCTCTAAATGTTTCTAGACAGATCTGTGGAGAATTACACAATTAAGGACTCCCTCAAAGGGTAGTCTCAAAGGGTGCAATAAATAACTAGAAATCGTATAATAAGGCAAATTAATTGGACATCCCTGCATGTATACAATTAGACCACTTTAAAAAAATATATATATGAAATGGTTGAATTTGTTAATCTATTTGCTCATTCCTAGAAGTATGTTGGCAAGCTATTTGCCTGTGACAGTCAAATATTCACTACCGTATGGATGCAATCTTCCATCACTGCATCTTCCATCTATAGACCGATTTACAAAGAAGATTGTGAAGGGTCATTCGAGGACAGGCAGATGTCTCAACACCTGGTTTTGTCACTAAAACTTCTGCCTCATTGACCAGTACCATTTCCTTTGTTTCCCCTTGGGCATTTAATTAGCAAACCTCGTCACTTATTTTTTTCAAGTAGTAATGTTGATATTGAACGAAATAACTAAATATTAAAAAAAAAATTAGGGTAAAACTGAACATATACTAAAACACAAACCCCCATTCAGTATTTTTGTGCCCTCCTCCTCATTCAACTCTGGATAGATAGATAGATAGATAGATAGATAGATAGATAGATAGATAGATAGATAGATAGATAGATAGATAGATAGATAGATAGATAGATAGATAGATAGATAGATAGATAGATAGATAGATAGATAGATAGATAGATAGATAGATAGATAGATAGATAGATAGATAGATAGATAGATAGATAGATAGATAGATAGATAGATAGATAGATAGATAGATAGATATCCACTGCCCTCTACTGTTAGCTGCTAGTATTACACTTTATCGTAAAATTATGTACGTGACTTCCTGACTAAGGGGTTGGAGGAAAAGAATCCTGGAAGGAGGAAGTGGAGAGAGAGAAGGTCCCAGCCACATGTCCTGTCCATGCTACTTATACCTGATCAGAAAAGACGATTGTTGCCAGATAACTAGGACTGCATTCCAGGTAATGTCTACAGGGTCTCCTTATCCCGGAGATTTTGTCTTTAGGTCTCCAACACAAAGACAGACACTGCATCATCCTCAGGGGCCCCTGCAACATATATCCATACCTATCTGGGTATATGTGTAAAATTCCACCACAACTCAAATCAGGCCCTTTGCTGAGTGATAATATCTGTTTGTATATTGAATGTATGTATTGTTATTAATATTTAAGTACAGTAAAACCTTGGATTGCAAGCATAATTCGTTCTGGAAACATGCTTGTAATCCAAAGCACTCTTATATCAAAGCAAATATTCCCATAAGAAATAATGGAAACTCAGATGATTCGTTCCACAAGTCCTTCAGTTTATAGTCTATATACAAAGATTATAGCAATGATAGGTTGTGTAACCATAAAATATCCATCCACAATATGCAGCCTTCCCAAGGGGATTAGAAGCAAAATCTAGCAGAGCTACAGAACCATATTGCTACACTTTAGAGGCTCCTCTCTTCTTTTTTATACATGATGCTACTTGTATATCAAGACATCGCTTGTATATCAAGTCAAAATGTATTTTAAAAATGTGCTTGTCTTGCAAAGCACTCTCAAACCAAGTTACTCTCAAACCAAGGTTTTACTGTATATAAAGCTTGCATTGTTTTTTATATTGGTGTGCATCTATATGCTTATGGTTAATGTTATGTGCTTGTTGTAGTAGTTTTCCTGCTTCCAATTACTTTGGTTTTATTACTGATTTATCTCCCCAGAAGGTCATCCCTTATGTTTACAGAGCCTCTGTCCTTGATAGAGGCACTGCCAATCTCATTTTCAATCCCACTCATCCACTTAGCGAAGGTTCTGGTTCTCCTATTTACTGTTTACTATTTAAATTGGCAACCAAAGGGCCCTTGTGTGCCTGCAAATTCAGCATGAATGTCTGCACCTGCCTTTGAGAAGCAGAACTGGCTTTTCCAACCACTCATGTTGTACAGGGCCAGTGTGTTTTTGTCCCACAATGCTCCTCCATAATAATGCAAATAGTACACAGCATATTTGTAAGGCAGGGTATCAGGTGTAGTTCCTCAGTTTTAACCATTAGATGCCCCCTTCTCCAACATTGGAAACCTCAGATTTCAGACCTGACTGAGTGATGTGGTAAGCTTGCCCCTGTCAGGATATGTGCACCTTCATAAAGCAGATATATGGAAGTTGTCAGGAAGGAGAAGAGGAATGCCCGTACAGGTGAGAAAGACCAGTGTTTGTGGATTCTCTGTCTGTGGGCCAGGATCGGAGCAAAAAAAATTAAAAATGGAAGGCACGGGCACTTAGTGCATTACCATAAAACCATTTATTCAATAGTGTGAACAATAAAAAGTTGATACTCACAAAAAAGGTGTCCATGCTGGACAGTGGGACATGCATGTGTCGCATTTACATAGCAGAGTATTGCGTTTTGGCAGTGCACCCACTTCCTCAGAGCTGGGCTACACTGAGCACCACCACCACAGGATCAGAGTAACATATAGGCCCAACTTTGGAGCCCATCCTTGTGTAGATTCCCCTGAGGGGGAAGCTGGAGGACATGGGTATACCGGACTACTTTCACCCTCCTTGGAGGGATGCTGAGACTCTGGGCCAAATTTACTCTAGGTAATGTGTCTCTCAACTTGTATCTCCAGACTTTATTCTCTCTCTACATTATCAACTTGCTGTAAAAAGTTGCCACCAACTAAAGCCATGTGCCACTGCCCCCTCCCCTCCTTGCCCTATAAATTGCTGTAAATTAATAATTGATTTGAGTAAACCTTAAAAAAGCATATCTGTGCCAGTACTGCTTGTTGGTTATAGCCAGTGCCGAGACAAGTTAATCCAGCGCCCAGGGCAAGGATGCCAAACTGCACCCCTCCTTCCCTTAGGGTTAGGGTCAAGGCGCCCCCCATCCCTGCAATAAACCACTGGGCCCAGGTCAAACGCCTCTCCTGTCCACCCCTTGTCCCAGCCCTGGTTATAGCCTACAAGCGGGTTTCTCTTGGAAACAGCCCCATGGGCTAGGGTCCCAGCAGGGTTTGTTGCTAGTAAGGCAGTTACGGGTGGAAAGAGGGTGCCATGGTCCTGGTCATGCTAGGTTGGGTTGCTCTTAGGGTGTTCCTCTTACAGGGGAAATGCTAGGAACCCTTGGAAGCCCCATAATAGAGGATACCAGGGGGCCATGTGTATCAGCCAAGCAACACTACAACGGGTTAAAGAGCGGAGCTGCTCCCTGCTACACATTAAATGCAAATTGAAGGTGGGTGGTGGGGTTTTCTTTATTAGGTAACTAAAAATTAAGTGAAGTAGACCCCACCCACCTGCACATGTCATCCACAGCTTATTGGATCTATCTAGGAGAAGGTGTTTAAAAAACAGAACGTTTTATTTTTATAAAACGTGCAATTATTTTCTAATTTGCATTTTCTTTTTTCTCTTTCCAAATTTCATTACTGCTTGCCAATGAGCGATATGCGCTCATTCGCTTCAGGATTCAACCGCTGAATTCTCAAAGTTGATTTTACAGTCTGTTGCAAAAACAAATAGCAGTTCTGTTTACTCTTGATTATTTATCCAATTATTTATTTTATTTTTTGCCTGAACTTTCCCTCTGAGTCAACGTCTCCTTCTAGTCCATCATCAGCTAAATATGTTCCGCTGATATAGACACCTACATTGGCATTTCACTGATCCAGGCTTTCTGAAAGATTTACATAGATCAAACAAGCCTGTAGGATGTGCCAAAATGTCTGGCATAGAGGGGAGTGTGCTGGGGAAGGTGTGGGAGATATGAGCTATGGGGGGATGGGAGGTGTCAGTATTAGGGTGACTGATGTATGGAGTGCAATCTTACAACACCATATTTTCCTTAAATCAATCTGTTGTCGAAGAATACATAAGTATTCTGTGAATGATTTTCTGGTTTAAAGAGAACTAACTACTGGGCAAGAAACTGAACTTTTAAGGCAAATATTGAAAGTTAACTCCAGGCAGATATAAAAGATGAATTAATAATTAACCCAGCCATAAAATCGTTAATATAAATTAATGCTGCTTTTTTTTTTTTTTTTTAATGCAAGCAGTGTAACTACCTGACTTAACTTGGAATCAGGCTCTTGCAATCCCCTGTACAGTAAAGCTCAGACTGGGAGAGGGAGAAGCAGAGAAGGGAATTAGTCAGCTCTGCTACAGTACTCACATGCTAGCAAGGAACATGCTGATAGGAGAAGAGAGCAGATGACCTCAGGCTTTTGCTTCTCCTTTTACTGTCCAATCCCAGGTTGGGGGAGGGACAAGACTTGTAATCATTTCTTAACTGCAGCAGAGAAAAATCAGGTCATCTACCCTGCCAGACAGGGCTGTGCTGTGTGGCCAACCTGTAAACTGGGTGGACAGAAACAGAAATCCTTAGGCATGTAAAAACAGCTAGAGGTAAACTTTAAAACCCAAGACCAAAAAACATTGTCCCTTTAAGAGGGATGAAAAGTAGCACAGTTGGAGTGCATAGGGATTCTCACCTATGCATGGTGATGGTTTATCCAATATGGATCTCATATGGGACCCGGAATTCAGAGACTCTGAGAGATTTTACATGGAAAAGAGCCTCCAAACCTGACTAAGGGGACTGGTAGTGCTGGGACATCTAGAGCCCAGGGCGAACATACCAAACTGCACCCCCCCAAGATGTATGCGCCTCCCCCCCAAAAAAAAAACAACAACACAGCACTGATCTGCATGCTTAGCCACTAAGCATACATTCTCCCTCCACCTAGAACAAATCTGCCCCCCTGCTGAAATCCCCCCTCTTAGCACAAAGGATTGCCCCCCCCCCCGGCTTAAATGACCCCCTAAAAAAACAATCCCTCCTAGCAAAAATCCTCTACCCCTAAAATTTCCCCTCTTTGTACAGATCTTCTCCACCCACCCACTTCAAATCCCCCCTCCCAGCACAAGTCACCAATCTTAGCACCCCCCAAATTTCCCCTGCTAGAACAATACTTACCCCCTGCCGCCCCCCAAATTCCCCCTTCCAACACAAATTCTCCCCAATCTTCTTGTGGTGTCCCCCCCCCCCACCTTATATGATACCACAATGCCCAGGGTAGCTGCCCCTCATGCCCACTCCATGTGCCGGCCCTGGGGTTATCCCACCTGCAATAGAGGGATAAAAAGGGAAGGAAGCTGCCAGCAGGTGTCCACAAGATGTTATGTGAAGCAGGACACACTTGTAGGAGAGAGAGTTTTGTGCTGGGTTACTGAGACATTGATAAGCTGCTGGTGACATTTTCATTGGAACTCCTGGAACAGGCAGGTAATTTAAACCCTGTGAAGGGACAAGTTTTCCTGGCAGTGAGCCTAAAAGTTTCTAGTAGCACACTTCCTGTCCTAAGGTGACTTTTTTTGCAGTCCCCGTACTGTCTCTAAGAAGCAACATTGTCACTCCATGAAGGAAATGTTTTGGGACTACAGAACACCTACCTCTACCTCTTCCCCATGGCAAAGGGAAGGGTGTTCTGTAGTCCTAGCACACTTCCTATAGAGTATTCCATGCTTCCTAGTTGTGACTTTTCTGAGCACATGCACCAAAATCTGTGCATATGTAGTACAATTCCTCCATACACACAGTTACCGATGCTCCTTAGGAATGACTGATTTTTACAGTCTCCATTGCCTATATCCTGTGTACTTGTTTCAGTGTTATACCTATATGATAAATGCATTTCCCAATGCATACAGAAGTTAGACAGGTCCAAAATCAAAACAGAAAATTACATTTTACGTTTATATGCCACAGCTTAGCTGATATATGTTAAGATGCAAGACACTGGTATGTACTCAATGCATACAGTGCACATAGGCCCCAAGGGTGAGGGGGCCCACTGTGCACTCATCAAACACTTTAAGGATTCAAGTGCCCCCTGCCACACTCTTTCCATCTGTTGATATTCATCTGCTGTGTTTGCAATTCAACGGAGATTCACGTACGTATGTCGGCATTACTTTCCCTCTGTAGGGGCAATTTCAGTGCCAACAATTCACTGGTCAAGTAAGCATGTAATACAAACTCATGCCAGTGGATACGTGGAGTAGGATTTTCCTCACCAGTCCCCAAATAATAAATAATATATATAAAACCTAGTAAAACAAAGAAATAGTATCATAGTCGCCGACATTTAAAAATGTTTTCCAGGGGCACCTTTTTTCACTATGTGTCCAGCAAGCCATTGTAGGCGGAGAATGTACTTTAATTAGGGGAGGGCATTCATTTAAAATGGGATGCTTTTACAAGAGGCATATTGTTACCTAATGCCATACTTTAATTAAGAATATAGAAGAGAGCTATAGTTATGGGACTAAATAAATACAAAAGTGAACAAAATTATGCAGTGCAGGGCAATGAGAAATGGCTGTGATGAAGTTTGGAGTGTATGGTATGTAGCAGCATGGTGGTCTGTGAGCAATATGTAATGACAGAGAGTTCAATGAGCAGTATGCAGTCACATGGCAGTCACTGGGCAGTATGTAGTGGTGGACAGTCATTGTGTAGTATGTAGTGGGGGCATAGGTGTGTGCAGGGGGTGTTCTGGGTGTTATAGCATTATCGCTCTATTTGCCGGAAGGGAGATGGGAAAGATATCCCTCTGACTGCCTCTGCCGATGAGCAGTATGTAGTGATGGGGCAGTCAGTGAGCAGTAGAGATGGGCTCGGGCGTGTTCTAGTTCCATGTGCCCAATCCCACCAGGAAGCCGACACTGCACTCTGCTAATCACAGGCAGTGAGACATTTCCCGATCTGTGCTGCTGCGGATCGGGAAATGTTTCACTGCCTGTGATTAGCAGAATGCAGTGTTGGCTTCCTAGTGGGATCGGGCATGTGGGAACTCAAACACGTCAGAGCCCATCTCTAGTGAGCAGCATGTATTGATAGGGCAGTCAGTGAGCAGAAAGTAGTTATAGAGCAGTCAGTGATCAGAATGTAGTTATAGGGCAGTCAGTGAGCAGAATGTAGTGATAAAGCAGTCAGTGAGCAATGTGTAGTGATAGGCAGTCAATGAGCAGTGTGTAGTGATAAGGCAGTTAGTGAGCATTATGTAGTAATAGGGCAGTCAGTGAGCAGAATGTAGTGGATAGGGCAGTCAGTGAGCAGAATGTAGTGATAAGGCAGTTGGTGAGCAGTATTTAGTGATAGGGCAGTTAGTGAGCAGTGTGCAATGATAGGACAGTCAGTGGGCAGTGTGTAGTGATAGGCAGGCAGTAAGCAGTATGTAGTGATAGAGCAGTCAGTGAGCACTGTGTAATGATAGGGCAGTCAGTGGGCAGTGTGTAGTGATAGGAAGTCAGTGAGCAGTGTGTCATGATAGGGCAGATAGGGGGCAGTATGTAGTGATAGGGCAGTCAGTGAGCAGTGTTTAATTATAGGGCAGTCAGTGAGCATTGTGTAGAGACTAGGGGAAACTCTCAGAACTCATACTGTCCCCACAGAGGGTGCAGAAGATGAAATCTTTTCAGGACACTTTAAAGAGGAGTTTTTCTAATGCTTTTCCTGACTCTGGTAGGTTATAGTGTCAATGAAAACGTAGCTTTGAGGCTTCTGTTGGTCAAGAGAGAAACTGTGGAGCAGGGGGCCGCCTAAATGGTGCATTTCGCAATTTTTTTAGTCCTTGCCACCCAGGGCTTTCAGCTTCCCCATCCCATCTGCAGCGTCTGCATCATATGGTGAATGATTAACCAAGGACGAAAACAGAGATGGTTAATTTTCCAGTTGACGATACACTGGGTTACTAGGTCATGAGAATAGACCACTGGTCAGAACTTGCCCTGTATGCAATTGAGCTGCTGGGCTGCCCTGCATCCAGCATGCTTTCCGAACGGGCAGTCAGTGCTGCTGGAGGTTTTGGTACTGATAATAGAACGCGTCTGTCCACAGACTCCGTGGACCATTTGACATTTATCAAAATGAATTAGTCCTGGATTACCAGTAGCTATGAAGCCCCTGATGCTGATGTCACTGATTAAGTGTTTTAGGGATGTGGAATATCTGCAAGATGTCTAGGCTGCCTAGTGTTGTGGGTGTTGATTTCATCTGGAAGATTTTTTATTTGGTGTAGGTTTCCTGGGCACAATTAACACTCACAGACCAATCTTCTGCACCTGTTTGACAGGTGCAAATCATTTCAAGTTTTGACATCAAGGCCAATTCTTGCTTTCATCAATAGTACCTCTATAGGGTTATGGTGTGAAGGCGCCACAGACACCCAAAGACCAATGTTTCCTTACCTGTTTGACAGACGCATATCATTTACATTTTTGACAGCAAGGTCAATTTTTGCTTTAATCAAGAGTACCTCTATAGGGTTATGGTGTGAAGGCACCACAGACACCCAAAGCCCAATTTTTGCTCACCTGTTACTTCTATCCAAAGTCTGCAGAAGAGACACCAGAATTTATCCAAAAAATCTCTAATCTCTTGTTCCCAGTGCACTACATTGTGGCCTTATCATACAGACTGGCTCCCCAAGTCGTTGTTTACAAAATAATGACAGCTTGCAGGGAAAATTTCATTTTTTTGGGCTCTATAAATGCAATATTTTCTGCAGCAACTTCTCTACACGGTACAGATGTGCCACTTTACAGGTAGACTAAGGGGAACCCCCCCCCCCCCGGCACTTTATTGAAAGGAATTTTTCATTTTTATTGTTATTTATCATTTTGATGCTTTCACTTTAACCATCAGTAAATCCCTGCTCATTTAAAAATTATGTTTTTTACAAACTTTTTTTTATTGATAGCTGTCCCCCAGGGCAGTACCTGGGCCCCCATAACCATTCTATGCCCAATTACTTGCCTTCAAAATGGGCACTTTTGATTTTTCCAGTTTGAGTCCCATAGACTTCAATGGGGTTTGTTATTTGGTTCTGAACTTTTGCGATGTTCGAAAGTTCTGGTGCCAACCAAACAGGGGGGTGCTTGGCCCATCCCTAGTCTCTACTAGGGATGGGCCAAGCACCCACCTGTTCGGTTTGCACCAGAACATCTCGAACAAGGAAAAAGTTCTAGCGAACATGCAAACTCTATAAAAGTCTATGGGACACGAACATGAAAAATGCAAAGTCCTAATTTTAAAGGTTTACATGCAAGTTATTGCCACAAAAGTGTATGGGGACCTGGGTTCTGCCCTGGGGGACATGTATCAATGAAAAACATTTTTTTTTTTTAAACTATAATTTTTTAAAGGAACAGTGATTTTAATGATGCCTAATGTGAAAAAATAAAAATTAAATATTGTGCCTGGGGGTCCCCTTGATGTGCCTGTAAAGTGGCACATCTGTACAATGTATGGAGCCTGCTGCAGCAATACTGACATTTATAAAGAAGAAAAAGTCATTTAAACTTGCTCACGGCTGTAATGTATTATGGGCTTCTGCAAGACAGATTTAAAAAAAAATGAAAAATGAAAACAAATGAAAAAAAAAAAACACGGGAGACACAGAGCGAGCACTTCCCTGCACTTGCACTGATTCTGGATGCTCTGTAGAACAGTGACTTGCTCTCTGAGGCTGGTGCTTGCCTGGGAAACTGCTCTGCCTCACTCCCCAAAGTGCACAGATGACACTTCACGTGGGAGGTAGTTTGGGAGGTCCAGAGCAGTACAAACTCATTATCAACAACACTGATCTAGCATATTTTCAGCAAGTACCTTAGGTAGCCCATTGCTCTTATTCCGGGACAAGGCCCACAACAGAGGTGAGCTAATTACCTAAAAAATGGGACTCTCATGGCAAATCTGGGACAGTTGGCAAGTATGTAGTATGCAGTCTAAAGGTCTGAGAGATAAGGACCACCACTGTTTATTCGGCACAAATAATGGCCAGCACTGGCTCTAATCGCAAAGAACTGCTCAAACAAGTGGTTAAATGCAATCAGCCTAGACACAGATGGTTTGCAACCATGCTGGCTTTGGCCCCACATTGGATGCTGCTACTCAACAATGTAGCCACCCATTGTATAGAGAGGCATAGTGCAGAGTCTTCGGAAAGGGGGCTCAACCTATGACCTTACACACAGACCCACTGCATTCAGAAAATGTCCTTGACACTAGACCCTACTTACTGTAGCAAACCACCCATGTTAATAAATTCCAGCATATTAGCTATAGCCCACACACACATTTGTGCACTTTACAGTCAAATAATAAATTCCATACCAATACCATAGGATTTGCTTGTTTGTGCAGCATCAGTGCAAAGTGCATATCTATCTGTAAATCAGGCCTAATATGTTTTACTGTATGTGCAACTAGTGTAAGTAGTTTAACAGTGCTTTTTTTATTATTATAACTTGTAATATTTACTCCAATTCATCTGTTTTGTTTAATACATTATATAAAGTGTCTATGGCTAAATATGACAATAGATACTGGGATTGCAAGTAACAGGCTAACGTTTTTTTTGTTGCACATAATGGTTTGTGTTCGTTGGAAAAGTGTGTTACCTTTTTCAGGCCTTGGAAACTAAATTGAAGGTGGTTTCTGCATTAAATTATACCATTATTAAAGTGTAACTCCCCTTTCCTGGAGAGAAAAAATAGGAAAAATAATAAAGCGTATACAATTGCGACACAAGTCATATTAGAATTGAATGTTATTAACAATTACCTTTCCTTTGTAATCAGCAGCCGCTGTAATTTTCTGAAAATGCAATGAAATATGGCTACCTGGAGTTGTTCTGTACACAGAATATTTACTGAACACACCCCAGAAACATAATTTCCTGCTTGTGTAATTGGCTCACCAATTTTTCCAGAAGTCTGCATTAAGATACACGTCAGATTTCTGGCATCCCCTGCAATGAAAATGTATTTTTTAGTGAGATACTCCTAATAGGAACATGTCTAAAGGGATGCAGGCCCAGTCGATTTCCTCATTAGTGCTCTGCAGGTGCACAGCTGAATGATAATTATGAAACTACTCCCATTAGACCCACTCAGCTCAGGGGCACAGAAGAACAAACTGGGATTTCTTCAGAATAAATAAGGTGGGAATCTGCATGTATTAACCGTGTTTTTAGGCCTTATGCACACTGGTATTTATTCAGCCCCTGTGCCACAGTATACAGCACTTTTGTGCAGACAGAGGCTGGATGGTGGGCCAAGTGATACTAGCATTTAGGGCTCAGGAACAAATGTCCACAAAAGAAGAAATCCCGCCATGCATCCCTGGGCGCATATGACACTAAACGTTAGTACCATTTGTTACAGTGTCCAGGTGCCACATTTTCAGCCTCTCATTGCCTTTACAGGCTGCTGGCAGCAGGGCCTGGATAGTACACTTGTGCCTTCAGGCTGCATGAAAGCACTGGAACCTAAGGTACAGAGGCTAAAGTGTTCATGAGGACTAAAGCTGAACTTCAGGCAGATATAAAAGATACCAATACATACATGTGCCTCACTAAATAATTATAACATCATTAAAACAAGCAAGCAATCAGTGAAAATACAAGACAGCAAAAAACACTCTTACGCATAAGTATGATAGCCAAGCTCAGGAGGGAGGGGTAGTCCACTTTCCCAGGGGTACTGCTTCAGGCCTTGCTGCCCTCTAGGACTGGAGGTGTCCTTGACATCTATAGAAAATGGAAAGGCAGAAGGTGCATCAGCCTAGTGCATTGTCCTACATACATTTATTGAAGATAAAAAAATGACAAAAACTACTCATAAGCATGAAATAAAATTTGCTTAAACCAGCCACTCTTCCATAGCTAGAAAGCCCTGGAATCAACAGTCTCCAGACCGTAGGGGACCATGCAGGGGCCCCTGCTGTCTGACGTGTTTTGAAGGATTGTCCTTCTTTATCAGAGCCTCTGAGCCTCAATATTTGACATGGTTTTAGCCTCTTGTAATGCCCGTAATGCAGGGCTTAGAGAAGGGGTGTTTTAATGCAAGAAGCATGCTAATAGGAGTAGAGTGACAGAGAGATGAGGTCATTGGTGTACTGCTTCTTCTTTCACTGTCCAGTCACAATGTGGGGGGGGGGGGACCCATAAGTGAAAGTAAAATTGCACCCGAGAACAATTGGGTCTCCTTCCCCACCAGTGGTGAAAAACTGGTTATGTTTCTAGACTGGATGGAAATAAAAAAACATCCTTTTGGCAGGTAAAACAGGCCTCGTGTATGTATTGTATTGGTGTATTTACCTTCAGTTTACCTTTAACAAGCTGGAAGTGATATGTAACCTCTGAGGAAATGTAATAAAGAGGCTTTAATGGGGCAGCCCCTTTGATGTGCTCATCTCGTTGAATAAAATGCCAGTATTCTGAATGTGTCTTTTTGGAATCCTCTTGCAATCCTCTTTATATCAGCAATGGGGCTGAGAAAGGGAGGGAGCCAATCAGACATTGCTGTATGCACATGTGCTAAAAAGGAATATGCTGATAGGAGGAGAGAGCAGAGGGAAGTGCTCATAAGTGTCCATTCACAGACTAGAGGCAAGGAGGTGACCAAGCTGTGTCACTTTATCTGCAGTAGTGAGAAGTCAAACTTGGTGTATTATTCTGTGATTTTAGATGCTAATTGTACTGAATTTTGTGATCTTTGCAAATCACCTGAAGCTGATGAACGCAGCAAGAGGAATCACGAAGAGATATTCTTTCATATTTTCCACTCAAAACAAATCCATGTTTAACCATGATTAATGCAATGTTATTGTCTTGATTTTATTGATCTATTAACAATGATGAAAGAGTATTTATTCTCTTCTCTTCTACTTCCAACTAGTAATGCTATTTATGGCTTTCTGGAAAACATTTAATTTTTCTAGAAGCAAAATGCTCCCCAGATGGTATTTTTTCACAAATTAGCCCATGGTAGTTGTACAGAAAATAATGTGTTTACAGAAGACGAAATAAAACAATGTTCTCTTTTTAAAAGACAGAACTGTCTTTGTTTTAAAGGGGATTAACATTTTAATTGGAAGGCCCTTACTTGCTTGTGGCTAGGAGTTTGGGGTCCCCTGTTTAGTAATAAAAAATACATTTCCACTTTTCCTGGAACTCTGAAGGCTTTTTCTGGAGGCTGCTATGGTTAAAATAAGGAAATCAAATGGCTGGCTATCTAAAGGTATAAGGGAATTCCAGAGGCAATACTGGAAGTTAAAACCAGCTTAAAGCAGAACTACACTAAGCACCACAAACCCAAAACACTATTTAATTCATTTTTAAAATTCAAAGCAAACTCACCCATCCATCCATTTCTCCATTCTTTATTTTTCAGAGAAATCACCCCCTAGCATTTCGGGCAGTGGCCATCTTTAGTAAGGGCAGATAAGTTACATAGCATTTACTTCCTAAAATCCATCCGTCTTAGCTCAGACATGCATGCCAGAGGGTGTGCTTAGCTGAGAAAGATCTTCAGCGATTTGGGTTGAGCTCTAGAAAACCGAATTTTAGAATGGTTTTTGTGTATTATATTGGTGCCAACATCCCTAATTAGAACAAGTAGTAATTATTTGGTTCCTCAGACCAGTGGGTGGGACTTTGAGGCAAAAAAATGAAACAAGAGTAATATGCGTTTTAACGTTTATCATAAAACAGGGTTTATCATAAAACAATATTTAACATGTACAAGACATGAAATGTAAGGTGCTGGATGGGTGAGAGGCCCATCCGTGATGGTGCACGAAAGAAAGAGGAGAGTGACACTGTGATAATTGGTGACTTTTTAGAGACGATAGATCCTGCCATCCATTGATGTTGGATGTTTGCAGGATGCGTTTCCATCCAACGCGTTTCGGCTGTGCCTTTTTCAAGGATTTTCACCGTATCTATATAAAGATATTTAGTCTTTATTAGTGTCAATTGAAGATTTTTGAGCAATTTTGTTAGTATAGTTTTAAAGTCTTAGCTTACATTGAATTTTTTGTGTGTAGTTACTCGATCGGTTGTGGAGGAGCCCCCTCTTGTTTCCCAAAGCAACCACAAGATCCCAAAGGGGGAGAGGAGTGGCGGTAACGTTTGATTCTGAAAGGTCAAACAATTGTAAATGGCATATAGTGTAAGTAAGTGTGCAGCCCTTACTTGCAAAGTTATACTCACAGGGTCCAAATATTGCTGGTTTTGCTGGTTTTCCACAGGTGAGTGCCCTGGTTATATAGGCTGTCCCTGGAATTATATAGATATTTGGATTAACTATATATGTCCAGAGGGTTTATGGGATTGTATTGGGCCGTTCCTACTTCGGTAGTGAAATACCTGGTGAGCGTCAAATTTTGTCAGATGGTCTCTCTGTGAGAAAGAACACCTGCGAAGTTTCTTTGTTGTCAGCCGTTCTGTGTATCTAAAAGGACAGGTACAAATTATGACAGAACCGTGGGATTCCAAGTGCCTGAGATTTGGTGTAAGGTATTGTACAGGAATTTACCTTGTGATGTGAAAAAGTTTTTTGGACTGCAGAACATAAGTCTGTAGCGAGGTAATCTTTCTGTTGCGGGATGGTCTCTCCTGCGGAGGGCTACATCGTTGTATTGCCAAAGCTACTGTTCTTTGATATACTATTAATGTAATGCAGACTCGATCAGTGGATTTGCTCCTTCTCAATACCCGATTACAACCCCCGGCACGGAAAGCCCCGCCATTGGCGGGGCAACGTTCGGGGCAAACACCAGCTGCTGTCACCTACGGCATCCTGGTTGCCCCTCCTCCTCCGTGTCGGCGGCGTCCTTAGTTGCCAGGCAGCAGAGAGACTCCCTCGTCACTGACCGCGCAGAAGCCCAGGCGCATGCGCGGTGGATACGAGTGAAGCACTTCCGCCCTGACGTAGAGGACCGCGCGGCGCCGTACTGCGCATGCGCGGCCTACATTTAAGGCGCCGGGGATCCCAGTAGTGTGCCATTCACATCCAAACCGTGGAGTGAAAGCACCTCCTGGAGGATGGCGGACCACCCTCATCATCTTTTTGGGATAGGACTCCCTCTACTGGACAACAGGTACCACATACAGCCTTCTGAGATTCCACACAGCCCTGCACCATACAGGACTCCTTTACATATATAATTTTTTCTGTTGCTACAACGATGTAGCCCTCCGCAGGAGAGACCATCCCGCAACAGAAAGATTACCTCGCTACAGACTTACGTTCTGCAGTCCAAAAAACTTTTTCACATCACAAGGTAAATTCCTGTACAATACCTTACACCAAATCTCAGGCACTTGGAATCCCACGGTTCTGTCATAATTTGTACCTGTCCTTTTAGATACACAGAACGGCTGACAACAAAGAAACTTCGCAGGTGTTCTTTCTCACAGAGAGACCATCTGACAAAATTTGACGCTCACCAGGTATTTCACTACCCAAGTAGGAACGGCCCAATACAATCCCATAAACCCTCTGGACATATATAGTTAATCCAAATATCTATATAATTTCAGGGACAGCCTATATAACCAGGGCACTCACCTGTGGAAAACCAGCAATATTTGGACCCTGTGAGTATAACTTTGCAAACCTAAAGGGCTGCACACTTACTTACACTATATGCCATTTACAATTGTTTGACCTTTCAGAATCAAACGTTACCGCCACTCCTCTCCCCCTTTGGGATCTTGTGGTTGCTTTGGGAAACAAGAGGGGGCTCCTCCATAACCGATCGAGTAACTACACACAAAAAATTCAATGTAAGCTAAGACTTTAAAACTATACTAACAAAATTGCTCAAAAATCTTCAATTGACACTAATAAAGACTAAATATCTTTATATAGATACGGTGAAAATCCTTGAAAAAGGCACAGCCGAAACGCGTCATATCAAAGTGCATTTGATGAGAAACGCATCCTGCAAACATCCAACATCAATGGATGGCAGGATCTAGCATCTCTAAAAAGTCACCAATTATCACAGTGTCACTCTCCTCTTTCTTTCGTGCACCATCACGGATGGGCCTCTCACCCATCCAGCACCTTACATTTCATGTCTTGTACATGTTAAATATTGTTTTATGATAAACCCTGTTTTATGATAAACGTTAAAACGCATATTACTCTTGTTTCATTTTTTTGCCTCAAAGTCCCACCCACTGGTCTGAGGAACCAAATAATTACTACTTTAGCTGAGAAAGATCATCTTCCTCTCCTGAAGACTCCTGGGATGTATGACATACTTTGCCTAGGCATGAAAACCAGGCTAGGCAAAACTTAAGAAATGTAGAAAAAAAGGTTTAAAACATGTAAATATGATATACTTTCCTATCTATTTTCTAATGCTATAAGCATAAGAAATAAAAATAGTCAATGTTGCTTTGGAGAGTAAAGTTCCGCTTTACATATCCAGTAAAGACAAGAAACGTGGTAAGACGGGACATAGCTTTTGGTTCCACAGGCTCAACCCTCACATATTTACTTTATTTACTGAGGCTGAGATGGACCAATAGCAAGGTATGGGAATCAGGGGGATATAGAAGAAGGGAACCAAAAAACGGAGATAAGATGAAATACCAGCGATAACTTTGAAAGTGAAAGCCAGCCTAGTGATCAAGTAAAGACAAGAAACATAAGAAGGCTTGACATGGCTTGACACCTGATCACAGGCACAGTAGTGATTCTCTAGGCTCAATGTATTTATCCATTCTCTTGTGCCACTCTATTGGCCAGTGAGGCTGTCCATCAAAGTGACAGACCAATAGTAAGGTATAGAAACCAATAGGAAGACTCCCGAACAAGCTGTTCATAGGAAAAGAGACAAAAGAGGCAAAAGGGGAAGATTAATCATAACTGGCATAGGTGGCTAGTAGGCCAAAGCATTTGCCATCCCATGCAGGGTTGGCGCTACCATAAGGTAACTTAAGCAGCCACTTTAGGGTGCCAGGATAGGGGGTGGTAAAATCCAAATCCCAAGCCACTTACTGGGGATTCTGATTTTTACAGTTCTGCAGCTGTGTTTTTTTACACACTCTTGCTGCCACAGTGTGTGTACTTTAGTAAAGCAGACTGTCGGATTTCATGTGGAAGTGATACAAACAGCTTTGAAGCCGCCTATCACTTCCAACAGCTTCGCAACGTGACACCCCCCCCCACTTGACCCCCCTCGACAAAATGCACCTTTGCCTTAGTAGACAAAAATCCTTGCACCGGCCCTGATCCCATGTATGGACCTCATAGGACTGTTAGTAAGCAGATAATGCCAGCACATCAAATTTGAAGAAAGCAGTGTATGTATTTTCATTTTCATATCATGTAAGAAATACAAGGAACAGATGTTATTGACGTATATTGGTGCTCCTTTGCAAAGGGATGCACATATAACACCATAATAATAATAGTTTTAAATATGTAGAGCCCCTCAATAGACTACCAGTACTAGGTAAATTTAGTTTTTGATCTCCCTGTAATTAGGAGAGTGAGTGACCAGGAGGGGGCTGAAAGAGTTATTAAAGGGCTGAAATAGCTTCCTATTGTTCCTGGGTGAGGAAGAGCCTGATGGCTGTGGCATCCCTCAGAGATTACCTGCAGCTTCAAAGAATAATTTTGTGGTCCCAGCTCCTGCTTGGGCTCAGGGACCTCAGAAAAAGCATGCTTTCAGGAAGCTAGTCCTGAGGTCCCCTAACCAAGCAGGAACTGGGACCACAAAATTATTCTGCCAGTGGCAACACAGTATACAGGACACAGTCAGTACCTGCCTTGTGGATTCTAGAGACTTTTCTTTGCCCTCTTTGGGAAAGCTAACAGCAGTACATACAGGATTTTACTCTTGTTGAGGAGTTCCTGTTTGGAATCTAGGTACCCTTCTCACGCTGAAGGAGCAGATCAGATTTAAAGTCCTCCATTACCATTTTTTAGACATTTTTGGAGTATCCCAAGGCTCACACTTACCCTATCTCAGTTCTTTAAGCAGAATACACTACATAAAGATACGCACAGCCTATTTTCTGATTCAAGTGACTGAATTACTGTGTGCTTGGCTGTGGTGTGCCTAACAGGGAATAAAACCTAGGACCAAACAGCCAGACCAGTCCCTGGTCTGTGCTACAAATACATAAATCAACTAAATTACAAAGAAAGCCAAAAACAAGATGTTAGAACCAGCTTAACCTATACAGGGCAAGACCAGTTCACTGAAATGACTTAACCTTGCTACTTTGTTCACCACCCTGGAGCAAAGAGAAGTACCTGGTATTTCAGGGTATGGGGGTGCATGTGACTCTCTACTTTCTACTCTCAATGCTGTGATGGGCCCCTGAATGTCCAATCACCAGGCACAGCACTGTCATGTGGCGGTGGGGAGAAAGCCCTTAGATCTGTGTAAGCTCTGACCAGAGAAACTTGGAGAATACAGTATTTATAGTATGTCTTCTTCTCCTCCTCTTCCTCCTTTGTCTTCCTTCCTGTGAGAGAATGGAGCGATAGGGACACAAAGGCAGTGTGCCTATAAGCAGCAACGTGGGAGGGATGGCACTTAAGTGAACCACTTGCTTCATCCTGCATTCGTAAAGCAAGGTTCACTTTAAGTTACATAGTTAGTGAGGTTGAAAAAAGACACCAACCCATCCAGTTCAACTTATGATGTGTGTGTGTGTATGTGTTTGTGTCAATAGTACATTATATACCCCTGTATGTTGTGGTCGTTAAGGTGCCCATCTAATAGTTTTTTAAAACTTTTGACACTCCCTGCTGATACCACTGCTTGTGGAAGAGAATTCCACATCCTTACCGCTCTAACAGTAAAGAACCTTTTACGCAGTTTAAGGTGAAAGCGTTTCTCTTCTAATTTTAGTGAATAGCTGCGTGTCTTTTTAAATTCCCTCTCGCTAAAAAGTTTGTTCCCTATGCTAGGGTCACCAGTACGGTATTTGTACATTGATATCATATCCCCTCTCAAGCGTCTTCTCTCTAGAGAGAATAAGTTCAATGCTTGTAGTCTTTCCCCATAGCTGAAGTCCTCCAGTCACTTTATTAGCTTTGTTGCCCTTCTCTGGACTCTCTCCAGTTCCAGCACATCCTTCCTGAGGGCCGGTGCCCAGAACTGGATGGCATACTCAAGATGTGGTCGAACCAGAGTTTTGTAGAGTGGGAGAATTATCGTTTTATCTCTGGAGTCAATCCCCTTTTTAATACATGCCAGTATTCTGTTGGATTTGCTTGTAGCAGCTTGATATTGCATGCCATTGCTGAGCTTGCCATCTACTAGGACCCCCAGGTCCTTTTCCATCCTTGATTCCCCAGAGGTTCACCCCCAATGAGTAACTTATGTTCGTATTTTTGGCACCCAAACACATTACCTTACATTTTCCAACATTAAAAGTCATTTTTCATGTAGTTGCCCATCCCATTATTTTGCTCAGGTCTTCTTGTAAAGTTTCCACATTCTGCACAACAGTTATTGCCCTGCCTAGCTTTGTATCATCCATAAATACTGAGATTGAGCTGGTTATCTCATCCCCTAGATCGTTTATGAATAAACTAATTAGGATTGGTCCCAAGACAGATCCTTCGGGCACCCCACTTTCCACACCAGACCATACCGAGTACTCCCCATTTCTCACCACCATTTGGACTCACCCCTGATGATAGTTTTCAATCCAGGTACTCACCCTATGGCCCATACCTATATACCTTAGTTTGTACAGTAAACGTTTGTAGGGAACTGCATCAAATGCCTGTGCAAAATCCAGATACACCACATCCACAGGCCTTCCTTTATCTAGATGGTAGCTCATTTCTTCATGGAAGGTTAATAGATTAGTCTGGCAAGAACAATTTTTCATGAATCCATGCTGATTATTACCAATGATACCGTTTGTATTACTAATATCTTGTATATAGTCCCTTATCATCCCCTCCAATAGCTTGCAGACAATTAATGTTAGTCTAACCAGCCTGTAGTTCCCAGGGATATATCTTGGCCCTTTTTAAAATATTGGTGCCACGTTGGCTTTTCTCCAATCAGCTGGTACCATTTCCGTCAGTAGACTGTCAATAAAAATTAGAAACAAGGGTCTGGCTATCACCTGACTGAGTTCCTTAAGGACCCTTGGGTGTAAACCATCTGGATCCGGGGACTTATTTATGTTAAGTTTTTCAAGTCTATTTCTGATTCCTTCTTCTCTTAACCATGAGGGTGCTTCCTGTGACGTGTTATTAACATTAATATTACAGTCTAGGTTACTGTATCCCCCCAATTCTTTTGTGAAGATGGAGGAGAAGAATTTTATTCAGAACCTTTACCTTCTCTCTGTCCTTTATAGCCAAGTTTCCTTCATCATCCTTAGTGGGGCAAATATGTTCTGGCCTCACTTTCTTACTATTTATATACTTAAAGAATTTCTTGGTGTTTTTTTAACTCTCTTCCGGTATGTGCCTTTCGTGTTCCATCTTAGTCGCCCTGATTGCGCTCTTACATTTCTTATGGCATTCTTTGTAATGTTGAAATGCTGCCAATGACCCCTCAGCCTTGCATTTTTTGAAGGCCTTTTCTTGTGTTTCTATTTGCATTTTTACATTGTAGTTTAGCCACCCAGGGTTTGTTTTAGCTCTTTTAAATGTATTCCCTGTCAGAATGCACTGGCCAATACCTTTATTTAGTATGTTCTTAAAGCACTCCCATTTTTCCTCAGTGTTCTTTGTTCCTAGGATTCAAGGAGCGCAGTTTAGGGAAGATAGTTCCTTTGAAATTCATTGTCTTTGTATTACCCTTGTGTTTCCCATTTCTGTGATTTATGCAGAAAATAATTGACCTATGGTTACTGTTTCCTATGTTGCCCCATATTTCTACATCCTCGATCAGGTCTGTATTATTTGTAATCAGTAAGACTAGTAATGCATTGTTTCTCGTTGGTGCGTTTAGCATCTGACCCATGAAATTATCCTGCAAAACATTACAAAATGGTGAGCCTTAGACTAATGCGTGGTTCCTTCTGTCTAGTCTATATCTGAATAATTAAAATCACCCATTATAATGACATTTCCCATCCTTACCACCATTCCAAGCTGTGACAGGAGGTCCGTCTCCCCCTCCTCCCTCTGGTTGGGGGGCCTATAGCATACACTCGGTATTACTTTCCCCTTAGTTTCCTCCCTTTGAAGCTCTACCCATAAGGATTCCACCTCCTCCCTAACTCCATTAGTGATATCGTCCCTCATATTCACTTGCACATCATTTTTGATATACAGGCATACCCCTCCCCTTTTTTACCCTCCCTATCTCTGAGATCAAGGGAATACCCCTGAATGGTTGCCAAACAATCATGAGATCTGTCAAACCAAGTCTCCTAAATTCCTACAAAATCCTCATACATTAGCAGCTCCAGTTCTTCCATCTTGTTATCCAGACTTCTAGCATTGGTATACAAACCTTGTAATTTTGTCCGGTCACATACTATATCCTTGTTAGATGCTATGAGGCTGCACTTTGGATTTCTCAACTTACTTACCTCATGTTTTGGAATTCTGGTTACCCTACCACTAATCTCCCCCAATATTGCCCACTAGACCTTGCTCCCCACTGGCTAGCTCTGCATGTGGACCCTCCCCCTATAACCTAGTTTAAAACCCCCTCTAATTTTCCAGCCATCTTCTTTCCCAGTAGGGCTGCACCCTCCCCATTTAGGTGCAGTCTATCCCTGCTAAAGAGCCGGTAACGAACTGAGAAGTCAGCCCAGTTCTCCAGGAATCCAAACCCCTTCTTTCTACACCAGCTCCTCAGCCACTTGTTAACTTCCCTAATCTCCTGCTGCCTCTCTTGCGTGGCTCGAGGTACCGGTAGTATTTCTGAGAAGTTGAAATGTCTTTTATAATAAGCGTTCTATATGTCTCCAAGAAAAAAGCAAAGTTCACATGGGGACTTCCTGACACCAATCTAAAACGCTCAGAGTTATTTAACATTTTTATAAGAACCCAGTATGCGACATTGAAACACAATGCCCTTTTATCTGTCTCTTTACATCCTCTCCAAGTTCCCCTTGATGATTATCTGCACCATTCATACATAAAATATCTGCATTAATTACAGTAATCGAATGAATTTTTTTCCAGTACATAAATCTGTCTGCAGGCCAGTTTTCTTCGCCTGCATTAGTCATGGTAGCATTTCTGATCTTATATCCCCATAGTTATTTTATTTTATTTTTTATGCTTCTTTTGTGTTGTATTGTAAGGCATTACAGATCAACACATTGCCTTTTCTTCACTCGGTGCAACTGCCTACAACGTGTCAGATGGGGCTTAACCATTTCATTTTAATTCTTACACTACTGCCTATGAACAGATTTCCAATAATAAATATCTGAACATATGCTGCCTTTTTTACCTTTTATTGACAACAAGATGTACAGTTGTTTGCTTTGCTGCTAATTATTCTTTTTATCTTTTTAAGTTAAAATATTGATGGCATTGAAGCAACATCTGGTTGGACATATACATGCACACATACAGTAGTAAACCAGAACCCCACCATACACATTGAACACAGGTATATGCTAGATTCAGCACTGCATTCACTTCTCAAAACCAGCATTGCAAGTGTACCATAGCAAATTCATCCTGCTCTTTTTCATGTATTTTAGGTGTACCTAAACATTATTTTATATATTTTGACTTCCCAGTCCTTAGATATGGTATCTGCATTTTTTCTTACCTCTATTTCTACCTAGTGATTCTGTGCGTAATTTTCAGTGCTGGAATGACAATGCTCACTCACTCCACTTTATATGTATAGAGCAGCAGCATTGTCACCCTGGGAGAGGAAGTGTTTTAGAATTACAAAACTCCTTACCCTCTCTTCATAAAGTGTTTCTATAGTCCACAGAGATTAAATGGGCAGTGCTGATAATACTGCTTGAAGTAACACTGCAGAGAGCACATGAAGCTATTAGCCTACTGGATTTCTGGAAGAATCAACAAGTATAAGTGAATATCTGACTAATGGGAATGAGCCGAACAGACCTGGGTTTGGTTCGAAATGGGTTTGGCAAACACGACCCATGAGGTATTAGAGACAACTTTGGTAATAGTGATCATGGTGTAAGCACATTTGCCAAAAGTTACAGGAAAAAGAGGTATGTTGGTATGACAAGAACTGGAAATTTCAAAAAAGCTAACTTCAATAAGCAGTGATCCTCAATTGGGCGGAATATTTGCAAAAACAAAAAGCACACAAGACAAGTGTTTTATAGATGAAGTAAACAAGTGCATTAGTCATTGTGTTTCTTTGGATAACAAACATAAAAGAACAAAATTAAAACTTATGTGGCTAAATTCTAGTGTTGGCATTTCAGATTTACAACAAGAAATGTATAGGGGACATTCAGGGTGGCTAAAATAGAGTATGAGAAACAAATTGCTACAGCAAGTAAATCAAATTCAATTTTTTTTTCAAATATATCAATAGTAAAAAGTTTATGAAACAACTGATAGAGCCTCTAATAGATAGACATTGGGATTTGGTCAAAAATGACAAGGAAAAGACTGATGGAATACAGTAAATAATTTTTCTCTTTAGCCTTTACAGATGAAAAAGCCATATCAGTAATAGTAATGATGTTTCACCGAAGGTACTTCTGTGTCTAAAAGAGAAAACCAGGTACAAAAGAGACTAGAGACACTTACAGTGGGGATCGAAAGTTTGGGCACCCCAGGTACAAATTTGTATTAATGTGCATAAAGAAGCCAAGGAAAGATGGAAAAGTCTCCAAAAGGCATCAAATTACAGATTAGACATTCTTATAATATGTCAACAAAAGTTAGATTTTATTTCCTTCATTTACACTTTCAAAATATAAAAAAAATGGTGTCTGCAAAAGTTTGGGCACCCTGCAGAGTTAATATCTTGTACTGCCCCCTTTGGCAAGTATCACAGCTTGTAAACGCTTTTTGTAGCCAGCCAAGAGTCTTTCAATTCTTGTTTGAGGTATCTTTGCCCATTCTTCCTTACAAAAGTCTTCCAGTTCTTTGAGATTTATGGGCTGTCTGTCACAAACTGCACTTTTAAGGTCTATCCATAGATTTTCAATTATGTTGAGGTCAGGAGATTGTGAAGGCCATGGCAAAACCTTCAGTTTACGCCTCTTGATGTTATCCCCCTGTGGATTTTGAGGTGTGTTTAGGATCATTATCCATTTGTAGAAGCCATCCTCTCTTTAACTTCAGCTTTTTCACAGATGGCATCAAGTTACCATCCAAAATTTGCTGAAATTTTATTGAATCAATTTTTCCTTCTACTCGTCCTGAGATGTTCCCTGTGCCACTGGCTACAATACAACCCCAAAGCATGATTGATCCACCCCCATGCTTAACAGTTGGACAGAGGTTCTTTTCATTAAATTCTGTGCCCCTTCTTCTCCAAACGTACCTTTGCTCATTGCGGCCAAAAAGTTCAATTTTAACTTCATCGGTCCACAGAACTTGTTTCCAAAATGCATCAGGCTTGTCTATATGTTCATTTGCAAAGTTCAAACGCTGATTTTTGTGGTGAGGACATAGAAGAGGTTTTCTTCTGATGACTCTTCCATGAAGACCATATTTGTACAAGTATCTCTTTATAGTGGAATAGTGCACCACAACTCCAGTGTCTGCCAGATCTTTCTGGAGGGATCCTGCAGTCAAACGTGGGTTTTGAATTGTTTTTCTCACAATCCTGCGAGCTGTTCTGTCTGATATTTTTCTTGGTCTTCCAGATCTTGCTCTAACTTCCACTGTTCCTGATGACTGCCATTTCTTTATTACATTCCGAACAGAGGATATTGACACCTGTAAACGCTTTGCTATCTTCTTATAGCCTTCTCCAGCTTTGTGAGCATCCACTATTTTCAGTTTCAGTTTTCTAGACAACTGCTTAGAAGATCCCATGGTGCTGATTGTTGGGGCAAGGTCAGATGAGTCTGGGCATTTAAAACCTTTGAGATTGACATCACCTGGTCTTCCCAGACGATGATTGAGAACAATCCATGACACTGGCAGGTCTCAGCCTTGCAAAGGGGGCAGTGCATGCTATAAATTCTGCAGGGTGCCCAAACTTTTGTAGACGCCATTTTTTTGTTTTCTGTAATTTTGAAAGTGTCAATGATGGAAATAAAATCTAACTTTTGTTGACATATTATAAGAATGTCTAATCTGTAATTTGATGCCTTTTGGAGATTTTTCCATCTTTCCTTGGCTTCTTTATGCACATTAATACAAATTTTTACCTGGGGTGCCCAAACTTTCGATCCCCACTGTAACGTGAGCAAATAGCCAGGTCCAGATGGCTTACAAGCACAAGTCCTTGGGGAACTTAGCTCAGTTATAGTCAAACAGTTATTTCTAATTTTTAAAGACACCTTGCTCACTGGAATGGTACCAACTGATTGACAGAAAATGTGTTACCAATTTACAAAAATGGTTCAATATGTATACCAGGAAACTACAAACCAGTAAGCCTGACACCAATAGTGAGGTATTTGAAAGATTGGTATGGGACTATATTTAAAAATGTGTCTGATATAGGTACCTAAAGTGATAACCAGCATGGATTTATGAAAGACTGTTGTTGTCAGACCAAATGGTTATTATTCTATTAGGAAGTGAGTAATAAATTGGATGGTGGAACATTTAATCCAATATTAGAGTTGAGCGAACACCTGGATGTCCGGGTTCGGTGGGTCTGGCTGAACTTGAAAAAAAAAAGTCCGGGTTCGTGACCCGGACTTAACCCGAACTTGACCCCAATCCCGGACCCCATTGAAGTCAATGGTGACCCAAACTTTTGAGCACTAAAATGGCTCTAAAAAAAACATGGAAAGGGCTAGAGGGCTGCAAATGGCAGAAAAAGCTTGTTAAGAGCATGGAAAGTGCTCTGCAAATGAATTTGGATAGGGAAATAACTTAAAATAACATAAATAACATAAACATAAAAAAGAATCATCTTGATCTAGGAGGACGAGGCCCATATGGAGTAGGAGGTTGAGGTGGCGGTGGATGTGGCGGTGTAGGTAGAAGCGGCGGTGGAGGAGGATGAGGTAGCCAACACTGGTTTTTGTTTTTAATTTTATTTCTTTTTAAATTAGAGTACACCCCAAAAGAGTGAGAAAGATCAAAAATACAACAATGGCTGGGTAAGACCGGTATACATGTCAATTCTGCACAAGGTATGGACAAGTCCTGTGGGATCCATGCCTTGTTCATTTTAATGAACATGAGCTTGTCCACATTGGCTCTGGACAGGCGGCTGCGCTTGTCTGTGATAAGGCCCCCAGCCGTGCTTAATACATGTTCAGATAATACACTGGCTGCGGGGCAGGCCAGCACCTCCAAGGCGAAAAGGGTAAGCTCAGGCCATGTGCCCAATTTGGAGACCCAGAAGTTGAAGGGGGCAGACCCGTCATTCAGTACGTGTATAGCACGTAAGGAACGGTAAGGAACTGTATATGGTATATGGTGAATGGTAAGGAACTGTGATGGCGGCGGGGGGGGGGCTTTTTTTCCCCTTCTAGGTTGAGTCTGGCCTTGGAAAAGGTATGTGTCCCTGGTTGTGGGCCGGGCTCTCCCAAAGCTGTCTAAGTTCTGAGGCCTTCTGGTAGGGACGGAGCTGCACTGGTCTTGCCAGGGACCGGGATTCTGAAAAGCCTGTGGTGTATGTGCCCCTGGAGTGGCAGTCCAGGGGTGCCATAATTCACGGTGGATGGCAACACTATGAGTATGGCACTAAGGACACTGCACTTCCTACACACGTTTTTCACACCTGCCTCTAGGGGCGGGCCTTTTGGTCAGGAGTCAGGACCAGAGGAATTTTTTATTCCTGGCTGAAGGGCCTGCCACACTATTGCAACGTGGCACTAACCTTGCACTTCTCCACTATCCCTTTCCCCACCTTTATGTGTTGTGTGTCTCACGTTTTGTGTTTTTTATTGTGGCGATACACTTTATTTTGCCCAGCGTGATTAGTAGGGTGTAGGTCCTTGGGCCTGTCCCTGAAAGTCTTGGGAGGGGGTGAATATGGCCTTCTGGCTTGGTTTGCCCTCTCTCATGGGGTCTCTCTTTGGGAGAGCCCCACCTAGTACTTGGGGTGGTCTGTTTCAGCAAACCTCCTAAAGAATGGGGCTGCCTGGTTTCGGCCAGGTTAGCAAGTGTATGTACCCCAGTCCCTGTCAGGAGTCTTGTGCCCTGAGGGATCAGGGTCAGGGACCATGTGTACACCCTGTGCACTTTTTGTGTTTCGCTTTTTTGGTGTGCACTTTTTTATACACCCACCGGGTGTATAATTTATACACTCAGACCAGCTGTTTTTTTTTTTTTTTTTAAGCCCGTGGTGTGTGAACACACTCAGACTGGTGGGTGTATATTTTATACACCCACCGGTCTGAGTGTGTTCACACACCACGGGCTTAAAAAAAAAAAAAAAACAGCTGGTGGTCCTGGTTGTTGTGGCGTGGCCGACAAAGCTTTTCCATATTTCATACATGCTAACCCTGCCTTCTGAGGTGCTGGCGGTGCCCTGGCTGCCTTGGCGACCTCCTTCTCCTCTGCCTTCGCCTTGTGCTTCCACTGTGCCCCCGCTGTCAGGTGGGAATGCCACCAGCATCGCTTCTCGACCTTTTGGCTAAGATCAAGTGTAGTATCTGTTGTTATCAGTTAAATCAGTAATCAGTAAAACTGCCTGCTGTCGTTTACCCCTGGCTGTGCTGAAGTTGGTGGTGAAGGTGTTACGCTGACCGGATGGGGAGGCGGTAGAGGATGAGGATGAGGAAGCGAAGTAGGAGGAGTTAGCAACAGTAGGCAAACTTAAGCGCCCTGCAATCCTCGGTGGTGGAAGGAGATGCGCCAAACAAATTTAAAGGGTGTATCTCACAGTAACATAATCAGCAAACACTGCAAAATTATTCATTTTACCCTAAATGGGTGTTTATTGAATAGCAGAATAGAACAACAGTATGTAAAGGGTGTATCTCACACGTACACATACAGACATACAGACTAGGCCGCAATTTAATATTTTTTCCCTAAATGGGTGTTTATTGAATAGCAGAATAGAACAACAGTATCCAAAGGGTGTATCTCACACGTACAGATACAGACTAAGCCACAATTTAATATCTTTCTTTCCCCTAAATGGGTGATTATTGAATAGCAGAATAGAACAACAGTATCCAAAGGGTGTATCTCACACGTACAGCTACAGACTAGGGAGCCATTTAATATTTTTTCCCTAAATGGGTGTTTATTGAATAGCGGCATAGAACAACAGTATACAAAGGGTGTATTTCACAGTAACAAATGCAGATTAGGCCACAATTTAATTTTTTTTCCCTAAATGGGTGTTTATTGAATTGCGGAATAGAATTTCACAGTAACGTACGAATGAAAAATGTTTATTTTTCCCATTAATTGGTAATTTTTGAAGAGCAGATTAGAACACAGCAGTGTCTAAAGGCTTTATCTCACAGTAACATACAAAGGAAAAAATGAAAAAAAAAAAGATTTTCCCCTTTAAATTGGTGATTTTTGAATAGCAGATTAGAACAGCACTGTGTGTAAAGGCTGTATGTCACAGTAACGTATGAATGAAAAACTGAAAAATAATTATTTTTCCCTTAAATTGGTGATTTTTGAATAGCAGATTAGAACACAGTAGTGTCTAAACGCTGTATGTCTCAGTAAAGTATGAATAAAAAACTGAAAAATAATTATTTTGCCCTTAAATTGGTGATTTTGGAATAGCATATTACAACACAGCAGTGTCTAAACGCTGTATGTCACAGTAAAGTATGAATAAAAAACTGAAAATAAATTATTTTTCCCTTAAATTGGTGATTTTGGAATAGCAGATTAGAACACAGCAGTGTCTAAACGCTGTATGTCACAGTAAAGTATGAATAAAAAACTGAAAAATAATTATTTTTCCCTTAAATTGGTGATTTTTGAATAGCAGATTAGAACAGCAGTGTCTAAACGCTGTATGTCACAGTAAAATATAAAGGAAAAAACTTTTTTTTTTAATCCAAATTAAGCAGACACATATGCACTGAGCTTGCATTAAATGTCCGCTGCACGCCGCACGCCGCACGCCGCACGCTGCCCACCAAACAGACTGATAAAAGTTTTCTTTTTCTCCCTCCTCCTCACTGGGCTCAGGTCAGGGCAAAAAGATTGTGCACTGCACCCCCACATAATAAAATTGATGTAGATCGCTGTCTGATTAAAGAACATTCTTCTGTCCTGTGTCCTATTCTTTCCCTGAAAGCAATCTGCAGCCTGCCCCTACAATAATCTCCTATCTTTCCTTTAAATAAGCAGCAGCAGGAACCTGTCCCTACAATAGTTAGAGCAGAGTGACGTGCGGCGTTAGTAGGCATGGCTGTGATGGCTTCTAAGGGCACACTAGTTAAAAGCTTGTTGATTGGCTGCCCTGCCAAAACAACCGAACAACGGACTGTATCCCGAATATACAGTAAAATGTTCGGGTCCATGTCCGGGTACCGAAAACCCAAAAGTCCGGTACGATCCCGAACAATACAGTCCGTGCTCGCTCAACCCTATCCAATATAAATAAGGTTTGTTGGAGTTGAGGAAAATTGTACGTACATGGAAAGGAAATTGGTTACATGAACAGATCTAGATAAATGACTAGTTTTTGGAATGGTCTAAAATTTTGGGTATTGTGCCCCAGGATTCTGTCTTGGGGCCAATTCTGTTTAGTATATTTATTTTTTATATAGAGGTTTCAATTAAAAGTCCAATTTCAGTGTCTGCTTATGATACCATATAAGCAGAGAAATAACTTCAGAACAGGATGTAGCATTATCACAGAAATACCTTGATAAAATAGGGGTTTGGGCAGCTACATGGCAGACAAGGTTTAATATTGAGAAATGTAAAGTTAAGTACTTGGGTTTTAAAAGTACACATGCAAAATACACTTTAGCAGGGGATGTACCTGCGCGACCTGCTCTCATGCTGCAGGGAGCCCGTGCAGTCCCCCTGTATGCCTAGATAAGAGGAGTGGTGGAGGGGCTGCATATAGAGGAACCAATCTCTCCATTTTCCTCCTGCCACTGAATGCCTGCGGGAGAGAGAGGAGGAGAAGCAGGCATTCAGCGGCAGAAGGAAAATGGAGAGACTGGTTCCTCTATATGCAGCTAACCCCACCGCTCCTCCTATCCAGCTTTTTTCTGCTGCCCTCCGTGGGCCCTCCTGTCCCCCTGAGCTCTTTGCTACCCCTTCCCCCGCAGCTCTGCTGGGTTCCCCCCTCCCCTCTCCTGCCTGCTGCTGCAGGGGTTCTGTCAGGATGGAGAGTGGAGAAGAGGCCGGTAAATGTGTGATTTACAGGCATCTTTCTTTTCTGAATGGAGAGTCAGTAATCTGTACCGATGACTGACTTTGTCCATTCATAACTGAAACATAGTAAGCTGTGTTTACTATGTTTCAGTTTGTGAATGGAGGGGAAGCTCTGTACAGAGCTATTCCTATCTATTTATTCAGTGCAGCTGAGGTGGCAGAGATGAAGATTGAGGGCCGTAACCTCCTTTCTCTGTCTCAAAGGCAGAACATCAGCGGTCTGTTTAGACCCCTGATATCTCACCAACCCCCCCCCCCCCCCCCCCCCACTGGGTTCTTAAACAAATTGTAAATTTTTTTTTTCAAAACTGTAAACTTGTGACCAGTCCCAGGCGTTCCACCACTGGACTCAGAGGGAAGGGTTCTAGTTATGCGACTGCACTTTAGGAGGGGTTTCCCTGGGAGAATCATTAAAAAGAGAATACATTTAATAGATAAATCAATGATTATACCCCTTTACAAAACACTAGTTTAGCCTCATGTTGAATATGAAGTTCAGTTTTGGTCACCATACCTCAGGAAAGAGTTCAGTGAACAGCAACAAAATTAATAAGGGGGTGGAGAAGAGGCACTTAAGAGGGGATATGATGTGCAAAAGTAACTCAGTAACTGTGATAAATTGTTCTTTACTGTTAGAGCAGCATAAATCTGCAACTCCCTCCCTCCCTCAAGAAGTGTTACTAGTTGAGAGTGTCAACAACTTTCAAAAACTACTAGATAAGGGTCCCCATGAAGATGTATCCTCTACTCTTATCCTTGATGAGGGTCTAATATGGATGTCAAGGAGAACCCCATGCAAAAAAAGAGCATCATTGCACCGCCAAATTCTATACCAAATCCTATCTGGTCTGGTATTAATTTTAAAGAGGGCCCTTATATAATAAACCAGAAAAAAGCTCTCCCCAAAATCCACATCAGACCCTTATCCTTGCATGCAGAGTGGTTGGCCAGGAAAGGTAAGGGGGCAAGTATGCACTATACCCCCATAAACCATAAGCCAAACCTAATGGTTGTTGGGTTTGGCTGCTGACTTCCTAACAACCAGCTTAACCACTTAAGCCCCGGAAGATTTTACCCCCTTCCTGACCAGGGGGTATTTTGCGATTCGGCACTGCGTGACTTTAACGGACAATTGCACGGTTGTTCGACTCTGTACCTAAAGGAACTTGACGTCCTTTTTTTCCCACAAACAGAGCTTTCCTTTGGTGGTATTTGATCACCTGTGCGATTTTTTGATCATGTGCTATAATCAAAAAAAGAGTGATAATTTTGCAAAAATAAAAATTTTTCAAATTTTTTTTATATGAAATTCCCCCCCCAAAAAGGTAAAAATCACAATAAGCGTATTTTGATTGGTTTGTGCAAAAGTTATTGCGTTTACTAACTAAGGGAAAGATTTTTGTCATTTTTGTTTTTTTTATTTTTTAACCACTTGCCGACTGCCTAACGCCGATCTACGTCGGCAGTCAGCCCCTCACAGGCAAAGTGACGTAGGGCTACGTCACTAGCTTGTGAGGGTCTAGGGAGCGAGCGCGCGCCCCCGGAGGCGCGCTCCCACTCCCGCGTGGTCACGGACCCCCCCGCGCGTGTGACCAGCGGACCCGATGTCCGCCGGTCACTCGGCGATCGGCGGGGGAGAGGGAGAATGTCAGGCAGCTTGTGTAAACAAGCTGTCTGTCATTCTCCTCGCTGTAAAGACACCGATCAAATGGATCTAGTATGTAGATCCGTTGATCAGTGTCCTTACAGCTCAAGCCACAGCCAATCACAGTAGAAAGCACGCCCCTAGGGATACACACAGCCCCTCCCTCCCAAATAAAGTTAACCCCTTCACAACCAGTGTATTTTTACAGTAACAGTGCATATGTATAGCACTGATTACTGTAGAAATGTCACTGGTAACCCCAAAAGTGTCACAAATGTCAGTCAAGGGTCCGATCTGTCCGCCCCAATGTCGCAGTACCGCAAAAAAAAATCGCAGATCGCCGCCATTACGCGTTAAAAAAAAAAACAACAAAAATGACAAAAATCTTTCCCTTTGTTAGTAAACGCGATAACTTTTGCGCAAACCAATCAAAATACGCTTTTTGCGATTTGTTTTACCAAACATAGGTAGCATAAAACAAATTGGCTGAAAATTTTAAAAAATTTTGATTTTTACTTTTTTTTTTGGGGGAATTTCATATAAAAAAATGTGAAAAATATTGTTATTTTTGCAAAATTGACGCTCTTTTTTTGTTTATAGCGCGTGATCAAAAAATCGCACAGGTGATCAAATACCACCAAAAGAAAGCTCTGTTTGTGGGAAAAAAAGGACGTCAAATTCGTTTAGGTACAGCGTCGCACGACCTCGCAATTGTCCGTTAAAGTCACGCATGTGCCGAATCGCAAAATACCCCCTGGTCAGGAAGGGGGTAAAATCTTCCGGGGCTTAAGTGGTTAACGAGTAATGGCGGCGATCTGCGATTTTTTTTCGTGGGACTGCGACATTGCGGCGGACAGATCGGACCCTTGACTGACATTTTTTACACTTTTGGGGGTACCAGTGACATTACTAAAGTAATCAGTGCTATACATATGCACTTTTACTGTAAAAATGACACTGGCAGGGAAGGGGTTAACTTTATTAGAGCTGCAGTGACTATGTGTGTCCCTAGGGGCGTGCTTCTTACTGTGCAGGGATGTGGCTGTGTGTGTAAAAGCACAGATCAACGGTCCTACAGAGCAGGACCGTTAGATCAGTGCTTTTACACAGGGAAGAATGACAGGCGGCTTTGTTTACACTAGCCGCCTGCCTTTCTCCCTTCACTGCGGATGATCACGAGTGACCGGTGGACATCGAGGTGTCCGTGAACGAGCCGAGGCGGGAGCACGCCTCCGGCGGTGCGCGTCCTCCCACTATTGGCTCCCAGGCTAGTGACGTACTGGTACGTCACTTTGCCTGGCTGGGGCTGACCGCCGCAGTATATATACTTGCGGCGGTCGGCAACCGGTTAAGGAGAAGCTGTCACACAGTGTTTCACTTCCCACTGCTACCAGTGGTTCAACTCGACTAAACACCAATTTAGCCAAACCTCCAAATAAGAAAAATTCTGTCCAAATGGTAGCTCATCCCTACTAACAGGATATCTTCTAAAGAGTCCCCAAGTCCCCCCCCCCAAGAAAAAAAAAAAAAACGTAGGCAGTACCTTTTTAATGTTTTGTCAACACTCAGCAGGCTCCCATTGAAGAGGTAGAGGTCAGTGGACAGCTCAGATCAATTAGGAGGTCTGGCTACCAGTTAAGATATGAACCTAGGAATGGATTCTGTATCCTACTTCAAGTTTAATAAAGCATCTGGGTTCCAATATCCACACAGGACTTTTTGAAAAAAAAAAATCTGTTTTTCTTTACAGCCCTGGAGCCCCTCACCATGTAGAAATGTAGGTAACAGTCCTGCCAGCCAGTGCCTAACAATACACCTTATACACTTTAGGTAAGTATGTTATTAGCCCTGTGAGTATTCCTCATATTAGGAATGGGACTACTGCCGTTGGGTTGCACTGGGAGGAACAGTGCTGATGTGCCTATCCCAGAGCAGTTCACTGTTTACTTTTTCTGTTAGAACTTTATTGAAGTGTCGCAAGTAATATTTTCTTCAGTTCTATTCATCACAACAAAACATGCCGTAGCATTCATGTACAGGTTTTTTTGGGGTTTTGGCCTAACAGTCGCCAGCTTGCATGGATAGGCTCACTCAGGTCGCCAGTCTAACAGCTTGAGCACTCATTGAGGGGCCTGCTCAGGTCTCTGATCTAACATCAAACGGCATGCATGGATAGAATAATTTAGGTAACCTGTCTAACAGCGTACAATAGTGGACTCGCTCAGGTTGCCAATCTAACAGTCATCAGCATTCATGGTCAGGCTCAATTGGGTGACCATTCTAACAGCCATCAGCAATCATGGGCAGGCTGGCCCAGGTTGTGGTCTAGCAGTTGTCAGCATGCATGGACAGATTTGCTCGGGTTGCAGTCTAAAACCATGAGCGTGCTTGAATAGACTCGCCAACTCATGCCAGTGACACAAGCAAGCTTGCCTATGTACACTGAGAAATCCTCATAAAACATTTTCCCTGGCCTGGTGTTCTGCTCTCCACAATTAATGCTGATGAAGGGAGACTGAAAAGCTTCCGAAACATGTTGGAAACTATTGTGATTTTTTTTTTTTTTTTTGGCAAATAAAAATTTACCAGACTTATTATGACATGGTTAATCTTTAAAAATGTTCAGGCCCATTGGCCTGTAGACTGCTGCCCTTATCCAAAAATTGATGGCTACCCTTCACATCAGGGTCTTACATTTTACTGACACTTTGATCTCTGAGACAGTACAGAAGGAGTGAAAAGTCTCCTGTATGAGACCCTGAGAGCATTTAAAATCTGTCAGAAAATACAGATGGCATTTATTCCCCATGATTAATTTGATAATTTGGGCACTCCAGCCATCATATCTAATTGCTGTAGCTTCAGAGCAAAGCAGGAGTTCATTTAAATATCTTCAACCTGGAAACTATCCAACATTTTATTTTCTCTGACCTTTAATTGATGACAATTTGTCTTCATCAATATTGTGATCAGCCATCATTCATAGCTTCCAGTTACTGTTTTATGTAACAACCTCTTCTAAAGTACAATAGAAAATGTAACACACCCTGTAAATAGCCCAGGGAAACAATTAAGAATATGCTTTTTACATTTTCATTTCTTTTGTAGTGTGCTATCTGCATAATTAACCTGTGCAGAACACATTCTTTTCCAGTATATGCACATGAATTACTGTATAGGTGTGCTCTCCAGTCTGCATTAGTTATGGAGAATTTATTATCTACTAGGCTTGTGTAACACATTTTAATGAACCATTATGGTGCCTACACGTAAGGTTGGGTAGTCCTATTGTACATAGAAACTTGTGGTGCTATTCACATAGGTGGTCATATGTACTATATAATGGTCTAATACAGCCTATGTATAATGGTCTAAAGCAGACTTTTTTTTAACCAGGATGCCCTCTGGGTTCTTCAGGAGTGCCTTGGCAAAATGTCTAACAATGGCCCCATATTGTCCCAAATTATTCCCCAAGCCATCACGTGGATCAAGCCTGCCTTTTTGTTACACAAAGTCACAGGATTTTATTGTTTGGCATTGGAATGTTGGGTACTGTGCAGGCCAGCTGCTGGCATCCTAACAACCAATGATGTCATTGGTTGATAAGGATGACTTTGAGCACCTGAATTCTTGTTTGCCATTCCCCTGCCTCCCTCTGTCAGCACGGGGGTCACATAAGCCAAGAAAGGAAGAGAAAGAAAAAGAGAAAAACTGAGAGCAAAGCGAATCGCTGGAATATTAGTCAGAACCAGTGTGCAAATGTGTATTTGCTTTGTAAGAATAAATTACCTCTGATGTTAGGTGTTCTACATGTGGAGATGCTGTTGCATTATGTAAAACTATTCGTTTTTTACATTTCATAATGGGATGCCAAATGAGGTGAAGAAATTTAAAGAGAGTGCCTTGACTGATTCATTCTTACTACTTGCTTTTACACCTTTCTGTCTGATAAAGCCACCTTTGCTCCACTGTCTTCGCATCCATCCAATTTTCAGCTAGCCATTCTGCCAGCCCACCTGCTCCATTTGAGCACCAGATGAGGAATGGCCAAATGTTACTATTTAGAAGTACATAACGACATAAAAAGCACTATTGTTCCACTGTAATATTGAAGATTTTATAGGAAACACAAGAATGAAATGTTGAATGTGAAACATTTACTCTGATGGGCTTTCCCTAGTGTAAAACACAATTATCTTGTTTTCTTCTACTTAATATTACAGTTTTCCATAAAAGGCTTCCATCCAACAATGAGCAACTAATCTACATTAGTTCCACTCTCAGGGTGGGAACTTAATTTCTGCCAAAGCCTTTGCAGCATTTAGGGTTTTGTAATAACAGAAATACTCTCCATGGGTGAAAGCTTTCATTGTAACTTCTCTGGTGATCTCTTAAGCATTTTAAAGTTTGCCATTTCTAGGAAAAGTCTGGGGTTTTTTTGCTTCATTTTCTCTAAAGGAACGTTATATGTCACCTTTAAACTAAAGAGGAATGTGATGCTTTATCTGTGATGCCAATAAATGGTGGCTCATAATGGTGTGACCATAAACCTCATGAGTGTGTGCCAAAACCTCTCCTTGATTGGCCAGGCCACACTCATGGTTCTGATTGTGAGTCAGAGTGATCCAGCTCCACTGGCAAAGTCAAGCCCTAGACGATGCAAATTTCTTTTCTGCAACCATGGGTTGCAGGAAAGAAATCTGCATGATTCCCCTATTAAAACAGACGGTGCTGACAGGGGAATCTCTCCTGCCCAAACCGTATGTTCTCCCGGCAGGGGGGATAGCCCCAATATTCAATAGTCAAAACCACTGTGGCCGGCCTTACTCTAGTAACTTGATCCATTATTGTCAGGACTCATCTTCTTGAGGTTAGCTACAATCCTGTCTCTTAAAGTGTGTAGATCGTAACAGTGGACTTCCTCAATTTTCTCCATTTTAGCCTGGTAAATATACAGTGGTGTATTTTGGTTTTGTGCTGCCCTAGGCAAGACTAAAATTAGGCACCTCCCCATCTAAATTTGTCCCAGCCTGGCTGCGGTATACCGTTCTTGTCTCAGCTTCTCATGAGGAAGCTGCAGCCATTCATAGTGAACAGCTGTGGCTTCCTCATCTGACTCTAAGACATCCATGATTCATTCAAGTGCCACATACTGTACACATCTACACAGCAGGCTGTAGGAGTTCTACCACATGTTTTGACTATTCTGACTCCAATTGTTGTAATAGTGACTTATCCCTTGCCGGGACCTATTCCTGGCCTGTATAAGCAGATACAATCACTGTGGACAATCGATATCAGATAGCTGAACTTAACAAACACTGTTTCTTTCCATCCACACAGGTTTTATTGCAAGCAGTAGGTATAGCAGACAACAAAATGTGGCAGATGATTAAAAGATGGTATCTGCAGGTCAAAACATGGTAATGTGTTCCCAGATGCGAGCAGATTGTATAAAGGCCTACACAGATGTGGTCATCTCTATTCCCACAAGTATAAAGAAGTAGAAAGAGGAAGTACATCACAGGGGGGAGGGAACAGAGAAAGGATAGACAGAAAGAACGTGCAACAACCAAAATAACCACAGGATGACAGTATAATATCCAAATATATAGAAGTCAAATAACAATGGCTTATGAAAATTAACTATATAAATCCTCACAACATGTGTAACAGCACATATACAATTTATCCTATTTTATTTCCCATCTTCCTTTTTTTCATTTTGTACACTCACTACTTTACATTGTAGCAAAGTGTAATTTCTTCAGTGTTGTCACATGAAAAGTGAAAAGATATAATAAAATATTTACAAAAAGGGGAGAGGTGTAATCACTTTTGGGAGATACTGTATGTCATTTGGGCAGAGGATGGGGTCACAGGGCAGAGGATGAGGCAACACTGGTGGACACTGATGGGGAGGCACTGAAGAAGCTGCACTAATAGGCAGTGCAGGGCACTGATGGGCACTAATAGGTAGCACTAATGGGCACTGATAGGCAACACTGAAGGGCACTGATAGGCTGCACTTAGGGGCACTGATGAGGAGGCATCAATTGGCAGCACTGATGGGCACTGATTGGCAGCACTGTTTGGCACTGATGGGTAGCACTGATTGACACTGATTGGCAGCACTGCTTGGCACTGATAGGCAGCACTGATGGACACTGTTGGAGTTGCACTGATCATCAGGACACTGATGATCAGTGCCCTGATTATCAGTGTATATGTCCCTTTTACACTAGGCAGTTATCGGCTCTCTCCTCTCATGCTGTGACAGCGCAAGGAAAGGGATGCCAATATCTGCCAAGTGTGTTTAGATCATTATCAGCTGTGATTGGACACAGCTGATTATGTGGTAAACAGCCGCTCTGATTGGCTCTTCACTCCGATCTGTGATCCCTGTGTCTGAAGCACACAGGGATCACAGATCGCGCCCAGTGCGCACCACAGCGTGCGTGCTTGGGGCGCAGTTCTGGTAGGGCATCAATAGATGTCTGCAGCATGATCACCTGGGGGGAGGCTGTGCCGCCCCCCTGGAAAATGCGGCCCAAGGCAAATGCTTTCTTTGCCTCACGGTAGATACCCCCCTGTGAATATACCTTTGAATGTGTTTTGTTATATAGTGTTTTGTTTGATAAGTGAAAAAAAAATATCTGTTGATTCTGTCAGAAATCCAGTGCTGTCCTGTGTCTTGTATCTGATTTGCTATTAGCTTTGAAGAGATCTCCCTTTAGACTACAGAGCATGTTATGGAGATGATGGCGAGGTGTTCAGTAATCATGACACATTTCTTGTCCTATGGTAATTTTGTTTTTCCATATAGGCAGTACAATGAGTGAGTGTTATTACTAGCAAGATCACCAGGTGATAATAAAAGAAACAAAACCTGAAAAAGAAAACAAATGCAGTCACTACATCTACTAATGCAGCCACACACTTTAATGCAGGGGTCCATTGCAAAGCTCACTGAGCCACGTCTTCGCTATTCTTTGGTTTCCCGGCATTAACTGTTTACTGTGGGCAGCCGGCTGTGATTCCATGCGCCTTCACTTTGTGGATGATCCCGCAGTCTTCTGGGACCTGTGACGTGTCCTAGAAAGTTGGGGCAGGAGAGAAGGAGAACTTCCTGTGGATCACCAGGGGCAGCTGCGATCTAACCAGAAGGGTGAGAAGGAACCTGTCAAAACCAGGTGCCTGCTCCGACAGGTACGTGCTCCCCTCCCACCCCCAAACAAGTGTCAAAAATAGAAGAGTAGAGAAAGCAGGGAGGAGGGCATATTGAGGAACATACCCATTAGGGCGAAGTTCCACTTTAAAGCGTAACTCTACTTTTGTTGAGAAAAAAACATTCCCCTCTACGTGATCTATGTACATTGTAAGGATTATAACAAACTGTGTGGCAGATACCTACCTTTTGTTATTTTGAAGAAATCCCTCTGTTTCTCTGTGCTCATGTGAGAAAGCGATGGGAGTGGTTTAATAATTATTAATCAGCTGTTCACCTGCAAAATGGGGAAATCTGCTGTACCTATTGGGATTGACATTTTTGTTGCAGGGGATGCCTGAAATCTGTCTTCGTAGTCTAGTGTCATAGTGTGGACTTCTGGGAATATCAGTGAGCCAATCACACAAGCAGGAAATGATGTTTCTGGGGAGTTGATCAGTACACATTCTGTGTAAAGAACAACTCCAGGTAGCCTTTTTGCATTGCATTCTCAGACAAATACAGAGCTGCAGCCTGAAAAGGAAAGGTCATTTTGAATAACATTCAATTACAATATGACTTGTGTCGCAATTGCATACGCTATATTATTTTTTCTTTAATTGCTATTTTTTTCCCCCCACAAGAGTGTAGTTGCCCTTTAAGGTTCTAACGTATTAAATACCCTGGAAAGGGATTCAGCTTCCTGACCTCCATTGTTAAAGGGTACTTGCTATAGGAAAGAAATGTAAGCTGCCATTCCTATACTTCTACAAAATGCTGGTGTACTGGCAATACTCTTCAGCTTTTAAACTTTCTGTCCTGGAATGAGTAAGCTGAACAGATGCATAGTCTATACCAGTGGTCTCCAAACTGGGACCAGATGCGGCCCTTTGCTTGCTTTTATCCCTCCCTTGGGGCACCATTTCATCCACTGACACCAATAATGGGGCACTATTCCTCCCACTGACACCAATGATGGGGCACTTATTCTTTTCACTGACACCAACAATGGGGCATATTTTCTCCCAATGACACCAACAATGGGTCACACTCTCTTCCAATGACACAGACAATGGGGCCCAATGACACCAATAATGGGGCACAATTCCTCCCACTGATACCTAAGATGGAGCATTGTTTTTTCTCACTGACATCAGGGATTTTTCTACTCCCAATGGCCACAGTTTAGCCCCCTAAAGTCTGAAGGACAGTAAACTAGCCATTTTTTTTAGAAAGTTTGGAGACCCCTGGCCTATACTATGAATTTATTTGTTGCATTGATGCTGTTTTGAGTCAGTCTCAGAAAGTATTGGTTGAGATAAAGGTCAGTAAAGTCACCTACTTTACGTTTTATTCATATGTTTTCTTTAGAGTGAACCTATGCTTTGTCCATGTTTGACTTATATATAGAGATGACAACTCCTTCCTTGCCCCCCGATTGATAGTGCTGGATGACTAAGTGATCAATCACCAAGCACCAGTGCTGTCACATAGAAGGGATGGGTCTGAGTAACAAGCTCCAGGGTATTTCTCTTTGCTTCTGGTAACTGAATGGAACAATGGAAGAGCAAAGATCTTGACAAAATAATACAACTTTTTTAACAATAGTCTACTATTCCCTCAAAGAAAAAAAAGACCATAGCATGCCTGCTATTCACATAAGCATATATGTTTATATGATATTTGTATACATATTAGTTTGGAGTATGGCATGGGATGGTCTTTCACTGGTGGGCATAGCCCTACCTGCATGGTAACTATTTCAGGAAGTGGAAGGGGCAGGGTGCTACAGCAACTCATACTATTGACATGATACGTCTTTCAAACGGGTACAGACAGATATCAGTACAGCATAGGGCTAACTTCATAAACACATGTTTTTTTTTTTTTTTCTTTATAAACACCTACATGGATTCCAACTCCTCTAATTGCATAAGAGCATCAACACGCTTAGGAAAATTTATTGGACCTCCTGGAGTATATAATGTGTTTGACCTTGGACAATTTACCAACCTCCCACAAAGGCTGCCAGCATATATTACACTTTTGGCTGTAGTACAGCACATGCCTGAGCCCTACGGGTCATTTTGAGCTTGCAGCTGCAAAGGGGAATTCCAATTAATGTTTTCAGGCTTCTTCAGATTGGTGCTAAATGTCTGTTAGAAACAGCTTGATATTGTATAATTCATTTCATATCAAACTGCATGCCTCACATTTATCTCATTGCCAGTATGCTGGTAGGCTTGCCTAATATCTCTGGATCCATCTAAGGTTCTCTAAAAGAGACTCTTGACAGTCTCTAAATAAAATTGTAGCACAGGTACCCTGCAAAGAAGATCATGTCTCATGTCAAGGCTTATGTCTTCTACCTTTACCTCATTTCAGCACTGCAGCCTTTGTAAGGCGCTTCAACATTGAACACTGTTGGAAATCTGTGTCTCCCCACCGTGAGCTCTGGTTTCATCCTCCTTGCTCTTATGTTAGTGACTTCTGCAGTAATGTTGGAGGGTGGAATCAAAGTGTGCAGTAAGGGGACAAAGGCATCCAACAGTCTTGGGAATAATGAATGCTGAGGAATCTTATGGAGGCTTAAACGGTGGAAAGATAGGAGACACAGACTGCCAGAGAGGTGAGTACAGTACTTTTTCTATTGCAAGAGACTTAGTGGTATTTTCTTTAGAGACCCTGCTAGTCTCTAAAAAAAAAAAAATATCGTAAGCCTTACTTCTATTAAAACTTGCCACATGACATAAACCCCAACTATTTCAGACCAATCATTTTATTTTACGAATAACTTATTTTTATGAGGTCCCCTTGCATTCAAGCCCTTGCGGAAAAGTTTTAGGAAATCAGACCAGTTTTTAATTTCTCATTTCTTGACATATCATACCACAATAGATCAAAACCTGGATAACAATTTCAGCTCCAATTATGTCATAGCAGCTTTCTTATGTAGGCAGTACCATTAGTCATTACAATGGGATGGAGAAGGTGGGCACAGGGTTGGCCAAAAGATTTTGAACAGTGTCAGAAATGTAATACCTGGAGACCAAATCTATAGCTTAAAGATATCCATAAAGTACTGTTTTATTTAAAATGGTCTTTTCATTTCAAAGCTCAGCACTAGAACGTTTTCCTATTTTTCCCCGACTTGAAGTTTAGTTTCTCAAGATATCATAGTTTAGGTGGTTTGAAGCAAGGACAAGGATCAAAGAACAGAGCCTTCAGGAACTCCAACCAGAACATTGGTTACGTTTTAGATACAGTGGATTAAAGTTTAAATCTCTTACAGGTTTTCATTGCTCTCCTTATACTAACTGAGGAGGTTTCCCTTCAATGCCTCTCCTGGAGAACCTTATCACTGAGGCAAGAAATAAGGGACAAAGACAGTGATTAAAAGAGACCCACTAACCTTTCCCCACTCTATCAAAAATAATTGTTTTTGTCATATCTCCATCCCAATTAGAAAGGCATGCTCTGTTTCTTCCTGTATAGAGAACTACTTCACTTTATAACATATCATTGGAACAGGAACAGAAAAAAACGATATATATCTGACAAAAGTTCGAATCCTTCCTAACTTATTTCAAAATTAAAAAATTATTTTTTCCAGAGTTTAATTTTTAATAAACCAAAGAAAATTAACAGAATTGAGAAGCAGAGTTTAAAGCTGAATTCTAGACAAACAGCTAAATACGCTAAAAAAAAACATATCAGAAAGCTGGATACAAAGGAATAGTTTTTTTCTCCATTTATTCCAGGAGTCATCTACCTGGCACTCAACATAGCCAGGTGGATGACACTACTTAAGCTGGCTAAAATATAGCAATTTAATAGAGCGATCCCACTTTTAATTCCATTTTTAAATCGCAAAACAGTAAAAGACAAAAAGTCATGGTGTTGGTCGAAAGGATCAAAATTGCCTCGATCAAACCGGATGAAAAAAATCAAATCTTTTTCAGCAAACTTGCCAGTTCTTTCCAGTTTTGATTTAATTGCAATGCAAGCTTTCAATCAACTAAAGCTTTTAAAGCTGTCATTTATTGTCCAGTTTTGACTTCACAATATACCAAACTCTAGTGGTCGATTAAACTCATGAGTATTTTTTATTTTTATATTACTTTCTATCATAGTTGCATTTCCTGGTGAATCAAAAGTGGAAATTGACTGAAAATCGCCATATGTATGATCTCTTTTATAGTTAGAGCAAAAGAACAACGGCAGACTAATAAGGTCATTTTTTGTTTTATCATTCTGCCCTATTCTCCCTGTTCTCCAATCTGCATGTTTCTTGTCAACACATTTTCATGCAGACTCCCAGTCTGAGCTTCACTGTCCATTGTAAGAGCTGATACCAAGTCAAATTCAGATACATGTACTACACTGCTGAAAACAATTAAAGGAACACTTTTTAATCAGAGTATAGCATCAAGTCAATCAAACTCCGGGTATATTGATCTGGTCAGTTAGGTAGTAGAGGGGGTTGTTAATCAGTTGCAGCTGCTTTGGGGTTAATGAAATTAACAACAGGTGAACAAGATGGGCAACAATGGGACGACCTCCAAAAAAGGAATGGTTTTACAGGTGGAGGCCACTTCTCATTTTTCTGACTGTTTTTCACTAGTTTTGCATTTGGCTAGGATCAGTGTCACTACTGGTAGCATGAGGCGATACCTGGACCCGATAGATATTGCACAGGCAGCCAACTCCTCCAGGATGGCACATCAATACATGCTATTGCCAGAAGGTTTGCTGTGTCTACCACCAAAGTCTCAAGAGCATGGAGGAGATTCCAGGACACAAGTAGTTATTCTAGGAGAGCTGGAAAGGGCCGTAGAAGGTCCTTAACCCATCAGCATGAACAGTATCTGCTCCTTTGTGCAAGGAGGAACAGGATGTGCACTGCCAGAGCCCTAGAAAATGACCTCCAGCGGCCCACTGGTGTGAAAGTCTCGGACCAAACAATTCAAAACAGACTTTATGAGGGTGACCTGAGGGTGACATCCTCTAGTGGGCCCTGTGCTCAATGCCCAGCACGTGGAGCTCGATTGCCATTTGCCATTAAACACCAGAATTGGCAGGTCCGCCACTGGTGCCCTATGTTTTTAACATATGAGACTCGGTTTACCCTGAGCACATGTGACCGACGTGAAAGGGTCTAGAGAAACTGTTGAGAACGTTATGCTGCCTGTAACATCGTTCAGCATGACCAGTTTGGTCGTGGGTCAGTGATGGTCTGAGGAGGCATATCCATGGAGGGATGCACAGACCTCTACGGGCTGGACAATGGCATCTATGCAGGTGCACTGAGTCCTGGGTTCCTCCTGGTGCATGACAATGCCCGGCCTCATGTGGCGAGAGTATGCAGCCAGTTCCTGGAGGATGAAGGAATTGATACCATTGAATGGCCCTCACACTCGCCTGAACTAAATCCAAAAGAACACCTCTGGGACATTATGTTTCGGTCAATCAAAAGCTGCCAGGTTGCACCACAGTCTGTTCAGGAGCTCAGTGATGCCTTGGTCCAGATCTGGGAGGAAATACACTGTCTCATTAGGAGCATGCAACAATACACACACCGCCGGGGAGGAGCATGTGAATAGTGAGGAGCCATCCTTCTATGCAGCGGTGTCTGTGATTCCCAGGGCCGGCGTGCCTCCCCCCCTCCGCTCACCATCCTTCACCACAATGGGTAAGTTCCTCTCCCCTCTGTCCACTCATCTGACCCAAGAAGACCTGGAACCCCCTGAGGCGTCCCGATCAATGCAGTGAGGAGGATTGGAGGAGCACGGGCGGAGAAGGCGCCTGTCAAGGAGGGGAGAGAAGCTTGGGTGGTGGTGAAGTTGGTACATGGACGTGGCAGAGGGAGACTCTGAGGGTCACAAGAGGGAAGTCATGTGGCTGTCTCTGGCGCTCTCGGAAGCAAAAGAAAACCGTTACCGTGTAGGGGGCCTTCAATTAGTGACTTCCCTCACATTCCTCCCTTTCCCCACCCTCTTCCCCGCCTTTTTTTTTTCTCGCTCATTCCCCCCCCATCTTTCTTCTATATTTTATTACAGCTACATCTTTTCTTACTTTCTCTTTTCTTAAAAAACTTAAAGTGTTTCTGGATGCCCACAGACTCAAGTTTCTTTTGCTACCCATATATACCATACCATTTTGCCTTTCACAGTTCATTTTCTGTATTTACCATGGTATACAACAATTAAGGATGTTTTCTTGGAAAAAATGTTGGTTCATTTGCAAAACATGTATTTGCTTGTTGTTTGTGCAGTATCCTTTAATATAAAAAATAAATAATAATAAAAAGACCCAGATAACAAAATAATAAAAATATGAGAGGTAAAACAGGAAGAGGTGGAGCAATGGCCAAGTCTCCTAAGATAAGCTCAAGCCTGGGAACTAATAAAAAATATATGACCCAAGAAGAAGGCCCAGATAAGCTGGCCCAGGATAAACAACAGGGCACCCGTGGTAAAAAGACAGAAGGGAAAGAAAAAGGTAGACAAAGTAGATCATCAACAGGCATACATATTCCTGGACAATCGAGAGAGAAGCAGTATTTAGAGAGTGAATCTGAGATGGCCTACTTGAAAGAACAGAACATGGATACTCATTTGCCTACAAATGCAGAAATGGCGGCCATGTTTACAGCCTTAGAAAAGTCCTTAATCGCAGAAATGACAACAATACATAATGACCTGGGCCATTTATTGACACGGGTTAAAGAAATGGAAAAGAAACAAAAAGAGTACACACAAATAATAAACGAGCTAAGAGGAGAGATGAAAGATTTAAAGATGGAACAGAGGAACCTTGCATATAAACTAGAGGACCAAGAAAATAGAAACAGAAGGAATAACTTGAGAATACGTGGCTTACCAGAACCTACTAATGGAGAGGATTTAATGGAGAAAATTAGGAAAATCTTTAACCTACTATTAGATAGAGGAGAAGACAAACAGATAAAGTTTGAGAGAGTACATTGGATCAGAAGATCAATGGGTACACACGTGGAAGCCCCGTGGGACATAATTGTAAGGTTCCAGAATTATAGCGAGAAAGCCTGAATTTGGGAAAGCCTAAAAAGGAAAGCACGTCGACTATGGTGCACAGGGGGATACTCAACACTACTCTGGTAGAGGCAAACTATAAAGTGCTATCTCGGTGGTACTTGGTGCCGACGAGGCTGGCCAAATTATTTCCAGGTACCTCCCCCCTGTGTTTTCGACACTGTGGACAGCACGGGGATATGTACCATGTGTGGTGGAGTTGTCCGAAGGTCCGGCGGTTTTGGATCCGGGTGATTAACCTGATCCACTCGGCGACGGGCCAGAGGATCAACAGAGATGCCAAGACGGTGCTGTTCTCGGACTTGCCGGTTGAGATCCCTAGAAATACCCATTCTCTGATATTCTTTATCCTCCTGGCAGCAAAAATTACTGTGGCACGGGCTTGGAAAACCCAGTGCTGAATATAGTACATGTCAAAACCAAAATGTCGTGGATTATGCTTAACCAAAAGTTGGCCAGCATCCATATGGACAAGCAGCGTAGATTTGACCGAGTATGGAGCCCCTGGGTGGAGTACTTACAGGCTCCGTAGTTGCGGCTGGGTGGCTTGGAGTCCGGCGTGGGGGGACATGGGACGGGTGGCTACTCACCTTCATCCTCGGTCTATTCTTCTCTTGGTCTCTTTTCTTTCTGGCTCTTTTCTTCTCTCTACGGTTTTCCTGATTCCCTGCATGGATAATTCTAGTTCTGCCCATGGAGATGTGGGCTGTTCTTCTTTTCCTTTTCCTTTTGCTCTTCTGCTTTTCTGTTTCTTTCCTCTCTTGGGGGTCTGGCTGCTGGAGGGGCGTTCTTGGCTCCGGCTACGGAACCCTGGTTTGGGTTTTCTGCTAGGGGCCAGGGAAGCTTTCTACTGCTTAGCCGTCGGTGGGAGCCGGTTGGTTTCCCCTTCTGGGGAGGGAGGCTGGGGGGGGGCTTCACCCTTCTGTGGACACAGTTTGTGCCCATTGGGGGTGTCTGGGGGGGGGGGGAGCCCTCTGCCGGCCGATACCTTGTCAGAGTTTGGTGAGTCTTCTGGACTCTTGATGTGTCTCTGGTGGAGGGGACTACGGCTATTGTGATCTAATGTATTTTACTGTTTATTGTTATCACTGTAGGCCTGGTTGCTAATACTGTTTGGAGCCATATTTTGTTATGTATTGTCCGGAATGAGTGCCTTTTCACAGGCCAACCCCTTTTCTCTTGTCTATGTTTCCTACAGTTTCTATTTATGCTGTATGACTATAATACGCTGTTTAAAATCAATAAAAAAAACTAATGAATACTAAAAAGGAAAGCACCGCTAAAATATGAAAATGCTAATTTATAGATCTTTACAGACCTGGCTAAGGAAACATTAAGCAGAAGGAGAATATTAAAACCACCTCTGGAGTCATTGCAAGTTCATGGTGCAAGGTACAACTGGGGCTTCCCAGCATGTCTAGTGGGCCGGAGGGAAGGTCGTGTGGGAAGACTGAGATTCCCTGAAAAAATGCAGGACTTTCTGGCAAGAAAAGGAACTGATCTGTAAAGAGGAGCTGTAACTATAGTAAACAAACATGACAGAAAACTTTGCAAGGGGGGAGGAGGTGGGGAGATTGGAGAGGAGGAAAGGGAAGGAATTAGGAAACAAATCAAAAACAAAAAATCACCAGTTCATTAAGGCAGTCCAATTGTCTTTTTCATAAAAAAAAGCTTCTTTTGCTAGAACGTTGCAGCTCTCCTACAAATCCACTGGGTGATGGAAAATGAAATCTACACAAGGAAAAGGAAGGAGAGGAACGCACGTCCACCCTAGTGCAATACTGCTTTATTGAAAACACACAGGAAGCTGAATAAATTTACACTCACATTTGGAAGAATGATCATAAACGTGTACAGTATTGTGCTCCCTTCTCCTAGATCACAAATTAGGAAACTAAGGATGGTGAACTGAGCTTAACTAGCAGGCCCGAGTCTAATTTCACCAAGACAGGGGAAGGGAACTAACGAGCACACTGGACAGAGTTCCACCCAAGGGGGAGGGGAGTAGAGGGGCCAGGATCGCCCAAGGAGAATACTGTAACCTACTCAGAGACCTGGAGATGGTTAAATCTACAACATGGCAGGGCCAGTCGGTGGAATATAGGGGTGGGAGGGAGAGGAAGAAGGGAAAGGGGGAAATGGGAAGGGAGGGGAGGGGAGGGAAGGGGAAAGAATAAAGAAGTAGGAGATTTTGTGTTGAATTGTTAAATTTACTTATTGATGTTGTTTCCCCTTTTGCTCTCTGGGTCAGACTCCCTAGAAGGACTCTTAGAAAACGCACAGTTCAGACTGATAGCAGGGAGGAGACGTAGTAAAACACAGGAGGTGAGAGGAGAAAGAGAAACTACATGAATACCTTAAATTTTCTGACATATAATGTAAGAGGTCTAAATACACCAACTAAAAGACATAAGGTACTAGAAGAACTTAGACGATACTCTGCTAGCATAATATTTTTACAGGAGATGCATATTGCACAAGATTCAAACGTGAAATTATATTCAAAATACTACCCGTTCTGGCATTATGGAGATTTACTGACCAGGAGAGCTGAGGGGATAGCGATTGGCATAGCAAAGGATGTTAGCTTTACTCTGGTAAAAAGGATGGTAGACCCAGAAGAACGATATAGCTTCCTTAAGGACCAACTACAGGGTATGGACTGTATGATGGCAAATATATACTGCCCAAATAAAAACCTGAAAGGATATTTGATCAAAATATTAGAGAATTTGACGCAGTTTAAAAATGACAAATTAATTCTGGCGGGAGACTTTAATTTCTGTATGGATCCTGGATTGTACATCACGTGCTCAGGCGATAGAAAGCCACCAGCTCAGGAGGGTAAGAAAAAAAGTTACACCACTGTCAGCTGGTAGACGCATGGAGAATCCAACAGAGGGATTACTCCTTCCACTCCCCTGTGCACGGGATGTACTCAAGACTGGACTACATCATGATAGAACACAGACTGATAGAAGCGATGATTAAAACATCAATAGGAATAATGACACTATCAGATCATGCCCCAGTAATGATGAAAATAGAACTCCCAGGGTATCAGAGGCATATGAATACTTTGAGGATCAATGAAGAACTGATTCAGAATGTAGAAGTCGGGAAAAAATAGGGAAAGAATTGGAACAATACTTTTTGAGTAATGAGTAGTGTTGAGTGAACACGGACTGTATTATTCGTGTTCGTACCGAATAATTGGATTTTTGTTACCCGAACACGGACCCGAAAACTTTACTGTATGTTCGGGTTTAAAATCCGTGTTCGGTCATTTTATTTCCTGTTTTGTATGTAATGGCGCGCTTTTAATGTCGGGCTTTCAACAGCCAATCAACAAGCGTTTAACTACACTCTTTTGGGTTAAAAAAATTAAATCGTGGCATAGTCTGTACTAATCTATTTAAAAATTACAAACTTAAAGGGGAATTTTCTTTTTTTTTTCCTTCATAGCCTGCAGCAGAGCTGACTGACATAAGACACTACTGTGTTCACATGTGCTATTGAGTGATTTTCAATTTTATACACTTTTTTCTATTCCACAATTCAATATACACCCTTTTGGGTTAAAACAAATTACATTGTGGCATAGTCTGTACTAATCTATTTAAACATTACAATACTTAAAGGGGAATTTTCTTTTTTTTCCCCCTTCATAGCCTGCAGCAGAGCTGACTGACATAAGACACTGCTGTGTTCACATGTGCTATTGAGTGATTTTCAATTTTATACACTTTTTTCTATTTCACTATTCAATATACACCCTTTTGGGTTAAAAAAAATTAAATTGTGGCATAGTCTGTACTAATCTATTTAAAAATTACAATACTTAAAGGGGAATTTTCTTTTTTTTTTCCTTCATAGCCTGCAGCAGAGCTGACTGACATAAGACACTGCTGTGTTCACATGTGCTATTGAAAAATCACCAATTTTATATCATATTTTCTATTCCGCTATTCAATCTACACCCTTGGGGTAAAAAGAATTAAATTGCGGCATAGTCTGTATCGGTACGTGTGAGATACACCTTCCAATCTTTTGGGGCGCATCTTCCACCGCCGAGGATTGCAGGGTGCTTCAGTTTGCCTCCTGTTCCGAACTCCTCCTACTCCTCATCCTCATCTTGCCTTTAGGGTACAAAAAATTGTAATCGGGGCTTAGTCTGTGTTTGTACGTGTGAGATACACTGTTTTATAAAATTTTTTCTATTCCGCTATTCAATCTACACCCTTTAGGGTAAAAAGAATTAAATTGCAGCATAGTCTGTATCGGTGTACCCTCATTTAAAATGACTGAAAAAAAGCAGTGTTGGCTACCTCGTCCTCCTCCACCGCCGCTTCCACCTACACCGCCACATCCACCACCACCTCAACCTCCCTCCTACTCCATATGGGCCTCGTCCTTCACAGATGAAGAATTTTTTTTATTTTTCTGTTTTTTTTTTGTTGTTTTAAGTTATTTGCCTATCCACATTTGTTTGCAGAGCACTTGCCATGCTCTTAACTACGTTTTTCTGCCATTTGCAGCACTCTAGCCCTTTCCATTGGTGTTTTAGAGCCATTTTAGTGCCTGAAAGTTCGGGTCCCCATTGACTTCAATGGGGTTCGGTGTCTGAGTAAAGTTCAGAAAAAGTCCGGGACACGGACCCAGACTTTTTTTTCAAGTTCGGCCGAACCCGCCGAACACGGACATCCAGGTGTCCGCTCAACTCTAGTAATGAGATCCCAAATATATCTGAAGCTACAATATGGGAGGGCCATAAGGCATACATTAGAGAAGTAATGATTCAAAAAAAAAAAAAAAAAGGAAAGATTCATCAGCATAAATAAACTAATAACAGAAATATACGAGCTAGAACAAAAACATAAAAAGTCTAGTGAGGACGAGAGATACAACAATCCCTTGAACTAAAAGTAGATAAATTAAAATAATTAATGGAAGAAGAAACAAGAAGGGCCTTTAATACAGTGGCAAGAGAAAGATATAAATGGGGAAACAAACCAGGGAAATATCTAGCAAGAATGCTAAATCAATCAACTACATAGATAAATTAAAAAACAATAGAGGTGTAATGGTGTATTCAACAACAGAAATAGCTAAGGCATTCCAAAGCTTTTACAGTGTTCTATACACAGTGAGACAAAAAGAAACACAAGAAGTAGAACAAAAAAGAATACAAGAGATACAAAAGTATATAAGGGAAGCAAAACTACCTAAAATACCAATAGACAGAATGCAAGCTCTCGAGGCTCCAAGAGGAGATATTGGTGGCATTAAAAAATTCAGCGACAGGAAAAAGTCCAGGGCGGGACGGATTCACCACCAGCTATTACAGAAAGATTAAAGAAATTTAAGTACCAAAACTTTGTACATAAATGAATGGGATAGGTGAGGGAAAGGAGATGAGAGCAGAATCACTAAAGGCATATATAAAGGTAATACATAAAGAAGGGAAAGATGCATCAGTGTGCTTTAGTTTCAGGAAAAAAGCATTATTAAACATGGATATAAATTTATATGCAAAAGTCCTGGCAACTAGATTAAAATATTTAATTCTGGATTGGATCTATGCAGATCATCCCTGGTAGGGAGGAAAAAGATAATGGGATAAGAACATTACTCCTACTACATAAATTCAGGGGTAATAAAGCCCCAGATCTTCTACTGTCAATAGACGCTGAGAAAGCATTTGACAGAGTAGACTGGGACTTCATGCTAGAAACTCTAAAAGATTTGGGTATAGGCACTGTATAGGCACTCAATGGATAAGAGCACTGTATAGGAATTAATCTGCTTCTGTAAAGGTTAACAGGGATCTTTTGCCCCCGTTCGTTATGAATAATGAGACAAGACAGATATCAGCTGTTGCCTCTGTTGTTTGTCCTGTCGCTAGAACGACTACTAGCCACTCTACGGAATAATGTAGACATTGGGGGAGTGAAAGTAGGACACAAAGAGCATAAGGTAGCAGCATATGCTGATAACATTTTGTTCTTCATTACTAACCCCAGGATAACTCGTCCAAATGTAATCAAAGAAATAAAAAAATATGGAATTTTGAATATTGGGCTAAGCAGAAAAGAGGAGATAGCATTGCAGAGAGAATTTCCATTTACCTGGGGGAAATCCGAATTAAAATACCTTGGGATAAATTTAACCCCATCTTTGGAAGATCTCCACCATGTTAAATATATAGCCATGTTAAATGAGATAAAAGCAGACATCAAAAAATTATCTAGGCGTCCACTTTCTTTGTTGGGCAGAATAAATATAGTCAAAATGGTAATACTACCCAAAATCGTTTACAAATTTCAAATGTTACCAATAGCTATCCCATATACATACTTTAAAATGATAAAAACAATGCTTTTAAAGTTCATCTGGTGGGGAAAAAAAGCCAAGAATCCAGTATATGGTATTCAGTAAAGATAAATCAAAGGGGGGATTAGTCGTACCAGATATAAAAAGATACTACACAACAGTTATAATTTCACAAATGATTGAATGGACAAAAATAAATTCAGATAAAAGACGGGTCAAGCTTGAAACCACATTACGCACAACACAGTTAAATAGGAATATTTGGATAACTCCTAATAATCTGCGGACACACATGAAATGATGAAAGTCGTGCACAAGATATGGGACATGATACATAAACAAGCCGAATGGGAAGATAACTCCCCATTGTTATCATTATCACTAGAAGGTACAAAATATTTTGCACCTGGGAACGAGACACAATTTGGTAATTGGATGAAAAACACGCAGCTAAAACATATCACTCAAGGTGGAAAGATAAAGCAATATCACAAACTTAAAATTAAGGGGGAGAATATGTTGTTGAACGAATGGAGATGTAAAACACTTTGTTGGATCCCTGCTACAACCAGATCTGAGAAGGATTTGAGCCCTGTGGAAAAACTATGTATTCCACAAATAAAAGTAAAACATGGTATTGCCTAGATATACAAAATAATTACCGTACTGGGATAGCGGGACTGAAAAAAACCACCATTCATAGAAACATGGGAAAAAGAGACAGAAACACGGTTAAAAGAACACAAAATAAATATAATACTGAGAGCAGTATATAATTATGTGATTGATATAAACATCACTGAGATGAACTTTAAATGCTTATAGAGATGGTATATGATGCCAGTGAAGGTATAAAAATGCCAACCAGAAAAATCTTCGCTATGCTGAAGGGGCTGCAGTAGGTCGGGTACAATGTTCCACATCTGGTGGGACTGCCCAAAGATCCGTATATACTGGTAGGGGGTTCAACAGTGAATCAGGGAAATTACAGGAGAGGATATTGTTGATTCCATAAAACTGACAAATCAAAAATATACTACAAAAGCACAATAGTGCCAAACCTATTAAATGCAGCAAAAGGAGCAATTCCAAAAACATGGTTAGACTCAGAAAGCCCCACACTTAAGGGAGTGGTTCAAAAGAATTGAATATATATACAATATGGAATATTTGGGCAACCGAGAAGAAGATCAGGCAGAGAGTTTCTCAAATAAGTGGAATAAATGGGCAGAGTTCAAAAAGACAAGCAGATATTTAGCAGTCTAGGTGAAATGGGGAGGATGAGGGAAAGTAGGTAAAAGAAGGAGAATGGAAGCAACCAAAAATAGTGGAACAGAGGAGTAACAGTGGGGGGGAAGGGTGAAGGGTAAGTAGGGGGCGGGGATAAACATCACTGTATATTTATAATCTGCTAGTTTTTAAATGTATTTTGTATGCGAATATCACATCGAAAATAAAAAAAAATAAAAAAAAAGGAGCATACCCTGATATTGTCAGGCATGCCTACAAGCACGTGGGGGCCATACAAACTACTGAGTACCATTTTGAGTTGCTGTAATGAAATTTCAGCAAAATGGACTAGCCTGCTGCATCAATTTTCATTTTTTTCAGGGTGTCATTGAATTCAGTCCTCTGTAGGTTGATAATTTTAATTTCCATCAAACTATGTGGCATCCTTTCCTTCCTAACACATTACCCAGTCCATATCAGTATTCTTGTAGATCTCCAGCATAATATTTTTCCCTATTGATATCTGATGTGTTTTCAAAGAGTTCTTTTAATTTTTTTAAAATCTGGAATTCAGATTTAACTTACAAATTAGCTTCTACCCCACCAGTAAAAGCTGCCCTTTAATGAAAAGATACATCTAAACCACCACTCAAGAAAGAAAAGGTTTATTATCACCTCTGGTCATACATTCATTTCTTTCTTTTATCAGCATCAGAGACAAAATCTGTTGGTTACAATTAGTGGTTGGATCATTTATATGCGTTTAATGTCCAGGTATCAAAAACATCTTTGATACATTGTCTTCAAGAACAAACAATATAAAATTAGCCCTGAGATTGTGGTTCTTCTCGCTATACATTCAAATTCAAGAGCACCCAGCTATACACGCACAATAAGGAGGGCACGAATTGCATGTCATCTGGAGAGCACAACGGTACCAGAGAAAATTCGTTTATTGCAAATATACACATTCCCAGTAAAGCAATTTAATTTAAAGATATACATTCCTTTTGTTTGTTTTTGTGTTTAAGTTGAGCAGCTTCGTTAAAAGATATAAACTTTTTTTTACATTTTAATCCATTAAAAAATAAAAATATGCTTTTGAGTACAATGTGCAGTCTAGCAATTGTGTGATTCTGATGTATATTGATATGCTTACACTGTCTTATATTAAAGCACAGCAGCAGGATTCTCGATAACGCGCAGTGTTTAGGAGTTGTCACGTGATTTAAAGTTGTTGCTCATGAAAAATGTATGAGCTTGGCTAGAACTATTTAAAAAAAAAAAATTCAAACGTGAAAAACAAAAAGTTGTGGCCTTATTTTGCTCCTACTCCTTGTCCTGTATTCGGTTCTGGTAGCCACATGCATATTATGAGCAGCAGGAATTATTTTGTACCAAGTCGTACTTAAGCCTGTCTGTGCCATACTGAGCATCAGACTATTCATTATAGATTACAAAGCCTGCTTAAGATCATTTTTGGAGATGTTTGCGGTAAAATGAACTTTTTAAAAAAATGTCTGCCTTCATCCCATTCGGGCATTTAACACGTTCTTCCATCTCCAGTTTCAATATTATACGCTTTGATTGTATAAGTATTTTCTTTGCTGTATATCTAGCAGGCTTAAAAGGAGTCACACGTCGGTGTGGTGTGAGCTGAACGATGTGAAGCTGCCACGTTGGCTGCGGCTAAACTGGCAGAAGCTCGCTGCTCGGCTCCGCCGCCCCCTGTTCTCTGTCTTTGCTCGCTGTTTGTCGTGCATAATAAAGTTCTCTAAGAGTTGGAGTTTTTTGTGTTCCTCTTTGAGGAAGACGTTGACAATCAGACTCTTCTCTTTCTTGATTTGCTCACTGATGTCCTTGGGAATGTCGGGAATTAACCAGTCCACCACCGCACTCAAGAACATAACCAAGTTCTAGAAGGAAATGAAAATATATTTTATACAAACTGGAATACAGTGTAAGTCAAGCCAAAGCACATTTGTTTTGGATAGAGAAAGGAAACCAGGGTGTCAAGCTATTACTACTGCTTTGCTGTGTGCCCAGCGGGGGGAAAGTTTGTGGTTACATTTCTGGACTTCTCTTCAACTCCACTGTAGTCATCAAAGCAGGAAGTAAGCAGCTTTTCTTCCATAGATATACAGACAGCAATAAAAGAGAAGGAGAATGGTTAGGTCCATTTCAGGTTTCTTTTCCTACCTGTGTTCCAATTGGAGACACAGGTAGCAGTAAAGACCTAAAGGGAAACCAGGCTCTTCCTTACTCTAAACATTACCTGGAAACAGAGTGCACTTTAGACCTTACCTGCAGAGGATTGGCAAGTTGTGGTTGATTTTCTAAAGGCAAATATTACTGCTTAACTAAAGGCAAAGGAAATTTGCCCCCAAAGCTTAGTAAATGGAGTGAAGCTCTGCTGACTTCCATTATCCAATCAAGTGCAAGCAAAAATTATAATTTTTTTTCTTCCTTGCAAGTGACTGATTAAGCATTTGCAAACAGAACAGCCTATTTACCTTTAGGTAATCAACCCCATTGACTACAGCTTCAGATTTTCCTGACCAATAGGTACTGTATATTTTTGGGGCAGAATGGAACATGCCAGTATTTGCCGGCTGCATCAGTGACTCTCCAGTTACATTTCTATCACCCATAGCTCAATATGGATGTGCAGCATCTGCTGGGCCAGTATACCTGCCAAATTTAAGCATTCATTTGAAAGGACAGATCTGTTGTCAAGGGGCTGCCAATAATGAGAAGAAGTCTTAGGTCCCGAAAGAAATACTTGTCCATTGAATTCAACCAACCAATTGCCAAATTACTTCCAAAGACATATGTAGGTTTTGTTCCTGGAAAATGTATTCCCTAAAAATGCCCCTTGTTTCAGTTCCTGTCAACTAAACCATGACATCTCTCTTTTATGTGCTATGTTCAGTTCCTTTTATCTGATAATGGCTTGTAATGCCCACCCATGTCAAATGGAAAGGAGTACATTTAGACAAATACCAGGAAGTTCTTGATCATGACAGTTCTTTGCGACAGAGGGCCAAGCCCCAAACTGGCCCTTCTCTTTGATTTTTTTAATCACATTCACCACATTCATGAATGTGGTGAAGCTTAAACTTTGCAAATAATACTCAATTACATGCAAGGAAAATAAAAACATGCATGATGGAAGTCAACAGACCTTCACCTAATTCACTAAGAGCTGGGGAAAATTTTCTTGCAGAGTACAACTTCTGTTGCAAAGTGAACAGCATTTTTGCCTTTGGTAAATTAATCCCAATGGAGTCTAGAAGGCATTTTGGTGTAGAATCATCTGTTGAAACAAACTGTCACAAGCAAGGTCTTCCTGGTATACACAAACTATTTCTAGCTAATAGATTTCTTTCTTTGTGTAGAAAGCAAGAGTCTAATCCTTTGCACAATGGTCCCAGACTTCGTGGGATGACCTCACTTTCCCAGCATGACTGTAAGAAGTTGAGAGCGACTCATTTTACAAGTTTTTCTAGATGTTCCCATAAAAAATCTACTCCAGTTACAATATGAAAATGTTGAGTTTTTTACTCCTCTTTTATACTTGGATCCTGGCAAACATGCATTTAATTTCCCTGTATTTGGGGGTGGGGAATTCTCTCTATTTTTTTTTTTTTTTTTTTAGAAAATATCTACTGTCCACTTACATTAAGGTGTTTGACATTTTAATGTGTGGGGCATAGTGTTGGTCTTAAAGTGTATCTATAACTAAAATCTTTTTATTTTGATAGAGTGAAGGAATAAAACCCCTGTCTATAATATCATTAATCAATGCGGATTTATAAGAGGGTGAAAAAGGGCAACTGCCTTGGCCCCCTAACAGAAGGGTCCCCCTCTATACAAAAATAATATAAACCAATATAAAAATATATAATATATTAAAAAATAAACAATAATAAAATATTATAAAGTCTATAATAATAATAATAAAAAATGCTTTATTTTATTAAGTGTATCTTGGTAAGTAATATTTTGCCAGCCATCATCTGTAACAGTGAACTGGTAAATTGTATCATTTTTAAAAATAAATTTTGTCAGCTCAAGCTGCCCCACATATAGTGCTATGACTGTGTGTGTGTGTGTGTGCATGCATGACCTGCATGCATTTAAAAAAATGTGTGACTGTCATTGAGAATGTAAACCAACTCTGTGTATGAGGGGCCCCCCGAACCTGAAGTGCTCTGGGCCACCCGAGGTCTAGATCTGGCCCTACCAATAATGTTTAATTTTGGTACAGGTTTGCTTCAAAAGGATGAGCTGTCAACACAGTAGGATGCAAGCAGGAGATCCTTCGTGTTTTACAACATTAAAAAAAGGGATAAAATTGTAACTTACTTGGAAAAGCTAATTTAATGGTGTCAAAGAATGTATTTTGATTTTTACTTTCTGAGATATTTCGGACTATTCAAAATCTCTTTTTCCTTACTCATCTAAACCGCGCGCTATCATAGCAGTCAGAAATGTCCTTTCTAGTGACCTCTGGAGCTCTGGGTTGATTAGTCATAATTTTAGCTTCTTGTATTTCACTGATTTCAATGAGACATTTTGTCTGAAAACAGCCTCAAATGTCTCCTTTGAAGGTCTCATAATGCAGTTGGTTAAAAACTGATGATTGTAGGTAATTATATGCAAATGAGTAGCTGCACTCAGAAACAGATGTCTGTGATTAGGTTTATCTGGCAAAGTCCTGTACAGGCTTAACCATGGCATTAAATTTCAATTTCAGGAAAAAAACTTTACTTGACATATCGGCTTATTCAGTTGGGCAAATGTGAAATGTGAAAAGTGTAATAAGCCTTAATAAACCAATCAAAAATCATCTTTCAGTTTGTTTTTAGTAGCTTAAAGAAAAGTGTAATGTTTTGAGGTCAATTTTGTTTTAAATTTTATCATTTTAAATATTTAAATAATATGTTATGGAGGGCGGAAGGCTTTCTGTAGTCCAGCAGGGGAAAACTGGGCAGGAATGACAATTTAGTGCAATAGAGGCATTGGACTGTCAGCTCAAAAAGGGAGTTTAGAGATCCCTAGATTTATGGCAGATCAACAGGTATTTTTTGTCTGTTTGCAGCATTTTTAAGAGACAAAAGATAGGGAAATGTGAAACACAAAGCGGTTAAAAATCATTTTTGCAAAATGCAGCGACTGACCCCTGAATATTCTGAAATATTATAGACATACAGGTTCATAATTCTAAAATGATATTTATCTTGAAAGGTTAGTTTTAATCTCTTGGATCTTAATAATCTTGAGTTTCATGTAGCCTTGAATGAACAAAAGATCATTCAACACATTTGAGCCCGCTTTACAGAAAACTGATCTGCTGTATATGTGAATGATCACAATAAATGTTTTTGAAATCTCAGAAAGATTAGAGAAGTTGCCAATAGCAACTCAATTGGATGTGTTATTGTCCCAGTACAGTAGTGAGCAAATTACAATGGCACTAAACCCGAATCAAAAAAATGTAATATATTTCAGCTTACTAATCCTTAGATGTGGTGGCTGCATTATATTTGATTTTAAAAACATTTCCTCTGTTTTCACCTGGTGATCTGGCCAGTAACACAACTCTTGTATTAGAGTGCCTCCACTCTGGATAAAGGAGCAACATAGACACTTTGGACAGCAGCATTGTTAGTCTTGGGGGGGGGGATGATGTTAGATGCACTAGCAGCTTTAGATACACTAACAAATTGAAGCCAAACTCCAGCTCATACTTTATAAGCAGTTATAGAAAACAGTTTTTTTCCTTTTGGAATAAATGTTTTACATAAATAAATAAAAGCAGATCACGTCAGTGGTAAATGGTTTGTCTCAACCCTCTAACAGAACAGCTTGTTCTGTTGAAAACAAAAAACCAAAAAAAGAAGGAGCCTCTAAGTGCAATAACAACCATTTATTACATAAAATAAAGGGTTACTTACATGATGGTTTGTTTGGGTTTTGGTGCCTCAAACCAAAGGAAGTGGGACTTTAAGGGCAGTAATAATAAGATAGTGTATCATATATATAAAACTTCAACAATTTATTTTTGTAAAGTGTTACAAAAATAAATTGTTGAAATTTTATATATATGATACACTATCTTATTATTACTGCCCTTAAAGTCCCACTTCCTTTGGTTTGAGGCACCAAAACCCAAACAAACTATTACCCTAGGGACATTGGCAAAACCATACTATCAAGGCTTTTTCAGAGGATGGCAAACCCCTTTTCCACTTACATGATGGTTATGAAAAGCAGGCATGATAAGACATCACTGGGGTACGTTCATATGGCTTCTATGAAACTGTCTCACCCGGAAACCATCGAGCAGCGTGGGGAGATGGAAAAGTAAACAAGAGCATGGAGCTCAACAGGGAAGGTCCCAGGCGAGCCTAGGTCGCTTGTTGGCCGCAGAAACATGGTGACGTCACAGGGGTTGTAACGTGTTTTGGAGCATGCACAGTAACACTCCTTCGTCAGACTGAGCTCCATGCTGTTGTTTCCTTTTCCATCTCCCCATGCTGCTGGATGGCTTCCGGATGAGACAGCTTCGTAGGAGCCGTGTGAACATACCCCAGTGATGTCTTATCATGCCTGCTTTTCTTAACCATCATGTAAGTGACCCTTGATTTGATGTAATAAATGATTGTTATTGTACTTAGAGGTACCTACTTTTTTTGTTTTATGTATCCTTTGGAACGTGCTTCTGCTGTCTGGAAGAGCAGCCCTGGGGACAGTAAGGATACCATTTACCCAGGCCCAATTTTGGGTGCTGAAGAGTCTGACTGCTCCCACAGAAGTGCCCTCTGACTCCTATATATTTGTTTAAAACTCAAATACTGGACAGATTACTAGGTGAAAATAAGGAAAAGAAACCCTAAAAACAAAAACGAATGCAGCCATCACATCTAAGAATTGGTAAGTTGCAATTTAATAAATGTTTGCTTTTGGGTTTAATACCATTTTATGTTTGTTACATCATTTTTTCCATTTTTATTATTTCTAGAAGTCTCTATGATTGCTATAGACAGAGCCACAACTTTCCTATGCTTCTTTGTTTTATAGGATGTGTGTTTTGGCAGTAACCTTTAGAGCATGTTTTTTTAGGGTTTTTTGGGTATCTGGCTATGCCTATGACATTACATTTTTAAATACAAGCTTACTGTGCGCACAGACAAAGCCTCTGCAAGTATGCACAGACCTGTGCAGAGATTTCACAAGACACAAGAACACAAAACTATTCGATTCATAAAATGTGACTGACGGTCTGTGCCAAATGCTAATTGTCCCCAATCATTCCAGAGATGGCTGCGGTTTCTGGGCCGTTTTGTGGATTTGTTGTCTTATACACAAGATTCCAGCTAATAAAAAGTTTAATTTGAGAGGTCTAATGAGAAAATATGCTAATGGCATAATAAATCCTCAGACAGCTCCAAATGATTTGTTTCAATTAAAGAAAAACACTCCAACTGACTGTAACACCTAAATAAAAAGTCAGGGTATTGCAAAACATAAGCAGAGATGCTGTACTGTAAGATGGTGCAACAGGAATATCTTTAAAACATTATCTAAAAATTCTTAATGCTGGCTGTCAAGTGGCTTGTATAGGCTGCCAGATGGCAGTGGTAAAATATGGTGGATATGTGAAGAGAAACGGACATGGATATCTGAAGAGAACTGGGATGTGTAATGTATCCGCATAAAAAGCTTACTGGTGGTCCTTGACCCATGTTCCATCAGTTCTGTCTGGCCCTGGAAGCCCTACCACTTCAGTTCTGATTGGCCCTAGAAGCCAATCAGACATGACTATAAGACCCAAAGCTCGACTGTAAACTACAGTGTGTCAATTTAACAGGTAGCACTGTGATACGACAAACGAAAACTGAATAATATCAAAATAAGTCAATATAATGTACAGCACCCTGTGCTGTTCTTCGTGCTGATATTTCAATGTCCCACTGCTCTGTAACATATAATCAGTGTAGTCCTCCTTTTTATAAATCTCCACTCTTTCCAAACAGCACCTCGCATGCAGTTAGTGATCCCTCTCCCATTAGTTAAAAAACTAACCAATTCTAAATGCCTTCCATTCTAATGGTTGGTAAGGGTCCTTTCACACGGGCAGTCCGTATGTCCGCTTTTCATCCCATTTTTTTGCAGATGAAAAACTGACATAATGCATGTCAATGGGATTGCGGATGTCAGCGGATGACCATCCGCTGACATTGGATTTGCGTCCTTTCCGATCAGTTCCGTTTTTTGGAATGGAAGAGAACCCTATTTTTCTTCCGTTTAAAAAAACGGAACGGACGCAAAAACAGATGTCAGCGCTGTCATACTCTAACATCCGCAATCCCATTGACATGCATTATGTCCGTTTATCATCCACAAATGGACGGGATGATAAACGGACATACAGACCGGATGACACAAGTGTCACCCATGTCCGTAAAAAAAAAAAGTGCCGGAGCGGATCAAAAAAATGGTCCACGCCATGTGAAAGGACCCTAAGACAGCTTTTTTGGTTGAAATCATCAACTCAAGGACAGATGTCAGACAATCACTCCACACAGTGTAATATGCTCGATATCATGTGTAAAAAAGGGAAAACTTCCAATGGCATAGTAACCAAACCACCACAATTTTATTTAAAAAGATACAAGAGCTGCTCACATTGTTTAAAAACAGTTTAGACGTTATTGATATAAATCACATAAAGTGCTGTTTCCATATCAAATCTCACTACCGATGGTCGCTGCCATTGTACGTCCTGGTGTCTCCTCTGGTTGCTGTGTAGCCATGCCCAGACGCATTTAGTCACTTTCGACTTCGTCACGGGGGTGCTGTGATGAAGTCGGAAGTGCCAAACTGCGTCAGGATGTGCCTACATGGCAACCAGAGGAGACAATGGGATCTATCTAAAGGGAGAGGGATCACTAACTGCACGCGAGGAGATGTTTGGAAAGAGTGGCGATTTATAAAAAGGAGGACTATACTGATTATAGGTTACAGAGCAGTGGCACACTGAAGTATCAGTACGAAGAACAGCACTGTGTGACTTGCATTATATAGACTTATTTTGATATTATTTAATTTTCATTTGTAGTATCACAGTGCTACCTGTTGAAGAGACACACTCTAACTTTAGTTGTTTGCATTTATATATATATACATTCATGGTGGCAGTAGTGTAATTTATTAACACAGATAATGGTACAATATTTTTTAGTATAATAGTTTCAAAGCGTGGAGTTTTTTTATTTTTATTTTACATTTAGACTGTAAGCTACTATGCCTAAGCTGATATCCAGATTTGTATTTTATTTTAGGTAAATTTTATTTATTTAACTTTTATATTATTTTAATTGATGGTTTACTCTTAGAGCCGGTTCACACTGAGGCGACACGACTCCTTACTACTTCGGGGGCGACTTGTACATTCCCATGCACCACGACTTTGGAGCGACTTGCAGGGACTTCACATAATGGAAGTCTATGCAAGTCGCTCCAAGGTCGCCCTGAAGTAGTACAGGACCCTTTTTCTAAGTCGGAGCGACTTGTGTCACTCCTATTAGAACGGGTCCTGTAGCGGTCAACGGACCGCGAGGGAGCGCGACTTGTCAGGCTGACAAGTCGCCTGACAAGTCGCGCTAGTGTGAACCGACTCTTATTGGGGAAAAAATCTTTATTAGCAAATAAACATTTAACACAGGAGTATCCCTGACACTGGCTTAACAAATCCATATAAGAATGCAGATAAGAAACTGTTTACTTTAAAAACTTTATCTGTATAATTGAAAGTCTGTAGAGAGCTATACAGAGCATGAAGGGGGAGGAGTCACTGTACTAACTTAGTTAGCTGTGTAAATAATAAGAGCTTGAGCTGTTGAGTTCTGTAATAACATGCAATTTTAACAAAGCAGTTTAAGATTAGACACAAAGGCCAGCCATTAAAGGTGTAAATTTCTGTTAGGAAATTAGCTGGATTCCTCCATCAACACAAGCAGTATTGATGCTGGGACCCTTCCTGTGAGCCATTGTATTCTCCTAGTGGGTGGGGGGGGGGGGCAGGGAAAGCTGGTAATGGTAAGCTGCAATTTAATACATTTTTGGGTTTAATACTGCTTTACATAAAACAGTTGACACAACCCCAGAGTTTGTGTGTATTGGACATGATTTCCGACTACATAAGGCATAGTCACCACTTAGATGGCATAGTCACCACTTTGACTGTCCATGTATGAGTCCTGCCAGGTGCTCATCTGTAAGTATCTGCAATAATGGTGGGGATCCACATAACTGAATAAACATCTTTGATAAGAGTATTAAAGGCAGTTTATAACCCAAAGTCACCATTGCCAGATATGAAGCCTTGGGTAAAACCAGTAGAGATAAACTGTGAATAACTCCACAAAAAACATCCAACTGAAATTCAGGTGAAATAAAGGTTGGACTTTGTTAATAAAATATCTCAGACGCCAGGAAGTCTTAAAATGCCTTTTCTTCTGGGCTACAGACAAGGAATATAATCATTAATAAAAAATCATGTACCCTGTTTATATTCCTTTTCTGTAGCCCTGAGAACAGGAGCGCCCTGGGATTCACGAAACATCCCTGAAACTAATTTTAATCAATAAAGTCAGACTTTACTACAACTAAAAGTTTATGGAATTACATTTCCAGTACTCTTTACACGTTTGGCAATGACCATTTTGTCTTTAGAACTGTATTACTCTTTTCCAGGACATTTATGTGGAAATATCAATGCCCCCCATTATGACAGACACAAGGTAGCTACTTGCTTAAATTTAAAGTATTACCTGGACCACATTGTTTCCCTTGGTGTCAGAAATCAGTAGAACACAACCACAAGAAAGGCAAAAAGCTTGTCTGAACAGAAATTGTCATGTTTTTGAAATGTATTCTTTTGAACTTAATACAACAGGAGGAGCAGTAACATGCCTTTTAAGAACTGTAGGGAAAAGACCTCAATATTTGACTCCCCTAGAAAAGGAAAAAGCTAGAAGATGACTTCACCCACCATATTTCTTCTAGAAATGAAAATATCACTTTAGACTGACCCTTCAAGGTTGAGTTTTGCAAGGATCCAAATGCATGGTATCATACAGTATATTTACCTGAAAGAGTATTACAAAGGCCAGTCGCACAGCTAAAACCGTCCAGTATTGCTTGGAAAAGTCGTATTGGTTTGAAGACCAAGGAGGTTCTCGATAATCTTTATATCTGGGGATAAAAAAAACATTTTTATTTTATATAAGAGTAAGGTATGGGTGCTTGCTTCATTTTGGGGTACCAAAATCACTTTATACTATTAGAAGAACGAAAGTATGATTTTCATTATTTTTTTCTTAATAATTTGCTATTATCATCAGGATATTTTTTGTAAGACCAACGCTACTCTATTTTCTAACTTTTAGTTAGAGATTGAATAAAGGTTTTTAAAAATGTGAGCACCTAGGGAATTCTAGGAAATTCCCAAGCTATCATTCATATTTTAACCAACTATATAATAGGAATACATACTAATTATGTAGTTTAACCAACTACATACTAGTGAAATCCAAATTGGTTGATTTATTCTCTGACCAGATGTGAGATAGTAAATACACTCAGCGCTGAGCCAAAAGGAAAATATACCTGTGTAGTGTATTAAAGCTCTAATAAGCTGGATGTCTTGCCAAAAATCGTATTTTTGTTAGTTTAAACCAGAAAATAATTATTTATTTTTCATCTACTAAAATACAGATGGATTAAAAGACATTTAAGAGTAGCACATCACATTGCAGTGGCAGATCAGTAAGAGTTGGACTCAATTTTTTAATAATTTGCTCATCTCCAACTACATTGAAAGTAATAATTATGGAATTTGTTAAAAAAAAAAATGGATTTCCTGTTTTCAGCAGTAGTTTATCATGTATGCTGACTACACTCTCTAACACAGTGGTTCTCAATTCCGGTCCTCGGGACCCACTAACAGGCCAGATTTTAAGTATTACCTTGGGGGATGCAGACTAGAATACTGCAATCACTGAGCAGCAAATTAGATCACCTGTGATGTAATTTAGTTATCTTGCAAACCTGGCCTGTTGGTGGGTCCCGAGGACCGGAGTTGGGAACCACTGCTCTAACAGGCAAGCAGGTTCACCCTCCATTAATAACATATTAAAGCACAACTCCAGGAAACTTAAAAATGATCCCTTGCGGTGAGACTGCACAAGGGTTAATGGCTCATTTAGTCTTGAGGAAAGATTATAGACTTTAACTTGCCTGATCCCTTGCTACCCTGAAAGATGGCACTCCCCCACATTTCTGTGGTGGACTGTCCCTCAGCCTCATCACATCCAATTCAGACCTATGGACTTTACATTGGTCCTGAAGATGTTAGGACCTTAGACCATTGGAGCGTAGGGAGAGGACACTGCGAGGACCAGTCTATCAGTGTGGAGGAGTGGAAAAGCGGGTAATTGGATCACTTTTTGTATGTTCCCTAGAAATAAAACAAGCAACTAACCCTTACAGTGCAGGTTCAAGCCCACTGTAGGGGATTATTTTTTGGTTTCCCAGAGTTGGGCTTTAATGAATAAATTATTATCCACTTCAGCCCAGGAAGGTTTACCCCTCTTCATGATCAGGCTATTTTTTGCAACATGGTACTACAGAACTTTAACTGACAATTGCACGGTCGTGCGACACTGTACTCAAAAAAAATTGATGTCCTTTTTTTTAAAAAATAGAGCTTTCTTTTGGTGGTATTTGATCACCTCTGCGTTTTTTAATTTTTGTGCTATAAACAAAAAAAGGCTGACAATTTAGAAAAAAAAAAAAATAAAAATTTTTACTTTCTGCTATAAAACACATCCAATAAAAAAATTTAAAAAATCAAATTTCTTTTTAAATTTAGGCCAGTATGTATTCTGCTACACAGTTTTGGTAAAAAAAAAAAAAAATCACAGTAGGCGTATATTGATTTGTTTATGCAAAAGTTATACCGTCTACAAACGATGGGATATTTTTATGGAGTTTTTATTTATTTATTATTTTTACTAGTAATGCAGTGATTCGCCACTTATAGTGGGAATGCGACATTGCGGCCCACGAATCGGGCACTAAATGACACTTTTGACACTTTTTAGGGGAACAGTGACACCAATACAGTGATCAGTGCTAAGAAATATGCACTGTAACAGTACTAATGATACTGGCAGGTAAGGGACTAACATCAGGGGCAATCAAAGGGTTAAATGTGTCCCTAGGGAGTGCTTTTTAACTGTGGGGGGATGCTTGTACTATAAGAAGACAGAGATCTGTGTTCTTGCCTAGCAGAAGCACAAGATCTCTGTCTTCTCCTGTCACAGAACGGCGATCTGCCTTGTTTACATAGGCACACTGCTGGTCTGTTTGCTTTAGGAATGATCAGCGGGTCCCAGCGGACATCGGGTCCATTGCACCTGCTGATTGGCTTCCGCTGTGTCCCATCACAGCAGGAGCTGGTCATCAGCAATGTGCGTACGTGCCCTAGACCAGAATGCTGCCCCGCTGCAGTAAATTTACCAGGGGATGGGCCAGAAGAAGTTATTATACATGGGAAAAGGCTGAACTCCATGCAACTGACTACACAGATGACATACATTTATGGGACTTATTTGTCCAGTCCTGAGAGTTAAACAGCTTTGCCCCACAGCACAGCCCTGTCTGGCAGAGGAATGGACATGATTTTTCGATGCTGCAGTTTCACTTTCACTTTTACGTACAGGTCTCCTTCCCACCCCCAACTAGTGACTGGTGAAAGAAGAAGCTGTATACTGATGAATTCATCTCTCTGTCACTCTGCTTTCTCCTGCAATCGGCATTCCCCTTTCACTGCAGCACACCTAATTCACTCAGTCTGTTGCTTCTCCCTTCTTACGCTCTGAACTCTACTGTACAGACTGTACACTGGGCAGCAAGAGGTTGATATAAAGTTACATTCAGGTACTTACAAGGCTTGCATTTAAAAAAATGCATTTAATGATGTAATAATGATCACAGAGATACATTTTTGTGTTGTTTGCCTGGAGTTCAGCTTTAATATAAAAAATAAATACTAGGAATGCTAAAATGATATTTCCCTTCAACTTTTTCTTCGGAAAAGCTCTTTATTGCATGACTGGTGATCGAATATCTGGTCTTCTGTCAATAGCTGAGTGGAATTTGCTGACAGGATTACCCTGAGGATAGCATCTGTGTCTTTGGTTTTCACTTTACTTTCCCATCCTGTTAATCATATTTACACATTAGCAGATTACTGGAACTGTTGTCCATAGAAGTCAGAACAGCTACATATAATGAGAGTAAATTGCTATATGCTGCTAAAGTCTTTTTTTCTTTTTTTATGTATAAATGTTCCAGTCTGAAGCAGAATCAATTGCAGGATTTTCAGTATATAACACATAATCATGAGAAATAAGGGAAAGACGAGGGGGGAGAAGGGCAACAGAAACACAAGAAGAGGAGATTAGAGGGGGGAAGAAGAAAAGAGGAGAGGAGAGGAGATTGGGAAAATAAAGAAGAGAAGAAAAAAGAAGAGGTGGAAAGGGGAGAGGAAAGGAGATAGGGGAAATAGAGAAGAGAAGAAAAAAGGAAAGGTGGGAAGGGGAGAGGAGAGGACAGAGAAGAGGAGTTTGGCGACATAAAGAAGAGAAGAAAAAAGGAGAGCTGGGAAGGGGAGAGAGAGGACTGAGGAGAGGATTTTGGGGGGAAAAAATAAGAGACGAAAAAAGGTGAGCTGGGAAGGGGAGAGGAGAGGTCAGAGGAGAGGAGGTTGGGAAAATAAAGAAGAGAAGAAAAGAGGAGAGGTGGGAAGGGGAAGAGAGATGACAGAGGAGAGGATTTTGGGGGGGAAAAGAAGAGAAGAAAAAAGGAGAGATGGGAAGGGGAAGAGGAGAGGAGGTTGGTAAAATAAAGAAGATAAGAAAAAAAGGAGAGGTGGGAAGGGGAGAGGAGAGGTAGTTAGGGAAATAAAGAAGAGAAGAAAAAAGGTGAGATGGGGAGGGGAGAGGAGAGTAGTTTGGGGAAATAAAGAAGAGAAGAAAAAAGGAGAGATGGGAAGGGGAGAGGAGAGGTAGTTAGGGAAATAAAGAAGAGAAGAAAAAAGGAGAGATGGGGAGGGGAGAGGAGAGTAGTTTGGGGAAATAAAGAAGAGAAGAAAAAAGGAGAGATGGGAAGGGAAGAGGAGCGGAGAGGACAGAGAAGAGGAAAGGAAAGCAGAGAAGATAATTGAGAATGATAAAGGAGAAGGGACTGGAGGAAACAGGAGGGAGAGAATAGGAGAAGAAAAGACAGGGAGGGAGAATAAGAGAGAGAATGTAAGGGGACATTCGAGTGGGGTAGATGAAAGAAGTAGAGGCTGGAGAGAGGAAAGGAGATGGAAGGGAATAGTGATTGGAGAAAGACAGAGAAATTTTATCAAACAAAGATAGCCTTAGTGGGTGTGATTTAGTCATACAGGAGACCTCCAATCCTAATAGACAGATAAAAGAACCAAGGACTCAGATCCATAACCCCAAAGGGTAATAGGATACTGGTGCCTAGAAATAAAAATAGTGGATATGCTGAGGAGGGCTCCTGATGGGTGAGCATGAGACAATCACTTCGCATGTTGAAAAAACATAATTTATTAAATTTTGAAGTCATCAATATAAAATGAACAGACATTTAAAAGAGAAAGAACATTTTCCATGATACATTCGGTACAACAGTCCAGATAAGTCTCACATGTGCCGTGGGACAGGTCTGACGCATTTCGCCCTTGGATGGGCTTTTTCAAAGACCATAGCCAGTCCCGGGTGGACACATAAAAAGAGAGATTGAGGATAGTTGTTGGCGACCAGGGGGTTCCACATACAGCCCGATGCACAATTCCACACTCGCGCTCAAGGAAGCACAGACTGGGCACCTCCGGCCCCTGAAGGGGCAAGAAGAATTGTCCCAAAAGATGGGAAAATTTAAAAAGGAAAGGAGAAAGGAAAGATTGGAGAGAAAGGAAAGGAGATTGGAGGGAGAGGCAAGCAAGAAAAGTGTGGCAGGAGAGAAGCATGGATGAAGAGCAGAAGAGTTTGCAGAGATAGAGGAGAAAAGATGAGCATATGAGATCAGAGAGAGAGAGGAAATAATTACAAAGACTGGAGGGAAAGTAAAGGAGAGGAGTGGAGATTGGAGGAAGAGGACAGGAGATTCAGGGGAGAGCAGATTGGAGGAAGAGGACAGGAGATTCAGGGGAGAGCAGATTGGAGGAAAAAAGAAGAGGGAAGGCAATTGGTAGAGTGAGAGTAAGGAGAAGATATTGGAGTAAAAAGAGAGGCAATTGGAGGTAGAGAAAACAAAAAAACATCAGAAGTAGAGAAGGAGATGAAATATAGAGAGAAGATGTGATTAAAGAGGGTGATTGACAGGACATAAGAGGATTGGAGAACAGGGAAAGGAGAGAAAGAAGAGTAGGAGATTAGGGGAATAGCAGAGGAAGGAAGAGGAAAGGAGACAAACTGGGGAGGCGATGAGAGAAAAGGGTTGGGGTAAAGGTAGGGGTATCGGGAGAGTAGAGCACATATAAGAAAAATAGTAGAGGTGAAAAAGAACTGAAGATGGAAACCAAAGGAAGTAGTAGAGGAGAATATGATGTGAGAATACCGGAAGGTATCCTTGCAGTCTGAATGTACTCTCTCTTTTTCTAAGCATGTACAAATCTTGTGTGACTGTAAAATGTTACACACACCACTCCTCACCCTGAAGAGCTTTATAAAAAGAAAAGCCGTATGTGGACAAGTCTGAGAAGTCATGTAAAATTATGTCATGGCATTTATTAAAACCAGAATTAGGCAGAAAACACAAGCAAAGGTAGTATTAAATTATACACAATTTTCACAATCGAAGACACACAGGACAGTTCTTGTCTAAACTAGATGTCATTTAGTCAGTCAATGTAATTATTCGTCTCAGTAATCGTGACAGGTGCTAATAAACTTTAAACTGATTTCAGACAGTCATGTTCAAGCAGCCAAATAATGGGTGTCTAGATCAGTCGTTCCTAGCCAACAAGGTAACGTCATGTAGACAATATTCCGATGGTGAAAGTTTTTTTTTTTTTTTTTCATTTATATGTTGCCAAAATAGCTCATCTCCAATAAATCACAGACAAGATTAACATCACAGACAGACTCTGAGAAGAGAAAGCCAAAGAAGGAGATGAAAAATATATAGATAGTCAAGTGATGGCATTCAGAAGGAGTTTGCTTTTAAAAAGGAACCATCGATAGGACAAAATCCCATGAATATGGATGTGCTAAAGATGAACAGTTAGGCACACAGGTTTTGGAGCAGTTAGCTTTAATAATAAAATGCATTGAAAGTGATAGCATGCTAATACAGTATTTATCAGTATGTCTGTATAAATGTCTCCTCTGGCTGAAAGCTACCATCAAAACAGCTATAAAAAAAAAAAAAACAGAAATCGATGCAGCTCACTTTTTTCTTTTTGAAAGCAAGCAGTGTATAGTAAATACCTGCATTTGACCTAGTAACCTCTTGCAATCCCTGTACAGCAGAGCCCAGACTGGGAGAGGAAGAAGAAGCACAAGATGGCCAATCCATTGTACTACAATGCTCATGGGCTAACAAGGGACATACTGATAGGAGGACAGAGCAGACTAACAGTTAGATGACCTTATCAGTGTTTGGTTTCTCCTTTCCCTATTCAGCTACAGGCTGGGGTAGGATAATGGCCTCAAGGTTTTTATTTAGTGAAGCAGAGAACAATCAGGTCCCCTGTCCTGTCAAAGTCTCAGAACTAATGGACAGAAATACACATTTTTGGCAAGTAAACAAGCTCCTTTATATGTATTTAATCTGGGTATTTAGATGTTTGCCTGTAGTTCAGCCTAAATGTTAGTGTTAGAGACACTTGTCAAGTGAAGGGTTAGGTGTATGGGCTAGGCCATGGTTCCATTTGTGGCTTAGATTTAGAGACTAAGTGACCAGCGAAGCATCAGATAACTTTCTGAAGGTATTGCCATTTTATATAAAGTGAGACTAAAGGATATCCTTACTCCAACAAATCCATACACATCATTCACATAAAATGGCTGTAAACCCCAACATATACCCAGTGAAGTGAACAGCCTCAGATGATACAAAGAGATTAAACAAATCTCCCTACATAAGTTTTACATGGATATCTGCTGTCTTCAGCTTCCTACACTGTTTAGAAAGTGAACATCTATTTTTTGTTCCTGTTCCAGCACTGGGTGTGTAGTCTGGGCATACACTGTGTGAGAGCTGATTGGAGGAAAGGCACACACCCTTTTTAGGAAGAAACATGCAGAGCTGTTCTGTGAATAGACAGCACTCTGCTAATCTATCTCTATGTACCCACTCCGATGCAAATTCCAGCTGCTTTTACCTCCTTTGTGGGAGAACTTGTCAGAAAGTATCATGCTGATAACAGAGGAATGGAGAAGCAGAAAGACATGGGACTTAGGGCTGTGGGGAGAGATAAGTAAACACTATAGCTATATTTCCCCAGGTCAAATTTCATAAATGGGGTTTACATCCACTTTAATGGTTCTGTAATCTATTTTTCATGCACTTGTTTCTTACTGTGTTTTTCTGTCTCCTTTTCCTCCAAACCTCTCCTTTTCCCCTTACTTCCATTTGTTTGTAAGAAGCAGTGCATGTTATTTTGTGTCAAATGCACTGCTCTATGCACACTACAAATTCTGTAGTCCATAGCCCCTAGTCCATCTTGGGGGTGATAAAGAGAGGGCGGCTACATTCCTACCTACAGTGAGACCATGGAGAACAAACAAAACCACTCTGTAACAGGAAGCTGGATCATAGCAGCAAAAAAAAAAAAAGAATTTGGAGATTTGTTGGAGGATGAGAGCAATAGGTGGTACTTTTCTGAGTTGAGAATACATACTTGAATAGATTATTTGTTTTTTTAACCATAGTTTAGTGTCACTTTAAGTCAGTGTTTCCCAACCTTTTATCAGTCAAGGCACCCTTTAAAAATGATGGACAGTCTTGAGGCACTCCACTCTAAAATGTAAAAGCTATTCTAATAGTTTTACATAATGCAACAACATCCAGAAGTCCAAGTAGGACACCCAACGTTAGAGGTGATTTATTCTTCCAAAGCAAATACACCTTTGTAAACTGGTACTGACTATATTCCAATGTCTCTCTTCTCCCTCAGTTTTTCCCAATCACTCAGCTAATGTGACCCTTGCGGTGATAAAAAGGGGCATGGAGGGTCAAAAAAGGATGCTTGGCAGGTGAATGACGTCCTCTTCATCAACTGATGATGCCATTGGTCAATAGAACGTTGGCAGCTAGAAGGTTGTAATGGTGCACAATGAAAACCTGTAACTTAATGTAACTGTAAGGCAGCCTTCATCTACACACTGACACTTATATAATTTGGGGGCAATTTTTAGGCAATATGCCAAGGCACCCCTAAAGAAACCTCAAGGCACCCCAGAGTGCCTGGCCACCCTGGTTGAAAAAGGTTGCTTTAAGTATAAGATATTTTACTTAAATTAGCTTCACTGTATATTTGCTTTTCTACACTTGCAAGCAGTTAGTCCTTGTTTATGCAGGGCGTATTACAGCATACGCCAGTCCGAGGACCGATGTTCTATGCATCGCCGTGCAGACATGTCAATTGGAATGCAATAACTGTGGATTTCTGTGATATGAAATGTGTATCAAAGGTTCCATATGAGCTGACTCCCCCCCCCCCATTCCCCTCCACCTCTGGTTTCTATTTGAGTACCTCTGTTATACTTAGTTTGTTATACAGTTGCAGGTTCGCCGTTGAGTGGCGTATGAATGTTAGTTTGATAACGACATTTTGGCTAGCAGGACCGCCAGTCCCTCTTCTCCTTCCTTCCCGCTCCCCCTTCCCTCTCTTCCTTCTCTAACAGGTCCTGTCTGCATCCTTGCCCTGCTTCCCTATCCTCTTCCTCCCCCCCTCCTTCTTCCCCCCCTTCCGCCCTCCTCCCCTCCCCTCCCCTCCCCCCTTCCCTCCCCCCTTCCCTCCCCCTCCCTCCCTCTCTCCTCTTCCCCCTGCCCTTAGTATTCCATTCTCTCCCCCCTTCCTCTCCCTCCCCTTCTTCTTCTCCATCCTTTCCTCTTCTTCTCCTTCTTCCTCTTCCTCCTCATCCCCCCCTTCTTTGATTCCCCAATCATCCCCCTCCCTACCTTCTCCTTCTCCCCCCCCCCCTTCTCCTTCCTCTTCTCTCCCTTACTCTTCCTCCTCTTCTTCCCTTTCGCCACTTCGGCTTCTTCCTCCTCTGCTACTTCTTCCTTTTCTCTCTCTCTCTCTCTCTCCCTCCCTTCCCCCCTCTCTTTCTCTCTCTCTTTCTCTCTCTCTCTCTTTCTCTCTCTCTCTCTCCCTCTCTCTCTCCCCCCCTTCCTATCTTCCTCCCTTCTTCTCTTACTGTCCGCTAACTGTGATAGCGATTGTAAGTTTATTGATGTTACACAGCTTACTTTCTGTAATGATGTATCAAACACGTAAGAGTGATATATTTACCTACTCAATGTCATCTCCTTATTCTACATTGTTACCTGTATAACCCTGTTCTTGTAAATTTCAATAAAAATTTAATGCAAAAAAAAAAAAAAAAAAGGAATGCAATAACTGTAGGGACACTGCCGCTGCTTTCAATTTGACATCTGTGCAGATGCACAACCCTGAACATTGTGCATTCGGAGACACACACATGGATGTCAAATTGTGAGCAGCTGCTCTGTCTGTGCAGCCGATGTGTTCCAATTGACATGAATGGAATTGATTGCATGGGGATGCACGGAACACCTGTGCATGCCCATGTGGGTAAACACAGCCCTAAAGCGGGTGTATGCTGTAGTAGGCCCTGTGTGATCAAGGCCTAAGCTTGTTATGTTTAAAATGCATTAAATACATTTTTGAACACTTTTTTAATGCACATTTATTATTGTGTGTTTTACACAATTGAATAGTGACACATGCAAAGTGCTCAGAAATGCATTTTTAAGGCACATGCTTTAAACCAAAGAATCATATGCATCTACGGTAATCAGCTGCCATTTTGGAAACACATCTGTTTCTGAATAAAGAAAAAAAGTGCACGCTATATGTGGCGCCTACTGTTCTTTAGCATGTTATCCATGCCTATGGTGGGCACAGAGAAACATAGTTCTCACTGTCTCTCCATGATTTTGAAGAGAGACAATCACAATATGTTTTATACAAATGTATGGGCGAACAGTCCTAAATTTTACCTTGACAGGCTTATTTATAAAAAAGAAGTATCTGCCCTCTTATGTAGCTTTACCTACTTTACATACTTATCCGAACAGAGAAGCCTGACAAATGGCCTGTGAACGTTTTAATCTCATGTTGCTAATGCTCACTGTCTCCAAGCTCCTGAGTGTACAGACCAGCATCAAACCTCATAGGTGTTAACATTTGTTTTAACTCAAGGAATGTTATTAACTGCCCAAAACAGTCTTATAAATAGCCAAAACGTTAAGAACTTCTGGGTAATGAAAAAAAGATCGAACTACTGATTTCACCATTTTATAATAGGCCTCAAAATAAAGTATACTGAATGTGGAGAAGTGAATTCAAGCTGCGCTTTTTTTTTTTCTAACAGATGGTTTTAATAGAGTGGATCTTATTTTCCTTATCCTGGAGGGACTGAGTCAGATGCATTATTGCTCTGCTACTTTAATTAAAGGAGGTGTGTGAGACCGGTCACATGTTCTGCACATAGAGGGAGAATTTCATGGAACAATTTAGACTTCATTCTAGATGTATCTGCATATTCTAGCACTTCATTCCTAATTACGATGATGGACTTGTCAGCCACACTGCATTATCTCGCATTCATAGGATTTATATAAAAGGGGATGAAAAGAACGTCAGAGTTTTGTACTCTCTTATACATTATTGTCAATTAATGTAGCAAGACGTGTAAAGGAAGCAAGAAGCTCCCGTAAATTACTCTAGTAGCCGGCCTTAGGCTAGAAATTACGCAGGATACGTGTTTTTTGGTTTTTCTTATGCTGTTGCTTGTAAATGTTCAAGCTATGTGAGGTTTGATGTTCTGACTGGGGAAGAGCTGGTCTAGCTCTATAAAATTGTAACCTTTCCCAGTGACCGCAGGTTGGTCTAGACTAGTAGACTAGTAAATATTCCAAAAATTCTCATTGGCTGCATCACAATTTCTGTTTTCTAATGCCTCGTACACACGCAATGATAGTTGGCCATGAATTTTCGGCCAACGTACGATCGGCCGATTTTCGGCTTGTTAGTATGATGATTCCGACAACCGACTGCGACTTTTCGGCCGAACAAAATCTGGTGTGTATGCTATAAAATTTTTGTTGGCCGTCAACACTACGGCCGATTTTCCGTCAGTCAGTACAGATTTTGGCAGACAAAAATGTGATGAGCAAGACTGGGCATGCTCAGAGAAGAAAAAACACACGGAAAGTAAACCAGAACATGACATCACTTCTGAAGTTTCTTTTTGTTGGCCGATAAAATTTGTGTGCAGTCTAGAGCACATTTCAACCAACACAACAACACTGGACAAAAGATGGCCGATCGGTCGACCGATAATCGTTGCGTGTGTACGAGGCATAACTTTCTGATTGGCCATCATTCAGAGCTCAGTGGATTTCTTGCTTCCTAAATGTTCAAAAACATTTCCTAATACCTACTAGTCTAGGGTATAGGTGAAGCCAAACTCTATTTAAACTTGACTTTGGCCACATAGGGGAGATTTTTCCTCATTTTCTGTCCCTGTTATACCCATACAAGAAGTGGCTGGTGTGTTTGTTAATGAGGCAGGAAGGCTAGAAAGAAAAAATAACCAAGTGTAACCATGTTCTGACCCTTGCTCCCTCTTCTACTATGAATGTGTTTTTACTTTGTGTATGCACCAGTTGGAGAGATTCCCCAATACTTCCTGCCCTGATAGGACGTGAAGGGAAATATGCCATATGGGAACACAAATTGCAATAGAAATGTGAGAGAGTCTTCAACCCTTACCCACGCCAACCACAACTAAAAAAAACATTTAACGGGAGTTGAGCTTTATTTTTTTTTACCTATCTCCACCTAAAAGAAAGGCTCTTCAGTGATTTAAAATTCTCAGGATGACTGAGGGATGATTCCTGTTATCTTATCTGGAAGTCTGGCTTGTCATACAGTTTGTCCCCTACTTATGAACAAGTTCCATTCCAGGAGCTCATTCGTAAGTCCCAACTTATTTGTAAGTCTAGTAAAGATCAGTGCTTACAGACAAAGGCTGCAAGCACTAATCAGTGTGTTCTGGCTTGGGAAGTCCCCCTGTCAGAACACAATAGCACACCTGGGGAGATCGCTGCACCAACACTGCTTGTGTTGGAAAGATGATCTGTCAGTTTTTTTCATTCAGCGAACTGGGTTAAACGAAAAAATAAAAACTGTGCAAAGACATGTTTACATCTTTAAAAGTTTGCAACTTGAAGGTTTGTATGTAGGGGTCTTACTGTATCTACCAATTTGCCCCAAATCATGTTTTACATAAAGGCTCAGACCACACACAGCTTTTAGCATAGTCATGGAAGTTTTTGAGTTGGCTGTAGATAAATAAGTAGCCTACTTCTGTGAGTTGTTGGAAGGAGTTTGGCTCTTTCATGGAGGATTCACTTTTCTCCAGATCTAATAAAATATCTATTGTACTATGACTGACAAGGCTGTAGAAATTACAGTGTAATGCTATAGATCTGGAGGGTGAAGCCCTCTTCTGAATCCAGGTATCTGTCAGAACTCTTTTGCTACAGATTGTTGTAATAAAGCTTAACTTTAAACTTCAGTATTGCAGAGTTGTACAGCAGGCTAATTTCCTATACTGACATTGCTTAAGCTAGCAATAAATAGATAGAAATTTAAAGTTCCTGCTTAAACTGGCCAAATTTGATCTATCTATGGGCAGGCTGGTTGTACTGAAATAGATCCGTCAATCAATTTCAGTACAACCAGCTTTTTTGCTCAATCACTGCCGGCAGCTATAGCCACCAGCATTGATCATTGTACCAGATGGTGTTATTTTAGGGAGGCCATACATGGTTCAAATCTCAGCTGATTCAGCAGGAAGTGACTGATTTTCAAACCATGTATGGGCAGGCTGATCAATCAATCAACTTGGGTACAACAAGCCTGCTGGATTTTACTTGCGATTATAGCTAGCGGCTAGTATAGCCCCTAGCAATAATCACTGTGTCCTCTGGGAGAACACAATAGCGCTGCAGGAAGGTTTGATGGGGGAATCAAGCAATTTATTTTCCTTCCTTTAACCCATGGTTGAAGAAAAGAAAATTGCATATGGTATAATAGGGTATGAGTAATCAAACAATTTTTGTTCCTTCAATCCTGCCAGGCCCTCTCACCAGTCATGATGTGTCTGCATTGCATAGAGAAATAAAGACTAAAGGAGGACATCACTGGGTCTAAAATAAGGTATGGAACAAAATTGGAAAGGTTTTATATAAGAGGTTTATTGGCATATTGATGAGGGGAAGGGAAGGGACCAAAGAAGGCAAAATAAAAGCCGAATAAACTTCAGCCTAAAATCTTACATTTTTCCTCTGGTAAATTATCTGGTTTTGCTATACTTCATGAGTTAATCACTCTGGCTCACTACCATGAGTACCAATGTAAAAAACAAAAAACAAAAAAAAAACACTATCTCTCCCTAGACACGATTGTCAGCTCTTAGTTTCAACACACATCAACAATATGGCTGTTGTGAGCCCCATTTTATTTAGAAAGGAGGCTGGGTTGTCCTTTCCTTCAATTTACTGGTGCTTGTGATCCTCACAACAGGAAATAAAGGTAAGCACTGCATTTTGGTTTGTTCCTCATTTCTGGTGGGGAACCTGTAAACTTTTTGGCCAAAAGTTTATGATTAGTGAACTTTGTAAACCCTTGGAATTCGCCAAAAACATTTTGCAATCCAATAGAATGTATCGTGGTTTTAAAGAAGCTGAAAGACTCTAAGGCTTAAGTCATGTGAGCGATCTTGTTGCTAGCAGCATCAGATGACCTATTGCTATGGTGTCAATATTTTGCTGGTTAAACCAGCAAGATATTACCGCCTCACTGCTTCCGCGCTGGTGAGTCAAGTTTTTCAGAATACCAGGCAAGCAAAACAGAAACTCCATAGGGTAAAAGCCTTTGTTCGCTGATTCTGCCCCTTGATAATGTGTCTTACATGGCTCTAAAAAGTCACTGTTGACAATATAGAATATTTAGGATTCCACTTAAACAATCCAACCCTAGATGTGAGGTTTGTTATACAAAAAACAGTAAAGCATCTGGAGTCTACCCCTCTAAGGATCTAAGGATAACAGATTTCTCTGCCACTGCATACCATACCCCTTTTTTAATACCACTTCTTTGCAAAAATCTGAAACAAAAAAAAAACATTGGAATGTTTGTGAATTTGCTGTATAGAGCCCACATTGTTACAGAAAAATAAGCTGGTAACCTGCCCACAACACAGCTACTATACTTGCACTAACATGACACAGAAACGTCTATGAACACACAAATACAGACTATTGTTCCTGGGTTAAACAATGGTTGGTTGTCGTTACCTGCAGAAAACAACATCCTGGGAAAACTGTGAGTTTTCTGGCTGGGTTCCGGGTTTTAGATGGCTGACATTGAAGTATGAAAGGGTATGATTGATGAATCCATGCATGGATCCATTTGAACTGTACATATACTGATACACGAGACGAGGAATAAAGTCTGATGTCACAGATATTACAAATGCCTAGACATGAGAGAGACAGAAATGGTAAGAATTAGAAAACCTTGCATGTGCTTGTTTCAGTGTTCACAGATTTTCCAGGACAGGCCAGGGTCTGATAATAAACTTCTCAATCAAAACATTACCCTGTTCATAAAGCCCATCTATAGGCTCTAGTCCTTTGTTGTCCATAAAATGGTCATGCATTAGCAAGGCAAATCAACCAACATTTATCCCTTTTTTTGGGCTAAAATGTTTTTTAAGATGGGTGCAAACAGATACGGAAGAAGACAATGGGTGGGACTATGCAGCGCTTGCACATCACTTCCATGTGAAATGCAAAATCTACTAAAACTACATTTCCAGCAGTCACGCAGCCTGTGGGTGGAGATTGGTGTGGCCTGCTACTAAAAGGCAAAGTGGAAGAGGACAACTAATACTGACAAAGATGATAGTCATCTCACTCACCACCATAATTTAACTACAGCAAAACTGCGTGAATAATTAAAAAATAAAATTAGGTCTTTAGTTATGAAAAAAGTCTATTTAAAGTATAGTCATTGTAAACCAGAACTTATATAGCATCATCCCACTTGGCATTGTGTTATCTGAAAGAAGAGTGCATACAGCTGGCTCCGACTATCACTATTCCCCCAATGCTAGGTGTCCCATGCAATTATCTGTACCCATAACAGCCCCAGAGGCCAATGCTCTAGCTGCCAAATGTACCTATGGAGAGGATCGTGGTTGCCCATTTCAAAACTCATCAAGCCTCTAACTGCTATTGGGAACCCTCATAAAATGCAGAAGAATAGAAGTATTAAAAAGGACGAATCAATAAAGAGATTAGATGGGACTAATAAATCTCTTATTATAAGGTGATAGCCAACACAGAATCTTTCTTCTCCAGGGCTTGAATGCAGGAGAATGATTTTCAATGTAAACTACAGCTTTTGCTGTAAATGCCTTACTGTTTCTGTTACTGAAGTCTACTTATGGCACTTTTCCACTGCAAGTACCAGCTTGGCTCCACTTGGCACTGCTTGGCCCAGCTCGGGTAAGTTTGCTTTTCCACTGCGTGGTACGAGTCGGTACATTTCAGCACTGTATAGGCTCTACTCGACTCGATTTGCTTTTCCACTAAATTAGTAAGTGGGTGGGATTACAACGATTCTCTGACCAATCAGTGGCTAGTAGTGACAAACAATCAAGGCTGCATGCAAAGGATTGTGGGATATGGTATAGGTTTGGCCCGCTTGGAACCCCGACCGAGGTGGTACTGTTTAAGCGAGCTATACCGAGCCGTACCATGTAGTGGAAAAGTGCCGCTGTACCAAACCGTACCAAACCATTCTAACAGGTACCATGCAGTACGATGCAGTGGAAAAGCGCCAAACCGAGCCAAACCGAGCTGTACCATGCAGTGGAAAAGCACCTTTAGTGAAATGACAAGGCTACAATCCTGTGGTTAAAGCCCTGAAGTAGGGAGATTATGTTGCCCCTGAAGCATATTGGCTATCATCACATAATATGATGATCATTTGCACCTGACTGTCTCATTGATTTATCCTTTATTTATATTCTTCATGTCTTCATCTCTGGTTTCTCAATGGGGGGCTTAGAGATGTAAAATTTCCAGAAATTTTGCAGCCATGGGGAAAAAATTATTTTTCATGTTTGTTCTAGAAAAAAATTGAATTAAAAAAATTAAAAATTAGTGTGTCTTGTTCTACAAATTGAAAGTAATTTTGTTACACTGGGAACATGAAATGCGGTGTATATAAATGTATAATGAATTGAATACTTATTTTGAATTAGGTAATAATTGTAATGATTATTTTATGTATTCATGCGAGAATGTATATGTATGCACAATCCATTAACTGTCTGTATCTCATCCACTATCTTCTCTGATTCTAAAAGGTGTACCACTTCCTATGCTGAGGTTAGAGGTTAGCAGGTGTTATTGTAAAACATTTACTAGCTGATGATGGAAGCAGACCTGCCAGCTAATCTCTTTTACATATCTACATTCCATGTGTAATTAGATTCCATGTGTAATTAGATTCAATCACGCCCTACCTGCATTTAACAAACCACAGAACCTGTGTGTTTCAGAGATAGATGTCAGTAATTGCAGGGATGAATTGGTGTCCCTGGTTAGGAGTCACTGCTTCTTATTTATTGTACTGTTAGCAGCTGTGAATATACATCTCCTAACTTTACTGATGTACGCAGATGTGGCTGAATTTTATTGATTAACTTTTCTGGTCCTGACAGTTTTGAGTGTGCAACATTCAATAACTGTACTGGTTTAGGAAGAGTGATTGCATCTCATCCAATAATGGTGCTGACAGTAGGAGGCATGACTGCATCCCACCCATTCATTATGCTGCCACTAGGGGGTGTGACTGCATTCCATCCAATACCTGTGCCTGGGGCAAGGCCAACGCAGAGGCAAAAAAAGCACCCACCTTAGGCATTTTGGAGGGTGCACCTCGGTGAGACCCACTACTGCACCTTCATCTCTCCAGCTGATTCAGAAATTCAATCCTGCAGATTAATCTGGGAGACTGGGGCTCTTCCTGTGTAACCAGCAGGACTTTGCACCGCTGTCAGTGTGACAGCTGCCAACCCTATATACAGAGCTCTTTGCACCTGGCAGTCACAGAGCTCAGAACTGCATTCTCCTTGTGTAATCTGTAGAAGTGGGCTGTCAATTTGAAAGCTTGGGTACTGCTCTACATTCAGTTATGCATGAAAATTACAAATGCCGCTTTCCTTCATAAATTACTTTTATGTGTACATTAAAAAAATAAACAAAAAAACTTAAGAGAATTTTTTTTTAGCCCTGTAGGAAACCCTAATTCGTTTTATTACCTAGTTCACCCATTTCTTCCCTTTTTCATATTTATTTTTTGTTGATTTTTTTTTTTTATTATCATTTGAACGCTTATCAGATTTGTGTTCATTTGTGTTTGTAGCACCAATAAAAAAAGAAAAAGAAATTTGTACAGGAAATGCCTTTATAAAACGAACAAAATAATAATTTAATAATAATAATTAATAAAATGTTATTGTTATTTAATTATGATTTAATACATAAATAATTAATACAATGTGTCATTCACCCCACTTGTTTTTTTAAATTTGTGGCTAAAATGATCAAGTTCACAGCTCGTGTCCTGCTCTGCATTGAGTCAGGAATAAACGCTGTCATTGTATCATTCATTGACAAAATCAATTTTATGTGTGACTAAAAAAAAAAGAAAATTATTTTAAAACAAAATTTTAGCCCCTTATGAACACTTAGTAAACTCAATTTTTAGTCCCTTCCCCTAGCTAACTTTTTTGCACACAAATGTTTAAATTTGTGTTAGGGGTGCACACTTAGGGTTGCTTGCCTTGAGTACTAGAGGATCTTCTCCTGGCATTGACTGCATCCCATCTAATAACTGTACTGATATTAGGGAGCGTGACTGCCTCCCATCCAATAAGTGCTCTGGCACTAGGATGTGTGACGGCATTCCCATCCAATAATGGTTTTGTCTCTAGGAGGTGTAAATGCATCCCATCTTATAAGCAGGTGTTGATACCTGGTGGCATGACAGCATCTCATCCATTAACTGGGCTGCCACCAGAAAGTTTACCTGTATTCCATCCACTAAACAGACTTATGCTGAGAGTGTGACTGTAAATTATTCACTGTATTTTTTCCAAGTAGTGGCTGCACAGCATGCAATAATTGTAGTAATTTGGAGGAATTTTGTTATAAAGCAGCTGCATACTATATCTAACCTAAAATATATGTCTTGATTTTTACAAAGCTTTCTTTGAAAAGCCCAAAGCGGTTAGCCCAAGATACTCACATTTATGATGACTGCAAATTTTCCAATTCCACTTAAAATATTGTACCAAATACCTGCAATAGAAGTGAAAATATATACACTTAGGTTTTATGTACTCAGAACCTTACCTGACCTGTAAAATTCTGCATACAAAATGTAGAAGCCCGTATCAGTTGGATTTGACCTTTCAGTCATTTGATTTTAGTAACCTTTTTTTTTGTTCACTCTCTATGGATTAGAGTACAATGCACCGCCATTGTACTGTTTTTCTATATAAACCCATGTGTGTCCACTACTGTTTGCCAAAAAGTCTGCTTGATTTCTATTGGTTCTTAGAAATGCCAATAAAAAGCCAGGAGGTGTTGCCAACAGAATCAGTTAATTGGACATGTGGACATGTGTTTATTAACATTTGATACTTGAAAACAAGACAGGTACCAATGTGGTGTCCAAAACTTGCACTACAAAATAATGATCTCCATTCCAAGTCACTATAAACTAGTGATGCACCAAAATTTGGTCCGCCGAAAATTATCATCCAAAAATAGGGTTTTCAGGGCTGAAAAAAATAGGGTTTTCAAGGTGTGGATAATGGCTACCGAAAACATCCACGGCTTTACTGTGCTTATGATGTGTTTTTCTTATGTCATGTGACTCAAAAAAGGCATCAAAAACACAACATGGGTGCATTTTTGATGTGCTCTTGCTGCGTTTTTAGTGCACATCAATAGGGGTGCTGACCAAATATACACCAAAAACACAGCAAGCTGGATTTTTAATTAGTGATCGGCCAATATAGTTTTTTTAATGCCGATACCGATATTTTGGTCATCGGATATCGGTATCGGCAGATATCTGTCGATATTTTCGGACATGTAAAAAAACATTTAAAAAAAAATAAATTTCTACAGGTACTCTTGTGGAGGGATCTGGGGGTCTAAAAGACCCCAAACCCCTCCTTGGCACGAAAAGCATTCAAAACGCTAAGTTTGGCTGTTTTGAATGGTGTTAGTTTTTTTAATTCGGCGCAGAGTACCCGGAAGTGATGTCATGACTCATGACATAATTTCCAGGTTTTTTACTTGGAGACCCGGGTCTTCTCTTCGGCAGCGGCGGCGGTGGAGGTAGGATGCCTGTGTCTCCCGGTGGGACAGGAGACCCAGGCGAGCAGCAGAAGGCGGCGGGGGGGGGGGCAACGTCTGCCGACCGTCAGCCGACCGTCGGCTATGGACACTGGGATCGGGGTGATGCCTTTAGCTGCAGGCATCACCCCGGTACAAGCACTTTCCCTAAATATCGACAATATCGGTAACCTCAGGGGCCGATTCGGATATTTTGGGGAAAGTGCATATCGGCCTCCGATATATCGGTGTTGCCGATAATCGGTCGATCCCTATTTTTAATACCGCTTCAAAAAGGTGCCAATAATGGCTGGCATTAAATTCATATTAATTTAAATTCATGATATTAATAAAAAGCCACATAAAATACAATTATTTATAAAAATATATATATTTTTTTAAAAACTTAAAATTCAGTTTCGATTGTGGCCAAGTGCATCCTGAATTTTCGGTTTCTGTTTCGGCAACAGAATCTTCCTTTTGGTGCACCACTACTATACACAGTGATAAACATTGCAACTTTTTTTTCTTATTGTTTTGGATAAATGGGAAGGGTTTGAACTTCTATCTGTCTGTGTTCCCACTGAAAATTTCCTATCACTTTCTGTCCTGTTGATCATTTTTATTCAGACACAAAATGACAGAAAATCTAAAATGTTTTAGTTGTCTTTGGAACATTAGTAGAGGAAATGTTGAACTTTGCCTTACTCTGACCTCTTCCTTTCTTACTTTGCCAAATCCCTTCAGTACGGACTCAGTAATGGATATATATAAAAAAAAAAAAAAAAAACACAGACTATGCTTCCAACCCTTGTCCACTCTATTCAAATTAGTAAAAAATTGTCTGAGGTTCCAATTTAACAATAGTGTTTGTAATATCAAGACATACCTATATCTTTAGCGCGAACAGCATCTGGTCTTCTTAACTCTGCTACAAACTTTTTTGCATCGAGCCGCACTTCAATAATGTTATTAAGTAGAGCAAAGAGGGGAGCCAGAGGAAACGATGCCACAAACAGAGTCACAAAGCCAAATTGGATTACTAGACAAAAGACAGAAGGAAAGCAGAGCAATTAAGGATCAATTTCATGCAGAAATAAAAACACACCATCCAGTTATGTATTCATTTAAAAACATAATTGAATGCTTTCTAAAATACGGTTAGGGTCAGTACTTGAATGTTTTTTTTTCCAGTCTCAATTAATCCTTGTTCAACAAGACTCAGACTTGGAGAGGACAGACCAGTTCTAGGCTAATCAGGCTTAGTTACAGTGCTTACGGTAGGAACAGGCCGAGTGAGCAGAGCAAGGACTTCATCACTGTGCTGCTGCTCATTCACTGTCCAATCAGAATCTTAGTGTAAGATTTTGACCAAGCTATGTTGATGCTGTAATGGAGGCCGAGGACCAGAATGTGCTGTCTGCCAGGGGTACCTGGTTAAAAAATCTAATTACATAGAATTACATTTATTTTTACAGGTAAAATATTCCTACAGTCAATGAAATATGGTGTAAAACGAATCTGGATTTAGAGTTTCAGAATGTTTACAATTGGTTTTACAATTCATCTACTTAACATTTGCTTCTTTTTTTTTTTATCTCTTTGCACATTCACTATCCAATCAGAATGTGAAAGAAAGAAATTGTCCGAGTTATGTTACTGCTATAAAGGAGGTTGAGGGCCAGGATGTCCTATCTGCCAGGGGTGCTTGGATAACAAACCTGATTACAAAGAATTACAATTGTTTTAACATGTTAAACAATTCCTATATTCAATAGAATATATTTTTATATATTTATTATTTCAGGATGTTTATTATTGGTTTTACAATATATCTATGTATCATCTGCTCATATTTGATCCTTTTGAATAGTATTTAAAATTTTGCTTTAAAAAACCACGAGGTACAAAATACCTACAAAAATTCTAGCTAAAACTTAAAGCGGTAGTATACTCCGCTTTTTAACTTTTACCTACAGGTAAGCCTAAAAGAAGGCTTACCTGTAGGTAAAATGAATATCTCCTATACCTGCATGCAGCCGCTGACACCAGTGACGCATGCGTTTTGAAGGTCCGGTGGACCTTCTGAGCTCCTTGCTTGCTCCTTGCTGGAAAGTGTGCACGGGAGAGACGTCATCGCGGCCTCGGCCATTCACATCGCCAGAGCCGCTGAACCCGGAAGAGACACTGAGCGAAGATGTCGGCTGCCTCAGCAGTGTCCGGGCTATGTCGGGGCTTCGTTCTAAGGTAAGTATTTCATAATGAGCTAGTATGCGATGCATACTAGCTCATTATGCCTTTGTCCTGCAGGGTTTGTTTTTTTGGGGGGGGTTTTTTGAGGATACAACAACTTTAATTCTGCTATTTTGAGCATTATCCACCCGGACCAAACTAGCTTTATGCCTGGGAAGTCTACCCCCATGAATATTCATAGAACACAACTAATTGTCTAATTTAGGGATTAAGTGCCTGGCCTCTTTGGGCACTGCCAAAGCCTTCGATTCATTCGAATGGCCCTTTTTATTAACTGCTTTGCAATAATTTGACTTTGGTGAAAAATTTCAAAAATGGGTTTCTATAATATATGCAAACCCCATCTCCCAGCTTCTGCTTAATGGCTTATTATCTACATTCATTTCACTTCATAGGGTACAAGGCAGGGATGTCCTTTGTCACCGCTTCTTTTTGCGGTGGCTATGGAGACCTTGGCTTTGCGGTTCCGGTAGTCTCATCTCGTGAAAGAAATTATATTGGGTGATAGAACTGATGTAATAGGATTGTATGCAGATGACCTCATTTTGTATATACAGGATGCCTCAGGGTCATTAAGTGCCACAATGCAAATCATTGACCTCTTCGGTACATACTAAAAATGAATTGGCAATAGTGTGCTCTGATGCCTCTCCGACCTCAGGTATTTGTAGAGAGTGGTGCTGTAACCCCTCTAAAAATTGTTACCTCTTTTAAATATTTGGGAAAATTAATTACATTATCTTCATCTGAGGCATTAAAGACTAATATGGATGGACCCCCTGATGCAAGTGGTTAGGACTAAACTTATTACGTGGGCTAAACTTCCTTTATCAGTAGCAGGCAGAACTAACCTCATTAACCTCCTTTTACCGAAGTATCTATATGTTTCTTCCCATATGCCAGTACCAGTGCCCAAGTCCTACTATAAAACCTTGGACACCCTGTTTAGCTCCTTTATATGGGCCCAGAATAGAAGAAAGCTTACATTTTCCACCTTGTAAAGGCGTAACGTGGAAGCTGGTATGACACTTCAGATTACGTACTATTATTTTTGAGCAGGACAATTACAACACTTATCTGATTGGCTGTCACCTGTTTCACCTATTGTGGTGGAATCACATTTAGCGCATGCCCTTAAATTGAATAATCTGCTAATAGCTCTGGAAGCACCAAAGACAGTTCTAGAAGAAGTATGCTTGCCGATTTTGAATTTGGCTAGAGCGGTGTGGACTAAGTCTAAGTTTAAGACTAAGTAGTCTAAGCGAGTTGTAGGATTTAAGGACATTGAGGTTACACTCCCTACTTGGCACAATCCCATGTTTCCTCATCTGCTACATTTCACAGACTACTCTTTCTGGGAACAAAAAGATTTAAATACCCTAGATGATATCTATAATGGCACTGTTCTTTCATCTTTTGTTGAATTACAGAGAAAACTTGACCTCCCCATACAAACCTTTACAAATAACTTCAATTTAGGCATGCATTGCATGTTCAGTTTGGGACTAATGTTTCAAATTTTTCTAATTACCCACTCATAGGCATATTAAAGTCTCAAGGTCCTGGGGGACTCATACCTGAAGTCTATACCTATCTTTTAAATGCCACTATTAGCAAAAATCCACTAAATATAAATGGCAACAAATCATACCAGATTTAGCTGAGGAGGATTGGGAAGAGGCTTGTTCCTCTCATTTACAAGTATCTCCAGCAATTATTAATAAGCTGACACATCTATACATGATACACCAATCTTACCTTACTCTGGTGAGATTGCATGCTATGCACCGCATACAGGGCCGTTTGAAGGAATTTGGGGGCCCCAAGCAAAATGGACATGGAGGCCCCCCCGACCCCTCGCACACACGCAAAGCCTTTTTTTTTATCAGCTAAAAGGTATAATATATATATATTTCCATGGTGTCCTGTGTGCGGGGGCCTGTCGGCTTCGCATACTGACGATCCCTGGTGGTTTCTGTTTGATTGTGAGTAGTTCTTGTAACATTTGGCCTCTATGTGAAATCCAGCTCAACTCAATGGTCTCTCCTGTGAGGAATAATGTGTGCATACATTTGCATTATCCCACACAATTTTAATAAAAATATATGAAAAATATATGATTCATATATTTTTATTAAAATTGTGTGGGATAATGCAAATGCACACATTATTCCTCAGAGGAGAGACCATTGAGTTGAGCTGGATTACACATAAAGGCCATATGTTACAAGAACTACTCACAAATCAAACAGAAACAGGGGATCTGAGGAAGAGGGAACTCCTTTGCAAATTGCAAGGCATCAGAAACTAATCCAGCTCCACTCAAAATGGTCTCTCCTGTGAGGAATGATGTGTACATACATTTGCATTATCCCACACAATTTTAATAAAAATATATGAATCATATATTTTTATTAAAATTGTGTGGGATAATGCAAATCTATGTACACATCATTCCTCACAGGAGAGACCATTGAGTGGAGCTGGATTTCAGGCCACAAGAACTACTCACAATGAAACCGCTGCCATGGATGGATGGATGAAGGGCTTGTTGAAGAAGACAATCGCAGGAATCCACTGAAGTTCTGTACTGGATCGTCGTACCCGATGGAGGCGGGGCACGTTGACGTCACGTCAGTATGCGACGCCGACACGCCCCCGCACACAGGACACCATCAGCAATGGAAATCCAGCGCTAGCCTGGGCCCCTCCTCCTCTCACTAAAGCAGCAACGGCTACCGGGCCCCTCCCCACCTCACACAGAAGCAGCGCCTCCGCCACCGGGCCCCTCCCCAGCTCCCCTCCTCACACTGAATCAGCGCCGGGCCTCTCCCCTCCATCCACTACTTTTCGCCGGCCGGCCCCGGGTGAGTTGTACTGGGAGGCGGGCTTGTGGCCCCAGGCCAGCTCGGGGCCCCAAGCAATTGCTTGGTTTGCCTGCCTTGTTGCGACGGGCCTGACCGCATACCCACATCTAACTGTACAAGATGTAATCACACAAAAAGCTGATTTTGTACATGTAATTTGGGTATGCCCTGTCATAGCTCATTACTGGAAACAGGTAACAGATCTTCTGTCTTCAGTCTTTGCGTTACCTGTTCCATGTACTCCTAGAATATGCCTCTTGGGTATTCTGGATGAAGAACAGTGGCAGAGGTATCATAGAGTCTTACTGAAACGCTGTTTTTGGCTAGGAAAGCCATTGCACTCACATGGATTCAAACCCAATCCTCCATCTGTTCGAACATGGATAAAATGGTAAATCAAACACTGCCATATGAAAAACTATATGAACACAGAGGGTCCCCAACAAAATATATTAAGGTTTGGGATGTGTGGTGTACATCTACCCTTACTGCTTCCACTAATTAAGAAGCCCATCAGACTTCTCAAAGTTGATATCTAATACCTGGGGAAATAACGCTGACTCGTGTGCTTTATATCTTTTATTTTGTGATCCAAGCAAGCTGTATATACATTTTCAAATAACTTGATACATGTCAGTTTAACTGTATTTAATTGCTATGGTGCTCGTGTTGAGAATTTTTTTTAAATTGTTACTAAAACGCACATTCGTTAATAAAAAGTGTTAAAAAAAATAAAACCATGAGGTAATAAAAATAAATAAATAGCCATAAATCAGAAGATAGCCAATGAAAATGATTCTTAATAATTTCCTATTTGTGCTGTTTCCTTTTTAGAAATTCCACAAGGTAATTGTGCCATACTGGTCGTGTTTCTCAAAACTGTCCACTAAATTGCTTAAAAAGCAATGTTATAACAAAATAACTACCTTTTGTAATTGTTTTTTTCTAGGCAGGTGTTGAACAAGTTGATGGATGGACTTATCTGACATATACTATAATACCAAAAGTATTGGCATTCCTGCCTTTACACGCACATGAACTTTAATGGCATCTTAGTCCGTATTGTTCGATATTTAGTAGTAGGCCCCCCTTTTGCAGCTATAACACCTTCAACTCTTCTGGGAAGGCTGTCCACGTGGTTTAGGTATGAGAAGAAAATGGTCGCACACCACCATGGGATCCAATGAAGAACAATTCCTTTATTCACTTGAATGGTACAGGGTACAGCAGGGTAGGACCGTAGACACATTTCACATGAATGCTACGTGCTTGTTCACTTGTTAGTGAACCATTTTCTTCTCCTACGTTTCTCCCGGTGGCGAGCCGAGGTACAGCACCCACTCTTGGATCGTGGACATTGACTAGCCTGAGCGGTGTCATCCCTTCTTACCATGGTAATATGGGAATGTTTGACTATTCTTCCAGAAGTGCATTTGTGAGGTCAGGCACTGATGTTGGATGAGAAGGTCTGGCTCGCAGTCTCCGCTAGTATAAACACACTCCTATACCTTGTGGACAGCCTTCCCAGAAGAGTTGAAGCTGTTATAGCTGCAAAGGGTGGGCTGACTCAATATTGAACCCTATGAACTGGGACTAGGACTAGGATGCCATTCAAGTTCATGTGCGTGTAAAGGCAGGCGTTTCACTACTTTTGGTAATATAGTGTTTGCATAGAGAACCAGTACTTTTTCTTTTTTTTTTTTTTTTTACTAAAAGGCTATACTATTGTTGTTGACATATTCTTATATAGCAGTTTATTATTTATTTGATAATCTTCCATTTCAGTGGAAAATCCTGATGTTGATTGTCGCCCATATTGTATGCTTCTAGGCAAGATTTTGGCAGAGTTTTAAACATATGTGAGACCAAACATGCTTGGAAAAAAACATAATGTAATGTTAAAAGAAAAGTGGAGAACAATTGTAGCCTAATGATCAGGTGTTAATACCACGTTTCACTTGCATGTAGCAGATACAATTTGGTTTTACAGTCAGGGTGATGTGTGAGGAGCAGGAGAGGCCAGGAGCCAACATGGACTTTTGAAAAGCAAAAGCATTGAGAATAACTTTCCTCAGAAATTAAAGTTTAAAATTAAACCACATACTCCACTTTCAAAGTTTTTTTTTCACAAGCTTTTTTGTTTTCCTACATTAACAGCAGTAATAGCAAATAGTATTTTAACATGTTAAGGCAAGCACATTGCAGAATGACAGTTACTATATAGAAACAATTTTACAACTGATATGGAACCTGAAAAAAAAAAACAACTTGGCATCACTTCCCGAAAGAACCTCAGTAAATTATTTTGGCACGAACGGCACAACATGTGAGATCAAATGTAATGTGGCACCAATAGACTTGTGCTGGCAGACACAAAGGAATTTTCTGCATAAGGCAGCACACTTGTGAACATTATGCGAACCACTTATCTTAACCTCGCTGGGTTAACAAAAGTGTTTTTCCTAATCTGGCCTCTATCTCTTCGCACACAGGAAAATCGAGGCGTCCCGTGTGATTATTTCATGAGCTTATTAAGGCTATGTTTTAGAGCTAAGGATGTTGGCATCTCTTCATCATGCCAAGGGCACCACTTGACAAGTTGAAATTTGGCCGCCTGTCAACAGAACAAAAAAGGATTTTCAGAATGAGTCCTATAGACTTTTATATGCTGAAACTGCCAATGTTGAGTTATGGTTTTAGGATTTCAAATATATCATACGTCAACGAAAAATAATTTTTTCTGTAGAATCATGATTGTAACATCTATGCCTAAAAATGAAAAAAGTCATCCAGCATCAAACCTTAAAGTAGTACTAAAGGCAAAACTTTTTTTTCTAATTTTTGAGTAAGACCCCTGTCATGTTTTTTTCCCATGTGGGGGAGATTTCCCTTCACTTTTCTGTCCTACAGCCATCAGGAAGTGATTTTTCCTGAAAGGTGAGGGAATCCCAGGTTGTCACCTGGGTCACCAGACCTAGTGTCCCCATTGGAAAAAATCCCCTTTTTTAACAGTCCTGGGGACAACCCAGAATTTGGAATTTTCTCCTACTTTTACTTTCAATGATAATGGTATATATGACAAATAGAGATTGAGAATCTCCTTAATGGGATCGCAGTAAAAAATCACAGATGTTCAAATCCCACTTTACTAAGTAAGCTTTGCCTTTAGTTATACTTTAAAGTATATTTACAAGTATTATGCAGCGCTTAATAATATAAGAATAAGTTCATGCAAAAGTCCATTTGATAAAGATGACAGACGATGGAGACTCCCGCTGCAACTTCATTGGGATGAATATATACACATGGCACTACTGTGATCAGGCAAATCTCATTACCAAAGGAAATAGACCTAGAAATTATAGAATGATTATCACACGTTGTAGTCAAAGAACGAACCTCTGCCACAGTGGACTATGCCCAACATCACTTGGATAACTCTGAATGAACCATAAGAAGTGGTGTTCTTCTTAGATAACCATAGACATCTATAGTGACTGGAACCTTTACCCATATCAGTTAGTGATGGGCCAAACACCCCTCGGTTTATTTCGTACCAAAACACCACGAACAGGGGAAAAGTTTGTTAGAACATTCAAGCTCCATTGATGTCTATGAGAACTGAAAAATGAAAAATCAAAAGTCCTCATTTAAAAGCCTTTAATGCAAGTTATTGCCCCAAAAAAAGTGTATGGGGGTCCGGGTACTGCCCTGGGGGACATGTACCAATGCAAAAAAAAAATGTTTAAAACAATTGTTTTTAAAGGAGCATTGATTTTAATGATGTTTAAAGTAAAACAATAAAAATTAAAAATATTGTGCCTGTGGGGTCCCCTTAATGTGCCTGTAAAATCACACATTTGTGCAATGTATGTAGCCTGCTGCAGCAATACTGACATTTCTAAAGGAAAAAATGTCATTTAAACTTGCTCGCGGCTGTAATGTATTGTCGGCTCCCAGCAATACAGATAAAAAAAAACCCAGTCCCATGGGTCTGGTATGGATTTGTATCTGGTATGCCAATTTTATAAAAAAGAAAAGGCGCAGGAACGAGCTCTGCTGTTAAAACCTCCATACAAAATTAAAATCGCATGTACTTGTCATACAGGTGCAGAAAAATTGGGCCTTGGGTGTTGGTGGTGCCTTAATAACGGAACCCCTCGCAGTTACTCTTGCTGGACGCAGGAACGGCCCTGCTGTTCAAAATTCCATACAAAATTGAAATTGCATGTACTTGTCATACAGGTACAGAAAAATTGGGCCTTAGGTGTTGTTGGTGCCTGAACACGGCAACCCCTTGAGGTTACTCTTGCTGGGCGCAGGAACGGGCCCTGCTGTTAAAAATGTGATACAAAATTCAAATCACATGTACTTGTCAGACAGGTGCAGAAAAATTGGGCCTTGGGTGTTGGTGGTGCCTAAACACCGCAACCCCTCACAGTTACTCTTGCTGGGCACAGGTACGGGCCCTGCTGTTAAAAAATGCAATACAAAATTCAAATCGCATGTACTTGTCATACAGCACCAATTTGCTTAATAGTGCCTGAACCAGCAGTGCTTCCTAAGAGGTCAAGGGTCTACGCAAGCAGTCAGGCTAAAAGAGGCCATGCAGTGCCTCAGTTGGCCTGTCTAGGGGACCGGAGCCACACTGGGGTAGAGATTCTGTCAGCTATGCAGGGACAGGCTGAGAGGTGGTTGACGCCACGGCAGCTTGAGCCAGGAATGGTTGTATGCAACAATGGCACCAACCTTCTCTCCACCCTCGGACAGGGACACTTGACACATGTTCCATGCTTGGCACATGTCCGGAATCTGGTAGTGCAGTGTTTCATGAACAGGTAACTTACAAGATTTTCTAAAGCAGGCCAAAAAAGTCTGTGGCCATTTGTGGTGATCATACAATGCCAGTGCTCGGCTATCTGACATTCAACGGGAATTCAACCTGCCCACCATCCGTCTCATTTGTGACATGCCCACCAGGTGGAACTCAACATTGGCAATGCTGCAGCAGCTGCACACACAGCAGAGGGCCATCAATGAATACCTGTGTCAGTATGGCTCAAGGACAGGCTCAGGAGAGTTTGGCTTCTTTTCGCCATGCCAGTGGCTGCCAATAAAGGATGCATGCACTGTCCTGTCACTATTTGAGGAGGCCACAAGGATGGTGAGCCACGTGACAGTATCCCTCTAGTCTTCCTGCTGGAGCACATGCTTCGTGGAATCATGGACAGGGCACTTGAGGCAGAACAGCAGGAGGAAGAGGAGGACTTCCTTTCCTCACAAGACCCTCTTTATGCAGATATCATTCCCACTGGGCCACAAAACACACAGGAGCAAGAGGAAGAGGAGGATTGTGGCAGAGGGAATAGAGAGGATAACATAAAACAGTCTTCAAGGGATGGTTGTCATTTCCCAGAAACCCCAGGAGTTGTACTTGGCTGGGGAGAGGTTACTCCTGACAGCGTAATCCTTAGTGACCCAGAGGACTCAGAATCGCATGCGTCCTCAAACTTAGGCACCATGGGCTCCCTGATTCTGCAAAGCTGGCAAAAGGACCAGAGGATTCGTGCAGGTGAAGAAAATTGGGCCTTGGGTGTTGGTGGTACCCTAAACCAAAAACATTGTTGGAAGCTAGCATAATCAAGATTCGGGAACAGGATAGGCAGCATATGCATTCTTTAAGGAATGCCAGACCCCTAGCAAATTCAACCAGTTACATCAGCATAAGGGGATTGATAGCTGCTGTTGATCCAGGACTGATTCATTTTGATAAATATCAGCTGGTCAACAGAGTCTGTGGACAGGCACACTCTTTTATCCATCACAAAACCTCCAACAGCACTGAATGTTAATTCGGAAAGCATGCTGGAAGCAGGGCCTGTAGCCCGATTGCAAATTGAGTAAGTTCTGGCCAGTGGTCCATCCTCAAGACCCAGTAACTCAGTGGATGCTCAGTTGGAAATGTCTTCAAGTCTGCTCTTGCCCCTAGATAATCCTGCACCATATGATGGGGAAGCTGTCGGTGGTTGCTTAAACCTAACAACCCTAGGCGCTGGGAATGAAGAATTGTTTAAAGGCCTCAGAAACACGTCCAGAGAACGTTAACCTCCTAGTGTCTGGAAAGGTGTTACACAATTTTTTTCTCAAGATGTTTCCTCCTCTGCTCCCTCTGTGAAGGTGGGATGAGCTCTGCAACTTTACCCTTGTAACATGGATCAAGAAGGGTTGCTAACCAGTAATGATTCCTCTCCTTGATAACATAAATCCTCTGGTCCTTTTGCAGGCTTTGCAGAATCAGGGAGCCCATGCAGCGTAAGTTTGAGGAGGCATTCTGGGTCACTAAGGATGACATTGTCAGGAGCAACCTCTCCCCAGCCATGTATAACTCATGGGGTTTCTGGGAAAACCATCCCTTGGAGTCTGCTGTATGTTATCCTCGACATTCATACTGCCACAATTCTCCTCCTCCTCTCCCTCTTTCTCCTGTGTGCTTTGTGGCCCCACAGGAATTTTATTTGCATAAAGTGGGCCTTGTGAAGAAAGAAAGTCCTCCTCTTCCTCCCGCTGTTTTGCCTCAAATGCCCTGTCTATCATTCCACAAAGCATGTGCTCCAGCAGGAAGACTAGAGGGACAGTGTCACTGATGCATGCATTTCCGCGGCTCATCATCCTTGTGGCCTCCTCAAATAGTGACAGGACAGTGCATGCATTCTTTATCAGCAGCCACTGGCTTGCCAAAAAGAAGCCAAGCTTCCCTGAGCCTGTCCTTGTGCCATACTCACATAGGTACTCATTGATGGCCCTCTGCTGTGTGTGCAGCTGCTGCAGCATTGCCAATGTTGAGTTCCACCTGGTGGGCATGTCACAAAGGAGGCAGTTGGTGGACGGGCTGAATTCCCTTTGAATGTCAGATAGCCGAGCACTGGCATTGTATGAGCCCCGGAAATGGCCACAGACTTTTCTGGCCTGTTCCACAGGCTCCTTGTCTAGAGTTTTCTCCTTCCATAGCCTCACCATTATGCACAGGGGAGTCATCTGAATTATTTGATCATAGTGTCAGTTACTACATGATGCTGGAAGATGTGCAGCAATTTGAATACTCCGATGTTGGTTCCCAGGTTCGAGTTAGGTATTAACATGAGCCTAGAGAGAGTGGGTGACAATGACAGACAAGAAACTAGCAGTCATGTTGCCACAGCTGCAGCATACTGCCAAGTTTGCTCTAGTGACAAGGAGGGAGGGGATGATGAGGTCACTGACTGTACTTGGGTGTCTGAGAGAATAGAGGAGAAAAGTGAGGAGGAGGAGGAGGTGGCACAACTCCAATGAGGCAGGATGTGCTCCAGGGGCTGCCTTAAGGGCAGCCACCCTATTGCATCACACCACAGAGCTCCACAGGTGCAGGGCGCTGCTAACTCCCCACTGACTTCCAAAAGTTCATTGGTGTGGGCTTTTTTCAACACATGTGCAGTAGACCGCAGCGTTGCTGTTTGCAATCTCTGTCTGAAGCAGATCAAGCGTGGCCAGAACACCAGGCGCTTGGGCACCACATGCTTAACAAGACATATGATGACCTGCTATGCAGTCCATTGGCAACAGCACCTGAAAGACCAACATCACAAAAAAAGCATACTTTACCTTGCTCCTCATCTGGGATCTCTACCCCTACTATACCTCATGTCTTCTCAAAAACCTGCACTGAGAGGGATGATGGTATAGCAATGAGTGCCACAGATACTTGCGCCCAATCTAGTATGAGCCTCTGTAACAGAGGAGGAGGAGGAGGAGGACGGCTTAGTTATCCACTCCACCAACTCTTCTGCATGTTGTGGCTCAATAACACGGCCAGCACCAGAAAAAAAGGACAAGCATGCCCCACCTGCAGAGGATGCACCATGTCCGTGGACACCATTTTTCACTGTGGACACAGAGGCTGCTTGCCTTCTTTTAGTGGCCTGTGAGCATCTGCTTCCCCTTGTTGGCATTTCGGGCATGATGTGGATTTTGAGTTTTTTTTATAACTGTTTATTATAGAATGTGGGATGTAAATTTGATGCTTGGGTGCAATAATGTTGTGCTTGGTGCACTATAAACTGTTTTATTATTATGTTTTATTTTTTGGGGGGATTTTTATAACTTGTTAATATAGAATGTGGAAAGGGAATATGGTGGTTGAGTGCAATACTTTTGTGCTAGGTGCACTATAAACCGTTTTATGTTTTTTTATTAATAAAGAAAGAATTATTAAAGCCCAAAAAAAACCCCCTGCTGAGGCAGAAGGAATAGTGCCTGAGATCCACAAGAGGGTACAGCAATTGTGCCCTTAATATTATTAGTGCTGGTGTGCCAACAACAAAACGCCCATGTCTGGAGCAGAAGGAATAGCGCTTGAGATGCACAAGGGGGTACAGAAATTGTGCCCTTAATATTATTAGTGCTGCTGCGCCAACTACAAAAACAACCATGTCTGGAGCAGAAGGAATAGCGTCTGAGATGCACAAGGAGGTACAGCAATTATGCCCTTAATAATATTAGTGCTGGTTCACCAACAACAAAAAGAACCATGTCTGGAGCAGAAGGAATAGCACCTGAGATGCACAAGGGGGTACAGCAATTTTGCCCTTAATAATATTAGTGCTGGTGTGCCAACAACAAAAACACCCACATCTGGAGCAGAAGGAATAGCACTTGAGATGCACAAGGGGGTACAAAAATTGTGCCCTTAATATTATTAGTGCTGGTGCGCCAACCACAAAAACAACCATGTCTGGAGCAGAAGGAATAGCGCCTGAGATGCACAAGGGGATACAGCAATTATGCCCTTAATAATATTAGTGCTGGTGCACCAACAACAGAAAGAACCATGTCTGGAGCAGAAGGAATAGCGCCTGAGATGCACAAGGGAGTACAACAATTATGCCCTTAATAATATTAGTGCTGGTGTGCCAACAACAAAAACAACCACGTCTGGGGCAGAAGGAATAGCACCTGAGATGCACAAGGAGGTACAGCAATTGCGCCCTTAATATTATTAGTGCTGGTGTCGTGTGCCAACAACAAAAACACCCATGTTTGGAGCAGAAGGAATAACGCCTGAGATGCAGAAGGGGGTACAGCAATTGTGCCCCTAATATTATCAGTGCTGGTGCGCCAACAACAAAAACACCCACATCTGGAACAGAAGGAATAGCGCCTGATATGCAGAAGGGGGTACAGCAATTGTGCCCTTAATATTATTAGTGCTGATGTGCCAACAACAAAAACACCCACGTCTGGAGCAGAATGATTAGCGCCTGAGATGCTCAAGGGGGGCAGCAATTATGCCCTTAATATTATTAGTGCTGGTGTGCAAAAAAAATCGCTGCTGACGCAGAAAGACGCACTAGCACCTGCGACAAAGAAGGGGGAGAACTAATATTGCAGCAACAGAACCTGATGCTGCTGCAAAAAAAAAAAAACTACATTGCACTGCTTGATATATATCCTGCAATAACTGATATATATATATACTGCACTATCTGGTCTGATATATAACCTGCAATAACTGATAAATATATATACTGAACTATCTGATATATACCCTGCAATAACTGATACATATATATATACTGCACTATCTGATATATATGCTGCAATAACTGATAAGGGGGTACAGCAATTGGCCTTTGCCTAAGTGAACAGCTGCTTCAGGTAAACACTTGGTTCACATATAATTTTAGCGCGGGTTTTAATTTAATATATTTTCACAAATATATATAGATACTACACTGGCTGATCTATTAATATATAACACACAATCCACTAACTACCTGCCTAATCTCACTCCTATGGCATCCTCTAACACACTACAATGGCTGCCGTGTAAGCAGCAGCCTTATATAGTGTGGGGCGTGGACTTAGCCCCTGAACAATGATTGGCTAAAGGCACTCTGCCTTTGGCCAATCAAGGCTCTGAAAGGACATTGTACTGTGATTGGCCAAAGCATACAGGTTAAGGTGCATGCTTTGGCCAATCAAAAGTATTGCATTATGGCGGGCGAATTTCCCACGAACGACCACTTTTGTTCGTGGTTCTACGAATGAACGAACACCCGATGTTCGAGTCGAACTAACCTTCAACTCAAACTCGAAGCTCATCCCTAGTGATAGTATTTACCTCACGAAGCCATAAAGTAAAAGATAGCATAGTGCAGTAGGTTCTTAAATATCACTATGGTTTCTTTTACTTTATGTCTTTGAGAGGTAATTACTATCACTATTGGATGAAGATATCGGTTAAGGTGCTGGTCACTATAGATGTCTATGTTTATCTATTAAGAATACTTCTTCCTTTTCGGAGTTATTCAAATGATGCTGGGCATAGTTCCTTGGACAGAGGTTTGTTCTTTCACTACAAAAATGTGCGATTGACCACCCTATAATTTGAGGGTCTATTTCCTTTGGTAAGGAGATTTGCCTCATTACAGTGGTGTCGTGTGTATCCATCTATCACATTGAAGTTGGTGCGGGGGTCTCCATCTTCTGACATCTTTATTAAATGGACTTTTGAATGAACTTATTCTTATATTATTAAGGGGTGCATATTACTAGTATATATGTTTTAATTTGTAATCAACAAATTGATGCTGGCTGCTGATTTATTGTTTTATATACAGTATCTCACAGAAGTGAGGAAACCCCCCACATTTTTGTAAATATTTTATTATATCTTTTCATATGCACTCAAACGAAAAAAGCTGACTCGACAATCCACTGTATTAAAAACACTGCAGGTACCCCCTTAGAATCCACACCAGATATTGCTCTACAGTTTGAACAGTACTACTCAAATCTCTATAATCTGAACAAAACTCAACAATGTAAATTTGCTGTCCCCTCAAAATAACTCAACAGCCATTAATGTATAAACCACTGGCAAGAAAAGTGGGTTCACCCCAAGTCAAAAAGTCCAAATTGGGCTAAATTAGCCATTTTCCCTCTCTGTTGTCATTTGACTTGTTAGTGTTACAAGGTCTCAGGTGGAAATGGGAAGCAGGTGTGTACAATTTGGTGTCATCTCTAACACTTTCTCATACTGGTCACTGGAAGTTCAACATGGCACCTCATGGCAAAGAACTCTTTGGGGGTCTGAAAAAAAAGAATTGTTGCTCTACATAAAGATGGCCTAGGCTAAAAGAGGATTCCCAAGACCCTGAAACTGAGCTGCAGCATGGTGGCCAAGACCATACAGCGGTTTAACAGGACAGGTTCCATTCAGAACAGGCCTCACCATGGTCGACCGAAGAAGTTGAGTGCACATGCTCAGCGCCATATCCAGAGGTTGTCTTTGGGAAATAGACATCTGAGTGCTGCCAGCATTGCTGCAGAGGTTGAAGGGGTGGAGGGCTCAGCTCAGGGGTCAGTGCTCATGCCATACGCCGCACACTGCATCAAATTGGTCTGCATGGCTGTCATCCCAGATGGAAGCCTCTTCTAAAGATGATGCACAAGAAAGCCCGCAAACAGTTTGGTGAAGACAAGTAGACTAAGGATATGGATTACTGGAACCCTATCCTGTGGTCTGATGAGACCAAGCTAAACTTATTTGGTTCGGATAGTGTCAAGCATGTGTGGCGGCAGCCAAGTGAGGAGTAAAAAGACAAGTGTGTCTTGACTACGGTCAAGCATGGTGGTGGGAGTGCCATGGTCTGGGGCTGAGTGCTGCCAGCACTGGGGAGCTACAATTCATTGAGGAAATCATGAATACTAACATGTACTGTGACATACTGAAGCAGAGCATAATTCCCTCTCTTTGGAGACTGGGCTGCAGAGCAATATTCCAACATGATAACAACCCCAAACACACCTCCAAGATGACCACTGCCTTGCTTTGGAATCTGAGGGTAAAGGTGATGGACTGACCTATGCCCTAAGAATCTTTAGGGCATCCTCAATTGGAAGGTGGAGGAGCGCAAGGTCTCCAACTCGCCATGGAGGAGTGGAAGAGGACTCCAGTGGCAACCTGTGAAGCTCAGGTGAACTCCATGCCTATGAGGGTTAAGGAAAATAATGGTTTTCACACAAAATATTGACACTTTGGGCCCAATTTGGACATTTGACTTAGGGGTGTACTCACTTTTGTTGCCAGTGGTTTAGACATTAATGGCTGTGTGTTGAGTTATTTTGAGGGGATGCAAATTTACACTGTTATACAAGCTGTACACTCACTATTTTACATTGTAACAAAGTGTCATTTCTTCAGTGTTGTCACATGACATGATATAATTAAATATTTACAAAAAATGTGAGGGGTCTACTCACTTCTGTGAGACACTGTATGTCTAAGCGCGGATATTTTACCTGTGTATACTTGTTCTAAAAAAAGTACAGGTTTGCCCTCTTATAAGGAACATCTAGCAGAAGTGTTAATTGTGCCTGAGCAATACCCTGAAAATATAATTTTTGTTTTGATTCCCTTCATGAAAACTACCAGTGCACTTCCTGTGCCTAGGCACTCCTGCACTTCGAGTCTGAAAGCTGTATATCTGTTATATGTTGTGATGCATTGCCAGCCTATTCAAAATGAACGAGCTGCCTTAATGCACTGCACACCAGCACACAACACACAACACTACACATGTTAACACTCCCTTAATAATGTACCTCACTGCAGTGCTAAAATGTGAAAGGGCCCCTTAGGGTGATTCCAGCATCCTGTTTCACTATGCTGAATGAAGCTTGACTAGGAGCTACACGCAGGCTGGAGTGATTCCAGCACATAGTTATGCACTGTACACAATAAAACGTAGGCAGACGCATGACACCTGACAAAATTTGAAAAAGGGTCAGTGGCGGGGTCGCGGCCTGGCGCGGCATGTAAGAGGACGTGTGTGAGTGGAGCTCCGCCGGACTGATCTCCTATACCGCTGATCCTGCAGCGCTACGGGCACGATAATCCTCCTTATACCTCCCGCAAACCTGCGCCACTTACCTCCTAATGTCCCCGCAGAAGAAAGGCTCCGAGGCCGCGGCAAAACTTGCTTCATTCCGTCGACAAGAAAAGGAGGCCTCAATCCAAGATGGCGCCGACTCGACTCCGGAGGTGGGGACAGCTGAGGGCCCTGCAACATTCAATGTCTTGGAAGCGATCTCTACATGCCAGGCTACGCTGACAACCAAAATTGAGGAGGTAAAGGTTGATATCTCTTTATTGAGGCAAGATATGCAGAAGCTAAGGGACAGGGTTACTGAAACTGAACACAGGATTAGTGAGGTGGAAGATTCCCTCCCTCCCTTGCAAAACTCCTCAGACAGGCTGTAGCATCAAGTGAACCTTATACTCCAAAAACAAGATGACATGGAAACTAGGTTACGCCGCTGTAATCTGCGGTTCATCGGCCTCCCAGAGGGCTCTGAGGGCACAGACCCTTCATCCTATTTGGAGCAATTACTCATTCAGGAATATGACAGGGACTCCTTTTCACCTACTTTCGTGGTGGAACGTGCACACCGCCTTTCGGGGCGCCCCCCAGCTCAGGGAGCACCCCCCCGCACCTTCATTGCAAAATTCCTGAATTATCGGGACAGGGATGCCATATTGGCCATCTTTCCTGACTTGTCAGCGGAAGTCCAGAAGCGCCACAAGAGTTTTCTGGAGGTCAAACGCTGTTTGCGTATCAAAAATATCAAGTACTCCATGTTATACCCAGCCCATCTTAGAGTGGAGGGAGATGACCGAGCACACTTTTTTGAGGACCCCGAATCCACCATAACCTGGTTGGAACACCTTGAAGCAAGAGCTTGACCAACTCACCCAGACACCTCCAAGTTCTTCCCCTGATTGCCTGTGCCTTATCAGCTATGTTCGGGTGGAGGGGTTCTGTAGATCCTTTGCAACTGGAGACATTGACACTTTCACCTTCCCCTCCCCCATGCTGTGCCTGACGGGCCTACCTCTTACAAGTTGTACCGGCGGAGCGCCCCAGCACCGTGGATGAGACTGTTTTTTCCTCTTTCTATGGCCTTCCATCTGCCCATAGGCTTTGCTCCCCAGCGATACACCTGCTTGTTTTCGCCCCCTACACCCGCTCCGGCGAGTATTTGCGCCCTGTCCCCTGTTGTCTTCTGCAACCCTTGTATGATCCGAGCCCCCCGGGAACCCTGATGCTCTCATCCGTGCCTCCTTAAGTTTCTACTGGATGGCCTGGGGGTCCCCTTTCTTTTGGTCACATCTCCCTCCGGTCGCACAAGGGTCTGTTTTGTTTGGGGCGCATTCTTGGGAACATGCCCGCACAAGTTGGGGTTGGTGCAGGGCAGGGTGGGGGGAATGGGATCTTAATAATGGAGACAAAAAAAGTTTCCGTATGATGAGGCCCATACCCCTGAGTAGTAGACAAAAAGAAGGGGATAGGAGAAGTGGGGCTTTACGGGCCAATGGGAGGAGAAGGATCACATCAAAACCAACGTATTAAAAAAATATACATTTTATTAATTTATGTTCAAGCTAAAAACATGAGCTGTCACATATATATCAAAACGGAAAATACATAAAAACAATTCATCAGAGTCATTGAGTAGAAATACAACCCATAAGGAACAACCAAAACCTATATGGGGAAAGATGGTAGGTCTCAGGTGGAAGGCGGTCAATGTAGGTCCCCAGCAAGCCGACGCGTTTCGCTCATGGCTTCCTCAGGGCCAGAGAGACCATGACAGACCTGTATTTTCTTTGTGTAATGACTCAGAGGATAACAGGACTACGGCAGGGTATATGGTTTAAGGCACGTCTATAGGTTCAGTAATCGTATAATGACACTCAAGTTTCTCGTTTATGCGTCTATATGTATACATATGGATATAGGTCTATATCTTGTCTCCAATGTGTTATCAGGAGGTCACTTTTTATATTATACTGGGTTGCAGCTCATGGAGACCGAATAGCGAGGCAGAACGCCACCTATATCTCAGCTATCCAATAAAGCTGCTGGCAAAAATTAGATCCCAGCTTCCTTCTCCCTTAGAGTACTTCTAAAGGCACAATCAATTATAGAAAAGAGTTGCAAACGTAGTGACCTACTGTTGGTGAAGCATCAGCTTCTAGGCAGGGGATAGCGTCCCGACAGGATATCCTATCTTAAAGGGACGAAGGTACTCCAATGTACCTGGCCTTTTAATAGACCTCTATGTTGCCTTCCATAGGTTCGCCGGCAGGGTAGTGATCTCCTTGGACACAGCTAAAGCATTCGACTCGGTGGAATGGCCCTTTTTGTGGGCTTGTCTTGAACGATATGGCTTTGGATCTAACTTTATAAAGTGGGTCAAACTTTTGTACAACGCCCCGGCGTCCTGGCTAACGGCTGGCAGTCGAACGAGTTCCCCCTTTCTAGGGGCACCCGCCAAGGGTGTCCCCTATCCCCCTTACTCTATGCCCTAGCCGCGGAGCCTCTATCGATCGCTATCAGAGCACACCCTGAGATCCATGGTCTTCGCAGGGGGTCATTAATAGAGAAAATCAGTATGTACGCTGATGACACCTTGCTTTATTAAGAAGTCCCTGCTTACGGCCCTTTCCTTGATCGAACGCTATGGACGGTTTTCCGGTCTTCAAATAAAGTGGGATAAATCGCAGATCCTCCCACTTGACGAGAGCCCGACGGCGGTCACCCCCACAAATCCGGCCTTGCAGTGTGTCTCCCGTATTAAATACTTGGGGATTCAGGTGACGGCTAGCTCGGCGGATTATATCCTGGATAATATCCAGCCCTTATTCCCTCTGCTTAAGGCTAAAATTCAAGTGTGGTCCAAATTGCCATTGGGAGTGATGGGAAGAGTCAACTTGATTAAAATGGTTCTCCTCCCCAACGTCCTTTATGCTGTGTGGCACTCCCCTATTTATTTACCACTTAAGTTCTTTAAGCAGATGGAATCGCTCCTTAAAGCTTTTTTATGGGGTCCTAACCGGCATAAAATTTCCTGGCGCAAGCTCAAGAATCCCTCAAACCTGGGGGGGTGGCCCTACCGGACTTCAATCTGTATTATATAGTGGCACAGTTGTCTCAGCTTTTCAAACATAGATAAGACAGACAGGGAGCGATTCCTGATTTTGTTGTGCCCCGGGTGGGCTCAACCTCTCGGGGATCCCCTACCGGTTATACTTAGGGGTGTCAGGGGCTCGGAGGAGCCCCTGTGCCCTCGGTCCATCTTGTACCACTATAGTAGAATTTGGGAGGTGGTGGCGGATAAGCTCCAGTGCTCCCCGTTCCAGGACCTCAGCCCTCTATGGCACAACGGTACCTTACAGGAGTTCCTCTCCATCCCCGACCCCTCCATGTGGTGTGGGAGAGGTATCTTTCTCCTTAGCCACATCTCCACGACTGGTGGCCTGAAATCCTTTGAAACCCTGAGGGAGCAGTTCTCTCTCCCCGACCTGCAATACAGGTACTTGCAGCTCTCACATGCATATAGATCTCAATTCCCTGATGGACCACCAGGACTAGAGCCGATTACTACCCTCGACATTGTTAAATGTACAGAACCCAGACACCTCATCTCAATATTCTACTCCGAGCTCCACACGCCCTCTTCCACCACAATAGCATATGCACTTAAAATTTGCTGGGAACGGAGTGTGGGAGCTATGAAGGACAAGGAGTGGGAGGATGCTCTTGAGACGTGTAAATGAGTTTCACCAAAGCTATCGGACCGCTTGACCCAGACCTTTATACTCCACCAGGCGTATCTCACTCCCCTTAGACTGACAAAATATAAACCCAACCTGGCCCCCTCTTGCCCTATGTGCGGAGACCCTGAGGCCTCCTTTTTCCATTTACTTTGGAGCTGCCCCCAACTGCAGGATCTATGGTGTCAGATTTTCACTTTCCTCCACGATAAAATGGGATCTCCCTTACAGCTCTCCCCTAAGGAGTGCCTCCTGGGGGTTTACCCAGATGCAGATATGCCCAAATCTACTACAATATTCTTACAGGAAACGTTGTTTGTTGCATGCAAACTAATAGCCAGACAGTGGATGAGGAATGCTCCCCCTACTTTTGGGCTCTGGCTCAAAGAAATAAACAATATCCTCCCCTTCCATAAACTCCTATACAAACACAGGGGATGTCCCCAAAAGTTCAATAAGATTTGGGACAGATGGGTGCAATGCCCGGATACGGGCTGGTAGCGCTGTATACTACCGTCCTTTGATGGTCACGTTCACTGCTATCTGTATGATCGACTGTATATTGCTCGACTGTTTTCCTGCCTTATGTGCTTGTACAGTTTTTATATGACATCTTTGTAATTTTTGTACTTTTGCAAAACTCACTTTTATATTTTTTTGTATTGTACCAAACCTTTAATAAAACTCACTGTTTTTTTTTTTTTTTTTAAAAAAAAGGGTTAGTGGCCAAAAAACTATTAAGAAAAGATGATCAAAAATGGATAAATGCAAATAAATGAATATAATGGAGAACACTTAAAAAAGCACAGAAACAAAATGTCATAAATGTGAACCTGTGCTTTACCCTTCTGTTTGAAGTTACTGCCTTCTCCAAGCATGCTGGTAAAGACACAGTAAGGCTAACCCCATATCAGTCCCAGGCCCCAGGGGAATTATTAGTAAAACAAACTCCTTTGAGTCAGGTTCCACGCTCAAGCGGAGTGACTCATTCTAAAGGCACCCCAGCAATCTGGCTCTGGACACTGCCTCGGCCCTTCAATGTATGTCATGAAGAAGGCCAGGAATGTAAATGCAAGGTGCCTAAAGCTAGGGTGCTTTTTACAGTTCTCATTAGGGAATGTATTGATGTAATGACTATTTGCTTATCCTCATTGCCATGTGAACTGAACCTACTAAAACCAGAATGCCAAACTAACTTTAATGTTAAAACTGAACTCTGGTCAAACAGATAAATAAACAGTTAAATTGCATACATGAGTATCCGTTTAGCCGTGTCAAAAAATCTGCACTTCATTTCAGAAAGTGCTGTAATTTTCAGACTCTACCCCACCGCATAGCTAGGTGTTTGACCTTATTTTTCTCTGTTACAAATAAGTATTACAGCTTGGTCACCTCCCCACTTAAGCCTGTTGACTATTTAATGAAGAAGTAGCAATGTCAAAAGAATGAAGTCTTCCTGCACAAAAACTCCAAGCATGAGATGGTTACCTGGAATACAATAGAGACCTAGGTACGTCCCCCTCTCTTAGAATAAGCATTTAAATATTTATGTAAATTTTCCTGGCTGTAACTCATCATTGCAACAATGCAGAGTCACTCCTGACCTGAAATAAATGATGTCCAGTATCATTTAACCCAATTTCTGTGAGCTCAGGGTGTCAAGGTTCAGCACCGAGCCATCGGCTCATAGGAAAATGCTGCAAAGTGTGGTGCCACAACATTACCTGAAGCCACTTTCTGCAGCATTTAGGATCACTTTGAATGGCCCCTGTCCCCCCAACATTGTTCACCTATATTCAAAGATCCTGTTGTGGCCTTGCTTTGTGTAATAACTATTGTACTGGTGAACTTCCGATGGTATTAAATGTAGAATTCCCAACATTTACATCAAACTAAAGGGCCTGAGTGATTTCCCTTCCACAGGTTTTAGATTCACTTTCAGTGTTCATATTGATGATGACCATAAAAATGCTTTGTGATTTTCGATATTGTGTTCTAGTGAGTTGCAAAAGTCTGTGCTCCCAACTTATTTACTGCACATATCCTTATGCCTGGCACACACAATGAGATCATCGGATGAATAATCGCCCGTCTATATATTTTTTTGCATGCTAATCTCATATCGAAAATGAAGAGTTTACTAATGTTACGCAAATTCTCATACGACAGAATAAAAATTCTGAAGTGATGTAATGTGTTGTAAGGTATTTGTATTGTATTTTCGAACAACAACTGTACTGAATAAATAAATCTGGTATTGTACGAGAAAAATTTTCATGCTAATCTAACCGGATAATATTGGATGAACTGTCATGATCGGCTCTCGAAAGCTCTGTACTTACGATTATATTATTGTATGATCGCTTCGAAAGCTGTATTTTTCGTACGATTTTCTGATAGTGTGTATGGGCCTTTAAGGAGTATGCCTTGAAGTAATCTACTAGCAACTACCCAGCCACCTAATATTCAAAACTTGCACATAGTTGAACAAAACAACAAATTCCTTATGTAGACCAAAATGTTCCTTGCCCTACTGCATACTTATCTATTTTTCCTCCTTTTTGCTACAGTGACACAGAAATTATATCCTTTACACCGGTTAATGTACAAAAAAAGACCACTTGCACCAAGAGCAGATGGAGTTTTAAAATTACCTTATGCTTTGCTGGTTTAAAATAAGCTACAACTCCAAATTCCAGTGTTTGCTGCAGATTCCCACCAGTGGGATCACCTCCCTGTCCCCATTATTCAAATGCTCCATGCCTTTATAGTAGCCATAGATGTTACTCATACCACACATACCATGGAAAACCCCAACACTCAGAAATTGTGACAAGCCATTGTGTCTCTAGGTTCTTCCTACACCTAAGCAATGCCTACATAATCAAGATACCCAATTACTGGTAAAGTTCTTAATAGATTTTTAAGCATTATTTTATCATCCTTCAGGCACATGCACTGACATATGTCCCCTTTCATTTCCCTGAGACAGGCTACCCTCAGGTAAGAAATTTTAGAAATGTAAAGCTGGTTCCTCCACATTTGTATTGACACAATCACTTAGAGTAAATGACATGCTTGTGACTTTCAGTAAAAATAGTGAGAGTGTGGTGTGGTAATACTCGATGAGAGGATGTAGTGATATAAACACAGCACAGTAAAGCTCCAGATTTCCACAGAAGGGGATTATCTGCTGCTGTAGGCTTCACAGTAACATTTACACATCCTTCTGCTATCTGCCACATTGGGTTAAAGTTCAAGTAATCAGTGTAATAGTTCTGTATCAGTCTACTCTTTAATATGTTATTATGTACAAATTTACAAGGAAAAGTTGTATTAAAGTGGACTCAAAAAATTAAGATTTGCTTTCTTTTAGGGGACAACTAAAAATGTTACTTGTGCCTAAGAAGCACCATGAACAAAAATCTATCTTTTATCTTTAATTCTTTCTTTTGAATCATAGAAGTGTACTTCCTGTGTATTTGTAGGCTGGTGGTAATTTACGGTACCCCTTTAAGTTTTTGGGAACTCCCTATTTTGACATTTCCTTTGGGTTTGCCCCAACATCTGCCTATTTATGGTTTGGGTGGAGTAAACCCAGGGTCCTTTAGGGGAATGTCGAAAGTGTGAGGATGTCGGCAGTGTGGAGAGAGGAATTTGTTTTTCCTCACTGCAGGATGGCACCCCCTGTGCCTCAGGGGGAAGCTGGGGAAGGACCAGTGGAGGCCTCCGGCCTACTGGGACGTAAGCAGCATACCCTAACAGTGAGTAGCACTGCAACACCCCGCCTGGAGAAACATCTAAAGTCTGTTAAAGTGTTGAATACCACTTTGTGTTCTATGTTGAGAAAAATATATTATTGGCTCTTTACTGCCAAATGTTCTGGACTTTTGTAAGCAATGCAATACTGAAGAAATGCCAAGTTGTAAATTTTTGTAACTCATTTATTACAGTAAAGTAAAAGTTTATGCAAACACTTCCTGGCCTCATTACTGTCTCAGTGGAGAAAAGGACTGCATTACTAAAAGTGAAGTGTTAGATTCAGCTAAGAGTGGAGTAAACTTAAAATGCGCAGTTCTGGCTCAGGAGCTGGTGGTAGTTAGGAGCTAGAATCACCCTCCTGGGAGTGAGAGAAGACCCTGCTCAGGTATCATGCATCAGGTGAACTGGACCCCCATGGAACATGTTCAGATAGATTCTCAGAGCCTTTACCTGGACCATGAGACACGGACCCGTGAAATGAGGTGCTCCAGGCATAAGGAGGTTAATGGACTGGAACTAGGGGATGAGGCCAGCATCCGTGCATGTGGAAGAAGGGTGAGCTTGGTAAGGGGTCAATCAAATGCCTGAAGCTCTGTTTGCTAGGGAGGATGCTCAGCTGCGTGTGCTGGTCAGGTGTAAGGAAAAGAACAGCCTGCCTACACAGACTCATAGCTGTATATCTGTAGTATGAAATTAAGGCATTGCTACCTCTGACTGCTAGAATCACCAGATCTGGAGTGAGATTTGGTAATGTTACTACTGTGTTGCCCTCTGTTCTCCTTCCTGGAGAGGGAGCCAATCCTTACCCAAGGACCTGCAATGTAACAATAACTCTGCTTCTGCTTAATTCATTTTGTGGATTGGTTGCTTTATCTACTTCTCCTCCTGCTACATGATTTTTTTTCTATCATTAATCAGATCACCAGTCATCAGAGGGACATCTCTGCTTGTACCAAGATGACTGCCTCCACAAAATGGCACAATGCAGAACAAGGCATGGTAAGTCAATAAGGAGGAAAAGTTCAGCTGCAGGTAGTACACAGACAATATTTGTGACTAGTCGTTTCCCTCTGCTTACATTTTTTTGGGCACAACTTACACAGCCCAAGTTCTCTTTAGGGACCCCTAGTGTATATTTATCTCAAGTACTTAAATTTGTTTGTAAAAATGT